>NC_136064.1:108947489-109613996 GCF_964261635.1 Lissotriton helveticus
TTCCTAAGACTTCTCCCTTGTGACTAAGGAGTAGTCACCCTGCATCCGCAGGCACCATCTTAAGAACACTGCGGTCTGCTGCAAGTCCTTCCTCCGGAATCCGACTGCCCAGCTCGACGAGAACCGGCTTCCCTGGCACCTCTGACCTCTACCCACCTCTACAGCCCAGCTGAGAACCGTGGGTGCGACGAGACCTCGAGGGACCGGCCATCTGCAAGACTGCACGACTTCTGCACAGCAAGCCCGCCGAGTAATTTCCTTGTGAGTGCTTTGGGGTCCGAGAAGCCCCGACCCTGAGCAGCTCCAGCACCGAAGTGCAGCCTCCCAGCATCTCCACGATCTGCGTGGGGCCCTTCTGCTTTTTGCTGCTCACCGCGTTGTTTGGCTACTAGCCCGCTGGCTTGTGGCCTTCTGAACGACGCCCGACGACATCACTGCTGCTGGTCTGGTTGCTCCAGACTGGCCCTTGCTCCCTTCCCGAAGAGGAGCACCCAGGACCCTCCTGGTCCACTCAAGACGCCATTTTGAGTCCACCGCGTGGGCTTGAATTAGCCAAGGCTTGTTGCCCAATCCTGGGGAACTTCGACGCCGACAGCTTCATCCATCGTGGGACAGCTCGCCTCTCCATCCTGGTCGCCGACAACGCCTCCTGGTCCGTGAGATCTGCAGAGCCAGCGTCGCCCACTCACCTAGTCGAGGTGACTACCATCCGGTGCCCTCCTGGTGCCCACTGACTACTGGCTAGTAGTCATGAACTTGGTCCCCTCTGCTTTCAGGTGTCATCCATCTTCCAGATCCAGGCTTGGATCAACTCGAACTATCTTCACTGGTCGCCTGCCAGCATCTTTCTTCCAGGCTCCTGGTCCGGCAACGAGGATTCCCGACGTCTTTTGAGACCTATGCAGCTGCAGCCCCTGGGCTAGGTAACTTCGGCATTTCGGTGCCCCAGCATAGCCTCACTATCCAAGGGTCAGGATCCACTGTCGTTTTCTCCCTACCAGGTCGGGTTCGCCCGTGAACACTAACTTTAGCGTTACTAGCTTCCATAGACTTTGTCCCGCATCCCGCGTGAGAGTGCACACTCTGCACCCGAGTCCCATAGGTCTCCTAGAAGTAATCTAACGATTCCCTAGTCAAGTCCTAGCGATTCCAAAGCCTATTAGTACTGTACTTACCTGCTAGTAATTTCGCATTCCACTTTTAAAGTATATGGTTTTTCGTGCCCCTCGGGCATTTGTGTATACCGTGCTAACTTAAGTATTTTCGTAAGAGTTTTGTTGTGTGCCTAGCACCCTGTCCTCATAAAGAGTACAGGGCTGTTGTGATTCTAATAAATACATTGTTTATTTTCATAACACTTGTGTGGTGTCCTTTCACTGGGTGTTCAAGGGGTAATGTGATGGTAAAACAGCTGGCTTAACACGCCCTCTAGAGTCTTAGCCTTAGACTGCTCGTATCCATGCTACTAGGATAGCTGGTCTATAAGGTTGACTTACAACCAATCATCAATAAGGGTTGTTTGGACTGATATATAGTGATCACTAGAATAGTGAACACTGCACATCAGGCCAACTTCCCACACCCACCCAATACCAAGAGCAGATGAACTTATAGATAAATTGGCTTCTGCCAAATTCTTAAGTACATTTGATTTGACAGCTGGGTATTGGCAAATCAGGTTAGCTGAGGAGGCCAAACCCAAGACAGCATTTTCTACCCCTGGTGGGCATTATCAATTTGTGGTAATGCCCTTTGGTTTGAAAAATGCACCTGCCACCTTCCAAAGGTTGGTGAATCAAGTCCTCACTGGGCTGGATGACTTCTGTGCAGCATACCTTGACGATATTGCTGTCTTTAGCTCCACCTGGGAGGATCACCTAGTCCACCTGAGGAAAGTGTTAGAGGCCCTGCAAAAGGCAGGCCTCACTATCAAGGCCACTAAGTGCCAGATAGGGCAGACACAGGTTGTATACCTGGGCCACCTTGTAGGTGGAGGCCAGGTTCAGCCATTGGAGAGTAAAATACAGGCCATCCAGGACTGGGCTCCTCCAATCACCCAGACTCAGGTTCGAGCTTTCTTGGGCCTGACTGGGTACTATAGGAAGTTTGTCAGAAATTATGGGTCCATAGTGACCCCTCTTAATGACCTGACAAGCAAAAAGATGCCAAAGAAAGTTCAGTGGACAGCAAGCTGTCAGAAAGCATTCAATGACCTAAAGCAGGCCATATGCACAGCACCTATCCTAAAGAGTCCAGATTACTCCAAGCCATTCATTGTCCAAACAGATGCTTCTGAGTTGGGTGTGGGAGCTGTTCTGTCTCAGCTGAATTTTGATGGTAATGATCAGCCTATTGCTTTCATTAGTAGGAGGCTGACCCCCAGAGAGAAAAATTGGTCAGCTATTGAGAGGGAGGCCTTTGCTGTGGTTTGGGCCCTGAAGAAGCGGAGAGCCTACTTGTTTGGCACTCACTTCACCATTCAGACCGACCATAAGCCCCTCTTGTGGCTAAATCAGATGAAGGGTGAAAACCCCAAACTGCTTAGGTGGTCCATTTCCCTACAGGGGATGGATTTTACAGTGGAGCATAGACCTGGTACTGATCACAGCAATGCTGATGGGCTCTACAGGTATTTCCACTTAGAGCAAGAAGACTCACCTGGTCAAGGTTAGTTTATTGTCCCAAAGTTTGGGGGGGGGTCATGTAGGAGAGTAGGGTCTGCAATCCTATGATCACCCAGATTTTTGCTTTTTGCTGCACTGGTTTACGACTTTCCCTGGCTGTGGGCCTGCTAATCAGACCCACAGCCTAGCTGTTCTCTCTATCCAAATTGTACTCAGGTACTGAATTGGCACTGGGCCCTCTCCAAGTCCCTGTACCCAGGGCTGAGGTACCCAGAAGTCTCCCAGGGGCTGAAGCATGTATTGTGCCACCCCTGGGCTGACTAACTAAACTGACAACTGGCTGCCCGACAGCTGGGGCAAGGTGGTGTAATCACCCTTTGCTGTAGATATAGTATACCTATATCTAACCCTAAAATGGACACACAGATCTCCTATCAGTCACTCCTATGGCAGGCCTTAACAATCCTGAAGGCAGAGTGCTTGGAATCGTGTGAGATGGTGCTCTGGCATGAGCTGAGCCTGTCTGCGGCTTTCGGGATCCATCCCTTAGCCGTTTCCATGATATCGCATACCATATACTCTTAAGTGCATTATAATCCTCGCGGTTATATGCCAACTCTGGTATCGCTTTATCAAAACATGTCAAGTAAGGTGTCATACGAATTGGAATACTAACCCCTCGCCAATTCTGGCGACGGGGTTAGCATTCCACCCTTCTAGAGGGACACGACATGTATGTAACCTGTAACCCCGGTTAAAGTCAGACATAGCCTCAGCTCCACAAAATGGATGCTGCCACCGAGACACAAGTCTGCCCTCCTGCTGCTGGGAGTCCTCCCAGAGCAGGAGGCAAGGACAAAGGGTTTCCTGCCAGGGGCGGTGCCAGCACCGTCCCAGACAGGGTTTTGTGTATTCCAGGTAGGCAGGGCCACAGAGGAAGGTGACTGCAAGTGGCACCCCGGTGCTCACTGTGCACAGGCCGGCTGAAACCAGTTCCAGGGGCACTCCAGCCCCTGGCCTGGGGAAAGCCCGCCAAAGGAGAGGGGTGTAACCACCCCCCTCCTGGTCCCACCCATAGGGCAGGACTTAGTCGCGTGCCAGCCCCCTTTTCCCAGATAAAGGTAGGAGCAGGCCCCCTTCCAAATCAGATCATCTTTGGAATCAAGACACGACTTTCTACGAAAGGACATCAAGATTTCTTCTTCAAGATTCTCCCTTGAGACTAAGGAGTAGTCACCCTGCATCCGCAGGCACCACCTTAAGAACACTGCGGTCTGCTGCAAGTCCTTCCTCCGGAATCCGACTGCCCAGCTCGACAAGACCCGGCTTCCCTGGCACCTCCGACCTCTACTCACCTCTACAGCCAAGCTGAGAACCGTGAGTGCGACGAGACCTCAAGGGACCGACTATTGCCAAGACTGCACGACTTCTTCACAGCAAGCCCGCCGAGTAATCTCCTGGCGAGTGCTTTGGGGTCCGAGAAGCCCCAACCCTGAGCAGCTCCAGCACCGAAGAGCAGCCCCCCAGCATCTCCACGATCGGCGTGGGGCCCTTCTGCTTTTTACTGCTCACCGCGTTGTTTGGCTACTAGCCCGCTGGCTTGTGGCCTTCTGAACGACGCCCGACGACTTCACTGCTGCTGGTCTGGTTGCTCCAGACTGGCTCTTGCTCCCTTCCAGAAGAGGAGCACCCCGGACCCTCCTGGTCCACTCAAGACGCCATTTTGAGTCCACCGCGTGGGCTTGAATTAGCCAAGGCTTTGTTGCCCAATCCTGGGTACTTCGACGCCGACAGCTTCATCCATCGTGGGACAGCTCGCCTCTCCATCCTGGTCGCCGACAACGCCTCCTGGTCCGTGAGATCTGCAGAGCACAGCGTCGCCCACTCACCTAGTCGAGGTGACTACCATCCGGTGCCCTCCTGGTGCCCACTGACTACTGGCTAGTAGTCACGAACTTGGTCCCCTCTGCTTTCAGGTGTCATCCATCTTCAAGATCCAGGCTTGGATCAACTCGAACTCTCTTCACTGGTCGCCTGCCAGCATCTTTCTTCCAGGCTCCTGGTTCGTCTACGAGGATTCCCGACGTCTTTTGAGACCTATGCAGCTGCAGCCCCTGGGCTAGGTAACTTCGGCATTTCGGTGCCCCAGCATAGCCTCACTATCCAAGGGTCAGGATCCACTGTCGTTTTCTTCCTACCAGGTCGGGTTCGCCCGTGAACACTAACTTTAACTTTACTAGCTATCATAGACTTTGTCCCGCATCCCGCGTGAGAGTGCACACTCTGCACCCGAGTCCCCTGGGCCTCCTAGAAGTAATCTAACGATTCCATAGTCAAGTCCTAGCGATTCCAAAGCCTATTAGTACTGTACTTACCTGCTAGTAATTTCGCATTCCACTTTCAGAGTATATGGTTTTTCGTGCCCCTCGGGCATTTGTGTATACTGTGCTAACTTAAGTATTTTTATAAGAGTTTTGTTGTGTGCTTAGCTCCCTGTCTCATAAAGAGCCAGGGTAGTCTTGTTATAAATAAATACACTGTTTATTTTCTTAACAACTTGTGTGGTGTCCTTCCACTGGGTGTTCAAGGGGTAATGTGATGGTAAAACAGCTGGCTTAACACGCCCTCTAGAGTTTAGCCTTAGACTGCTCGTATCCATGCTACTAGGATAGCTGGTCTATAAGGTTGACTTACAACCAATCATCAATAAGGGTTGTTTGGACTGATACATAGTGATCACTAGAATAGTGAGCACTGCATATCAGGCCAACTTCTCACAGGGAGATATTGTAGAAATAGCCCCATTTCATCCCAGCGCGCCCTGTCGTATCCGGCTAGAAGGCCCTGCGTGTTAGCAATATGCCAGTGATTGGTATGCATTTGCCAGAAGCATCAATGAGTTTTGATTCCTTATCTGGGGGAGGAGCGAGTTTTGGTGCAGAGAAAAGTTAAGACTCGACATGGCACACAACCATTTGTCCCATGCCCACAATCCACTACCTATGGTACAGGTAATACACCCCTCTAGCTGTGTGCACTACACCCCTGGTGAGGGTACACTTGCATGAGTAGAGCACTCTAGGGGAATTGTTCATAAAGGGGAATCCGGCCTATTGGGCTGTGGGCTAAATGGAAGGATATGAGAGAGGAAATTAACATTTAAAAAATAAGTGGTTCTCAGGATGGATATACGTTATGAGGGAAAAATCCTCAAACTTATATGTATCCTGAGACCCCACTTATTTTTAAAATCGAATTTCCTCTCTTATCCTTCCTCCATTTAGCCCGCAGCCCAATAGGCCACATTCCCCTTTAGGAACAGTTACCCTCGAGTGTTCTACATACATGGTCTTTGGAGCATGGGTACTGGACATCTCTTTTTCTGCTCCCGGTCCCTACTTCAGTTCTTTGTACAGTTGCATGAACTCTGTACCCCTACAGTGTCTAAGTCCATTCTTAGACACTGTAAGTGCAGTAAAGCCATAGAGTACAGTCTTGGAGTTTGTCATTACGAACTCCACAAGACCATAATGGATGTACTGAATTCTGGGAATTTTGGTATCAAACTTCTCAGCCCATTACACTCACATTGATGCCAGTGTGGGATTTAATGCTAAGTGCACTCAGAGGGCATCTTAGAGACATAACTCCACTGTCCATGATGAGTGGCTGCTCGCCAGCTGTCACCCCGACATTTCTGGACACCTGGGTTGAGCACCTCCCACTCTCGGGGTCCTGAAACAAAGCACATCCTGGGCAGAGGTGGCAAGCCTCCGCCCCAGGACAGGCAGGGTTCGCGAAGTGGAAGCTTCAAAAGCCTGCCGCCTTTGTGAGCCTACCCAGTCATTTGCTGCTCCCAGCAACTTTCCCCCGTAGGTACTAACCGGCGAGAAAACCAAGACAGGAGAAGAGGTGTGCCAACCTTTACCAACCCCACAGCTCAGGTGGGGGAGGCGAGGCTCATCTCTTAGTCCCTGCCATCTTGAAGATGCGGGAGGGGGGACCCAGCCAACCTGAGTGAGGCCCATGCCTCCCTCCCACTGCACAGAGGCATAATAGGGGGTTGTAACCACCCCAAGGAAGGGACCCATTAGTCCCCCACCTGTACCTACCTGAAACTTCTATACATTTAGTGGTTAGGGGCTGTAGGAAGCTGGGTTTCTGTGGCAGTAACCCACCACTTTTTGCCAGACTACTGATGCACTTTGACTTGATGTGCCCTGGGTCCCTACCAATCCGGTTCCCAGGGCATGTGTTCTTTCCCAAACTCTGTACCGTGTACCCCCAATTGGCACCTCTCAGGCCACATGTCATTCCCTTGTAGAAGGGACCATGGGTACCAAGGGCACTGTGGCCAGGGAAGGCCTCCAAGAGCTACTGCACTTATTATGCCACCCTTAGAGGCCCTGTACCTTTACATACGCACACTGTCAGTGCAGGCTGCATGTTTTGGTGCAGAACAAAGTGAAGAGTCAACATAGCACACATCCCTGTGTGCCATGCCTACAACCACCTGCCCTGGCATAGGTCAGCCACCCCTCTAGCTGGGTGCACTATACCAGTGGAGCGGGTACAGGTGCATGAGCCCTGCACCTCTACAGTGTCAAGACCAATTCCTAGACACTGTAAAGTGCAGTGATGCCATCAAGAGTATATGGTGCTGGGAGTGTGTCATTACGAACTCCACAGCACCATAATGGCTTTACTGAAAACTGGTATGTTTGGATACAAACTTCTCAGCACATTAAACCCACACTGATGCCGGTGTGGGACTTAATGAAAAATGCACTCAGAGGGCATCTTAGAGATGCCCCCTGAAAAACGACCAGCCTCTTGTGGGTTCCCTGACTGGTACACACCAGCCTGGCATCACAAGACATGTTTCTGGACCCCTGGGGTGGGAGCCTTTCTCCCTGAGCCCAGAAACAAAGCATTTCCTGGGCGGGTTGGTCACACCTCGCCCTGGCAAGGAAGAGCCCTCTGTGGCAGGGGAGCTTCAAAGGCCTGGCAGCCTTTGTAAAGCGCCCTCCAGCCTCTTCTGCCATCAGGAACAGGCCCCCTTCCCGTCTCCTCCTTTTCGGCGGGCAGACAGGCAGGAAATATCAGCCAGCCCAGAAGGTGTGCCCACCTCTGCCACCCCTCAGGTGGGGGAGGCGAGGTGAAGCCCACTCTTCAATGCCCACCATCTTGCAGATGGCAGGCTCTCCCCAATCTGGATTAGGGATTGTGCTCACTCCCCCAAGTGGGGTGAGCACACCAAGGGTGTAGTCACACTAAAGTCAGTAGCCCATTGGCTACTGAACTAGAGACCCCTAAAACGCCCCACAAATAAAGTATTTAGGGGATAGCTCTGAACAGAGAAGTTAGATTCCCGCAACCTACGAAGAAAAAGGACGAAAGAAGACTCCCAGCAGAGGAGACTGCAGAGAACAACTGACTTGGCCCTAGCCCTACATGCCCATCTGCCTTTTCCAGCGATTCTGTGCCACTAGTCACCTAGTCCTGCAGTCGGCGACCTCCAGAAACCCGGGAGGACTGACTGCCTTCAACAAAGACTGGAGCTCCCGTAAGCAGCAGTTCTGTTCAAAAGAAAACTCCCAAGACAGACTCTGAGCCTGCTGAGGACAAAGAAACCCGATGTGTGGAACCACCACTGTACCAGTCGCCTACAGCCCGAGTTAGAGTGGCCCACCGGTCCCAAAGAGGTCCCCCAGCACTCCAGAGTTCGAGTCCATTGTGGGTTGACCACTCCAGGTCTCCCCGACGTCATCTGCAGCCTCTGCTCAGAGAACCCCCAACGGTGAGTGGCTCGGTAGGGTGAAATCGGACCTTAAAAAACACCCCTACATCCAGCCACCCTACGCCCTAGAGAAAAGAACATACAGTTTCTAACCTGTCGGTGTAGTTTTACAGCTTGAAGACTTTCTGGATTAACTATGCTGTGCATTATTCCGCCATCTAGTGGTTGGGTCCAGAATTGTTGTCTCTTTTCTCTTTTTTTTCCCCCGTGGCCCAGGTGGCCGTCGACATACCACAATTTGGTGTTCTTCGGGACGTTGACGTGCTTCCTCCGGTAGCTCCCAACTTTGGTCGCCATATTTGGATTCTTTTACCTTGTCTTGTGTTATTCTTGCTTTTCCTCTTATTTTCTATAGTCTTTTTAATTTTTAATCCCTTTCCTCCTGTCTCATCTTTCTGGCAGAGATGGGTGCGTTCGCTAGTGAATCCAGAAAGTCTTCAAGCTGCAAAACTACACCGACAGGTAAGAAACTATACGTTTTGTAGAGTGAATCTTTCTGGATTCACTGTGCTGTGCATAGACTTTGTAGCGGTTTGTCCTTATTGTGGTGGCTGGGTGGAAGATAAACACTGGTTACTGAATATGTGTTGTAAGACCTTCTGAACCAACTTGCACGTTTGTTCATTTGGATATCTACACATTAATGCTTAGTGAACGTGTGCTCTGAAAGACCATGTTGCCGCTTGGCAAATGTCTTGAATTGGTGTGTTGGCTAGAAACACTATTGTTGCTCCTTTCTTCCTTGTTGAGTGAGCCTGAGCTGCTCCTTGTAACTGTTGTCCTGCTGGTTTGGGGCATAGTTGTATGGTTTGTGCAATCCACCGTGCAATGGTATTTTTGGTAACTGGTCGTCCCAAAAAAATGCTGGGAAGGAAACAGTTGCTTTGTCTTTCTGCACTTGTGAGAAGTTGGCCTGATATGCAGTGCTCACTATTCTAGTGATCACTATGTATCAGTCCAAACAACCCTTATTGATGATTGGTTGTAAGTCAACCTTATAGACCAGCTATCCTAGTAGCATGGATACGAGCAGTCTAAGGCTAAGACTCTAGAGGGCGTGTTAAGCCAGCTGTTTTACCATCACATTACCCCTTGAACACCAAGTGAAAGGACACCACACAAGTTGTTATGAAAATAAACGTATATTTATTTATAACAAGTCTACCCTGAACTCTTTATGAGTCAGGGAGCTAAGCACACAACAAAACTCTTACGAAAATACTTTAAGTCGCACAATTTACACAAATGCCCTAGGGGCACGAAAAACCATATACACAGTAAGTGGAATGCGAACTTGCTAGCAGGTAAGTAATACTTTTCTAGACTTAGGAATCGCTAAGCCTACAATTCTAAACACTGGGACTAGATGCAGGAGGCCTGTGGACGTCGTGTGCAGAGTGGGAACTCTTACGCGTAAGGCGGGAAAAGGTCTATGGAGGCTAGCAGTTGCAAAGTTACTGTTCTCGGGCGAACCCGACTAGTTGGGACGAAAACGGGAGTGGATCCGAACACTTGGAGTGTTGGACTATGCTGGGGCACCGGAGTGCTGGATTTACCTAGCCCAGGGGCTGCGGCTGCATAGGGTTCAAGTTGCGTCGGAAACCCACGTTGACGGACCAGGAGCCTGAAGAAGAAGTTGCTGGCAGGCGGCCAGTGAAGAAAAGTTTGAAGGGATCCAAGCCTGGATCAGGAAAGAAGAAAACCTGAAAGCAGAGGGGACCAAGTTCTTGAATCACTAGCCAGTGATTAAGTGGGCACCAGGATGGCACCGGGCGAAGTCACCGCAGTCAGGTGAGTGGACGCTGCTGGGCTCTGCAGTCTCTCGGACCAGGAGGCGTTGTCGGCGACCAGGATGGAGGTGCGAGCTGTCCCACGAAGGTTCTTGCTGTCGACGTCGCTGGACCCAGGATTGGGCAACAAGTCTTGGCAAATGCAAGGCCCACGCGGTGGACCTAAAATGGCGTCTTGAGTGGACCAGGAGGGTCCAGGGTGCTCCTCTTTTGGAGGGGAGCACGGGCTAGTCTGGAGCAACCAGACCAGCAGTGTTAGTTGCCGTGGAGCATCGTGAGGGGGCCACTAGCCAACGGGCAAGTGACCTGGACAACGCGGTGAGCAGCAAAAAGCAGAAGGGCCCCACGCCGATCTCGTGGATGCAGGGGGGCTGGACTTCGGTGCTGGAGCTGCTCAGGGTCGGGGCTTCTCTTACCCCAAGGCACTCAGTCGAGGGTCACTCAGGCGTCGTGCTGGACAAGCGTCGTGCAGTTCTGAAGATGGCCGGTCCCTCGAGGTCTCGTCACACCCACGGATCACAGCTGGGCTGATGATGTAGGTTGAGGTCAGAGGTGCCAGGGAAGCCGGTTCTCGTCGTGCTGGAGCAGTCTTGATCCGAAGGAGAGACTGGCAACAAACCGCGATGCTTGGTTGGTGCCTGCTGCTGCAGGGTGACTACTCCTTAGTCACAAGGGAGAAATCTTAGGAAGAGTCTTGAGTTCCTTCTTGAAGAAAGTAGTTTCAGGATTCAAAGATGATCTGATTTGGAAGGGGGCCAGTTCCTACCTTTATCCTGCAAAAAGGGGCTGGCACGCGACTAAGTCCTGCCCTATGGGTGGGACTAGGAGGGGGGTGGTTATACCCCTCTCCTTTGGCGGGCTTTCCCCAGATCAGGGGCTGGAGTGCCCCTGGAACTGGTTCCAGCCGGCCTATGCACAGTGAGCACCGGGGTGCCACTTGCAGTCACCTTCCTCTAAAGCCCTGCCTACCTAGGATACACAAAATCCTGTCTGGGACGGTGCTGGCACCGCCCCTGGCAGGAAACCCTTTGTCCTTGCCTCCTGTTCTGGGAGGACTCCCAGCAGCAGGAGGGCAGACTTGTGTCTCGGTGGCAGCATCCATCTTGTGGAGCTGAGGCTATGTCTGACTTTAACCGGGGTTACAGGTTACATACATGTCGTGTCCCTCTAGAAGGGTGGAATGCTAACCCCGTCGCCAGAATTGGCGAGGGGTTAGTATTCCAATTCGTATGACACCTTACTCGACATGTTTTGATAAAGCGATACCAGAGTTGGCATATAACCGCGAGGATTATAATGCACTTAAGAGTGTATGGTATGCGATATCATGGAAACGGCTAAGGGATGGATCCCGAAAGCCGCAGACAGGCTCAGCTCATGCCAGAGCACTATCTCACACGATTCCAAGCACTCTGCCTTCAGGATTGTCAAGGCCTGCCATAGGAGTGACTGATAGGAGATCTGTGTGTCCATTTTTAGGGTTAGATATAGGTATACTATATCTAAAGCAAAGGGTGATTACACCACCTTGCCCCAGCTGTCAAGCAGCCAGTTGTGTCAGATTTGGATGGCCAGCCAGGGGTGGCATAATTCATGCTGCAGCCCCTGGTAGGCCCTGGGTACACCTATGCCCTGGGTACCTAAGGTACACTGTACAGGGACTGATAAGGTGACTCAGTATCCAATTAGTTTTGCAGCGTGAATCTTTCTGGATTCACTATGCTGTGCATTATTCCGCGGTCTTGTGGTTGGGTCCGGATTCGTAGTATTTTCTTTGTTTTTTTTTTTTTTTTTCTTAGCCCAGGTGGGCGTCGGCGTCACACCCCCTTGGGTGTATTTCCGGTGACGTCGGCATGCTTCCTGCGGAAGCTCCCACTCTTGGGCGCCATCTTCAGATTCTTTTTTTCCGCGGTCGGGTCTGGATCGTTCCCGTTTGGGCTCCAGACATTTTTGGAGAAAGAAGAAGGAAAATACAGAAAAGACGAGGAGAAGTCACCTGAAGACTCCAGGGGACTTCACCGACGAAAAACAAGCAAGGATAAGGCGTTTTCCATCGAGATCTTCGACGACCGTCGACGAACACGCGACCAGAGAGGCCCTGGACGCTAGAGGATGGACAACACGCCGTTCAAGTTCTGCCGTAACTGCCACCACAAGTACGCGCAGAAGGACCAGCACCCGGTATGCAACCTTTGCCTACCGGTGGACCACGAGAGCGGAGACTGCAACGCCTGTTCCGCCTTCACCCCGAAGACCCTTCGTGTGAGAGAGAGGCAGAGGGTAGCACACGCCGCCCTGCAGGGGAAGGCCCCGACTCCGTCACTCTACGAGCTGGGGATGTCCTCCGAGGAAGAAGACAACGCTGCCGCCGAAGACGACAGCTACACGGTCGTAGAGACCGATTACACGAAGACTTCTGACAAGGTAGGAGACTCTTCGGCCCCCAAGAACCCGAGAGACTCTGAGTCTAGAAAAATCGAGGGCAAGACCCCGAAAGCGCCGACGCCAAAAAAGGCGGCGTCCGCGACTACTCCCAGGCCCAGCGGATCCTCCGAGAAGGAGTCCCCGGCGCCGAGAGCTGCTGATCAGCAGAAAACGTCGAAAATCGTCCCCGAAAAGGATCGATCGACGAGGGAGAAAGACCCGAAACTGACGACGACGACCAGAGACCCGAAATCCGGTTCGACGTCGAAAACTTCGACTCCGAGAGGCACGGCGACGAGCCATCCGTCGAAGAGAGCGGCCGACCCATCCGACGCGGAACACGCGGCCGAGATGGAAAAGAAAAGAAGGCGCCTCGAGGCAGAAATGGAGAATATCATGCAGCGGAAGAAAGATTTCGACGCAAAGATGAAAGCCTTCACGATCCCTCACAAGACCAAGCCACCAGTGTTGGAGGTGGTCGAGGAGGAAGAAGAGATCGCCGAAGTCACCGAGCAAGACCAGGACGTCGAGGTGCTCGACGACCAGGAGGAGTACGAGAATCCCTACGAAAGTTACAGCTATGGGGAGGAGGATGAGGGCAGGACAGACACTGAGTCGGCACCCTCTGACCTTCAGGAGGTAGATTACATCGATGTCGACACCGACAGCCCGGAGGAGGTGGTCGACACCTACCCCTCGAGGCCCTCGCCGCCGGACGACATCGGGGCCTACAACTCGGTGATACAATCTGCCGCAGCAGCTTTCAAGCTCAAGCTCGACGAAGAGAAGCAGAAAGCAGACTTCCTTCTGGAAACATTACTCCCAACACAAACGAGGAGCCAGTTCCTTCCAATGCTCGAGAGCGTCTTGGCTCAGGGGAAGGAAGCTTTCAGGGAGCCCGCAACATGCAAGGCAGTAACTCCCAGAACTGAGAAGAAGTACAAGCATGCCACAAAGGACCCGGCCTACATTCAGGGCACGGTCTCCGCAGACTCCATTATCACGGCCACAGCAAGGAGGAGGGCTAACGTACCCACTACCTCGGGCCCACCACCGGATAAGGAGAGCAAAAGGATGGATCTGGTGGGCAGAAGGATCGAACGGAATGCCGCGACCCACTGGCGCATGGCTAATTCCAACGCCCTGATAAACAGGCACATGTACCAAATCATGGAGGGACTGGGGCAGTTGGTGAAGGACTTGCCCCAGGATGCCAGGCAAAAAGCCGAAAAGCTGATTGAAGAGGGGAAGAATGCGGCAAATTCTTGCCTTAAGACGGCCCTGGATGGGGCAGACACCGCCAGCAGGCTCATGATGATGGGCGTCACGGAAAGGAGGCACGCCTGGCTCAGGATATCCGGTTTCAAACCGGAGGTGCAACACAGCATCCTGAACACAGCGTTCAACGGCAGCACGCTTTTCGGACCAACAGTTGATGAACAACTCAGCCAACTGAAGAAAGATAACGAAACAGCAAGATCCATGGGGGCATTGCAGTTCAGAGGGAACAAGAGGGGCACCCCGTCACGGAGGCCCGGCGGGAGAGGCGGAAACCAGCCAGGTACATCACACCAGGCTTTCCAGCAAACGCACCAGGCAGACTCGCAGACTCAGCAGGGTCATCAGAAGCAGCCCTGGCAGTACCAACAAAGAGGCCAGTCCTTTCGAGGGAGAAATGGACGGGGGCAAAATAGAAGAGGGGGCCAGCAGCCCACCTCCAAGTGACTTCAAAAAAATCCGTGTGCCCGCCCGCAAAAAAGAACCCAGGGGGCAGCACGTACAGATGGGTCAAGACAAACTAGACACCTACGACCACAGGACACCAGTGGGAGGAAGATTAAGATACCACCTCCAGGAGTGGAGAGAAATCACATCAGTCAAATGGATCCTCAACATTATCCAATTCGGATACTGCATAGAGTTGGAGGGGAGGCCAACAAGCAAAAACCAAAAAGGAAACCACTAGCAGGCAAACAGCTACAGTGCCTTCAGGAAGAAGCAAAAGAACTCCTGCAGAAGCAGGCCATAGAACGGGTACCCTTCAAGGAAAGAAACACAGGAGTATACTCAACGTACTTCCTGGTACCAAAAGTAGACGAGACAATGAGACCCATTCTCGATTTAAGATTCATGAACAAATTCATAAGAACGCAGAAATTCAAAATGACCTCCCTGCAAGAGGTGCTCCCACAATTGCAGATCGGGGACTTCATGGTCACTATAGACCTCAAAGACGCATACCTGCACATCCCAATGAACAGAAAGCACAAACACATGCTCAGGTTCACCGTCGGAGAAAGCCACTACCAGTTCACGACACTGGCCTTCGGTCTAAAATCGGCACCAAGAGTGTTCACAAAGTGCCTCGCAGCAGTCGCAGCGCACCTAAGAAGGCAAGGGATACACGTATACCCTTACCTGGACGACTGGCTGGTGAAAGCAAACTCATACCAGAAATGCAAGCTGCACGCACATACAGTGACAAGCACGCTCATAAACCTGGGGTTCTCCATCCATTGGAAGAAATCATCAATGGAGCCAGAACAAGTGAAGATCTTCCTGGGAGCACAGATCAACACCTTACAGGGCAAGGTGTTCCCCAGCGAGAAGAGGGCGAGGGCGCTGGTGAAGGAAACTCGCCTCTACCGGAAGGGACAAGCTCGGACAGTGAGGACTGCGAGCAAGATCATGGGGATGATGGCATCATGCATCCACCTGGTACCGAATGTACGACTCCACATGAGACCCATTCAAGAATGGCTACAGGAGCAATGGTCACAAGCTACAGGCAGTTGGGAGGATCTAGTGGTTGTAACGCACGAAGTGCAGAAGGAGATGACATGGTGGACCATGGAGAACATAGCAAGGGGAAAGCCTCTAACGCCCCCAACGCCAACAGTGACCATCACCACAGACGCATCCCTGAAGGGATGGGGCGCTCACATGGAGGAGCTCAAGGTGAGAGGACTGTGGACACCGACGGATGCCACAAAACACATCAATTACTTAGAGTTGAAGACAATCTTCCTTGCACTGAAAGCCTTCCAGACAAGACTGTACAATCACAAGGTGTTGATACAAACAGACAATACCACTGCGATGTTCTACATCAACAAGCAGGGGGGCACCCAGTCAGCCCCGCTTTCAACGCTAGCACAGGAGATATGGAGGTGGGCAATCCCTCTCAAGATAGACCTGCTGGCCATACACCTGCCAGGGAAGGACAACATACAAGCAGATTGGCTCAGCAGGCAGACTTCAGCATCCCACGAGTGGGAGCTCAATGCTCAGGAGACAGGGCACCTATTCGACAGATGGGGAACTCCATCGGTGGACCTGTTTGCCACACGCCAGAATGCAAAATGCCGAAACTTCGCATCCAGGCAGCCCGAGGAGGGGTCACTGGGGAATGCCCTATGGATAGATTGGTCAGGGACATTTGCCTACGCCTTTCCCCCGATACCACTGATGCACAGAGTACTGAGCAAGTGCAGAGCGAGCAACATGACACTGATACTGGTCGCACCACAGTGGGCGAGGCAGACATGGTACTCGCAGATCATGGAGATGACACAGTGTGCACCCCACAGATTCAGCAGGAGGAAAGACTTACTCTCCATGCAGAACGGAGAGGTGCTGCACCCAGAGCCAGAGAGCATGAGCCTAGTAGCGTGGCTCCTGAGGACATAGAGTTCGCACATTTAAGGTTGCCAGAAAGTACACTGAAGGTCCTGCGGGAGGCAAGAAGGCCTAGCACTCGGAAGTGCTATGTGGCGAAATGGAAGAGGTTCACAATATGGTGTAGACAAGAAAGGCTTCACAATAAAATGAAGAGGGACTCCACAGTGCTAAAGTACCTGACGCACTTGCTACAGAAGAACCTTAGCTCATCCTCCTTGAGGGTTCACTTAGCAGCAATAGTCGCCTACACAAGGGATGAAACGTGCAGGAGTTTCTTCACATCACAGGTGGTGAAGAGATTCCTAGAAGGGGCGAAAAGGATCGCACCGCCCAAGCGGGTGCCGCCACCGGCATGGAACTTGAACATAGTCCTAACGGAACTCATGAAAGAGCCCTTTGAACCGCTCCACAAGGCGTCCTTAAAGATGCTAACTATGAAAACAGCTTTCCTGGTTGCAATAACGTCCCTACGCAGAGTAAGCGAGCTTCAGGCTCTGACGCTACAAGAACCCTACATACAAATACATAATGACAGGGTTGTGATGAGGACTGACCCAAACTTCATGCCGAAGGTGGTATCTAAATTTCACATGAACCAGTCTATACAGATACCGAGTTTTTTCCAAAAACCAACAACTGCGGCAGAGCGAGCTCTGCACACCCTGGACGCCAGAAGGGCAGTCATGCACTACATCGAAAGGACGAAGGGACACAGGAAGACAAAACAGTTCTTTGTGTCATTCGCCAACAGTTACATGGGAAAAGCAGTAACCAAAAAGACCATTGCACGATGGATCGCACAGACAATCCAACTCTGCCACAAGCGGGCAGGACAAGAGCTAGCAGAGGGGACACGTGCCCACTCCACTAGGAAAAAGGGCGCTACAATAGCCTTCCTGGCTAACACACCCATACAAGACATATGCCTGGCGGCAACATGGGCTTCGGTGCACACGTTCACGAAGCACTACTGTGTGGACATACAGATGAACAAGGAAGCTCAAGTTGGACAGAAGGTGCTACAGCACATATTCAATACCCAACGCTCATCTTCCACCCAACCGCCACAGAAATAATGAGAAACCGCTACAAAATCTATGCACAGCATAGTGAATCCAGAAAGATTCACGCTGCAAAACGAATAGTTTTCTTACCTGTCGGTGTAGTTTTGCAGCTTGAAGATCTTTCTGGATTCACTAGCGAACCCACCCACCTCCGCCAGAAAGATGAGGCTGGAGAGAGAAGAGGTGGTTAACATAAGAAAGGATATTTAAGAAGTACAGAGCGGTAAAAATACCAACTAATTAGAACATTGCCATTACTTCGGAAACGAAAGAAACACGGAAAAAAAGAACCCGAAGATGGCGCCCAAGAGTGGGAGCTTCCGCAGGAAGCATGCCGACGTCACCGGAAATACACCCAAGGGGGTGTGACGCCGACGCCCACCTGGGCTAAGAAAAAAAAAAAAAAAAACCAAAGAAAAGACTACGAATCCGGACCCAACCACAAGACCGCGGAATAATGCACAGCATAGTGAATCCAGAAAGATCTTCAAGCTGCAAAACTACACCGACAGGTAAGAAAACTATTCGATATGTACCTAAGGTACATGGAATCCATTTTACAGAGAGAGCAGTAGGCCTGGGGTCCTGAATAGCAGGGCCCCAGGTCAACTAAGTCAGAAAACCAGCAAAACACCAGGCAAAAAGTTGGGGGAAACCATAGTCAGGGATCTACCTTCCTACATAACCCCCCCCCCCCCCAAAACGAAAGGAGATAAGGCTATCCTTGCCAGGTAAGCCTATATTGCCTGAGTGGCCATATAAGGAAGTACCAGCACTGGCATGGTTACCCCCTATCTCATGGTCCACTAAGCAATCCCTCACCCTAAGGGTATCTGAGGGTCTCCACCATAGGGAATCTCTACCTGTGGTGTGTTTTGGCAAAGGAAAAGGCTGGTGCTGAAATGGAGTACTGAAGTGAGGCTCCACTAATTTTGGGCTCAGCTTCCTCCAATCATTTCCCACCATAGAGGCCTTTCTTTCCAAGACTGAGTTGTTTTGGGCTCTCAGGGTCAACCTCTGGCTACCTACAGCTGGAGGTTGGGTCCCTCTGTTTGGCTTACTGGAGGGACAAGTCATGTTTGGGGCCCTTAGGTCCCAGGTCTGGCTGTGCCCAACAGTGTCCATCTGTGGGAGGTCCCTAACTAAATTTAAGGGGGATCCCTCAGGAGTTTGTTTTATTTTCACTTGGCTAGGACTGCTAGCTTTGGTGCCCTTAATCTGCTGATTGGGGAATTCTTTTGGACAGGGGGCCCTTTGGGGTCCACCACTGGCCTCCCTGACCTCTACAGCCCTGGGCTGACTGAGGCAGGGTAGAGAGGGGCAGGTTACCTGCTCCAGACTGGGTCCCACCTTGGAAGGATCCACTGACATCAGGGGTTCTGCCAGGCTAGGCCTGACTACCTCTGGGGCAGTTTCTTCACAAGGGGTCAGATCAGTTCCCTGAGGAGGCTGATCCTTTCCTAAAGTCTGGTGGGAGGGAGATTTCTCTTCCTCCTCAATGCTCTCTGTCTGAGTGGAGTGATCCATAGTTTCAGGCTTCACAACACTATCCTCACGACGCTCCACGGCAACTAACACTGCTGGTCTGGTTGCTCCAGACTAGCCCGTGCTCCCCTCCAAAAGAGGAGCACCCTGGACCCTCCTGGTCCACTCAAGACGCCATTTTAGGTCCACCGCGTGGGCCTTGCATTTGCCAAGACTTGTTGCCCAATCCTGGGTCCAGGGTGCTCCTCTTTTGGAGGGGAGCACGGGCTAGTCTGGAGCAACCAGACCAGCAGTGTTAGTTGCCGTGGAGCGTCGTGAGGGGGCCACTAGCCAACGGGCAAGTGACCTGGACAACGCGGTGAGCAGCAAAAAGCAGAAGGGCCCCACGCCGATCTCGTGGATGCAGGGGGGCTGGACTTCGGTGCTGGAGCTGCTCAGGGTCGGGGCTTCTCTTACCCCAAGGCACTCAGTCGAGGGTCACTCAGGCGTCGTGCTGGACAAGCGTCGTGCAGTTCTGAAGATGGCCGGTCCCTCGAGGTCTCGTCACACCCACGGATCACAGCTCCCGAAAGCCGCAGACAGGCTCAGCTCATGCCAGAGCACTATCTCACACGATTCCAAGCACTCTGCCTTCAGGATTGTTAAGGCCTGCCACAGGAGTGACTGATAGGAGATCTGTGTGTCCATTTTTAGGGTTAGATTTAGGTATACTATATCTAAAGCAAAGGGTGAGTACACCACCTTGCCCCAGCTGTCAAGCAGCCAGTTGTGTCAGATTTGGATGGCCAGCCAGGGGTGGCATAATTCATGCTGCAGCCCCTGGTAGGCCCTGGGTACACCTATACCCTGGGTACCTAAGGTACACTGTACAGGGACTGATAAGGTGACTCAGTATCCAATTAGATATGTACCTAAGGTACATGGAATCCATTTTACAGAGAGAGCAGTAGGCCTGGGGTCCTGAATAGCAGGGCCCCAGGTCAATTAAGTCAGAAAACCAGCAAAACACCAGGCAAAAGTTGGGGGCAACCATAGTCAGGGATCTACCTTCCTACAGCACTCCTTTGTCTTTTCTATATAGTGCATCACATCCCTCCTGGTGTCCACGGTGTGCAGCGCTCTTTCTGTGCTTGTGGTTGGTTTTTGGGAAAAACTAGGTATTTGGATTGTTTGGTTGATGTGGAACAGTGACACCACCTTTGGCATGAAATGTGGATCTGTTCTTATTACAATTCTATCACTGTGTATCTGCACGTAGGGCTCTTGAAGTGTAAGCGCCTGCAACTCACTTACTCTTCGTAGTGATGTGATCGCCACTAAGGCACAAATTACTACTTGTGTAACGATATATCTCTAAGAGACATTAGTTAGTGATAGATTCCCAACACTGGTGCCATTGAAACTAGGGCCCTGAAAGGGGATGACCTTAACCCTCGATATCGGTTCGCAGAACGGGGAGGATGGGTGGGTCGATAAGGAATCTATCACTAACTAATGTCTCTTACAGATATATCGTTACACAATTAGTAACTTGTGCATCTGAAAGAGACGTTAGTGATTGATTCCTTACCTGAGAATAGATACCCCAGCAATACTAACCCCGGTGGTGGGTCTGCGAACCAATAATCACACCAGAAAGTCCTGAAGGACGGAACGGCCAAAGAAGCCATCCCTCCGGACTTGGCTGTCCAGGCAGTAGTGTCTTGCAAACGTGTGCAGCGATGCCCACGTAGCTGCCTGACAGATGTCCTGCAAGGGCACTCCACGGCCTAAGGCAGTTGTAGTCGCCGTGGCTCGAGTGGAATGAGCCCTCAGCCCAACCCTTCCTTCTTAGCCAGGGAGTAACACGCCTGGATGCACAAGATGATCCACCGAGATATGGTCCTTTTGTGCACCGCCCGCCCCTTCTTAGCGCCCACGTAACCAACAAAGAGTTGGTCATCCACCCGGAACTGGCGTGTGCAATCCAAGTACAATGAAAGCGCAAGTTTTGGGTCCAGACGACAAGAAGGTGGGCAAGGTGATAGACTATTCCCGATATGGAAGGCCGTGACAACCTTGGGCAGGAAATATGGCTTAGTACGCAACACAACCGTGTCCGGATGGACAGAAAGGAATGGGGGTGTACATGAAAGAGCCTGGAGCTCACTCACTCTCCTGGCAGAGGTGATGGCAACCAGGAAAGCAGTCTTCAAAGTGAGAAGACGGAGAGGACAGTTGTGAAGTGGCTCAAAGGGAGCGCACATCAGAAACGTAAGAACAAGGTTCAACTCCCACTGAGGCATCACCAATGGAACAGGAGGGAACATGTGTGTGATGCCCTTCAGAAAACGAGTTACAATAGGGGACTTGAACAAATAAGGTTGATCAGGCAGCCTTAGGAAGGCTGAAAGGGCAGAAAGGTAGTCCTTGATAGTGCCCAGAGCAGAGCCCTGCTGGGAAAGAGAAAGAAGGAAGAGAAGAACCTCAGAAAGAGGGGCAGCAAGAGGATCCACAGCCTTTGCTGTGCACCATGCCACAAATCTGTTCCACCTGCAGGCGTATACCGACTTTGTGGAGGGACGCCAGGCTGCCAGAATGACATTACAGACTTCAGGAGGCAAGTCAAATGGCCTCAACTGTCACCGCTCAATCTCCAAGCATGGAGGTGGAGACTGGACAGGTTCGGGTGGAGGACCGTCCCCTGCTGCTGCGACAGAAGGTCCTCCTGAAGAGGCAGACGAATCGGAGGATCGACTGACATACTGAGTAGCTCGGGATACCAGTACCTTCGCGCCCAGTCCGGAGCCACAAGGATGACTTGGGCCCGGTCGCGCTTGATTTTCTTCAGCACTCTGGGCAGAAGTGGTATAGGCGGAAAGGCGTACAATATACCGCAACTCCACTCGCGACAAAAAGCGTCTCCGAGCGAGTGCCGCCTTGGAAATTCCAATGCGCAGAACAGATGACATTGCGCGTTCTCTTCGGTGGCGAATAGATCTAACCAAGGCTCTCCCCACTGCTGAAAGAGACCTTGCGCCACGTCCAAGTTCAGACGCCATTCATGATCCATCATGCACCGACGGCTGAGTTCGTCCGCCCTGGCGTTCAGAGAACCTGCCAGGTGTTGAACCACCAGGGTCACGCCCTGATGTTCCAGCCACTGCCAGAGGCGCAGAGCCTCCTGGCAAAGGATCCACGACCCCACCCCGCCCGGTTTGTTGCAGTACCACAGGTCCTTGAACACCTGCACTACACTCCCCCGAACTGAGGGAAGGAATGCCTTCAGTGCTAGACGAATCGCCCGCAGCTCCAAAAGGTTGATATGGAGCCGGGACTCCGCCGGAGAACAGAGGCCTCTGATCTCCGCCTCTCCCATGTGGCCTCCCCAGCCCTGGAGGGACGCGTCCGTAACAACTACGTGCTCCGGTTGGGGAAGGGAGAGGGATCTGCCGCTGACCCAATCGCGGTCCGTGAGCCACCACTGCAGCTGTCTCGCAGTGCCCTCCGAGATCAGGACATGGTCGGATAGGTTGCCCTGATGCTGGGCCCACTGAAACTTCAGGTCCCACTGCAGAGCCCGCATCCGCCACTGGGCGTGATGCACCAGAAGGATGCAGGAGGCCATCAGCCCCAGTAGCCGCAGCGTCAACCTGACCGAGACCCGGGACAAAGGCTGAAAGAGTGGAATCAGAGCCTGAATGTCCCGAACCCGCTGTTCGGGAAGATAAACCCGAAACTGCGCCGAGTCGAGAACCGCTCCGATGAAGAGGAGCTTCTGAGAGGGGCACAGGTGTGACTTCGGCACATTGATGGAAAACCCCAGCAGGTGCAGGTTTGCCGTTGTCTGGAGGTGGCTGACGACTGTTTGGGGCGAGCCCGCCTTCAACAACCAGTCGTCAAGGTAGGGGAAGACTGAAACCCCTAACCTGCGCAGATGAGCTGCGACCACCGCCATCACCTTCGTGAACACCCGTGGGGCGCTGGTAAGGCCGAAGGGGAGCACGGTAAACTGAAAGTGCTTGTGGCCTACCGTGAACCGCAGGTAACGCCGGTGGGCCTGCAGGACAGGGATGTGGAAATAAGCGTCCTGCAAGTCCAACGCTACCATCCAGTCTCCTGGGTCCAGGGCAGCTGAGACCTGAGTCAGTGTCAGCATTTTGAACTTCTCCTTCCGGAGGAAGCCGTTGACGTTCCGTAGGTCCAAGATAGTGCGTAGGCCCCCTTTGCCCTTCTTGGGTACCAGAAAGTAGTGGGAGTAGCAACCACACCCTACTTCTGGCCCAGGAACACGCTCGATGGCCCCCTTGGCCAAGAGGGCCGTAACTTCCTCTGCAGAAGTCGCAAATGATTCCCCCATTAAGCGGTGGTTCTGCGACGATTTGCAGCACCCACCGGTCCGATGTGACAGTGTGCCAGTGGAGGAGGTGATGGCGAACCCTGCCCCCCACTGGCGACACATGGGCCTGAAAGCACGGACTAGGAGGGTTTTGAGGCGGATGCTGCGGGGGAAGGTGTGGACTGTCCTCGCCGTTGTCCCCGACCGCCGCCACGGCGGTTTCCACAGCCGCTACCGCGTTGGGTACTACTCTGCGGTGCGTGGCTGGCAGCACGTGTGGGTACACCCCTTCCTTGGCCACGAAACGAGCGAAAGGCAGTCGTTTGCTGGTGCGAGGCCGAGAGGCCCAAGCACTTGGCCGCAGCCCTGGAGTCCTTAAAGCGCTCAAGCGCATGGTCTGCCTTGTCGCCAAAAAGGCGACGGCCATCAAACGGCATGTCCATGAGTCTATTCTGGACATCAGCCGAGAAGTTGGTGGACCTCAACCAGGCGTGGCGACGAATCGCCACCGTCGTTGCCATCACTCTGCGCAGTGAGTCGGTGGTATCCAGTCCACACCGAATAGAATAACGTGCCGCATCTCGGCCTCCCACAAGGGCTTGGCCGAGTTTAGCCCGTACCTCCAACGGGCATTCTGGCAGCACTTCCGCGACCGTATCCCACAGGGAGTGGGTGTAGCGGCCCAAGAGGCATGCGGTGTTGGAAGACCGCAGTCCCAGACTTAGGGAGGAGAATACCTTCTTGCTGTATTGCTCAAACCTCTTGGATTCCCTGTCAGGCGGAGCCGATGGGAATGCGGTCTGGGAATTGGAGGCCTGGATCACCAGGCTCTCAGGGGTGGGGTGGGTGGACAGGAAACAACGGTCGCCCGGGGCCGGGCGGTGGCGTCTGGCCACGTTCCTATCCACAGGCGAACCTGTAGCGGGCCTGGAACAAGTGCCCAAAAGAACGTCTGTCAAGGCCTCATTAAACGGCAGCAGAGGCTCAGCCTAGCTTGACTGCGGTTTAAGGACCTCAGTGAGGAGGTTAGTCCTCACGGCCGCGACGGGGAGTTCAAGGCCCAAGGCCTTGGCCGCCCGCGTCAGCACCACACTGTAGGTAGCCCCGTCCTCCGAAGCCACGGTAGGAGGGGAGACAAAACCAGTGTCTGGCGAGGTGTCCAGACCACTGGCATCCCCAAGTCCACCTGTCCAGTCCTCCTGGGACTGACACTCCCGTGTCAGAGGGTCCTCAGACCCCTCCCAATACTCCTCATCACCCATCTCCTGGTACTCAGGGGTGTCAAATGATGGGGCCGGCTCTTGGAAGATGAACTCTCCGAACGGTGTCGAAAGCGGCGCCCAGCGGCACCGTTCCGGTGCCGGATTGAGGGAGGTATCGGGGACGGCGCCGCCCGAAGACGGCGCCGGGGGTGACACCTGAGGGACCGGCGCCGGGGAGGTCGTTAGGTTGACCGGCGACGACCCGGATCCGGAACCGGATCCAGTGGGGGCCTGCAGCGCCGGGCCCGAAGCACCCGACTGCGTCAGGGCCGAAGCCCCCGACCCGCTAGGGCCCCCTGACGGGTCCGTTGGGCCCGAAGGCGCCGCGGAGCCCGCCGGGGGAGTGAGGGACCTCATGTCCATGAGGAACCGCTCGATCTCCTCCGGTGTCACGCTGGGCCCAGGGACCGGAGGGTATGGGGCCGGACGCAACGCCTCCGACGGAGCCGCCTGGGCGGTGCCACCTGAACCCCCTGCCACGTCGTGGGAGTCGGAAGAGCGATGACGTCTCTTCGACTTCTTGTGCTTACCTGACGACTTCGACCCTGAGGAGTGATGTCAACTCCCGGAGCTACGATGGCTCCGCTCCCGCGACCGGTCCCTCGACCTCCGTCCGGACCGAGACCTCTCCTGGCGCGGGGCCGACTGCCGGAGTTCGAGTCGCTTGCGGGACCGCTCCCGCCTAGCTTTCGAAGTCAGGGCCCGGCAGTCGGAACAGGTCTTGTCGTCGTGGTCGACGCCGAGACAGTGGAGACACCGACGGTGAGGGTCGGTGACCGACATCAGTCGGTCGCAGTCCTCACAGGGTTTAAAACCTGGCATCCCTACCTGGCATCCCTATCGGCACCGTTCAGAGTCGAAGACTCGAAAAGAAATGATCAAAAGGGATCAAAAAGTTTAGTCAAAAAAGACTAAGGTACCACTTTTTCCGGATCTGCGCTGCTGACGCGGAAAAAAGAACTGACGTCAGCACGCGGAGGTGGCGTCTAAGTACTCCGACGACGTCATCACGGCGCCCACGACGCCGACGACGGACGCGGAGGCGCAGACGATGCCTACCGATGCGCAAGGGTACTGCTAGGCAAAAAATTTCCGGATCCAGTCTGACGCCTGGGGATATTCTAAGGTAAGGAGTCTATCACTAACGTGTCTCTTTCAGATAAGGCCGTTTCACCAAGCTAGAGGTGTGGATGATGTATACCAGGGCAGTGGGTTTGAGGGCATGGCACACAGGGAGGTGTGCCATGTTTAGTTCTGCACCAGGACACTCAACCTGCAAAGGCAGTGTGTGAGTGTTAGTGCACAGAGCACCTAAGGGTGGCACAGTAAGTGCTGCAGCCCACAGGGGTCTTCTCTGGTCACAATGCCCTAGGCACCTAAGGTACCATTTACCAGGGGCTGACATGTGGCCAGACATGCCTATTGGGTTTAGGCTTCAATACAGTTTTAGGGAATGAACACAGACCCTGGGCACCTGATTGGCAGGAGCCCAGGGCACACTCAGTCAAAGCACATCAGCAATTCAGCAGAAAGTGGGTGCATACCAATGGAAGAAAGATGGCGCTTTCTCACAGATCCCTTGTTGGTTCTAAAATAAAACAACTATATCTTTTGATACAAAACAATTGGCCTAGAGTTCAGTTCTTGAGTGTGTGAAACCTTTTGCTGACTGAGTTTGTACAACAAATGCTTTTCACTGTCCTCTGGTACTGCCTTACTGCTCGACCAAGCTACCACTTTGAGAGTAAGATTATATCGAACTTTAACCTCTGCCAAACCACTGGGGACTCTATACACACTGTACCTTACTTTGGTCCAGTATATATAGATTCACTTTCCTACAACAAATATTTTTAAATGCACCAACAAATCCAAAGAATAGACCCGTATATTTGCCTGAAGCTGTTGCCTCCTCTCACCTTATGATGCCACTAGTCCCTGTGGGTGTTTGTGCCGATAAAATGCAGTCTTTAAATCTGAAATGGAACACAACAGAGGACAAAAAAGGACGGTGCCGGTCTCTTTTGCAAAAAGTCCTTCTGAGGACACGGTGTAACTGCCTCCCATTACTGCCTCCTAATGCCAAAAGTCCCTCTCCGGGACCTTAATAACTCTCTACCAATGGGCCTATTCCACCGTAACGAATGCGCTGCTCGCGCCTGCTTTTAATCTAGTCAAATGTACAGCACAGCGATGTTCACCAATAGTAACTAGCACAAAACTGGTAAAGAGCATACGCAACTATTCCTTTACTTTTTAACAATCGCGACATCAACGCTTCACTTTAACATACCGCGGGTGCCGTGATTGTTGAAAATGTAAAGAAATAGGTGCTCAGTTTAAGATCTCAGTTTTGGAATTTTATGCTCGTTTTCAACAATCGCGGCACTGGCGACATGTTATAGTAAAATGCGGGTGCCGCGATTGTTGGAAAAGTCAAGAAACAGATTATAAAATCCCAAAACTAAGATATTAAACTGCGCAACTATTGTTTTACTTTCACAACAATCGCGCCGCACGCAGTTTGTTAAAGTAAACGTAGTTGCCGCGATTGGTAAAAAAATAAAGAAATAGATTAAAAAATGTAACTGTTTACTTTTTCAACAATCCTAAGAGCATCCAAAGGGGGACCAGCATCTTTTATCACTGTGGTGCACCGTGCAGGCCCAGATGGAGAATAAAACATGCATGACTTGCCCACAGCCCTGAAAATAATTGCGCTTGTTTGCCAGAAAGGTAGAAAGTGCACCCAACCAAGTCATCACCCATCATGGTGACACCCTGTTTGCATACTGATGACGTTTACAGCCAGAGACGATGGTCCGTTATCAATAACAGCAGCGGGGACTGGGCGGTGGCAACGGCTCACAATAAACATCGCCATCATTTGACATTAGGCAGCCTTTCACTTCCACTGCACATCGAGGGGGCCCAGCTACGGTGCCTCCTCGTGCCGCTACGGTTTGCCTGATCTCAGATTTGCAAAGAAAAGCATTACGTCACTTATTTAAAAACTATGTAAACAGGGCAAAAATGTCACCTGCAGTCGCAGCTCAAACTCATCAGGCGCCTCGATAGAAATACAATAATAAATAAAAAGACCAGCAGCGTGTTTATTTTTGCATCGTGCTTTAAAGTGAAAGCGCGATGGAAAAATGAACACGCTGCTGGCTCGGCAGGAAAACACAGAGTCTGCCGGAATCCCCCTGTCCTCCCCGTGACACTGTGCGCCTCTGCGCTCCGTGCCTGTTTCACAGCTGTGGTGAAGAATTTTCTTATCTGCTTGTTAAATAACAAGCAGATAAGAAAAGTCTTCAAAGCAGCCGCAATGCAGGCTATCGTGTCCGGAGGGGCAGTTCGAAAAGCGGACAGGGTGTCAACCAAAAACTCTTATCCAATGGGAAGCCAGCGTTTACCATAAACACTGATGCTACCCAATGGAAAAGAGGGGCGGGGATTAGAATCCCTTTTACAAATCTTGTATTTACAATATCTCCCGCAGAGGAGCAGCAGGGCTCTGCCCTGCCACGCCCAGGCGAGACCTAAAAAGAACACACACAACCACACTACACGAGCGCCTAGAGACCTGTAGGTGATTTGGCGCAATATAATTCTAATATAACAATAACAATAACTACATAAGCAATGAGAAACATAACCTATAATTATAAACACTGCCTCCTTTCCATAACCAGGTGTTTCCGCTATCACTCACAGCCAAAGCGCGGGTCATCCACTTTACTGGGCTCTCCATTTGCATACTTGGCCTGTACCCACGTTCTCCACGCGTTGACACCATACGAATGGTTCAAGCCGGTGCTGTTGGGCTGACTGTTGGGCTGACTGTTGGGCTGACTGTTGGGCTGACTGGTCGGTTGACTGGTCGGTTGACTGGTCGGTTGACTGTTGGGCTGACTGGTCGGTTGACTGTTGGGCTGACTGGTCGGTTGACTGTTCGGCTGACTGTTCGGCTGACTGTTGGGTTGACTGTTCGGCTGACTGTTGGGCTGACTGTTGGGCTGACTGTTGGGCTGACTGTTGGGCTGACTGTTGGCTGAGTCCCGGGAGCAGCTCTCTGACAAAGCCAGGCGCTTCTGGCCCTGTGGAGAAGAGCAAAGTGATTAGAAAACATTTTATATAAAGAGTTAGATTAAAAAAAATAATCAGATGCTAGAAGAACCTGCTGCCACTTTTTAAGAAAACCTTTGATGGAAGTGCATCCCTTCCAACCAAACTCCTCTTGGACAACCAGCATAGGTAGTGAGAGCACACAACAGAAGCAGCGTCCAGCACATTACCAGATGCAATCCCACTCCTTACCCACACAATACATGTCTAAAGACTACTCCCATGAGCTGCAAACCTCTCTTTGCAGAAGAACAAGTAATTCCAACTCAGAAATAAGGTAGCTACAACAAAAGGATTAGGTTACTTAGCCTGTAAGCATCTGTTACATGTAGTGCTGTAGATTCACATGATGTGCATACTACTACTGTAGGAAACTGGCTCTATACACCAAAATGAGGGATAGTGTGTATAGAGTCCAAGTGTCCCCAGAGGTAGGCAGAGGTTAAAGTTAGATAGAACCTTTCTCTCGATTTGTGGTTGTGTGGTCGAGCAGTAAGGCAGTATCAGAGGACAGTGTTAAGCATTTGTTGTACCCACTCAATCAGCAAATGAATTCACACACTCAAGAACTGAACTCTAAGCAATTGTTTTTGTATAAAAAATATACTGTTTTATTTTTAGAACCAAGCAGGCCTGGCACATGTAAGCATATATTACTTTACAGGAATTCGTTGCTGATTGTACAGCAGTTTGAAAATGCAATGGAAATTGTACTTTGTTTGATTTACAGGGGATGCAGTAGATTGCAACACTTAGCAAATACAGTACATTGGAATGAAAAGGCTTTTTCAGTAAATTGCAGGTAAGTTACTTTTCTTGTTACTTTTCTAACTCTGTGCTGGATGGTTAGATTCAGAAGTGGGACATTTCCTGGAAACAGATAAGTAAATAGGTTTTGGTCATTCGCAGGACTTTTTAAGAATGTCTTTAGATTTCAAAACTCCACATATTTAGTTGTTTTTTTGGAAGAAACTTGGCAATGTTATCGTATAGAGAAAAAACAGGTTAACGGTTGACAGGTGCCCTGGGTACTTAGGGTACCCTTTACCATGGGCTGACCTGTGGCCAGAGATGCCAATTGGGTTTAGGCTTCAATGCAGTTTTTAGGGAAGGAACACAGGCCGTGGGCACCTGATTGGCAGGAGCCCAGGGCACACTCAGTCAAAGCACATTAGCAGTTCAGCAAAAAGTGGGGGCATACCATTCAAGAAAGATGGCACTTTCTCACACCTACCATCTAGTGTTGGGCTCAGAATGTTGAAACTTGATTTTCTTCTAAGTTGTGTTGGGGCTTCTCCTCTGATGCAGAATGCGCAAGGTTAGAATGTTTTCTTCACAGCAAGTATGAGTAGATATGAAGTAGTGATTAGGACTGTTTAGTGGCCATGAATGTTGTATAAACTAATTCTGGAAGCAGAAGAGATCTGTAACAAACACTGGCCTACGGGGAGGCAGGTAGGCCCTATTGAATTTACAATATTACATGCAATATTTATTTATTTATTTTGAAAGTTTTATATAGCGCGAACAAGATCTTTGCAGATAACTGATGCTTACAGAGTAACAATCTGCTTCTATTATGTGTGTCTTTAGATATACATATTCTACATTGACTGTAAAGCAGTAGCCCCCTGCTGTCAATAGATTGGAGGCCCCCAAACTCACATTCCATAACAGTAATCGGATTTCAGCCTTTACCTTCCAGAAAAATTCTTATGGGATTCTGAACAGTCTACTTTGGAGTACATGGTGGAATTTAGGCAGGGTAATCAGTTACCATTGCAGCTTGAACTAGCAACGACAATGGTAGGGGTCTTCAATGGCCAACATCGGTTTTAAATTTATTCAGGAGGGAATATAGAGTTCTAGCTAGAAAAACCTTCGCATTTCCTTTACCATATATGTGTAGGTATTTTAAGCCACCCTTCATGACAGTTATTGTTTCCCTGTATCCGAATTTAAAGTGCCATCCAATAAATAGGTAGAGAAGGGATTTCTACCTGTTGTAGGAAAGTGCCCCTTTCTGACATGGTGACCCCCATTTGTGTCTGGTATTTGATGTAATTTTGACAGGTAGTGCACTGGGACCCCTGGTAACCAGGTTCCAAGTGCCAAATCTCGTTCCCAAAACTGTGCAATTGTACCCCAACTGGCAATACCTTAAGCACTTTGTGAGAAAATGGGGGTCTGTTGCAATACTCTCCCACTTTTTGCCTGGCAATGGATGCAACTTTGATTGTAGAGTACGGGGTCCGGCTGACAAGGTTCCCAGTACCGGTGTTCTTTCCCTAAACACATGTCCACAATTGGTACTTAGGCCCCCCTTTAAGTCCTAAGCAAGTGGTACCCGAAGTAGCTAAGGCCTGGAGGCTGAGGAGGGTCCCCTGGAACCACTCACTAGGACCATGTCACAGTCCCTGCATCTGGCAGGCCCCAGTGAGGAAAAGAAAATGACCAAGTCAACAAGGTACACTGCCTGTGTGTCATGCCAGTTAGCACTGCCTAAGATATAGCTAAGTCACCCCCTCTAGCGGGCCTTACCAGCCCTAAGGAAGGGTGCACTGTAGCCTTGTGTGGGTAAATCTGTCTGAGCAGATATGCCCCTACAGTATTGGGATACATTCCTTAATATTTTAAGTGCCAAGGAAGTCATAGAGTACATGTGCTGGGATTTTGACAACTCGAGTTCCATAGTACGATGATGGCCCCACTGAACCCAGGAGTGTTTGGTATCAAACAGCTCCCTTGTAATAAATCCATACTAACGCCAGTGTGAGATTTATTAAACCATGTACACAGAGGGAACCTCAGAGGTGCCCCCTGAAAACCTACTGACCATGGTGTGGGCATCGACTGGCTTTAGGCAGCCTGCCGGACACAGACCTGTTTCTGGACCCCTGGGTGTAGAACCTCTACTCTCTGGGACCAGAAACAATGCACATGCTGGGCAGAGGTGTCACACCTCCTCCCCCAGGATGGGCCAGTGCTCGAAGGGAAAGCTTCAAAGGCCTGCTGCCTTTGTAATGCGACCCCCAGCCTCTGCTGCTTGCAGCAGATGGCAGTTCCTGGTTTACAGCTCCACTTTAGGTGGGAAAACCGGCAGGAAAACTCAAAGATTAGGAGATGTGCCCACCTTTGGCAACTCCACACCTAAGGTGGATAAGGCGAAGTTAAGCACACCTTTCGGGTATCTACATTTTAAAGATGAGGGGACTCTTCCAACCAGGGCTGGGTCTATGCCTCCTCCCACATGAGGGTGGCATAATAGTGGGTTTAGTCACCCCAGGTAAGGTGCCCACTGACCCTACCTACTACTCCCCTAAAAGGTCCCCTACATTTAGTATATAGGAGGCTCCCCAGACCTAGAAAGTAGATCTGCGACGACATAAGAGGCAAGAAAACAACCCTGCAGAGAAGACTGAAGACAATGACAGCCTTGGCCCCAGCTACCAGCCTGTCTGCCTTTTCTGCGAACCTGTGACCTGTCTTGCAGCCAGCGACGTCTGAAAACTGGCTGCTGTTGGGCTGTTGCTTCGAAAAAGACTCCTCTCCTGTGGACAGCAGATCTGTCCAGAAGAAACGTACTCCGAGGGCTACGGATCCAGTTGGAATCGCAATCCCCAGCCCACTCTGCTCCCAACGCCCATGGCCCGACTGGCTCACCTGTGCAGTGAAGACACTCTGTATATGGAATTTCTACTAGGCGGTTATATCATGCACAGAGTCCAGGGGTATTCCACAAGTGTATAGGGCTCAATGTAAAACACAAAGTGTTCTATTAAAGGTAGTGTGAGCGAGCAGCCTTAGGCCTAACACAGAGGAGTACAAGAAAAGTACTGCACAACAGAGATCAATAAGGGACCCACGACTCAAGAAGATGTAGGAAGCTGGCTCTGTATATACTATACCAAAGTGAGGTATAGTGTGCACAGAGACTAGTGGAACCACAAAGGCTTACGGAGGTAAAAGTGGATAACCCCTTACTCTCTATTTGCGGTAGTGTGGGCAAGCAGCAAGGCTTTATCAGAGGGTAGTGTTAAGCATTTGTTGTACATCCTCAGACAAGAGATGAAGTCACACACTCAAAAACTGAACTCAGACCAATTGTTAGTATGAAAAATATTTCTTCAGCTGGATATTATTTTTAGGACTACGAAGGACTTGATACAGATAAGTAAAGTTGTACTTTTAAAGAAAGGTTGCTAAGGATATGCAGGCTGAATGGAATTGTCTTTGTGACATGTAGGTAAAACATTTAAAAATAGTTGCAATTACTTAGCGATTACTTTTTAGATTACTTTTTCTACTTACTGTGACATGCCTAGCTAGCACACTGGGACATTTCCTAGACAAAGTTAATAAATGAATATGCTACTTACCAGTATGCATCTGTTCTTGGCATGTAGAGCTGCTGACATTCATATCTATAGCATAGATCGCCGCCTAGTGTTGGGTCCGGATGATTACACATTGTTGTCCTGGAAGAGTCTTCGAAGTATCACGAGATAGGTGGCTCCTCCCCTGGACTACAGTGCGCATGGGCATCGACTCCATCCTCAGATTGTTTTTAGCCATTGGCGAAGATGGAGTGTATTAGTGTAAGCGATGGCCATGCCTAAGAGTAAATGCAAGAAAAGTCTGCAGCCGCTACAGGCGCCGGGGAGGAGGGCGGGCGATATGAATGTCAGCAGCCCTACATGCCAAGAACAGATGCATACTGGTAAGTAGCATATTCAGTTCGAGGCATGTGGGCTGCTGAATTCATATCTATAGCATAGAATACATAGCAGTCCCTCCACTAACGGCGGCCGCCTGTGCCAGCTGCAGAAGTTTGAAATAGTGTCTTAAGAACAGCCTGCCCTACAGCTGCCTGCTGCTTGGAGTGCACGTCTACACAGTAATGTTTAGTAAAGGTATGTGGTGTAGACCATGTGGCTGCTCTACAAATATCTTCCAAAGGGATATTACCAAGGAAAGCCATAGAGACCCCCAACTTGCGGGTGGAGTGGGCTCTGGGGGGTACCGTTAAAGTGCGCTTAGCCTTGTGATAGCAAATCTGAATACACTTAACGATCCATCTGGCTATACCTGCTTTGGAAATGGGGTTGCCTTTGTGCTGGGCCGAGAAGGCAACAAAGAGCTGTTGAGTCTTTCTAAAGTCTTTGGTTCTGTCAATGTAGTACATTAATGCTCTTTTGACATCAAGCGTGTGGAGCATTCTTTCTGCTACTGTTTCAGGGTTCTGAAAGAATGCGGGCAGTTCGATGGTTTGATTAACATGAAACTGCGACACCACTTTAGGAAGAAACTTAGGGTTAGTGCGCAGCACCACCCTGTTAGAATGAATTTGGATAAATGGCTCTTGTACTGTGAGCACCTGTAGCTCACTAACACATCGTAGCGACGTGATGGCAATGAGAAAAGCTACTTTCCATGTTAAGAACTGAATCTCACATGAATGTAGAGGCTCAAAAGGTGGGCCCATCAATCTGGTGAGGACCACATTGAGGTTCCACACAGGAGCTGGTGGGGTCCTGAGAGGGATGACCCGCTTCAGCCCTTCTAGAAAAGCTTTAATGGCAGGCACCCTGAAAACAGAGAGATGCTGCCTGTTTTGAAGATAAGCTGCTATGGCGGATAAGTGTATCAGAATGGAAGCATATGCTAGATTGCATTTGTAAAGATGTAACAAATAGCAGATGATATTAGGAATGGATGCATCTAGCGGGTTGATGTTGTGGTCTGTACAGTAAATGACAAACCGCTTCCATTTTGCTGCATAGCAAGCTCTGGTAGTGGGCTTCCTTGCCTCCCGGATGATGTCCATGCATTCAGGAGGCAAATCAAGGTAGCCAAACTCTAAGACGTCAGGAGCCAGATCGCCAGATTGAGCTGTCGCGGATCTGGATGCTGAATGTCGCCATGGTTCTGCGTCAAGAGCCTGGGTGTGAGGTGCAGCCTTTGATGCGGTACCACGGAGAGTTCTAGAAACGTAGTGTACCATGGTTGGCGCGCCCACGTTGGAGCAACCAGGATGAGCGTCATCGAGTGTTGCTTTAGCTTTCTTGCCACCAGCGGAATGAGAGGTGCTGGGGGAAAAGCGTACGCAAATCTGCCTGACCAGTTCATCCATGTCGCATTGCCCTGCGACTGTGGGTGAGGGAACCTGGTGGCAAAGCTTTGGCATTTTGCGTTTTCCCTTGTGGCAAACAGGTCTATCTCTGGATGACCCCACTGCTGGAAGTACGGGCGGAGTACTGATGGATGTAACTCCCACTCGTGCATCTGATGGCTGTACCTGCTGAGCAGATCCGCCATCTGATTGTTCTTGCCCGGGAGGTGTTCCGCCATGAGGAAGATGTTCCTCTGAATGGCCCACTTCCACATGCTCTGAGCCAGATGAGACAGCTGTGGAGAGTGAGTACCTCCCTGCTTCTGTATGTAGTACATGGCCGTCATGTTGTCCGTCCGGATCAACACGACTTTGTTGCACAGATGTACTTTGAAGGACTTGAGTGCCATGAAGATTGCCATCAGTTCTAGGTAGTTGATGTGCATCTTCTTCTGCTGTGTCGTCCATAGTCCCTGCACCGTGTAGTGGAGCACATGAGCTCCCCATCCCTGGAGAGATGCGTCCGTCGTCAGGATAATCTGTGGCACAGGCTCTTGGAACGGTCGGCCCTTGCAAAGGTTGTGTGGAGTCCACCAATGCAGAGAGCTGTATGCCCGACCGGTCACCAACACTAGGTCGTTCAGCTGTCCCTGAGCCCGAGTCCACTGCATTCTTGGAGCGGACGCATATGCAACCTCGCGTGCGGGACTATGAAGATGCAGGAGGCCATCATGCCTATCAACTGCATGAACACTCTCGCTGGAAGTGAGTGTTGCGGCCTGAACTTTTGAATGAGCGACTGGATGTTGTCGATCCTCACTGAATTCGGCTGAGCCGTGGCTGCCAGAGTATCTATCGTCGCGCCCAGATACTGCCGCACATGTGCTGGCTGAAGGTGCGACTTCAGATAGTTTAGTGAGAAGCCCAGACAGTGAAGGAGATGAATGGTGTGGGACATGTCAGCGGCGCACTGCTGGGCTGACTTTGCTTGAACCAGCCAGTCGTCCAGATAAGGATAGACGTGGACGTTTTGTCTCCAGAGGTGCGCCGCCACCGTCGCCAGACATTTCGTGAACACTCTGGGGGCTGTGGTCACCCCGAAAGGAAGGCCCTTGAATTGGTAATGCCTGTTCTGGATGGTGAACCTGAGGTATTTCCTGTGGGATGGATGGAGTGGGATGTGAAAGTAAGCATCCTTGAGATCCAAGGTTGCGAGGAAGTCTCCCCGATTTAACAATGGAAGAACCTGCTGCAGTGTTAGCATGTGGAAGTGTTCGGAGAGAATGTACTGGTTTAGGGGCCTCAGGTCCAGAATAGGTCTGAGGGACCCGTCCTTCTTTGGGATTAAGAAGTACAGGGAGTACACCCCTGTGCCTTCTTCCTCCACTGGCACGAGCTCTATTGCGCCTTTTTGCAGCATGACAAGAACCTCCTGCTGCAATAAGTGCAAATGCTCTGCTGACATAGGACGGTGCTTTGGTGGTATGTTGGGTGGAGTGGATGTGAGCTCCAAACAATAGCCGAACTGGATAAGTTTCCTGACCCACCTGTCTGTGGTGATGGATTCCCAGACTGGCAGGAACTGCTGGAGTCTCCCCCCGACAGGTGTTGGATGGTCGGGGGGCAGTGACAGGGAGTCACTGTTGGTGGCAGAGGAACGAGAGTTGTTGTTGCCTCTGCCTCTGCCCTTGGTGCTGTTGCCCGATATCCTCCTCTACTTTGCTTAGTGTACGAGGATTGCGCCCCACCTTTACTGAACTGTGTCTGCTGTGACATCTGTCCTCTGTTAACACCTCGATTGCCTGAGCGACGAAAAGTGTTTCCTCGAAACTGCTGGGATTGGAGAGCTCCCATGGACTTGGCAGTCTCAGTATCTTTCTTGATCTTTTCTAGGGTGGTATCCACCTCTGGACCAAACAACCTGTCAGGGTTCACCGGCTGGTTAAGGATGGTAGTTTGGATTTCTGGTTTAAAACCTGAGATTCTGAGCCATGCCTGCCGTCTAAGCATTACACTTGTATTTATTGCTCTAGCGGCAGTGTCCGCAACATCTAGGGCGCACTTAATGGAAGCGTTGGTGATGAGCTTCCCTTCTTGGATAAGCTTCTCCCCAGCCTCTTTAAATTGGTCTGGTAGGTGTTGCAACAGGGTCTCTAGTGTGTCCTAGTGTGCCCTGTCGTAACGTGCCAAGAGCGCCTGCATGTTTGATATTCGCCAGATATTGGCCGCTTGAGCTGCCACTCTTTTTCCCGATGCTTCCAGCACTTTTGACTCTTTGTCCGGGGGAGGAGCATCACCAGTGGTCTGCGAATTCGCCCTTTTGCGGGCATTGGAAACTACCAAAGAGTCTAATGGCATCTGCCCCTTGATATAGGTGGGATCGCCAGGTGCCGCCCTGTATTTTTTCTCGATTCTAGGGTTGACCACTCTGGAGCGTGTAGGTTCCTTAAAAATGTCTGCAGCATGTTTAAGACCCCCTTCAGCATAGGAAGAGTCTTGACAGTCTTTTCAGCCGTTGAAAAAGTGTCAAATAGGAAGTCCACATCCACAGGGTCAGCATGTAGTTCCACATCGTGGTTCTTGGCTGCTCTTTCAATTAAGGCATTAAATGCCGCTGAATCCTCCGTGGGAGAAGTTTTAACATTGTACAATTGAGGGTCATGGACTGTGTGCTGATCCCCTTGGTCACCAGCCCCTATCCAGGAGTCCTGTTGCTCATCAGGCTCAGTATTGTCTGGGAAGGTATATTCCTCGTCCTGCTCTTCAGCATCCTCCCCCCCAGAGTAAGTGGGAGAGGGTGTCGCAATCCTTTGGGACTGTGGAACAATAGGTTCAACCAGGACCATGGAATCTGGAGCAGGCCTCTTGCGTTTTAGAGGAATGGTATAAGACTGTAAAGGGTGTGTCGCCGTGACTTTCCTCTTGTAAAGCGTAAGCTTTCCGGTGTCGGCATCGATAAAATGTTCTGTCTGCTCCTCCAGCAAGTGTTGTTGAGGAAGCAGACTCCCAGCCGTGTGAGTTGGCTTCGATACCTCAGAGTCCTCCGGCACCGAACGGGGTGCAAAGGCCTTCGGCGCCACCTTCGGCGGCAACGTGAAGAGGATCGGCGTCGAGACAACTTGCTTCGTGGCGGAAGGAGTCTTCGGATCCGACGATGAAGCTTTTTCTCTAATTCGCTTGAGGGAGTCCAAGACCTGCTTCGTAAAGGAAGCGGACGGTTTCGTCGACCCGGCAGTCGGCCTCTGTCCACCTCCAGGGGAGGACACGATCGCCGATGACTTCTGCTTCTCGGCGCGAGGTGCCGGAGCATCCACCTTAGGTGCGCTACGATCCTTGGCCTTGGCTGTAGACGCGGCCGGCGATGGCTTCGGATCGGCGGCCTTGACCACTGTCGTCGGGGTTCCGGTTTTCGGTTCGACGGCCTTGCTTGTCGTCGGTTCGACGGCCTTCTTTGGCCTCGGCTCGACGGTCTTTGTCATCTCCGATTCGGCGGCCTTCTTCAGCTTAGGCTTGACGACCTTGACCCCTTTCGGCACCTTGACCGGGTCGACAGCCTTCGTCGACGTCGACCGCTTCGACACCTCAGAGGAAGACTGCGTCGATGGGGGAGCAGACGGCTTTGGTTTCGATGGCGCCTCGGCCATCTCGGTTGTTGTTGTCGACACCGATGTTTTCAGTTTCGGTTTCGTTTTCGACAACGGCGGCTCCGCCGAAGCGTCCTTAGCCGGGCCAGAAGGCGGGGCCGTGGATTCTGGTAAAGGGTCTTGGGTAAGGCCGAATGGCGATCCCTCGACCTGAGCCTTTGTAAATGTTCGCACGGGGCATAGCTCGTCCTCTGAGCTATCTTCCATGGCCCCATAGGCCTCATCGTCGTCTCCTACCTCTTGGACGACTTCGTCAACGTGGAGGCCTCTGACATCCGCGTCGTCTTCACATTCGACGTCCACCGTTGGAGGTGAAATCTGCATTCGAACCTCGTGTTCGCCTGCACCTCCGTCGTCGAAGATGTCCACTGGTGCTGGGGCCGACTGCCGGGCCGCCATGCGCCGAAGCCGAAGAGTCTTCGTCGAACGAAACTTCGAACAAGCCATGCAGCTTGCTTCATTATGGTCCGGCGACAGGCACTTGTTGCACACGGGGTGGACGTCGATGTGCGGGTACTTCGATCCGCACACGGGACACTTCTTGAACGGGCTCCGTTTCATGTCGTGTTGTCGATGGTCTTGCTGCGTCGACTGGGCCTCGATCAACGAAGAGTAACTAGACTCCCTGGAAACCAACTCTGGAACTGAGTCGGAATTGAACCGGGACACCGAACACAAACAATACCGAAGGGTAGCAAAAAGGCCTTTTGGCCTCGAAAAAGTTAAGTTTATTCCGAACTGGAGATATACATCCGAACCCAATGGCGGAAAAAACCAATCTGAGGATGGAGTCGATGCCCATGCGCACTGTAGTCCAGGGGAGGAGCCACCTATCTCGTGATACTTCGAAGATTCTTCCAGTACAACAATGTGCAATCATCCGGACCCAACACTAGGCGGCGATCTATGCTATAGATATGAATTCAGCAGCCCACATGCCTCAAACACACTTTTGCATAAAAACACAGTTGCTTAGGCTTCCATACAAACATAACAACACTTGGAACGTGTTCAAAGGAGTACAGTCAGTGCAATCCTACAGAGGAAAATTGGGTTATTGGTTTGCAGGTAAGCAATTGGTCTTGAGGGTTGACTTTTAGGGGTTAAAACAAGGCGTAGGAAACTGGCTCAATATATACTACCCTAAAATGAGGTATAGTGTCTATAGAGTCCAGGTACCCCAGAGGTAGGCAGAGGTTAAAGCTAGATAGAACCTTACTCTCTAATTGTAGTAGAGTGGTCGAGCAGTAAGGCACTATCAGAGGACAGTGCAAAGCATTTGTTGTACACCCTCAGTCAGCAAATTAATTCACACACTCAAGAACTGAACTGCAGGCCAATTGTTTTTGTATAACAAATATACTGGTTTATTTTTAGAACCAAGCAAGCCTGGTATAGGTAAGCATTAAATACTTGTCAGTTATAAGTTACTGGATATAGAACAATTTGAAAATGTAATAGAAATGGTACTTTGTTTGATTTACAGGGGATACAGTAAGCTGCAACACTTAGCAAATACAGTACATTGAAATGAATGAGCTTTTTCAGTAAATTACAGGTAAGTTACTTTTTACGTTACTTTTCTAACTCAGTGCTGGATACCTAGATTCAGCATAGGGACATTTCCTGGAAACAGGTAAGTAATTAAGTTTTGGTTATTCGCATGATTTAAAAAAAATATTTTTAGATTTCAAAACTCCACACTTAGAAACTTTTTGGAGAAAAAGTGTCAATGGTAAGCTACGGAGGGAAAACAGGTTAACGGTTCACAGGTAAGTAATCGATTGTGGGAGTTAAGGTTCAGGGGTTAGACTCAGAGGTCTCCCAGGGTCAGTGATGCACTGTTGTTACACCCTCAGCGGCACTCGGGCGGCCGGGTGCAGAGTGTTGAGGCCCAGTGTTATCCAATGGGGGATAGGGGCCTCCGGGTGGTAGGTGCTGACAAGCAGGCCACTGGATTGTGGGAGCAAAGCTCCTAGGGTTTAGGTCAGGGCAAATGGGGAAACAAAGTAGCACAAAAGGTGCACCCTCAGCGGCACTCAGGTGGCCGGGTGCAGAGTTCGGTTTCGATGTCTGGCTGTATTCTATGGAGAACCTCTGGTTAGCAAAAGCACTGCTGGCAGGGAGACGAAGGACTTCTGGGTGTGACCACCACTTTGAGAGGTAAGTTGGGAAGTTAAGGGTTGGTTAGGCACCATCGGTTTGGGCACACAAGGCCGTGGGGCGTCGTGTGCAGAGGTTCCTTTTGGGGTCGGATCTTCTTACCAGCTCCTGGTCGCGGTTAAGGGGGCCTTCTGGAGCTAGACTGCAGGCATCGGCTGGAGGCTTGAGGCAGGTCAGGGATCGCCGGATCTCGGGTCAGGATCGCCAGGGTGACCTCCTCGTGGCGTTTTTCAACTCTAGCTCGGACCAGGTTCGGCGGGTGCAGAGTGGGCTGGATTCGCGGTCCCTGGCTGCTGCCAGAGGTTGCTTGTTTGAACAAGTCTGGTGTTCATGGAAGGTTCAGTCTTTGAAGTGAAGGCAGGCAGGTCCTCTGGGGTTTTTAAGGTTGCTGGCTGCAGGATACGCTGGGATTTCGCAGGAGCAGGTTCGAGGGGAGACAGGCTGGAATCAGAGCGTCTTCTCCAAAAATCTGACTCACATCCTGAGTGTCCTGAATCCTCTTAGGAGGAGGGAAGGTCTTGGAAGTGTTGCACCGGGTACTGCTCCTATGAACAGGAGGCACGACGATTGCTCCAAGTTTGAGCTGGGAGATTGATGAGGAGTTCAAGACTAACAGCAGCAAGGGGATATAATTCAAGTGGTTCAACACCAGCTTAGGTGAATCTGCCTTTAGCAGCCACTCATCCAGGTCAGGTATACTGAGATACCGACCTACACAGATGTGCCTCAACAGTAGGATTGGGATGGTTGTGGAACATGCCTCAAAATACAGCTTATGCGACTGCAGGTGTGGAAGTCAACGTCCTGCAAGTCAAGGGACATCATATCCATTCTCAAAGTTCGAGCTCGAGAAGGACTGAGCTGGAGACCGCAACTTTAATTTCGCCTTACATAGGAAGAAATTCAAGACTCTGAAGTAATTGGAGTAGCATCCTTGTCCAATATCCTGTTCTAGGATTAACTCCACTGCCCGTTTCTGCAACAAGATTGCCACTTCTTGCTGCAGTACACGAATGAGGTTGTATGCCTTCGGGGAGGTAACAGGTGGTGGGGAACGCAAAGAGGAAACTGCTGAAAAGGAATGATGTGTCCCACTTTTATGACCAGCACGACCCATAGGTTTGTCATGCTGGGTACCAGCCTTCAAGTGATGTGCTAGCTTCTTCCCTAAGGCTGCAAGTGATCAGATGAGGGAAAATTAATGCAGCTTTCCAGATGGTGCCGGAGATCAGAAGGGAGAGGAGGAGAGGAAGGCCTCTTCGTCTGGCCTACATCTGGAACCACAAGGGCTCCTGTACTGACACAGGAACTGGTTGGGCTGCATCCCTGAGATTCAATCTGTACAACGGCCTGGTAGAGGATCGCGCTGAAGGCTGGACCCTGCTTAAACCTTTTAGGGGCTGAATCTGCTTTTCTTCTAAAAAGTTGATACCCATCAAAGGGCAGGTCCATTAAATTGGTGTGGACATGCCCCCAAATCCAGTTGAGCAAAGACATCGAACGGATACAGAAGTTCACACGGGCTCAACCATGGAATTCATGGTATTCAGGCCAACAATTTTCTTTGTCTTGTTTTCTTCAAATACCTCCACAAAGTGTCTTTTAGATGATTTGGGAAACTTGGCACTGCCTTCCGCACTATCTCCCACAGGGCATGGGAATCCCTGGCCAAAAGGCAGGTGGCGTTCACGGAGAAAATTTCATTTTCATGGGCTCAAGTTATTTAGACTACTAGTCTGGCTGTAGACGGAAAAAAGAGCCAGGACTCTGCTTCATGCAGGAGGATGCCTGCTCAACAAAGCTTTCTAGCACAGGGGGGGGGGTAAGAGTGGCACACTGTGAGAAGTTGGCCTGATGTGCAGTGCTCACTATTCTAGTGATCACTATATATCAGTCCAAACAACCCTTATTGATGATTGGTTGTAAGTCAACCTTATAGACCAGCTATCCTAGTAGCATGGATACGAGCAGTCTAAGGCTAAGACTCTAGAGGGCGTGTTAAGCCAGCTGTTTTACCATCACATTACCCCTTGAACACCCAGTGAAAGGACACCACACAAGTGTTATGAAAATAAACAGTGTATTTATTAGAATCACAACAACCCTGTACTCTTTATGAGGACAGGGTGCTAGGCACACAACAAAACTCTTACGAAAATACTTAAGTTAGCACGTTATACACAAATGCCCGAGGGGCACGAAAAACCATATACTTAAAAAGTGGAATGCGAAATTACTAGCAGGTAAGTACAGTACTAATAGGCTTTGGACTCGCTAGGACTTGACTATAGAATCGTTAGATTACTTCTAGGAGGCCTAGGGGACTCGGGTGCAGAGTGTGCACTCTCACGCGGGATGCGGGACAAAGTCTATGGAGGCTAGTAAAGGCAAAGTTAGTGTTCACGGGCGAACCCGACCTGGTAGGAAGAAAACGACAGTGGATCCTGACCCTAGGATAGTGAGGCTATGCTGGGACACCGAAGTGCCGAAGTTACCTAGCCCAGGGGCTGCAGCTGCATAGGTCTGAAAAGACGTCGGGAATCTCGTTGCCGGACCAGGAGCCTGGAAGGAAGAAGTTGCTGGCAGGCGACCAGTGAAGAAAAGTTCGATGGATCCAAGCCTGGATCAAGGAAGAAGAAAACCTGAAAGCAGAGGGGACCAAGTTCTTGAATCACTAGCCAGTGATTAAGGGGGCACCAGGATGGCACCGGGCGAAGTCACCGCAGTCAGGTGAGTGGGCGCTGCTGGGCTCTGCAGTCTCTCAGACCAGGAGGCGTTGTCGGCGACCAGGATGGAGGTGCAAGCTGTCCCACGAAGGTTCTTGCTGTCGACGTCGCTGGACCCAGGATTGGGCAACAAGTCTTGGCAAATGCAAGGCCCACGCGGTGGACCTAAAATGGCGTCTTGGGCAGACCAGGAGGGTCCAGGGTACTTCTCCGATGGAGGGAAGCAAGGGCCAGTCTGGAGCAACCAGACTAGCAGCAGAAATGTCGTCGGGCGTCGTCGGGAAGGCCACAAGCCAGCGGGCTAGTAGCCAAACAACGCGGTGAGCAGTAAAAAGCAGAAGGGCCCCACGCAGATCGTGGAGATGCTGGGGGGCTGCTCTTCGGTGCTGGAGCTGCTCAGGGTGGGGGCTTCTCGGACCCCAAAGCACTCACCAGGAATTCACTCGGCGGGCTTGTTGTTCAGAAGTCGTGCAGTCTTGAAGATGGCCGGTCCCTCGAGGTCTCGTCACACCCACGAATCTCAGCGTGACTGATGATGTAGGTAGAGGTCAGAGGTGCCAGGGAAGCCGGTTCTCGTCGAGCTGGGCAGTCGGATTCCGGAGGAAGGACTTGCAGCAGACCGCAGTGTTCTGTAGATGGTGCCTGCGGATGCAGGGTGACTACTCCTTAGTCACAAGGGAGAAATCTTAGGAAGAAGTCTTGAGTTCCTTTCGTGGAAAGTAGTTTCAGGATTCAAAGATGATCTGCTCTGGAAGGGGGCCAGTCTCTACCTTTATCCTGTAAAAAGGGGCTGGCACGCGACTAAGTCCTGCCCTATGGGTGGGACTAGGAGGGGGGTGGTTACACCCACTTCCTTGGCGGGCTTTTCCCCAGCACAGGGTCTGGAGTGACCCTGGAACTGGTTCCAGCCAGCCTATGCACAGTGAGCACCGGGGTGCCACGTGCAGTCACCTTCCTCTAAAGCCCTGCCTACCTACAATACACAAAACCCTGTCTGGGACGGTGCTGGCACCGCCCCTGGCAGGAAACCCTTTGTCCTTATCTCCTGCTCTGGGAGGACTCCCAGCAGCAGGAGGGCAGACTTGTGTCTCGGTGGCAGCATCCATTTTGTGGATGCTAAGGCTCTGTCTGACTTTTAACCGGGTTATAGGTTACATGCATGTCGTGTCCCTCTAGAAGGGTGGAATGCTAACCCCGTCGCCAGAATTGGCGAGGGGTTAGTATTCCAATTCGTATGACACCTTACTCGACATGTTTTGATAAAGCGATACCAGAGTTGGCATTTAACCGCGAGGATTATAATGCACTTAAGAGTATATGGTATGCGATATCATGGAAACGGCTAAGGGATGGGTCCCGAAAGCCGCAGACAGGCTCAGCTCATGCCAGAGCACCATCTCACACGATTCCAAGCACTCTGCCTTCAGGATTGTTAAGGCCTGCCATAGGAGTGACTGATAGGAGATCTGTGTGTCCATTTTAGGGTTAGATATAGGTATACTATATCTAAAGCAAAGGGTGAGTACACCACCTTGCCCCAGCTGTCAAGCAGCCAGTTGTGTCAGATTTGGATGGCCAGCCAGGGGTGGCATAATACATGCTGCAGCCCCTGGTAGGCCCTGGGTACACCTATGCCCTGGGTACCTAAGGTACACTGTACAGGGACTGATAAGGTGACTCAGTATCCAATTTAGATATGTACATAAGGTACATGGAATCCATTTTACAGAGAGAGCAGTAGGCCTGGGGCCCTGAATAGCAGGGTCCCAGGTCAACTAAGTCAGAAAACCAGCAAAACACCAGGCAAAAAGTTGGGGGCAACCATAGTCAGGGATCTACCTTCCTACATAACCCCCCCCCCCCAAACGAAAGGAGATAAGGCTAGCCTTGCCAGGTAAGCCTATATTGCCTGAGTGGCCATATAAGGAAGTACCAGCACTGGCATGGTTACCCCCTATCTCATGGTCCACTAAGCAATCCCTCACCCTAAGGGTGTCTGAGGGTCTCCACCATAGGGAATCTCTACCTGTGGTGTGTTTTGGCAAAGTAAAAGGCTGGTGCTGAAATGGAGTACTGAAGTGAGGCTCCACTAATTTTGGGCTCAGCTTCCTCCAATCATTTTCCACCATAGAGGCCTTTCTTTCCAAGACTGAGTTGTTTTGGGCTCTCAGGGTCAACCTCTGGCTACCTACAGCTGGAGGTTGGGTCCCTCTGTTTGGCTTACTGGAGGGACAGGTCAGGTCTGGGGCCCTCAGGTCCCAAGTTTGGCTGTGCCCAACAGTGTCCATCTGTGGGAGGTCCCTAACTAATTTTAAGGGGGATCCCTCAGAAGTACGTTTTATTTTCACTGGGCTAGGACTACTAGCTTCAGTGCCCTTAATCTGCTGATTGGGAAATTCTTTTGGACAGGGGGCCCCTTGGGGTCCAACACTGGCCTCCCTGACCTCTACAGCCCTGGGCTGACTGAGGCAGGGTAGAGAGGGGCAGGTTACCTGCTCCAGACTGGTTCCCACCTTGGAAGGATCCACTGACATCAGGGGTTCTGCCAGGCTAGGCCTGACTACCTCTGTGGCAGTTCCTTCACAAGGGGTCAGATCAGTTCCCTGAGGAGGCTGATCCTTTCCTAAAGTCTGGTGGGAGGGAGATTTCTCTTCCTCCTCAATGCTCTCTGTCTGAGTGGAGTGATCCATAGTTTCAGGCTTCACAACACTATCATCTGTCTGAGTTTGAGCTGTGGCCATCACAACTCTCCCAACCTTTTCAGGAGGGGGCTCAGTTTGGGTGTGGGCTGTTACCATGACAGCCTTGACAACCTGTTCTGGGAAGGGAGTTGTCTGAGATTGGGTTGTGACTGGCACAACCCTCCTGACCTGTTCAGGGAGGACATCTTGGACTGGGGCTGTGGCTACCACTGCCCCACTAACCTTACCATGGATGTTTACCATTTTAGAATGGGTTTCTTGCTCTACTTCAGCCCAGGCTGAGAGCTCCAAATCATTCCCCAGTAGGCAATCTACAGGCAAGTTTGGTGACACTGCCACTCTCTTGTGGCCAGTGACACCTCCCCAGCTGAGATTGACCACTGCCATGGGATGATCTCTCTGTACTCCATCAATATTGGTCACCTGGTATGTGGCACCAGGTAAAAGTTGCCTTGAGGGGACTAGACTCTCAGTCACCATAGTGATGCTAGCCCCTGTATCTCTATAGGCCTCAACTTTTATACCATTGATGAGGGGCTCCTGTCTGTACTTGCCCAAAGTGTTGGGACAAGTTGTGAAGTTGGCAAACCCCATGCCAGTCTCACAGACAAGAGTATCTAAGTCAGGGGACCTGGTTAGGCCAGAGTCCCCAGGAACTCCCAAAGTAAATGCACCCAAATTCTTGGGGGCACTCCCACCACCTGGGGGATTACTACTAGTAGTAACAGGAGGTTTGGGAATGTTACTTGGGGGTATGTTTTCCTTATTGTTATTCTTTGGGCAACTGCTGTCAGTTTTTAAATGACCCACCTGTTTACAGGGATAACAATAAGGTTTCTTCTGGTTGTTGGAAGGATTCTGGGACCCACCCCCCTCAGAGGATTTTTGGGGCCCTGATGTGGTTTGATCTGTAGATTTATTCCCACCCTTCTCTTGAGGCTTGGTTGATTCCTTTTTCTGGTCACCACCTTGGTTCTTGGGCCTAATCCTGGTTCTGACCCATTTGTCTGCCCTCTTACCCAATTCTTGTGGAGAGGTCAGATCAGAGTCTACCAGGTGCTGGTGTAATAACTGGTTCTGACAATTATTTAAGACTTGCTCTCTCATAATTAGATTATACAATCCTTTGAAATCAGTAACCTTACTACCCAGTAGCCAGCCTTCCAAAGCCTTAGTGGCACAATCAACAAAGTCTGACCAGTCCTGAGACTGAGTTTTCTGGGTGTCTCTGAACAGCAACCTGTACTGCTCAGTGGTTAAACCAAACCCATCAACCAGTGCATTTTTCAGGACCTGGTAATTGTTAGCATCCTCCACTCTTGTAGTGAGGAGCTTATCTCTACCTTTACCATCAAAGGAGAGCCACAGTATAGCTGCCCACTGACTCTGGGGAATGCACTGCACAGTGCAGGCCCTCTCCAGAGCAGCCATCCATTTCTGGATATCATCCCCTTGCTTAAAGGGGGGCACTATTTTAGTCAGGTGTTTAGTATCTAAACCCTTCTCTCTATCTCTTGGGAGATTGCTGCCACCAGTGGGTGCTAACCCACTTATCTGCTGCTCTCTAGCAAAGGCAAGCTTCTCTTTGGCCAGGGCAAGTTCTTCCCTTTCAATCCTCAGTTCAGCTTGTCTCATCCTAGCTTCATGCTCCCTTCTCTGAGGGGAAGTGAATCTCCTCTGTGGAGGATTCCTTCTCCCCTGAGAAGAGGCATTAGAGTGCAGAGATCTATTGGAGTCCCTAGAAAGAGATCTATCTCTCCTAACTCCAAGGTTAGGCCCACTTCGGGTTAGTACTGGGGGTCCCCCAGATCCTAGCCCAAGTAAGTCTAAGTTGGTCCTAGTTAGCCTTCTGACTACCTCAAGACCTTTGTCTACCTCATCCCCAGAGAGTTCCTCCTGATCCCCCTCCTCAACTGCTGAATCAGTGTTGGGGAGGTCTGGATCCCCAGAGGTTCCCTCTAAGGCTGGCATGTTCTCATGTAACTGAGAAAGCTTTCTGGCATCATATGTCTCTAAGAGACCTATCAGAAAGGGAGTGGTGGGGTTAGACCCCTGCTTCAGTTTCCTGGAGACACAGATTTGTCTCATCTCCTGGAAACTGAGAGCTGCATATCTTGAAGTGACCTGTGGAGGGTCAACACTGACCAGGGGAGTCTCAGTAGAGTCCCCCTGAGTCGACATGCTTTTCTAGTGAGGTGTAAGTGGTGCACTTACCTACACTATATGTTTGCCTACTGATCCCTTGCTAGAGTTGTAGTTTAGGGTGTGCTAGGCCCTAGGAGCTACAACAGCTGGTTCAGTAGAACTCAGAGTATTCTAAGCTAAGTTATATGTACCTTTAGTACTTATGTGATCTTTCACAAGATATTCTTAGGGCATGTGTGGTAAAACAACAGCAAGCTCAAATCCCAACCGCTGCTCACCAATGTGAGAAGTTGGCCTGATGTGCAGTGCTCACTATTCTAGTGATCACTATATATCAGTCCAAACAACCCTTATTGATGATTGGTTGTAAGTCAACCTTATAGACCAGCTATCCTAGTAGCATGGATACGAGCAGTCTAAGGCTAAGACTCTAGAGGGCGTGTTAAGCCAGCTGTTTTACCATCACATTACCCCTTGAACACCCAGTGAAAGGACACCACACAAGTGTTATGAAAATAAACAGTGTATTTATTAGAATCACAACAACCCTGTACTCTTTATGAGGACAGGGTGCTAGGCACACAACAAAACTCTTACGAAAATACTTAAGTTAGCACGTTATACACAAATGCCCGAGGGGCACGAAAAACCATATACTTAAAAAGTGGAATGCGAAATTACTAGCAGGTAAGTACAGTACTAATAGGCTTTGGACTCGCTAGGACTTGACTATAGAATCGTTAGATTACTTCTAGGAGGCCTAGGGGACTCGGGTGCAGAGTGTGCACTCTCACGCGGGATGCGGGACAAAGTCTATGGAGGCTAGTAAAGGCAAAGTTAGTGTTCACGGGCGAACCCGACCTGGTAGGAAGAAAACGACAGTGGATCCTGACCCTAGGATAGTGAGGCTATGCTGGGACACCGAAGTGCCGAAGTTACCTAGCCCAGGGGCTGCAGCTGCATAGGTCTGAAAAGACGTCGGGAATCTCGTTGCCGGACCAGGAGCCTGGAAGGAAGAAGTTGCTGGCAGGCGACCAGTGAAGAAAAGTTCGATGGATCCAAGCCTGGATCAAGGAAGAAGAAAACCTGAAAGCAGAGGGGACCAAGTTCTTGAATCACTAGCCAGTGATTAAGGGGGCACCAGGATGGCACCGGGCGAAGTCACCGCAGTCAGGTGAGTGGGCGCTGCTGGGCTCTGCAGTCTCTCGGACCAGGAGGCGTTGTCGGCGACCAGGATGGAGGTGCGAGCTGTCCCACGAAGGTTCTTGCTGTCGACGTCGCTGGACCCAGGATTGGGCAACAAGTCTTGGCAAATGCAAGGCCCACGCGGTGGACCTAAAATGGCGTCTTGGGCGGACCAGGAGGGTCCAGGGTACTTCTCCGATGGAGGGAAGCAAGGGCCAGTCTGGAGCAACCAGACTAGCAGCAGAAATGTCGTCGGGCGTCGTCGGGAAGGCCACAAGCCAGCGGGCTAGTAGCCAAACAACGCGGTGAGCAGTAAAAAGCAGAAGGGCCCCACACAGATCGTGGAGATGCTGGGGGGCTGCTCTTCGGTGCTGGAGCTGCTCAGGGTGGGGGCTTCTCGGACCCCAAAGCACTCACCAGGAATTCCCTCGGCGGGCTTGTTGTTCAGAAGTCGTGCAGTCTTGAAGATGGCCGGTCCCTCGAGGTCTCGTCACACCCACGAATCTCAGCGTGACTGATGATGTAGGTAGAGGTCAGAGGTGCCAGGGAAGCCGGTTCTCGTCGAGCTGGGCAGTCGGATTCCGGAGGAAGGACTTGCAGCAGACCGCAGTGTTCTGAAGATGGTGCCTGCGGATGCAGGGTGACTACTCCTTAGTCACAAGGGAGAAATCTTAGGAAGAAGTCTTGAGTTCCTTTCGTGGAAAGTAGTTTCAGGATTCAAAGATGATCTGCTCTGGAAGGGGGCCAGTCTCTACCTTTATCCTGTAAAAAGGGGCTGGCACGCGACTAAGTCCTGCCCTATGGGTGGGACTAGGAGGGGGGTGGTTACACCCACTTCCTTGGCGGGCTTTTCCCCAGCACAGGGTCTGGAGTGACCCTGGAACTGGTTCCAGCCAGCCTATGCACAGTGAGCACCGGGGTGCCACGTGCAGTCACCTTCCTCTAAAGCCCTGCCTACCTACAATACACAAAACCCTGTCTGGGACGGTGCTGGCACCGCCCCTGGCAGGAAACCCTTTGTCCTTATCTCCTGCTCTGGGAGGACTCCCAGCAGCAGGAGGGCAGACTTGTGTCTCGGTGGCAGCATCCATTTTGTGGATGCTAAGGCTCTGTCTGACTTTTAACCGGGTTATAGGTTACATGCATGTCGTGTCCCTCTAGAAGGGTGGAATGCTAACCCCGTCGCCAGAATTGGCGAGGGGTTAGTATTCCAATTCGTATGACACCTTACTCGACATGTTTTGATAAAGCGATACCAGAGTTGGCATTTAACCGCGAGGATTATAATGCACTTAAGAGTATATGGTATGCGATATCATGGAAACGGCTAAGGGATGGGTCCCGAAAGCCGCAGACAGGCTCAGCTCATGCCAGAGCACCATCTCACACGATTCCAAGCACTCTGCCTTCAGGATTGTTAAGGCCTGCCATAGGAGTGACTGATAGGAGATCTGTGTGTCCATTTTAGGGTTAGATATAGGTATACTATATCTAAAGCAAAGGGTGAGTACACCACCTTGCCCCAGCTGTCAAGCAGCCAGTTGTGTCAGATTTGGATGGCCAGCCAGGGGTGGCATAATACATGCTGCAGCCCCTGGTAGGCCCTGGGTACACCTATGCCCTGGGTACCTAAGGTACACTGTACAGGGACTGATAAGGTGACTCAGTATCCAATTTAGATATGTACCTAAGGTACATGGAATCCATTTTACAGAGAGAGCAGTAGGCCTGGGGCCCTGAATAGCAGGGTCCCAGGTCAACTAAGTCAGAAAACCAGCAAAACACCAGGCAAAAAGTTGGGGGCAACCATAGTCAGGGATCTACCTTCCTACACACACCTAGGAGTCATCAGAAGCAGGCTAGAGGATTTCCTTCAAGATGGTCGTCTTATTTTCCTCCACTGGCAAAGGCAGTTCCAGGACCTCCACTGCCGTCTTAATCAATGCTGTGAAGAACACTTCCGCCACACAAAGGGGTGCTGAAGGGCAATCCAGCTCCACCTTCAGTAACGTCTAGGAAACTCGCTTTCCAGAGGGCCAAGTACTCAGATGCATCCATATCACAGGGGGCAGAACACTGGCTGCCTCACTGTCTCTGCATCACCCGAAGCATTGGCTGTGATCTGAAGAAGTGCCAAGGATGCCATCCATCCTTTGCCACTTCTCATCTCTGGGCAAGTTCTCACGCTATACTGGGCCTCATCCATCCCTCTCTACACCTGCCTTCTGCCTACATGTCGTACTGCTTGCACAACTTGAGGCACGCTCGAACCCCAAAGAGACCTTGTGGAAAGTCCAAAATTAGCCTTTTTGCATGGGGCCATTCCTAGCACTGCAGATTGATTTTTTTATTTTTTTTATTTAGCATTTTTTAAAGACATACAACGTCCAACATGTAATTAACATACAGACGGTTGTACAACAACATCCATCATCCAGTTTTTGCAACTTTACATTGTTACCTGTAAGGAAAATGCTACTTACCAGTATGCATCTGTTCTTGGCATGTAGGGCTGCAGAACAACACACTATTGCATAGATCACCATCTGGTGGTGGGCCCGGATGATTACACTTTGTTTTTGTCTTGGAAAGTCTTTGTCCGTTGGATGACTCCTCCCGTAGATCGTAGTGCACATGGGCATCGACTCCATCTTCAAATTGTTTTCGCCATTGGGCAAATGATGGAATTGTATCAGTACAGATAAGGATGACCAGGTATTGTGTATCTAATTAAGATATTACTGGAAGAGATATAGGTAGCCGGGGAGGCGGGTGGGTGTGTGTGGTTCTGCAGCCCTACATAGCAAGAACAGATGCATACTGGTAAGGAGTAGTTTCTGTCCTGTAACTCCAATTCTGTAGTAGGGGTATCTCTGATATAGTCATAATCTAGTGAATAGTCCCGCCCATGTGCGTGGACCCCGGAGCAATCAAAAATAATCTCTTACGGTGTCGAAAAATGCAGAACTGCACAGACACTTAAGAGAGAATTAAAGACAGATAATGCAGCCTATATCCACAGGCTACACTGTCCAGTACTTCAACTAGAAATTCCACCAAAAATCCACAAACAGCAAAGCCTGTCCAGATTTCCCTTGCTTTAACAGCAAAAACCCTCTGGAATGATAGAGAGGAAGACATGACAGACAAGCCCCATAGGCTGCCACTGTGTGGCTCAGAACAGGATACTGTGCCTTTAAGAGAACTTTCCAGAACTTCACAGTATCCCAGAATGCACTGCAGGTCCCTTTTACTTTCAGTTCTTTTTTCTGGCTCCTGCAAGCAGGACCCTGGAGCATTGAGCTCTCCCTTTTCAAGGGTTTATTGGTGATTGTTTTTACTTTTTCAAGTTATTTGAGTGCTTTTCTTGAAGTACTTTGGTATTTCTTCCTGTCTGTCTTTTGGTGCACTCTTTAATTGTCAATATGCCTGCATTATTCGACAAGTGCCCGGAGTGCTCCAGGAAGAAGGCCAAGTCAGACCCAGACGAGGTGTGTATCATCTGCCTTTCTTCATCTCATGTCCCGGAGAAGTCTGACATCTGCCAGGGTTTCTCTAGCAGGACCCTGAGGGATAGGATGAAGATCAGGCTTCAGGGACTCGAAGACAGAAGACTGAAGGCACAAGGTGGGTCTGGAGGGGCTTCCTCTGCCCATGCTGAGGCCTCTGGGGGGCTCCCCAGGGGCAGGAAGACCAGCAAGCGTCCCCATTCTCCGTCTGTGTCGATTGCACCGACTACGGCGTCGAGAGGGATGACTGCAGTCTGTTCCCCATCTCCCCAGGGCTCTGGGTCGAAGCGGCGTCGACGTTCGGCGTCGAGGGAACTGAACAGACCGCCGTCGAGATCTCCTGTGACGATTTCGTTGTCGTCGGAGTCGTCGTCGAGTCATCGACGTCGAGAGGCCCGACGTCGGCGCTCGCCGCCGAGGCGACACCGCCGGTTGCCGTCGGCGAAGAGGAGAAGGTTGTCGTCGAGGGGATCCTTGACGTCGAGGAGAAGGTCGTCGTCGAGGCGAAGGAGGTCGCCGTCGAGGCGCAGGAGATGCGAAGACATTCGCCGTCGAGGGATAGGCGCTCGCCTCCGAGGAGACGAAGCTCGCCGTCGAGGGGCCGACGCTCGCCGTCGGGTCGCCGTTCTTCGACGCTGAGAAGGCGCAGAAGTAGACGCGGCGGGGTCTTTCGGTCGAGTTTTGGCTTCGGGTCGAAAGCCTTGACCAGCAGTGGCTTCTTTATTTTCGGATCGATGGTCCTTGGGGCCTCGAGTCCTTTGGAAGAGTGGCCATCTTTGGAGCCGGACGTCGACGTCGACGTGACGTGTTTAACTGTCGACACAGGCATAGTCGACCCGATCTTCGGTTCAACGCCCCCGTTCGACTCCGAGGGGTCGGGTGCACGTTTTGACTTGGTAGTCTCCGAAGCCGTCGAGCCGATGGTTGTTTTAACCAGTTTCTGTTTCGATTTTGAGTCTTTTTGTTTTGGTTTCGATTTGTCCACAGAGTGTGGCCGATCGACTGATGGCTCATTGGAAATGTTCTTAGTCAGGCCTGGAAGCGGGACTAGAGAACGGTGTCGAAGATCTTGGCTAAGGCCTTCCGGCGATGCCTCGACCTGAGCCGTGGAAGAGTCTTTATGGGTCCCCGCGACTGAGGTTGGGCCTAGCTCCTCACCTGAGTCGTCGTCGACGGCTCCAATAGGTTGTACGTCGTCTCCTACCTCGACGATGTCTTCATCATGGACGTAGAGTTCTTCCTCGTCCTCGTTGTAGGTGGAGTCTGGCTCCAACGCGGGGTCCGAGTGCTCCGGTTCGTCGTCTTGTACATTTTCTTCGTCGTCGCCACCGAAGATGTTTTTTGGGTCTGGTGCCGATTCGCGCGCCGACTGTCGTGCAGCGCGTCGAAGACGGAGAGTTTTCTTCGACCTGAACTTCGAACAGGCCATGCAGCTGGCCTCGTCGTGGTCCGGTGAGAGACATTTGTTGCACACCGGATGCACGCCGATGTGGGGATATTTAGAGATTGTGAGAAGTTGGCCTGATGTGCAGTGTTCACTATTCTAGTGATCACTATATATCAGTCCAAACAACCCTTATTGATGATTGGTTGTAAGTCAACCTTATAGACCAGCTATCCTAGTAGCATGGATACGAGCAGTCTAAGGCTAAGACTCTAGAGGGCGTGTTAAGCCAGCTGTTTTACCATCACATTACCCCTTGAACACCCAGTGAAAGGACACCACACAAGTGTTATGAAAATAAACAATGTATTTATTAGAATCACAACAACCCTGTACTCTTTATGAGGACAGGGTGCTAGGCACACAACAAAACTCTTACGAAAATACTTAAGTTAGCACGGTATACACAAATGCCCGAGGGGCACGAAAAACCATATACTTTAAAAGTGGAATGCGAATTACTAGCAGGTAAGTAACAGTTCTAATAGGCTTTGGAATCGCTAGGACTGGACTAGGGAATCGTTAGATTACTACTAGGAGGCCCAGGGGACTCGGGTGCAGAGTGTGCACTCTCACGCGGGATGCGGGACAAAGTCTATGGAAGCTAGAATTCACAAAGTTAGTGTTCACGGGCGAACCCGACCTGGTAGGAAGAAAACGACAGTGGATCCTGACCCTAGGATAGTGAGGCTATGCTGGGACACCGAAGTGCCGAAGTTACCTAGCCCAGGGGCTGCAGCTGCATAGGTCTGAAAAGACGTCGGGGATATCGTTGCCGGACCAGGAGCCTGGAAGAAGGAAGTTGCTGGCAGGCGACCAGTGAAGGAAAGTTCGATGGATCCAAGCCTGGATCAAGGAAGAAGAAACCTGAAAGCAGAGGGGACCAAGTTCTTGAATCACTAGCCAGTGATTAAGTGGGCACCAGGATGGCACCGGGCGAAGTCACCGCAGTCAGGTGAGTGGGCGCTGCTGGGCTCTGCAGTCTCTCGGACCAGGAGGCGTTGTCGGCGACCAGGATGGAGGTGCGAGCTGTCCCACGAAGGATGAAGTCGTTGGCGTCGAAGTTACCCAGGATTGGGCAACAAGCCTTGGCTAATTCAAGCCCACGCGGTGGACTCAAAATGGCGTCTTGAGTGGACCAGGAGGGTCCGGGGTGCTCCTCTTCTGGAAGGGAGCAAGGGCTAGTCTGGAGCAACCAGACTAGCAGCAGAAATGTCGTCGGGCGTCGTCAGGAAGGCCACAAGCCAACGGGCTAGTAGCCAAACAACGCGGTGAGCAGCGGAAAGCAGAAGGGCCCCACGCAGATCGTGGAGATGCTGGGGGGCTGCACTTCGGAGCTGGAGCTGCTCAGAGTCGGGGCTTCTCGGACCCCAAAGCACTCACCAGTAGATTACTCGGCGGGCTTGCTGGAAAGAAGTCGTGCAGTCTTGCAGATGGCCGGTCCCTTGAGGTCTCGTCGCACCCACGGTTCTCAGCTGGGCTGTAGAGGTGGGTAGAGGTCAGAGGTGCCAGGGAAGCCGGTTCTCGTCGAGCTGGGCAGTCGGATTCCGGAGGAAGGACTTACAGCAGACCGCAGTGTTCTTGGATGGTGCCTGCGGATGCAGGGTGACTACTCCTTAGTCACAAGGGAGAAATCTTAGGAAGAAGTCTTGAGTTCCTTTCGCAGAAAGTAGTTTCAGGATTCAAAGATGATCTGATTTGGAAGGGGGCCAGTCTCTACCTTTATCCTGTAAAAAGGGGCTGGCACGCGACTAAGTCCTGCCCTATGGGTGGGACTAGGAGGGGGGTGGTTACACCCACTTCCTTGGCGGGCTTTTCCCCAGCACAGGGTCTGGAGTGACCCTGGAACTGGTTCCAGCCAGCCTATGCACAGTGAGCACCGGGGTGCCACGTGCAGTCACCTTCCTCTAAAGCCCTGCCTACCTACAATACACAAAACCCTGTCTGGGACGGTGCTGGCACCGCCCCTGGCAGGAAACCCTTTGTCCTTATCTCCTGCTCTGGGAGGACTCCCAGCAGCAGGAGGGCAGACTTGTGTCTCGGTGGCAGCATCCATTTTGTGGATGCTAAGGCTCTGTCTGACTTTTAACCGGGTTATAGGTTACAGGCATGTCGTGTCCCTCTAGAAGGGTGGAATGCTAACCCCGTCGCCAGAATTGGCGAGGGGTTAGTATTCCAATTCGTATGACACCTTACTCGACATGTTTTGATAAAGCGATACCAGAGTTGGCACATAACCGCGAGGATTATAATGCACTTAAGAGTATATGGTATGCGATATCATGGAAACGGCTAAGGGATGGATCCCGAAAGCCGCAGACAGGCTCAGCTCATGCTAGAGCACCGTCTCACACGATTCCAAGCACTCTGCCTTCAGGATTGTTAAGGCCTGCTATAGGAGTGACTGACAGGAGATCGGTGTGTCCATTTTAGGGTTAGATATAGGTATACTATATCTAAAGCAAAGGGTGAGTACACCACCTTGCCCCAGCTGTCGTGCAGCCAGTTGTGTCAGTTTTAGTTAGTCAATCCAGGGGTGGCACAATACATGCTTCAGCCCCTGGGAGACTTCTGGGTGCACCTCAGCCCTGGGTACAGGGACTTGGAGAGGGCCCAGTGCCAATTCAGTACCTAAGTACAATTTGGATAGAGAGAACAGCTAGGCTGTGGGTCTGATTAGCAGGCCCACAGCCAGGGAAAGTCGTAAACCAGTGCAGCAAAAAGCAAAAATCTGGGTGATCATAGGATTGCAGACCCTACTCTCCTACATGACCCCCCCCCAAACTTTGGGACAATAAGCTAACCTTGACCAGGTGAGTCTTCTTGCTCTAAGTGGAAATACCTGGAGAGCCCATCAGCATTGCTGTGATCAGTCCCAGGTCTATGCTCCACTGTAAAATCCATCCCCTGTAGGGAAATGGACCACCTAAGCAGTTTGGGGTTTTCACCCTTCATCTGATTTAGCCACAAGAGGGGCTTATGGTCTGTCTGAATGGTGAAGTGAGTGCCAAACAAGTAGGCCCTCAGCTTCTTCAGGGCCCAGACCACAGCAAAGGCCTCCCTCTCAATAGCTGACCAATTTTTCTCTCTGGGTGTCAACCTCCTACTAATGAAAGCAATAGGCTGATCATTACCATCAAAATTCAGTTGTGACAGAACAGCTCCCACACCCAACTCAGAAGCATCTGTTTGGACAATGAATGGCTTGGAGTAATCTGGACTCTTGAGGATAGGTGCTGTGCACATGGCCTGCTTTAGGTCATTGAATGCTTTCTGACAGCTTGCTGTCCACTGAACTTTCTTTGGCATCTTCTTGCTTGTCAGGTCATTAAGGGGGGTCACTATGGACCCATAATTTCTGACAAACTTCCTATAGTACCCAGTCAGGCCCAAGAAAGCTCGAACCTGAGTCTGGGTGATTGGAGGAGTCCAGTCCTTGATGGCCTGTATCTTACTCTCCAGTGGCTGAACCTGGCCTCCACCTACAAGGTGGCCCAGGTATACAACCTGTGACTGCCCTATCTGGCACTTTGTGGCCTTGATAGTGAGGCCTGCCTTTTGCAGGGCCTCTAACACTTTCCTCAGGTGGACCAGGTGATCCTCCCAGGTGGAGCTAAAGACAGCAATATCGTCAAGATAAGCTGCACAGAAGTCATCCAGCCCAGTGAGGACTTGATTCACCAACCTTTGGAAGGTGGCAGGTGCATTTTTCAGTCCAAAGGGCATTACCACAAATTGATAATGCCCTCCAGGGGTAGAAAATGCTGTCTTAGGTTTGGCTTCCTCAGCTAACCTGATTTGCCAATACCCAGCTGTCAAATCAAATGTGCTTAAGAAGTTGGCAGAAGCCAATCTATCTATAAGCTCATCTGCTCTTGGTATTGGGTGGGCATCAGTCTTAGTGACTGCATTGAGGCCTCTGTAGTCTACGCAAAACCTCATCTCTCTCTTACCACCCTGGGTGTGAGGCTTTGGCACTAGAACTACTGGGCTAGCCCAAGGGCTATCTGAGGGCTCAATGACTCCCAGTTCCAACATTTTCTGCACTTCAGTTTTGATGCAGTCTCTAACATGATCAGGCTGCCTGTAGATTTTACTCTTGACAGGCAGACTGTCTCCAGTGTCAACATCATGGGTACACCAATCAGTTTGGCTGGGTGTCAGAGAGAACATATGTCGAAAGGATTGCAGAACTTGCCTGCAATCCTGTTGCTGATGTTCAGTGAGGCTGCCACAAAAGACAACACCATCAACTGACCCATCATCAGGATTCTGAGTGAGCAGGTCTGGGAGAGGGTCACTCTCTTCCTCCTGTCCCTCATCTGTGGCCATGAGCAAGCTCATGTCCTTCCTGTCAACATATGCCTTGAGCCTGTTAACATGGAGCACTCTGAGAGGGCTCCTGGGAGTTCCAAGGTCCACCAAGTAGGTAACCTCTCCCTTTTGCTCAATGATGGTGTGGGGCCCAGACCATTTGTCTTTCAGAGCTGCTGGGGCCACTGGCTCCAGCACCCACACCTTCTGTCCTGGCTGATACACAGTCAGTACAGCCTTTTGGTCATGCCAAGCTTTTTGAAGTTCCTGGCTGGCCTCAAGGTTTTTAGATGCCTTTTCCATATACTCAGCCATCCTGGAGCGGAGACCAAGTACATAGTCCACTATGTTGGTTGCAGGCTTTTTGAGAGGTCTCTCCCATCCTTCCTTCACCAAACACAGGGGTCCCCTTACAGGATGCCCATACAGAAGCTCAAAAGGGCTGTAGCCAACCCCCTTCTGTGGGACCTCTCTGTAAGCAAACAAGAGGCAGGGGATCAGGACATCCCATCTTCTCCTAAGAGGTTCAGGTAGTCCATGAATCATCCCTTTCAGGGTCCTGTTGAATCTCTCAACAAGCCCATTGCATTGTGGATGATAGGGTGTGGTGAACTTGTAGTTCACACCACACTCTTTCCACATGGCAGTCAGATATCCTGACATGAAGTTTGTACCTCTGTCAGAAACGACCTCCTTAGGGAAACCCACTCTGGAGAACACTCCAACTAGGGCTCTTGCCACTACAGGGGCTGTAGTGGTCCTAAGGGGAATAGCCTCAGGATACCTGGTGGCATGGTCCACCACCACCAGTATAAACTTGTGTCCTGATGCTGTCTGGGGTTCCATTGGACCAACAATGTCAATCCCCACTCTTTCAAAGGGAACCCCCACCACAGGTAGTGGTATGAGGGGGGCCTTTGTTGTGCCACCTGACTTACCACTGGCTTGGCAAGTGACACATGAGCGACAAAACTCCTTGGTATTCTCATTCATATGGGGCCAGTGAAAGTGTGAGACAAGCCTGTCCCAAGTCTTTGTCTGACCTAAATGACCTGCAAGGGGAATCTCATGGGCCAAGGTGAGAAGGAAACCTCTCAGAGACAAGGGGATGACCAGCCTCCTGGTTGCACCAGGCTTGGGGTCTCTTGACTCAGAGTACAGGAGTCCATCTTCCCAGTATACCCTGTGGGCACCTGTGGCATTCCCTGCAGCCTCAGCAGCAGCCTGCTGTCTGAGGGGTTCAAGGGAAGGGCAGCTCAACTGTTCCTTCCCCAGGTCTGCTCTGGAGGGTCCCCCTGAGCCCAGAAACTCAACTTGATCAAGTTCAAGCTCTTTAGGCTCAGTTTCCCTCAGCTCTTCTAGATCAGCCTCCTCAGAGACTTGATCCTCAACCTGGGGCAAGGGGGAAGGCAAAGCCTTACCCTTACTGCTCTTCTTCTTGGAAGGTGTCTGGTCCATAATTTCAGGATCCAGCACCTGTTCAGTGGGGCATTTTCTGGCCTGTGACCTAGTCACAGCAAGCACATGTGCTGGCAAGCCTAACATCTCCATGTGAGTCCTCTGCTCCACTTCTGACCATTGTGATGACTCCAAATCATTGCCCAACAAACAATCAACTGGGAGGTCTGAACTGACTACAACTTTCTTTTGTCCCTTCACTCCACCCCAGGAGAAAGCCACAATTGCCACACTATGACTAGTAGTGACATTGCTGGCATTGGTCACCAGGAAATCAGTACCTGGCATGATCTGTCCAGGGTCCACAAAGTTAGGTGTCACCATGGTGACACTGGCACAAGTGTCCCTATAGGCCTGAGCCATTTTGCCATTAATCAAAGGTGTCTGCCTGTATTTGCCCAAGGTATTGGGACTTATTTCAGGGGACATATCTATATCCCCTGTACAGACAAGGACAGCCTGAGTGAGTGTGCCAACTAAGTTGTCAGACCCCTCAGTACCCAAGGTTAACCCAACTAATGCCTTGGGAGTGACACTACCACTACTGACTGTACTAGGGGGTGCAGTTGCTTTAGGAGCTGTAGTGGCAGGAGTTTGTCCTCCTCCTCTTTTGGTGCACTCACTAAACCAGTGAGATTTACTTTTGCAGTACTGGCACCACCTTTTTGACTGGCCTTCTTGAGTCTTCTTCTTCTGGGAAGCCTGACCCCCACCCTCTTTGGTTTGTTGGGGACCGGGTGAAGACTTCTGGTCATTTTGCTCATTCTTAACATTACCCTTCTGGTCTGCTTTCTTCTGACCACCCTGGTTCTGGTTCTGGTTCTGCTTGATCCTTGTCCTGACCCATTTGTCTGCCTTCTTTCCCAATTCTTGGGGAGAGGTCAGATCTGAATCAACAAGGTGCTGGTGCAGCAACTGGTTCTGACAATTGTTCAAAATTTGTTCTCTCATCATTAGATTATACAATCCTGTGTAATCTGTAACCTTGCTACCCAGCAACCAGCCCTCCAAAGCCTTAGTGGCACAATCCACAAAATCAGACCAGTCCTGAGACTGAGTTTTCTGGGTGTCTCTGAACAGCAACCTGTACTGCTCAGTGGTTAAACCAAACCCATCAACCAGTGTATTCTTCAGGACCTGGTAATTGTTAGCATCCTCCACTCTTGTAGTGAGGAGCTTATCTCTACCTTTACCATCAAAGGAGAGCCACAGTATAGCTGCCCACTGACTCTGGGGAATGTTCTGCACAGTGCAGGCCCTCTCCAGAGCAGCCATCCATTTCTGGATGTCATCCCCTTGCTTAAAGGGGGGCACTATTTTAGTCAGGTGTTTAGTATCTAAACCCTTCTCTCTATCTCTTGGGAGATTGCTGCCACCAGTGGGAGCTAGCCCACTCATCTGCTGCTCTCTTGCCAGGGCAAGCTTCTCTTTGGCCAGGGCAATTTCTTCCCTTTCAATCCTCAGTTCAGCTTGTCTCATCCTAGCTTCATGCTCCTTTCTCTGAGGGGAAGTAAATCTCCTCTGTGGAGGATTCCTTCTCCCCTGAGAAGAGGCATTAGAGTGCAGAGATCTATTGGAGTCCCTAGAAAGAGATCTATCTCTCCTAACTCCAAGGTTAGGCCCACTTCGGGTTAGTACTGGGGGGCCCCCAGATCCTAGCCCAAGTAAGTCTAAGTTGGTCCTAGTTAGCCTTCTGACTACCTCAAGACCTTTGTCTACCTCATCCCCAGAGAGTACCTCCTGATCCTCCTCCTCAACTGCTGAATCAGTGTTGGGGAGGTCTGGATCCCCAGAGGTTCCCTCTAAGGCTGGCATGCTCTCATGTAACTGAGAGAGCTTTCTGGCATCATATGTCTCTAAGAGACCTATCAGAAAGGGAATGGTGGGGTTAGACCCCTGCTTCAGTTTCCTGGAGACACAGAGTTGCCTCATCTCCTGAAAATTGAGAGCTGCATATCTTGAAGTGACCTGTGGAGGGTCAACACTGACCAGGGGAGTCTCAGTAGAGTCCCCCTGAGTCGACATGCTTTTCTAGTGAGGTGTAAGTGGTGCACTTACCTACACTATATGTTTGCCTACTGATCCCTTGCTAGAGTTGTAGTTTAGGGTGTGCTAGGCCCTAGGAGCTACAACAGCTGGTTCAGTAGAACTCAGAGTATTCTAAGCTAAGTTATATGTACCTTTAGTACTTATGTGATCTTTCACAAGATATTCTTAGGGCATGTGTGGTAAAACAACAGCAAGCTCAAATCCCAACCGCTGCTCACCAATGTGAGAAGTTGGCCTGATGTGCAGTGTTCACTATTCTAGTGATCACTATATATCAGTCCAAACAACCCTTATTGATGATTGGTTGTAAGTCAACCTTATAGACCAGCTATCCTAGTAGCATGGATACGAGCAGTCTAAGGCTAAGACTCTAGAGGGCGTGTTAAGCCAGCTGTTTTACCATCACATTACCCCTTGAACACCCAGTGAAAGGACACCACACAAGTGTTATGAAAATAAACAATGTATTTATTAGAATCACAACAACCCTGTACTCTTTATGAGGACAGGGTGCTAGGCACACAACAAAACTCTTACGAAAATACTTAAGTTAGCACGGTATACACAAATGCCCGAGGGGCACGAAAAACCATATACTTTAAAAGTGGAATGCGAATTACTAGCAGGTAAGTAACAGTTCTAATAGGCTTTGGAATCGCTAGGACTGGACTAGGGAATCGTTAGATTACTACTAGGAGGCCCAGGGGACTCGGGTGCAGAGTGTGCACTCTCACGCGGGATGCGGGACAAAGTCTATGGAAGCTAGAATTCACAAAGTTAGTGTTCACGGGCGAACCCGACCTGGTAGGAAGAAAACGACAGTGGATCCTGACCCTAGGATAGTGAGGCTATGCTGGGACACCGAAGTGCCGAAGTTACCTAGCCCAGGGGCTGCAGCTGCATAGGTCTGAAAAGACGTCGGGGATATCGTTGCCGGACCAGGAGCCTGGAAGAAGGAAGTTGCTGGCAGGCGACCAGTGAAGGAAAGTTCGATGGATCCAAGCCTGGATCAAGGAAGAAGAAACCTGAAAGCAGAGGGGACCAAGTTCTTGAATCACTAGCCAGTGATTAAGTGGGCACCAGGATGGCACCGGGCGAAGTCACCGCAGTCAGGTGAGTGGGCGCTGCTGGGCTCTGCAGTCTCTCGGACCAGGAGGCGTTGTCGGCGACCAGGATGGAGGTGCGAGCTGTCCCACGAAGGATGAAGTCGTTGGCGTCGAAGTTACCCAGGATTGGGCAACAAGCCTTGGCTAATTCAAGCCCACGCGGTGGACTCAAAATGGCGTCTTGAGTGGACCAGGAGGGTCCGGGGTGCTCCTCTTCTGGAAGGGAGCAAGGGCTAGTCTGGAGCAACCAGACTAGCAGCAGAAATGTCGTCGGGCGTCGTCAGGAAGGCCACAAGCCAACGGGCTAGTAGCCAAACAACGCGGTGAGCAGCGGAAAGCAGAAGGGCCCCACGCAGATCGTGGAGATGCTGGGGGGCTGCACTTCGGAGCTGGAGCTGCTCAGAGTCGGGGCTTCTCGGACCCCAAAGCACTCACCAGTAGATTACTCGGCGGGCTTGCTGGAAAGAAGTCGTGCAGTCTTGCAGATGGCCGGTCCCTTGAGGTCTCGTCGCACCCACGGTTCTCAGCTGGGCTGTAGAGGTGGGTAGAGGTCAGAGGTGCCAGGGAAGCCGGTTCTCGTCGAGCTGGGCAGTCGGATTCCGGAGGAAGGACTTACAGCAGACCGCAGTGTTCTTGGATGGTGCCTGCGGATGCAGGGTGACTACTCCTTAGTCACAAGGGAGAAATCTTAGGAAGAAGTCTTGAGTTCCTTTCGCAGAAAGTAGTTTCAGAATTCAAAGATGATCTGATTTGGAAGGGGGCCAGTCTCTACCTTTATCCTGTAAAAAGGGGCTGGCACGCGACTAAGTCCTGCCCTATGGGTGGGACTAGGAGGGGGGTGGTTACACCCACTTCCTTGGCGGGCTTTTCCCCAGCACAGGGTCTGGAGTGACCCTGGAACTGGTTCCAGCCAGCCTATGCACAGTGAGCACCGGGGTGCCACGTGCAGTCACCTTCCTCTAAAGCCCTGCCTACCTACAATACACAAAACCCTGTCTGGGACGGTGCTGGCACCGCCCCTGGCAGGAAACCCTTTGTCCTTATCTCCTGCTCTGGGAGGACTCCCAGCAGCAGGAGGGCAGACTTGTGTCTCGGTGGCAGCATCCATTTTGTGGATGCTAAGGCTCTGTCTGACTTTTAACCGGGTTATAGGTTACAGGCATGTCGTGTCCCTCTAGAAGGGTGGAATGCTAACCCCGTCGCCAGAATTGGCGAGGGGTTAGTATTCCAATTCGTATGACACCTTACTCGACATGTTTTGATAAAGCGATACCAGAGTTGGCACATAACCGCGAGGATTATAATGCACTTAAGAGTATATGGTATGCGATATCATGGAAACGGCTAAGGGATGGATCCCGAAAGCCGCAGGCAGGCTCAGCTCATGCCAGAGCACCATCTCACACGATTCCAAGCACTCTGCCTTCAGGATTGTTAAGGCCTGCCATAGGAGTGACTGATAGGAGATCTGTGTGTCCATTTTAGGGTTAGATATAGGTATACTATATCTAAAGCAAAGGGTGAGTACACCACCTTGCCCCAGCTGTCGTGCAGCCAGTTGTGTCAGTTTAGTTAGTCAGCCCAGGGGTGGCATAATACATGCTTCAGCCCCTGGGAGACTTCTGGGTACACCTCAGCCCTGGGTACAGGGACTTGGAGAGGGCCCAGTGCCAATTCAGTACCTGAGTACAATTTGGATAGAGAGAACACAAGTCTGCCCTCCTGCTGCTGGGAGTCCTCCCAGAGCAGGAGATAAGGACAAAGGGTTTCCTGCCAGGGGCGGTGCCAGCACCGTCCCAGACAGGGTTTTGTGTATTGTAGGTAGGCAGGGCTTTAGAGGAAGGTGACTGCACGTGGCACCCCGGTGCTCACTGTGCATAGGCTGGCTGGAACCAGTTCCAGGGTCACTCCAGACCCTGTGCTGGGGAAAAGCCCGCCAAGGAAGTGGGTGTAACCACCCCCCTCCTAGTCCCACCCATAGGGCAGGACTTAGTCGCGTGCCAGCCCCCTTTTACAGGATAAAGGTAGGAACTGGCCCCCTTCCAAATCAGATCATCTTTGAATCCTGAAACTACTTTCCACGAAAGGAACTCAAGACTTCTTCCTAAGATTTCTCCCTTGTGACTAAGGAGTAGTCACCCTGCATCCGCAGGCACCATCTTAAGAACACTGCGGTCTGCTGCAAGTCTCTCCTCCGGATCAAGACTGCCCAGCTCGACGAGAACCGGCTTCCCTGGCACCTCTGACCTCTACCTGCATCATCAGTCACGCTGAGATTCGTGGGTGTGACGAGACCTCGAGGGACCGGCCATCTTCAAGACTGCACGACTTCTTTCCAGCAAGCCCGCCGAGTAATTTCCTGGTGAGTGCTTTGGGGTCCGAGAAGCCCCGACCCTGAGCAGCTCCAGCACCGAAGTGCAGCCTCCCAGCATCTCCACGATCTGCGTGGGGCCCTTCTGCTTTTTGCTGCTCACCGCGTTGTTTGGCTACTAGCCCGCTGGCTTGTGGCCTTCTGAACGACGCCCGACGACATTTCTGCTGCTGGTCTGGTTGCTCCAGGCTGGCCCTTGCTCCCTTCCAAAAGAGGAGCACCCCGGACCCTCCTGGTCCACTCAAGACGCCATTTTGAGTCCACCGCGTGGGCTTGAATTAGCCAAGGCTTGTTGCCCAATCCTGGGTAACTTCGACGCCGACAGCTTCATCCATCGTGGGACAGCTCGCCTCTCCATCCTGGTCGCCGACAACGCCTCCTGGTCCGTGAGATCTGCAGAGCCAGCGTCGCCCACTCACCTAGTCGAGGTGACTTCGCCCGGTGCCATCCTGGTGCCCACTTAATCACTGGCTAGTGATTCAAGAACTTGGTCCCCTCTGCTTTCAGGGTTCTTCTTCCTCGATCCAGGCTTGGATCCAACGAACTTTCCTTCACTGGTCGCCTGCCAGCAACTTCCTTCTTCCAATATATTATATAAAAATAAAAATATGAACAAGCAATGGTGTGGTCTACCACTCTCTGAGACTAATAAGTGGTGTGACTTGGGGGGTGCAGTGCAAAAAACCAAAACTATAACGTGGAAACATAATAGAAAAATGTGTCTAAAATTGGATAAAGGAGCATAGAACAAACTTTATTGGAAGATAGAACATAGAAAAAAGAACATAGAACAAACAAAAAAAATCTTTGATCATCCATCGAGTTGTCATTGCATACCCTTTTGTAGTCAGTCCGGGGTCTTTTGTTTTGGCTGGTTTCCTGCCCACTACATACTTACTTTTCCCCTAGACCCTCTGGAACCCTGTTGTTGTTCTGTATTTGTGGGGACTGTTCACAGTTTGGTCTTTAAAGATTCCCCCGGGTCCTACCTTACCGTAGTGTTTATGTAGCTTTAAAAGCCTCCCATAGCAGGCCAGGATCCTCAGTAGTGTGTTTATTGCGGTCAAAGTACTCTGTGATAGCTTGACTAATGGTGTCAGTATACACTGAATCTAGTAATGCTTTTGCATTGAACCTCCAGCTATAAGGGGGTGGCACAGTGTGGCATGGAAAGTAATACTGGGTTGTGATAGGACAGTGTTCTGGGTAAGTGATTCACGGAGCGTGTCCATAGTAATATGTCGTCAGAGCCTAACCAATAATCTATACGGGACAAACTGTTATGTGCTGCTGACATATGCGTGGCCTCCAGCCGCCCACGGTTTCGAGATCCCCAAATATCAGTAAGATGCATATCGGTCATAATATCTTTTAATTTGCCCAGGGCCCTTTTGTGAGGTTCCACTGATGCTCCTGACCTGTCATGATCGTCATGTAGTGCAATATTAAAATCACCCCCCCAAAGCAAGGGGATGTCCGGTAAGTCATGAAGTTTGCGCCATAATGTATGACAAAATTCAGGGTCATCTATATTTGGGCCATATGTATTAATTAAAGCCAGTCTCTGCCCCCTCAGTGTTCCTGTCATAATAACACAGCGCCCCAACTCGTCCGTGATGGTAGCATCTATATTAAATTGCAATCTTTTTTAATCAGTATAATGACCCCTCTAGAGTAGGACAAACTGTGTATTGACTCCACCCACTTGCGCCCGATGTTAGAGTTGGGTACAATATGTGTTTCTTGCAGGAGAGCGATGTCGACTTGCAGCTTGTCAAAGTATGCAAATATTTGCCAATTTTTTCGGGTTATTAAGCCCCCTAACATTCCAAGTTAATAAGTTTAAGTGCTTAGGTTTAAATCTCTCAGAGGTCATCTCTAATCATTGATGCCCATTGTATTAACGTGTAAAGTTTGCAGCATGCACTACTGTCTTTTTCTAGGGAAAAGAATAATGGGGCTGTACATCTCGTTGTGGCTCTGGATTTCAGCGATGTTTCTCAAGTACATTGGCCTGTATAACAGTTCCCAAAACCAACCCTCCCACGCACCACCCACTTTAGCAACCCAACCATGCCAAAGACATTCCCCTGAGCAAAGAAACAGCATAACCTAACTTTGATGGGGGAACACCCGCTTAGGGGGTCCGCCAAGTGCACAAAACTCCATCCACCATAGTGGATGTGGTCAGGTATACATTAGTGACGCAGACTAAACATTTCCTACAACATATGGGTTTCCATATAGTGCCTATACCTGGTTTGTACAATACGCTGTAGCGAAGTGCCCGCCACCCCCCCCCATATAATGCACACAATTGGCAAAGATGTACAATTTGGGGGACCAGACAAACAACATAGCTATAGTTTCTCCATCTGTGTGAATAGTGCAATCACCATACCATAGCCTGCATAAACCTCCCTAGGCTCCACATCCACAGATACAGTACTGTTCATTATTTGAAATCAGCAGGGCCAATCGGGTTCTATTCATGTATGCCTACAGCATCTATCAGCCCTGACAAGATCAGAACAAATATGCAGGGTATAGATACTCCCATCTGAAGAGGGTACCGCCCCCATTCGTGACCTCAAGTACATTAGTTAGTTATTGGACGCCCCAAAAGTTCTGTGTTCTGAGCTAACGCAGGCCTAGCCGATCATAGGTCTGCTCTTAGCCGCCTGCAATAACCTCTGGATGGCGCGGATACTTTAAGCCTAGGTAACTGCACGAGCGTGTCATCAGTTCAATCTGTTATTACAGCGCACACACGCCTTACCAGTCCATAATGTCTGAGATCCAAGGATATCCTTCCCCCCTAAAGGCGCTCACTCCGAGTCTTGGTTCTGCTCCGCTCGCTTTTGGTCTTTACGTTTATAGTTGATTTTTTTAAGGAAGCCTTGTGCTGCTTTTGGTGTCTGGAGAAGCGTAGAGCGGCCCTCGTGTGTAACCCTCAGCCGAGTTGGATAAAGCATAGCGTACTCTATTCCTACTTCTCGCAGTTTCTTTTTCGCTGGGTTGAATTCTTTTAGCGCACGTTGGACTGTCATAGTGAAGTCTGGGTAGAACTTCAATGCTTTCCCCTGGTAGTTGATCTGCTGCTGCTCGCGAGCCAGCCTCAAAATGACATCTCGAGCCCTGTAATTGAGGACACGGGCGATGATGGGTCTCGGAGTGGGGCCGGGCTTCGGTTGCGGGGCAAGGGATCTATGCGCGCGTTCTATCAGGAAGACCGCCGAAAGGTGTACTGCACCAAACACGCTGCGAAGCATTTCCTCCAGATAGGTTTCCATCCGTCCTGTGTTTGTGGACTCTGGAAAACCCGCGAATCTGATGTTATTGCGTCGAGATCTTGCTTCTAAATCCTACGCTTTATTTTTGATAACTTCCAGCAGTTTTTCCATTTCCGTACATTTTTGCGTTGTGCCGTGTGACTCATCATCCACAGCACTAATACGAGTTTCAGCCTCAACAAGACGCTCTCCGTGCTTGTCCAATTTAACGGCCATATTGTCGACCCGTAGGGTGATTTTGAGAAAGTGGATCTATATATACTGGACCAGAATAAGGTACAGTGTGTATAGAGTCCACAAACCCCAGAGGTATAACAGAGATTAAAGTCAGGACTGACCTTACTCTCAAAAGTGGTAGCTTGGTCAAGCAGTAAGGCAGTACCAGAGGACAGTGTAAAGCATTTGTTGTACACACTAAGTCAGCAAAAGGTTTCACACACTCAAGGACTGAACACCAGGCCAATTGTTTTTATATCAACAGATATAGTTGTTTTATTTTTAGAACCAACAGGTATAAAAATATACTTTTCTCGATACTCTCATGTAATTACTTTGCAAAGAGGCAATAAACTTTGTGAACACTGTAGGAGAGTGGGGTCTGCAATCCCATGGTCACCCCAGATTTTTGCTTTTTGCTTCACTGGTTTACGACTATCCCTGGCTGTGGGCCTGCTAATCAGACCCACAGCCTAGCTGTTCTCTCTCTAAATTGACAACCATGTACCTTAGGTGCATTTACCAATTGGTACTGGGCCACCTTATCAGTCCCTGTACAGTATACCTTAGGTATCCAGGGCATAGGTGTACCCAGGGCCTACCAGGGGCTGAAGCATGTATTATGCCACCCCTGGCTGGCCAACTAAACGGACACAACTGGCTGCACGACAGCTGGGGCAAGGTGGTGTAATCACCCTTTGCTTTAGATATAGTTCCCTATATCTAAACCTAAAATGGACACATATATTCCTATCAGTCACTCCTATGGAAGGCCTTATCAATCCTGAAGGCAGAGTGCTTGGAATTATGTGAGATGGTGCTCTGGCATGAGCTGAGCCCGTTTGCAGCTTGCGGAACCAAGTCCTAATAGCTGTTCCATGATAACGCTATACCATATACTCTTAAGTGCATTATAATCCTCGCGGTTAAATGCCAACTCTGGTATAACATTATCAAAACATGTCGAGTAAGGTGTCATACGATTTGGAATACTACCCCCTCGCCAATTCTGGCGACGGGGGTAGCATTCCACCCTTCTAGAGGGACACGACATGTATGTAACTGAGAACCCCGGTTAAAGTTTACTCGAGCCTTGGCATCACAAAATGGATGCTGCCACCACAGACACAAGTCTGACCTCCTGCTGCTGGGAGTCCTTCCAGCGAGGGCGGCTTGGACAAAGGATTTCCTGCTTTGGGAGGTGCTAGCACCACCCCAGACAGGATTTTGTGTATTGGGTAGGGTAGGCTTGAAAGGAATGAGACATGCCTGGGGCACACAAGGTGTCCTGTGCATACACCGGTTCCAACCAGTTGCTGGGGCATCCCTGCCCCAGCTCTGGCGGGAAACCGGACAAAGGATAGGGGGTGTAACCACCCCCCTTCCTGGTCCCACCCAGGGGAGGGACCTAGTCAGTAGTGCAGCCCCCTTTAGCAGGATAAAGGTAGGAGCTGGTCCCATTCCAAATCAGATTATCCTGAACTATTCAACAAGAAGAAACTCTGGCCTTCGACGTTCTGCTCCACAGAAGACAGAAGAATCTCCCTTGTGGACAAGGAGTGTCCACCCTGCACAAGCAGGCACCATCAAGCGTCCAGCGGCTTCCCTTTGTCGTCTTCCCTCGAGGATCCAGACTTCAGAGCCCGACGAGACCCGGATTCCCAGACCTCTCCGACCTCAACTCACATCTGCAGCAAAGCTGAGACCCGTGGGTGCGACGAGACACGTGGGACCGGCCATCTTGGAAGAAACTGCACTTCGCTTCCAGCACGACTCCCGAGGTAAACTCGACCAAGTGCTTTGGGGACTGAGAAGCCCCAGCCCCGAGAAGCCCCTGCACCGAAGATCAGCCCTCCAGCATCCACGAGATCTGCGTGGGGCCCTTCTGCTTGGTTCCTGCTCGACGCGTTGTCTGGTCACTTGCCGGCTGGCTAGTGGCCTCCTAGACGACGAACTTTGAAATCTTTGCTGCTGGTCTGGTTGCTCCAGACTGGCCCTTGCTCCCTTCCAAAAGAGGGGCACCCCGGACTCTCCTAGTCCGCACCACATACCTTTACAAAACACTACTGTGTTGATGTGCATTCCAAGCAGCAAGCTGCTGTAGGGCAGGCTGTTCTCAAGACACTTTTTCAGGTTTCTGCAGCTGGCACGGGCAACCGCCGCTGATGGAGGGACTGCTATGTATTCTATGCTAAGATATGAATTTAGCAGCCCACATGCCTCGAACTGAATATGCTACTTACCAGTATGCATCTGTTCTTGGCATGTAGGGCTGCTAACATTCATATCGCCCACCCTCCTCCCCGGTGCCTGTCGCAGCTGCAGATGTACTATTGTATTCAGTCATTAGCATGGACATCCTTTACACTTTTCACTCCATCTTCTGCCACAATGGCGAAAAACAATCTGGGGATGGAGCCGATGCCCATGCGCACTGTAGTCCAGGGGAGGAGCCACCTATCTCAGGATACTTCGAAGACTCTTCCAGGACAACAATGTGCGATCATCCGGACCCAACACTAGGCGGCGATCTAATGCTAACTTTGCTAAGATATGAATTTAGCAGCCCACATGCCTCGACCATGATTTGTCGTGCCCCTAGGGCACCATTGTGATTTTGTGCAACTTATCGTATTTTTCAGAAGAGATTGTCATGTGCTTAGCCCTCTGACCTCATAAAGAGTTCAGAGGTGTTTGTTATTAATAAATATACTGTTTATTTTCATAACAACCTGTGTGGTGTCCTTTCATCTGGTATTCAAGGGGTTATATTGTGGTAAAACAGCTGGCTTCACATGCCAAAAGAGTTTAGCCTAAGACTGCTTTGTCCATGCTACCATTAGGATAGCTGGTCTATAAGGTTGACTTACAACCAATCACCATAAGGGTTGTTTGGACTGATACAAGGTGATCACTAGAACTAGTGAGCATCATATATCAGGCCAACTTCTCACAAACACAATAGATACAGGGGTTGCAGTAGGCAACACAATTCTAAACCCACTATAGAATTGAGCTCAATGGGTTTATCATCATATATGTACAGTTTATTACTTTTTAGATTACTTTGGTAGTTCCAGGACTGGATCCTAGGTTCAGTCCTGGGGTCTAAGCTGAAACCAATTTAGTAAATTCGTTTTAGTTATGGTAGTGATTTTTCAGGAATACAAAGCGGTTTTAAAAGTTTACACTTTGAAACTTTTCAATGAAAAACTGGCAATGTTATCCAATGGGAGAAAATTCAGGTTACAGGTAAAGTACGATATTGTTACTTTTGTAACCCAGCACTGGTCTCCTGGGTCCAGCACTGGGGTCTCAACTTAAAACAGGTGAGTAATTGCGTTTCGGTATTTCGTATGATTTTTACAGAATATTTCAAATTTCCAAAAGTAGATAGAAGAAATTTCATGCGCACTGTAGTCCAGGGGAGGAGCCACCTATCTCGTGATACTTCGAAGACTCTTCCAGGACAACAATGTGCAATCATCCGGACCCAACACTAGGCGGCGATCTATGCAATAGATATGAATTTAGCAGCCCACATGCCTCGAACATACAGATTACTAGTAAACCCGGTATGGATTACTTTTGCGGTTCAGTACTGGGCTGAAAGGTACAGTACTGGCCTCTCCCCTGATCACACGTGAGTACTTCGGAATTCGGGTGATTTTATATGAATATTTTTAGTTTCCAAAACTTCACACTTAGAAGATTTTTCGAGTCACACCAGTCAATGTTATCCAATGGCAGGTAAGTGAGTTATCGGTTTCCAGCGGAGTACTTGTCTGGTGAAGCTAGGGTTCTGGGCATAGACTCAGGGGTCCCCCAGGGTCAGATAAGTACAGTTGGTTCACCCCCAGCGGCACAGGGGCGGCCGGGTGCAGAGGTAGTTAGGCCCAATGTTATCCAATGAGGGAAAGGGGGCCTCCGGTTGGTGGCTGCTGGCTAGCAGGCCACGCGGCTGTGGGAGCTGGGCTCCTGGTCACTTGCTCAGGGCAATTGGGGAAGTAGGATAGGGTACAGGTTGCACTGCCAGGGGCACTCGGGCGGCTGGGTGCAGGGTGCTTTTGAGCCGTCGGGCACTCAATGTTATTCAATTATGCAGGGCAAAGGCTCGGTCCATCTTAAAACCTGCTTACGTCCCTATCCTAATGCCAGGTCATTGCGCTCAAACTCCCAGTTTCTCCTAGTCACTCCTAGGTCTAAGAGAACCTGAAAGGGAGGGAAAACTTTTGAAGTTTGCGCTTCTCAGCAATGGAATAAGCTCCCTTTGTCCCTCCGAGCATGTCCATCTGAATCTCTATTCCGTAAGGCCCTCGAAACCCATCTTTTTGATCTATAACTGTCTTATATTTGCCCACTGCTTCCAGATTCATTAGCGCCGGGACGTCCCGTTGGGGCAGCTGCTCGCTTTACAAAATACACAAATAAATAAATAAATGGGGTACTGGAAAAGGGAACAAAGGCTGCAGGTTCGGGGAAGAAGGATCTTCTGGAGCGACCAACACTTCGAGGGGTAAGTTGGGATTTTGGAGGATAGGTAGGCCCCCAGGAGTTAGGCACAGGGGGCCGTGGGGCGCCGGGGTGTCTTTTGAGGTTGGGAAATCTTACCCCCTGCTGGTCGTAGTTGGAGGGGTCCACTGTCCTGAGGCTGCAGGCGTCGTCGGGGTCGTCGAGGAGGGTCTTTGGGCACTGGACTTCGGGTCCCATTTGCCGGGGGGACGTCCTCGTGGTCCTGGATCACTCTGGCACGGGCCGGGCTCGGCGGTGGCAGAGTGGGCTGGTCCGGAGCTTCCTGGCAGGCACTAGGAGTGTTGTTGCAGCAGAGCCTCTGCTGATGGGAGTCCCAGGCTTTAAGAGGGTCAAGGCAGGCAGGTCCTCTGGGTGTCATAAGGTTGCTGTCCGCAGGAGTCGTCGGGATTAGGCAGGAGCAGGTTCTAGGATCGACAGGCTGGTAGGGCTGGGGCCAAGTTAGTTGCTGTTGTTGTTGTCCTGTTAGCAGCTTCCAGAGTGGGGGTCAGGACTGGTGGGAGCCAGTTGCTGGATACAGCAAGTGGCCTGGAGAAGCTCACAGAGGCGGCAGGCCTTTGAAGCTCCCCCCGCCCATCCTGGGAGAGGAGACCTAGCACCTCGCCCAGGATGTGTATTGTTGCAGGCCCAGGAGAGCGGGGGGCTCTCCAAACAGGGGTCCAGCAACATGTCTGCTGTGTGGCAGCCTCTGCAGCCACTCAGCCCAGACGTGGATTGTAGGCTAGGTTTTCAGGGGGTATCTCTAAGGTGCTGTGGAGTTCGTAATGACAACCTCGAAGCACCATATACTCTTAATGGCATCACTGCACTTACAGTGCCCGGGAATGGCCCTGGGTACTGTAGGGGCACAGGGCTCATGCCCCGGTGCCCTCACCTCTGGCATAGGGCACCCAGCTAGAGGGGTGACTGAAGTATGCCAGGGCAGTGAGTTTGTGCGCATGGCGCACAGGGATGTGTGCCGTGTCGATTCTTGCTTTAGTTCTGTATTTAGACACTCCGCCTGCAAAGGCAGTGTGTGGGTGTCAGGGTACAGGGCCCCTGAGGGTGGCACAATAAGTGGTGCAGCCCACAGGGGTCTTCTCTGGTCACCAGGCCCTGGGTACCATTTACTGGGGGCTGACAGGTGGCCAGAGATGTCAATTGGGTTTTAGTTGTAATACAGTTTTAGGGAAAGAACAAAGGCCCTGGGTACCTGTTTGGCAGGAGCCCAGGGCACACTCAGTCAAAGCACATCAACAGTCAGAAAAAAGTGGGGGCATACCAATGCAAGAAAGATGGCACTTTCTCACATTGCGTGCTGCATTTTCAGTTTCAAGTTTGGTATCCGAATTCGCTGTCGCACCCCTGGTGTTCCTTTTCAAATGGTAGTTTGGACTGTTGCTTGTCCAGCTTCCCCATTGTTGTGTTATTAAGCACTGCAGTCTTGGAAGTAAAGTATCGACTATGGCCTTGGTGCACGTGTGGTGGTGTGTAGTTACCGCTCCTCAAAGGGTGGACGTCCTACTACTTGGACCCTTCAGGCGCTAAGCGATCGTCACTCCACAGGATAGCACACGACCAACCATCAGTAGGAACGGCGCGTGACCGGTAGTGATGCGCCACTTCAGGACCAGCTCCCCTCGCCAGAGACGGATCAACCGGCGAAAGGGCTAAATACGCAGCCACTCCGCAGACACCCATTCAGGATTTAACAGCATGTCTGGAAAAGTACGCACTATATCTTAACCTCCATATGAGATTTGCCGTTTTTTGACCTCCCAGTTTCGAGCACGATGCAATGGGCGTGAGAATCACAGCACAGTCACATGAGCTGGGAATAAAGACATCGTCAGCGGGAGTTTCGCATTTTAAGTCACACACAGTGAGGCAGGGCGCAATTTGATCTCCAACCCAGGTGCCACGCTATCCTGAAGCTCCGCTATTAATGGCTCCGTGCCCGCTTCACATAGCAACGGTTGCCGCCATTACCTCTGCCCGCCATTTTATGCCATTGGCAGGAGTCTCCACCATAAGCATCCCACGTCTCCATTCAGTGCCTTCAGTGCGCCATGGCAATACAGTGAGAGCTCTTACCCAGCTTTCGCACGATGAACAGAGCGTACACTCACCGCAATGTGTCACACCTCCGTGCTCCGCTCCGTGTCTGCTCCAATTGACCCACACTTCAGGGCGCCGCCATTTTGCACATTGCCAAGCACCGCGCGCGCCCGGCTATCTTTTACAAATTACCAGCGTTTACTGCGTGCTGCCAGTCTCTCATTCATCTCGCCAGGGTCAATATCTTCTGACCTGTAGTCCTGCCATTTGCGGTCAATTTCGTGTCTGCTGAACGCTCTTTTTATCGCATTTTGGGCCTGACCGGCGGAGCTGACTTAGAAGGCAGCCATTCCGCAGTGTGCCCTCTAGCGCCCCCTAGCACTGCAGTTTGTTTTTAACAAGATTCCACGAAGATCAGTTCAGGATCCGTATCGAAGAGTGCAGAAAATAAAAATAACTGACACTAGGGCACTAGGATGGCACTTTATTGCTCCGTTGATGTAATGTCTGGGGTGGCACCAAACATTGAGACCGAGCCAAATGTTACCTATCGGCTAAGGAGAGCCATTGCAAAATGTCCGCATTCAGTCTTACGCCAGGACATACACGTGAAAAATCCAGGCGGTGGAGAATCTGCAGGTAGAAATCTCCATCGGTATATAGCAGCTCCACAGGTTAGGGTGGCTGGTTTGGGCCTGGAGAAACCACAAAACTTGTGGTATTCTCTGGGTAATTGTTGGATGAGGATGGCAGCCCCAGAGAACGAGATGTAGCACATCATGCTTGAACCTTTCCAGAGCAAAATCAGCTTTCTCAACCAACAGGACAGAGCCATCAAACGGCATGTCTATTAGGCTGGGTTGAGCATCACCTGAAAAACCAGTGGACAGTTAGCAGGCATGATGGCAGATTACAGCAGATGGAGATATGTGTAGTCAGTCAGGGAATAACACAGAACCTATAGCAAATTAAAGTTAAATGCCTGTGTTGCAGAAGAAACACAAATCTAAATGAATATAGTGTCTCAAAAAGCACACACAAAAATGTAACACTTTTTCAGAAGATTTATGCTTAACCTATTTTTGAAAGTATTCTGGTATCCTGTACAAAAGCAAACTGTTTTTACTGCTACAAAGAAGACATCTTTATGAAAAAGCAAAGGTTATTTTCCATCCTGCAAGACTGCTTCGTATTCGGTCAACCACCAACAGAGACCATTGCACATTTTTATCTCACCCACAGGTTCTTTGTTACACGGGCAGCCCTCCTTACAAATGAAACACTGTAGTCTCTAGATAGCTCACAAAGAACCCATTTACACTCTCCGATCCGACTCATACATCAACATGTGCAGGTACAACAAAAGTTTACCTCTTTCTATCACAATTACCAAAGTGACTCAGGAAATGGGATAAAGTCTGGGGGAAATGGAATGCGTATAGAGGCAAGATCTGCACCTCCTCATCAGATCGGGAGAGTGAGTCACCAGAATTATTAATTGATATTCCTGAAGTGGGTGCGAGGGAGCAATGCATGGGATGTTTAGTGACAAGAATGATCGTTGTCGAGATCCAATGATTTTACATATGTCAGTACTGTACTATGCTATATTATAATGTGCAATAAAAAGATTTAAAAAAATTACCAAAGAAGTCACTCCCTGAGGAATTCTGCCAATCATTCGTCTTAAAATAAATCAAATTGGAGACCCAGGGGGTAACAATGTAGCAAGAAAGTAGTAATGGGTAACAGAAAGGTAGCACCGCAATAGTATCTCACCTTCCGGTGGGCTTTAGGTACGTCCTGCTCTGCTGGTACTTCGTCTGGAGGAACAATGCCGCAGTCAAAGAGGAAGTCCACGCTTGGGTTTATGTCTAGTGAATCTAAAAAGAAAGGACATTTATGATATGTCTATATATATATATATTTATATACATAAATATATTGAGCTATCTCTTAGCACACAGATCCCTAGACTAGCCTTTTGCCGGAGTGGAAGGTGCCATTCAAAAGCTTTCATCGCTCTTCAATGGCCAAGCCCTTCCCACAAATACAGCGGATGTCGTTCAGAGCAGCTACGTTTGTCACTCCCATGAAGTGATACACAAACTGGGGAGTGTCACTTCAACAACGCTGCACCAGCTGCCATCATTGGTGGATTAGGTGGCGGGCAGGGTTCACCTCAGTGGGCCCCTTAGGGGACACGAGGGATACCCTTTTGCCCCAGCGAAGTCTTCCTGTAGCGCATGGTATGAAGGTACTCACTCTTGGGGAAGTCAGCCTCCAGGTCCTGCCCGGGCTCCTCCAGGACATTGGCCATCTTGACAGCCATGGCAAGCACATCATCTCTTGCTGGCCCAAACAGGTCACAGTCCTCAAGAAGCCCCTCTCCACTCTGATCACTGGCCAGGTCTGTGAATACAAAGCCCTGGTCAGAAGGTGTCAGACATCTTCTTAGACGACGAGGCCAGGCATGATCATTGCATTATTTGCTGCACCTCTCGGCACCTAACTCGACTCTGTGCTGGCTTGCGGGAGGGCAACAGGAGTTGCGGATACGAAGTGATCTCCTTCATGCAGTCTCCCATGGACTCCTGATCAGCCGCTAGCAGCCTGCAACCCCACATACATACGCCCGACATTGCGTTTGCCAAGACAGGTTAACCTGCACGGAGCAACTGAAAGGGCAACGCCTGACTGCCTTCTTAAATGAGGGCTGGGAATTGGGTCAGCAGTGCAGAACCAGAGACTACTACAGCCTAGGACCTGTAACCAATCACATGCATGAATGAGAAAGAGACTATGAATAAATATGACCCATATTACAAGGTGGTAAGGGTCAACTGCTGAAAAAAATTATTACCCGTGCAAAGCCATCCTGGACACAACTTGGCCCCCATTACAGCATTTAAGGACCCAACCAACAGATGGCGAGATTATCCACAGAATGTGAATCCATCAACAGTAAAATTAAATTTTACCCTTGCCACTAATTCACAATGTCTGCTAGAATGGAATAGCAAACTTTACAAATACTGAAAATAAAGAAATTGGGCCCAGGATGACGTGCCCCCTATTCCTCCTTACAGAAAATAAAGATGTAAAAAGAAAAAAAAAATCACATTCAATCCTTATTATCCATAATTGATTTCTCCTTTCTAACCTCGCCGACGTGTGGGACTCTGAAACATGGCCCCCTTTGTCCTTTAAATGCCTGCACTGTATTTATTTAATTAAACAAATTTGATTTCATCACTTGTAAAGTGCTCTGATAACAAAAGCTTCATGGCATTGAGACGCAAACAATAAGATTTAGCAGAAAATTAGTAAGATATTTCCTCTCTCCCTTGAACGCCACACAGAAATTAATTTAGAACAAACCAACTGAGCTGTTTCTGATCTTTCATACACTAACAAGACCGATAGACTCTAAAGAATCTGATACTCTCACTCTGAATGGGGGAAACATGCTCCATTAGGAGTCTTCCCCCCCTAATTCTCGGTTGGAATCTCAGAATGATGACCAGAGTGGGCACCCAGTAAATACCATACCCTGCGGAATGAGTAAAAACAAATAATTTTCTTACCTGTCAGTGTAGTTTTGCAGCTTGAAGATCTTTCTGGATTCACTATGCTGTGCATTATTCCGCGGTCTTGTGGTTGGGTCCGGATTCGTAGTCTTTTTTTTTTTTTTGTAGCCCAGGTTGGCGTCGGCGTCACACCTCCTTGGGTGCATTTCCGGTGACGTCGGCATGCTTCCTGCAGAAGCTCCCACTCTTGGGCGCCATCTTCGGGTTCTTTTTTTCCGTGTTTCTTTCGTTTCCGAAGTAATGGCAATGTTCTATTTAGGTGATATTTTACCGCTTTGTACTCTTAAAGTCCTTTCTTTTTTAACCATCTCTTCTCTCTCCAGCCTCATCTTTCTGGCGGAGGTGGGTGGGTTCGCTAGTGAATCCAGAAAGATCTTCAAGCTGCAAAACTACACCGACAGGTAAGAAAACTATTCGTTTTGCAGCGTGAATCTTTCTGGATTCACTATGCTGTGCATAGATTTTGTAGCGGTTTCTCATCTCTGTGGCGGCTGGGTGGAAGATGAGCGTTGGTTATTGAATATGTGCTGGAGCACCTTTTGTCCGACTTGTGCTTCCTTGTTCATCTGTATATCCACACAGTAGTGCTTCGTGAACGTGTGCACCGAAGCCCATGTTGCCGCCAGGCATATGTCCTCTATGGGTGTGTTAGCCAGGCAGGCTATTGTAGCACCATTTTTTCCTAGTGGAGTGGGCACGTGTCCCCTCTGCTAGATCTTGTCCTGCACGTTTGTGGCAGAGTTGAATTGTCTGTGCGATCCACCGTGCAATAGTCTTTTTGGTTCCTGCCTTTCCCATGAAACTGTTGGCGAATGACACGAAGAACTGTTTTGATTTCCTGTGTCCCTTCGTCCTCTCAATGTAGTGCATGACTGCCCTTCTGGCGTCCAGGGTGTGCAGAGCCCGTTCTGCGCTAGTTGTTGGTTTTTGGAAAAAACTCGGTATCTGTATAGACTGGTTCATGTGGAATTTGGATACCACCTTCGGCATGAAGTGTGGGTCAGTCCTCATCACAACCCTATCATTGTGTATTTGTATGTAGGGTTCTTGTAGCGTTAGCGCCTGAAGTTCGCTTACTCTTCGTAAGGACGTTATTGCAACCAGGAAAGCTGTTTTCATAGTTAGCATCTTTAGGGAGGCCCTGTGAAGTGGTTCAAAGGGTTCCTTCATGAGTTCCGTTAGGACTATGTTTAAGTTCCATGCAGGTGGTGGCACCCGCTTGGGTGGTGCGATCCTTTTCGCTCCTTCTAGGAATCTTTTAACCACCAGTGATGTGAAGAAACTACTGCACGTTTCTCCCCTTGTGTAGGCGACTATCGCTGCCTAGTGAACTCTTAACGAGGATGAGCTAAGGTTCTTTTCCAGCAAGTTTGTCAGGTACTTTAGCACTATGGAGTCCTTCATTTTATTGTGAAGTCTTTCTTTCCTGCACCACATTGTGAATCTTTTCCATTTCGCAACGTAGCACTTCCGAGTGCTGGGCCTTCGTGCCTCCCGAAGGACCCTCAGGGTGCTTTCTGGTAATCTCAAATCTGCAAACTCTATGTCCTCAGGAGCCACGCTACTAGACTCCGGCTCTCTGGCTCTGGGTGTAGCACCTCTCTGTTCTGCATGGAGAGTAGGTCTTTCCTCCTGCCGAATCTGTGGGGTGCACACTGTGTCATCTCCATGATCTGCGAGTACCATGTCTGCCTGGCCAACTGTGGCGCGACCAGTATCAGGGTCATGTTGCTCGCTCTGCACTTGCTCAGCACTCTGTGCATCAGTGGTATCGGGGGAAAGGCGTAAGCAAATGTCCCGGATCTATCCATAGGGCATTCCCCAGTGACCCCTCCTCGGGCTGTCTGGATGCGAAGTTTTGGCATTTTGCATTCCGGCGTGTGGCAAACAGGTCCACTGATGGTGTTCCCCATCTGCCGAACAGCCACTTTGTCTCCTGAGCATTGAGCTCCCACTCGTGGGATGCCGATGTCTGTCTGCTGAGCCAGTCTGCCTGTATGTTGTCCTTCCCTGGTAGGTGTATGGCTAGCAGGCCTATTTTGAGAGGGATGGCCCATCTCCATATCTCCTGCGCCAGCGTTGAGAGCGGGGCTGACTGTGTGCCCCCCTGCTTGTTGATATAGAACATCACAGTGGTGTTGTCTGTCTGTAGCAGCACCTTGTGTTTGTACAGTCTTGTTTGGAAGGCTTTCAGTGCAAGGAAGATTGTCTTCAATTCTAGGTAATTGATGTGCCTTGTCGCATCTGTTGGCGTCCACAGTCCCCTCACCTTGAGCTCCTCCATGTGAGCGCCCCATCCCTTCAGGGATGCGTCTGTGGTGATGGTCACTGTTGGCGTTGGGGGCGTTAGAGGCTTTCCCCTTGTTATGTTCTCCATGGTCCACCATGTCATCTCCTTCTGCACTGCGTGCGTCACAACCACTAGATCCTCCCAACTGCCTGTAGCTTGTGACCATTGCTCCTGTAGCCATTCTTGAATGGGTCTCATGTGGAGACGTACATTGGGTACCAGGTGGATGCATGATGCCATCATCCCCATGATCTTGCTCGCAGTCCTCACTGTCCGAGCTTGTCCCTTCCGGTAGAGGCGAGTTTCCCTCACCAGCGCCCTCGCCCTCTTCTCGCTGGGGAACACCTTGCCCTGTAAGGTGTTGATCTGTGCTCCCAGGAAGATCTTGACTTGTTCCGGCTCCATTGATGATTTCTTCCAATGGATGGAGAACCCCAGGCTTATGAGCGTGCTCGTCACTGTATGTGCGTGCTGCTTGCATTTCTGGTATGAGTTTGCTTTCACCAGCCAGTCGTCCAGGTAAGGGTATACGTGTATTCCTTGCCTTCGTAGGTGCGCTGCGACTGCTGCGAGGCACTTTGTGAAAACTCTTGGTGCTGATTTTAGTCCGAAGGCTAGTGTCGTGAACTGGTAGTGGCTTTCTCCGATGGTGAACCTGAGCATATGCTTGTGCTTGTGCTTTCTGTTCATTGGGATGTGCAGGTAGGCGTCTTTGAGGTCTATTGTGACCATGAAGTCCCCGATCTGCAATTGCGGGAGCACCTCTTGCAGGGAGGTCATTTTGAATTTTTGCGTTCTTATGAATTTGTTCAGGAACCTTAGGTCCAGAATGGGTCTCATCTACCTTTGGCACCAGGAAGTACGTTGAGTATATTCCTGTGTTTCTTTCCTTGAAGGGTACCCGTTCTATGGCCTGCTTCCGCAGGAGTTCCTTTGCCTCTTCCTGAAGACACTCTAGCTGTTTGCTTGCTAGTTGTTTTCTCTTTGGTTTTCTGCTTGTTGGCCTCCCCTCCAACTCTATGCAGTAACCGAATTGGATGATGTTGAGGATCCATTTGCCTGATGTGATTTTTCTCCATTCCTGGAGGTAGAATCTTAACCTTCCTCCCACTGGTGTTATGTGGTCGTGGATGTCTAGCTTGTCTTGATCCCTCTGTACGTGCTGCCCCCTGGGATCTTTTCTGCGGGCGGGCACACGGAGTTTTTTGAAGTCACTTAGAGGTGGGCTGCTGTCCCCCTCTTCTATTCTGGCCACATCCATTTCCTCTCCCTCGAAAGGACTGGCCTCTTTGTTGGTACTGCCAGGACTGCTTCTGCTGACCCTGCTGGGCCTGCGAGTCTGTCTGGTGCGTTTGTTGGAAAGCCTGGTGTGATGTACCTGGCTGGTTTCCACCTCTCCCGCTGGGGCTTCGTGACGGGGTGCCCCTTCTGCTGCCTCTGAACTGCAATGCTCCCATGGACCTTGCTGTTTCGTTATCCTTCTTCAATTGGCTGAGCTTCTCATCAACTGTTGTTCCGAAAAGCGTGTCGCCGTTGAATGGTGTGTTCAGAATGCTGTGTTGCACCTCTGGTTTGAAACCTGAGATCCTTAGCCATGCGTGTCTTCTTTCAGTGACACCCATCATCATGAGTCTGCTGGAGGCGTCTGCTCCATCCAGGGCCGTCTTGAGGCAAGAATTTGCCGCGTTCTTCCCTTCTTCAACTAGTTTTTCGGCCTTCTGCCTGGCATCCTGGGGCAGGTCCTTCACCAACTGCCCCAGCTCCTCCATGATCTGGTACATGTGTCTGTTTATCAGGGCGTTGGAATTAGCCATGCGCCAGTGGGTCGCGGCATTCCGTTCGATCCTTCTGCCCACCAGATCCATCCTTTTGCTCTCCTTATCCGGTGGTGGTCCAGAGGTAGTGGGTACGTTAGCCCTCTTCCTTGCTGTGGCCGTGATAATGGAGTCTGCGGAGACCATCCCCTGAATGTAGGGTGGGTCTTTTGAGGAATGTTTGTATTTTTTCTCTGTTCTGGGAGTTACTGCCTTGCATGTTGCGGGCTCCCTGAATGCTTCCTTCCCGTGGGCCAAGACGCTGTCGAGCATTGGCAGGTACTGGCTCTTTGTTTGTGTTGGGAGCAATGTCTCTAGAAGGAAGTCTGCTTTCTGCTTCTCTTCGTCGAGCTTGAGCTTGAATGCCGCTGCGGCAGACCTTATCACCGAGTTGTAGGCCCCGATGTCGTCCGGCGGCGAGGGCCTCGAGGGATACGTGTCGACCGCCTCCTTCGGGCTGTCGGTCTCGACATCCAGGTAATCCACCTCCTGTAAGTCAGAGGGGGCCGACTCTGCGTCCGTCCTGCTGTCCTCTTCCTCCCCATAGTTGTAACTATCGTAGGGATTCTCGTATTCTTCCTGGTCGTCGACCACCTCGACGTCCGGGTCTTGTTCTTCGGTGACCTCGTCTTCCTCCTCGACCACCTCCACCACCGGTGGCTTGGTCTTGTGAGGGATCGTGAAAGCTTTCATCTTTGCGTCGAATTCTTTCTTCCGCTGCACGATGTTTTCCATTTCGGCTTCGAGGCGCCTTCTCTTTTTCTCCATCTCGGCCGCGTGTTCCGCGTCGAATGGTTCGGCCGCTCTTTTCGGCGGTTGGCTCGGCACCGTGCCTTTCGGTGCCGAAGTTTTCGACGTCGACGTCGAACCGGATTTTGGGTCTCTGGTCGGCGTCGGTAGTTTAGGGTCCTTGTCCCTCGGCGTCGATCGATCCTTTTCGGGGACGATTTTTGACGACTTCTGCTGTTCAACAGCTCTCGGCGCCAGGGACTCCTTCTCAGAGGATCCGCTGGGCCTGTGAGTACTCGCGGACGCCTGGTGCTTCGGCGTCGGCGCTTTCGAGGCCTTGCCTCGTTTTTTCGAGACTCAGAGTCTCTCGGGTTCTTGGGGGCCGGAGAGTCTCCTACCTTATCAGAAGTCTTCGTGTAATCGGTCTCTACGACCGTGTAGCTGTCGTCTTCGGCGGCAGCGTTGTCCTCTTCCTCGGAAGACATCCCCAGATCGTAGAGGGACGGAGTCGGGGCCTTCCCCTGCAGGGTGGCGTGCGCTACCCTCTGTCTCTCTCTCACACGAAGGGTCTTCGGGGTGAAGGCGGAGCAGGCGTTGCAGTCCTCGCTTTCGTGATTCACCGGTAGACAAAGGTTGCATACCGGGTGCTGGTCCTTCTGCGCGTACTTGTGGTGGCAGTTACGGCAGAACTTGAACGGCGTGTTGTCCATCATCGAGCGCTCAGGCCTCCCTGGTCGCGTGTTCGTCGACGGTCGTCGAGGATCTCGATGAATTCGCCTTTTCCTTTGCTGACTCCTCGTCGATGAAGTCCCCTGGAGTCTTCAGATGACTTTCCATTGTGATTTCTGTATTTTCCTTTCTTCTTTCTTCAAAAATGTCTGGAGCCCAAACGGGAACGATCCAGACCGACCGCGGAAAAAAAGAATCTGAAGATGGTGCCCAAGAGTGGGAGCTTCCGCAGGAAGCATGCCGACGTCACCGGAAATGCACCCAAGGAGGTGTGACGCCGACGCCCACCTGGGCTACGAAAAAAAACAAAAAAAAACGAAGAAAAGACTACGAATCCGGACCCAACCACAAGACCGCAGAATAATGCACAGCATAGTGAATCCAGAAAGATTCCCACTGCAAAACTAGGTACGCACCTGAAGCACAAGTTACTACTTGTGTAACGATATATCTGTAAGAGACATTAGTTAGTGATAGATTCCATACCTTAGAATATCCCCAGGGGTCAGACTGGATCCGGAAAATTTTGCGTAGCAAAACCCCTGCGCGCCGGCAGGCGTCGTCCGCGGCTCCGCGTCCGTTGTCGGCGTCGTTAGCGCCGGAATGACGTCGGCGTACTTAGATGCCGCCCATGCGCGCTGACGTCAGTTCTTCTTTTTTCCACGCCAGCTAGCGCAGATCCGGAGAAGCTCTACCCCTAGTTGTCGATAATAGAAGGTGTTCTAGCAATGGAATGGTCCAATGGGGATGCCCCGATGTTTTCGAGCAAGCCTTGATAAGCTGCTAGAGGTCTCGTTCTACAAAGAGTGAACGATTGGTAGTTTCCCCCGTACCGCAGGACTTTCTATTATCGACAACTAGACACATATGGGATCTCGTGGATACCTGGTGATTGTAATATGATGTCAAAGCGCACACTATCAAATGATCACTTTCTCACCAGTTATATACCCTACCGAGGTTGATGCTTCGAGCCTTACTACATCTGTGTAGGAAGGTAGATCCCCGACTATGGTTGCCCCCAACTTTTTGCCTGGTGTTTTGCTGGTTTTCTGACTTAGTTGACCTGGGGCTCTGCTATTCAGGACCCCAGGCCTACTGCTCTATCTGTAAAATGGATTCCATGTACCTTAGGTACATATCTAATTGGATACTGAGTCACCTTATCAGTCCCTGTACAGTGTACCTTAGGTACCCAGGGCATAGGTGTACCCAGAGCCTACCAGGGGCTGCAGCATGTATTATGCCACCCCTGGCTGGCCATCCAAATCTGACACAACTGGCTGCACGACAGCTGGGGCAAGGTGGTGTAAACAACCTTTGCTTTAGATATAGTATTCCTATATCTAACCCTAAAAATGGACACCTATATTCCTATCAGTCACTCCTATGGCAGGCCTTAACAATCCTGAAGGCAGAGTGCGTGGAATAAGGTGAAATGGTGCTCTGGCATGAGCTGAGCCCGTTTGCAGCTTGCGGAACCAAGTCCTAATAGCTGTTCCATGATAACGCATACCATATACTCTTAAGTGCATTATAATCCTCGCGGTTATATGCCAACTCTGGTATCGCTTTATCAAAACATGTCGAGTAAGGTGTCATACGAATTGGAATACTAACCCCTCGCCAATTCTGGCGACGGGGTTAGCATTCCACCCTTCTAGAGGGACACAACATGTATGTAACCTGTAACCCCGGTTAAAGTCAGACATAGCTTTAGCTCCACAAAATGGATGCTGCCACCGAGACACAAGTCTGCCCCCCTGCTGCTGGGAGTCCTCCCAGAGCAGGAGGCAAGGACAAAGGGTTTCCTGCCAGGGGCGGTGCCAGCACCGTCCCAGACAGGATTTTGTGTATCCTAGGTAGGCAGGGCTTTAGAGGAAGGTGACTGCAAGTGGCACCCCGGTGCTCACTATGCATAGGCCGGCTGGAACCAGTTCCAGGGCCACTCCAGCCCCTGACCTGGGGAAAGCCCGCCAAAGGAGAGGGGTGTAACCACCCCCCTCCTAGTCCCACCCATAGGGCAGGACTTAGTCGCGTGCCAGCCCCCTTTTTCAGGATAAAGGTAGGAACTGGCCCCCTTCCAAACTAGATCATCTTTGAATCCTGAAACTACTTTCCACGAAAGGAACTCAAGACTTCTTCCCAAGATTCTCCCTTGTGACTAAGGAGTAGTCACCCTGTAGCAGCAGGCACCAACCAAGCATCGCGGTTTGTTGCCAGTCTCTCCTTCGGATCAAGACTGCTCCAGCACGACGAGAACCGGCTTCCCTGGCACCTCTGACCTCAACCTACACCATCAGCCCAGCTGTGACCCGTGGGTGCGACGAGACCTCGAGGGACCGGCCATCTTCAGAACTGCACGACGCTTGTCCAGCACGACTCCCGAGTGACCCTCGACTAAGTGCTTTGGGGTAAGAGAAGCCCCGACCCTGAGCAGCTCCAGCACCGAAGCTCAGCCCCCCTGCATCCACGAGATCTGCGTGGGGCCCTTCTGCTCTTTGCTGCTCACCGCGTTGTCCAGGTCGCTTGCCCGTTGGCTAGTGGCCCTCTCACGACGCTCCACGACGACAACTACTGCTGGTCTGGTTGCTCCAGACTAGCCCTTGCTCCCCTCCAACAGAGGAGCACCCTGGACCCTCCTGGTCCACTCAAGACGCCATCTTAGGTCCACCGCGTGGGCCTTGCATTTGTCAAGACTTGTTGCCCCAATCCTGGGTCAAGCGACGTCGACAGCAGAAACCTTCGTGGGACAGCTCGCACCTCCATCCTGGTCGCCGACAACGCCTCCTGGTCCGAGAGACTGCAGAGCCCAGCAGCGCCCACTCACCTGGTCGAGGTGACTTCGCCCGGTGCCACTCTGGTGCCCATCTAATCACTGGCTAGTGATTCAGAACTTGGTCCCCTCTGCTTTCAGGTCTTCTTCTTCCCTGATCCAGACTTGGATCACCACTAACTTTTCTTCACTGGCCGCCTGCCAGCAACTTCATCTTCAGGCTCCTGGTTCGTCAACGTGGGTTTCCGACGCAACTTCAACCCTATGCAGCCGCAGCCCCTGGGCTAGGTAAACCAAGTACTCCGGTGCTTCAGCATAGTCCAACACTCCTAGTGTTCGGATCCACTCTTGTTTTCGACCCACCTAGTCGGGTTCGCCCGAGAACAGTAACTTTGCAACTGCTAGCCCCCATAGACTTTTTCCTGCCTTACGCGTGAGAGTTCCCACTCTGCACACGACGTCCACAGCCCTCCTGCATCTAATCCCAGTGTTTAGAATTGTAGGCCTAGCGATTCCTGAGTCTACAAAAGTATTATTTACCTGCTAGCAAGTTCGCATTCCACTTACTGTGTATATGGTTTTTCGTGCCCCTAGGGCATTTGTGTAAATTGTGCGACAAAGTATTTTCTTAAGAGTTTTGTTATGTGCTTAGCTCCCTGACTCATAAAGAGTTCAGGGTAGTCTTGTTATAAATAAATATCTGTTTATTTTCATAACAACTTGTGTGGTGTCCTTTCACTTGGTGTTCAAGGGGTAATGTGATGGTAGAACAGCTGGCTTAACACGCCCTCTAGAGTCTAAGCCTTAGACTGCTCGTATCCATGCTACTAGGATAGCTGGTCTATAAGGTTGACTTACAACCAATCATCAATAAGGGTTGTTTGGACTGATACAAAGTGCTCACTAGAATAGTGAACATTATATATCAGGCCAACTTCTCACAATCTGTACTAAAAAAAAGGGGCCATCAGTATTTACCCCAAGTTACTCAGGACATTGGTTATCATATCGATTATTCTGCTGATATACCGTCAAACTGGTTCACACCTGACGTTGCTCACTTGCAGTCCTTGGGACATTACACAATATATATTATTATTTCTGCCCTGACGAAGTTCCCTGGGTGGGAACGAAATGCGTTGGCTGTCTTGTGCACTTTTGATTACGGAGAAAAAATAAAAAAAATAAAAGAAATTTTAATACAACTGACGCTTCAACTGTCTACTATATAACTGGTGCTGCCTCCACGTTGCTTCAAGTTGTTTTCTAGCAATTGCAATACACCGCACCGGGGAATAATCTGCTCATGCAGATATGTCCTCAAGTAATATAATGCACCCTGCATTAGGGCTGTCCGGCCTGCTCTAGGGAGCACAGTGCAGTGTCATGCAGAGTCTGGGGGCATGTAACATAGGGTGTGTGCCATGTCGTGTTTTCATATTTGTTTGCACCATTTCACACAGCCTGCGATGTCAGTCTGTATAAGTTAGGTGGTGGGTCCCTTAGGGTGACAATACATGCTACAGCCCTTGGGGACCCTCTTTAGTAGCCACGCCCTAGGTACAAGGGGTACAATTTACTAGGGACTTAGAGGTGCTAAAGGTATTGCCAATTGGGGAACAATAAAACAGTTAACTTCTTTTAGAGTAAAATCACTGGCACTGGGGACCTGGTTAGCAGCACCCAGTGCACTTTCAGTAGAAAAAACATTTAGCAGGCAAAACGTGGGGGTGACCATGTCAAAAGGGCACTTTCCTACAACCTCTAACCGGATCAATCCCTCAGTGGTGACAGATCTCTCATGCCAGTGTCGAGCTGGGTGTGGGTGGGTCTTTTAGCATAGTCTTCAGCTTCAAAGCTAAGCACCTTTTAGGCGGCGGCTCGCTAAGCACCTTTTAGGCGGCGGCTTCCTCAGCACCTTTTAGGTGGCCGCTTGCTCAGCACCTTTTAGGCGGCAGCTTGCTCAGCACCTTTTAGGCGGCGGCTTGCTCAGCACCTTTTAGGCGGCGGCTCGCTAAGCACCTTTTAGGCGGCGGCTCGCTCAGCACCTTTTAGGCGGCGGCTCGCTCAGCACCTTTTAGGCGGCGGCTCGCTCAGCACCTTTTAGGTGGCAGCTTCCTCAGCACTAAAGACGACTTTGGGTTGAGCAGGGTCCACTAGCAGAGCCAAACTCGCAGGTTGGTGCCTTTTTAGGCTGGATTCTACACTCCACTCCCTCTGAAGTAGTGCTCTACCTCTGTCTGAGGACACTTTGGAGGTCAAGATGGCTGACTTGCAGGTCTGGGGCACTAGGCATGAACCTGGTCTTCTGTCCTTTGGATTTCTATGGTAGAAGCTCTGCATCCTTCTGTCCAATGTCAGCGGCCTGAAACTCTGGTGGAGTTAGACGATCAAAAGGCTGCCCATGAAGAGTCCAGCAAAGAATGGCCCAGTCCAGAGGTGGCACTTAAAGTCCAAACCCTAAGACAGAAGAATATCTGCGGTGTAGTCTTTACACTTGTGAATTGCGGACTAAGTGAGGAGTCCCAATAAGTCTTGTGACTCAAAACGTCTTTGAAGGAAAATACGTTGCAAATGTCAAGACCCATCATTAGAAGGCAAGAGTACGCAGTACATGGGTATCTACAACCAGACTCAATAGGAAACACTTCACCAACCAACATTGCAGAACCTTACCTGTGCGTTGTTCATTCAATGCAACTTTCTTTGCCTTCTTTTTTGTGCTCATCTGCCAACTGGTCTGTTACAATACGGCCTTTCAAGAGGTCTCCCTAGATTCTTCCTCAGATGTTCTCATTGCCCACCAAAATCTATGCATCTTGGCTGACAAACACCTGGTTTGAGAAGCCGGAAGTGCATTGCACCTCATTGCTCATCTTTAACTTTGAGGCTCTTGACCTCCAACAACTTGTCTCTGGATCAACTCACTGCAGAAGGCCCTATGCAGGTTTTCACAGAATCATGTCAGCTTTGTTTCCCACCAGACCACATCAACCTAGCAGAGATTTCACGGTCTTCTCAATTCACTTGATGGTAGGTCTCCTAAGCATGAAAACCTCATTAGTATCTTGCCAATCTTCAACGGTTAGGTGCTGATCGAAGGGGGCACTGCAGTCCTGCTTCAAGGTCAACCATAGTAGGTCTATGCCACTTCTGCCAAAAGCCCTCTACCCCACAACATAAACTTCACCCTGTGCAGTGGACTTCACCTTCATGCACAGTTTAAATTACATGCAAGTTGTACTTCTCACCACTTTGTTCAGTTCCCTGCTGCTTATTAAGTCTAGGCACACATTACACAAAACCCAAAACAAATTCCATCCTTTTTTAGAACGCAACTGCATAGGAGTATAACAACTTAGAATGGTTGAAACAAACATAGTGCTAGGGAGCAAGAAAAACTATGAGAGCTTTCAACACACTCTAGCATGAGTTACCAAGTTCTCGCTGAACAGGGTGGAACATTCTAAGTAGGCCAGTGTATAGAAACTCACGTCCGACTCAGAGGCACCTTGTGCAATGAGCACTTCTTTACTGCATGGTTGCCCAATATGAAAAGAAATACTCACCACTATAATCTGATCGTGTGAATTCTTTTAAAACCTCCTTGGACCTTTCCCACTTATTTTCCAGCCCCGGCAGAGCTGCTCCACTAACTGAAGCTCCTTAATCCCGTGAACTCCAAAGCACTCTTACCACAAAGGTCTGAGGATGCCTTGTCCAGCTCCTCTGCCTCAGCAATCATCTCAGCCATTGCAAGGATATCCGCCTCCAGAGGGTTGGACGGGATCTTCCCCTTCAGCTCTTCAATTGCCTCCACAATCTTATCTGTGTTTTCTAGCGTGGTGGGCAGGAACATTGGCACAGGCACCTGTCAGAGGTGAAAAAGAGGCAGTACAGTTTAATGTCAGATGGGATCTCATGAGGACACTAATCAAAATATACAACTTAATTAAACCTGGTAATTCCGAACACTGAGATATGGTTTACTTTTCAAGGGATACTGTGAGAATGTAGTTGGGGTGGTTCTCAGACCTCACCAAGTATTAAAGTCATTATTTTGTATCTGGTCCAGGTATATTACTTTAATTTAAACATTAGCTCAGTCCTGGGCATCTGGGGTGTAGGAAGGTAGATCCCTGACTATGGTTGCCCCCAACTTTTTGCCTGGTGTTTTGCTGGTTTTCTGACTTAGTTGACCTGGGGCCCTGCTATTCAGGACCCCAGGCCTACTGCTCTCTCTGTAAAATGGATTCCATGTACCTTAGGTACATATCTAATTGGATACTGAGTCACCTTATCAGTCCCTGTACAGTGTACCTTAGGTACCCAGGGCATAGGTGTACCCAGGGCCTACCAGGGGCTGCAGCATGTATTATGCCACCCCTGGCTGGCCATCCAAATCTGACACAACTGGCTGCACGACAGCTGGGGCAAGGTGGTGTAATCACCCTTTGCTTTAGATATAGTATACCTATATCTAACCCTAAAATGGACACATGTATTCCTATCAGTCACTCCTATGGCAGGCCTTAACAATCCTGAAGGCAGAGTGCTTGGAATCATGTGAGATGGTGCTCTGGCATGAGCTGAGCCCGTTTGCAGCTTGCGGAACCAAGTCCTAATAGCTGTTCCATGATAACGCATACCATATACTCTTAAGTGCATTATAATCCTCGCGGTTATATGCCAACTCTGGTATCGCTTTATCAAAACATGTCGAGTAAGGTGTCATACGAATTGGAATACTAACCCCTCGCCAATTCTGGCGACGGGGTTAGCATTCCACCCTTCTAGAGGGACACGACATGTATGTAACCTGTAACCCCGGTTAAAGTCAGACATAGCCTCAGCTCCACAAGATGGATGCTGCCACCGAGACACAAGTCTGCCCTCCTGCTGCTGGGAGTCCTCCCAGCACAGGAGGCAAGGACAAAGGGTTTCCTGCCAGGGGCGGTGCCAGCACCGTCCCAGACAGGATTTTGTGTATCCTAGGTAGGCAGGGCTTTAGAGGAAGGTGACTGCAAGTGGCACCCCGGTGCTCACTGTGCATAGGCCGGCTTGAACCAGTTCCAGGGGCACTCCAGACCCTGATCTGGGGAAAGCCCGCCAAAGGAGAGGAGTGTAACCACCCCCCTCCTAGTCCCACCCATAGGGCAGGACTTAGTCGCGTGCCAGCCCCCTTTTTCAGGATAAAGGTAGGAACTGGCCCCCTTCCAAATGAGATCAATCTTTGAATCCTGAACCGACTTTCTACGAGAGGAACTCAAGACTCTTCCTAAGATTTCTCCCTTGTGACTAAGGAGTAGTCACCCTGCAGCAGCAGGCACCAACCAAGCATCGCGGTCTGCTGTAAGTCTCTCCTCCGGATCAAGACTGCCCAGCACGACGAGAACCGGCTTCCCTGGCACCTCTGACCTCAACCTGCATCATCAGCCCAGCTGTGATCCGTGGGTGTGACGAGACCTCGAGGGACCGGCCATCTTTGAAGACTGCATGACGCTTGTCCAGCACGACCACCGAGTGACCCTCGACTGAGTGCTTTGGGGTAAGAGAAGCCCCGACCCTGAGCAGCTGCAGCACCGAAGTTCAGCCCCCTTGCGGCCCTTCTGCTCTTTGCTGCTCACCGCGTTGTCCAGGTCACTTGCCCGTTGGCTAGTGGCCCTCTTACGACGCTTCACGACGACAACCACCACTGGTCTGGTTGCTCCAGACTAGCCCTTGCTCCCCTCCAAAAGAGGAGCACCCTGGACCCTCCTGGTCCACTCCAGACTCCATTTTAAGTCCACCGCGTGGGCTTGCATTTGCCAAGACTTGTTGCCCCAATCCTGGGTCCAGCGACGTCGACAGCAGATACCTTCGTGGGACAGCTCGCACCTCCATCCTGGTCGCCGACAACGCCTCCTGGTCCGAGAGACTGCAGAGCCCAGCAGCGCCCACTCACCTGGTCGAGGTGACTTCATCCGGTGCCATCCTGGTGCCCACCTAAATCACTGGCTAGTGATTCAGAACTTGGTCCCCTCTGCTTACAGGTCTTCTTCTTCCCTGATCCAGGCTTGGATCACCACGAACTTCTTCACTGGCCGCCTGCCAGCAACTTCTTTCTTCAGGCTCCTGGTTCTTCAACGAGGGTTTCCGACGCAACTTGAACCCTATGCAGCCGCAGCCCCTGGGCTAGGTAAACTGAGTACTCCGGTGCTCCAGCATAGTCCAACACCCTAAGTGTTCGGATCCACTCTTGTTTTCGACCCACCTAGTCGGGTTCGCCCGAGAACAGTAACTTTGTGATTGCTAGTATCCATAGACTTGTTCCCGCATTACGCGTGAGAGTTCCCACTCTGCACACGGCGTCCCTAGGCCTCCTGCTTCTAATCCAAGGGTTCAGCATTGTAGGCCTAGCGTTTCTACAGTCTAGAAAAGTATTACTTACCTGCTAGCAACTTCGCATTCCACTTCTTGTGTATATGGTTTTTCGTGCCCCTCGGGCATTTGTGTAAATTGTGCGACTTAAAGTATTTTCTTAAGAGTGTTGTTGTGTGCTTAGCTCCCTGACTCATAAAGAGCCAGGGTAGTCCTGTTATAAATAAATATCTGTTTATTTTCATAACAACTTGTGTGGTGTCCTTTCACTGGGTGTTCAAGGGGTAATGTGATGGTAAAACAGCTGGCTTAACACGCCCTCTAGAGTCTTAGCCTTAGACTGCTCGTATCCATGCTACTAGGATAGCTGGTCTATAAGGTTGACTTACAACCAATCATCAATAAGGGTTGTTTGGACTGATACAAAGTGCTCACTAGAATAGTGAACATTATATATCAGGCCAACTTCTCACATGGGGCACAGAGCAGTCGAGCTAAACTCGATAAGTGGAAAACATTTATCAGTGCCAAAACAGTTAATAAGTTGGAAATACAATACAATAAAAAGCCACTGACATTTATAAAGATTGTATACATTTTACGGAGGGAATAGCCATCAAAATGATCAAAATCGCATCAGGGGAACCAGAGATAGTATTTTAGACGGTTTAGAGTTTCCTATCGTTAAAAAGCACAAAGTGCCAACCCTGGGTATCTAAACAGGGTAGAAGTGAAAAGTTAAGGCTGACCGCAAGTGAGCGAAGGTCAGCTACAAGAACCATTTTCACTCTGGTCAAAAGTTTACCTACTGACTTAGTCTTTTTTGGGAGGAATTTGATTGTTGGCGTGACTGGCAGGATCTGACGGAGGGCTCTTTAACAGCAGGGTGCTGCTCATCATTGGTCCCACGAAATCCTCCACATTCAAACTTAGAAACTTTTCTTGCAGTTGAGCTGCTTTCAGCAGGGCATATCGGCAAGCTGTATCTAACGGGTGATGCAACGCTGGCAGCTGTGGTCCGACAGCAGTCCTATAGTGGACTCTGGTTCTTTTAGGAAAACATTACTAAGTGTCCACTTCCGCAATCTTGAGGGTGATAGAGTGAACTCTAACACAAGTCAAGGGTCCAGGACCTTCTGGGCACCACTTGGCGAGTTAGGACTCAATCTCCCAGAAGCCGTTAGTGGGGTCTAGTTGGAACTGGTCAGCTGAGCTCTTCTTCGCTGCAGGTTTCTTGCAGCTTTTGAGTTCCTGATACTTAACAGGCTGGCCAACTAGTCCATGGAGTCCAACCTTCTGTCCTGGGTTTAAGTGGAAGCAGGTGCAGCCCCTGGGCTTCTCTCTTTAACAGCAGGCTGTGTCCTTCTTTAGAGTCCCAGTCCTTTAGTTCAGCAGGTGCAGACCTCCTCCTTTCCGCAGGTTTAGCAGTGTTCTGAGGAGGGTAGTCAGGGGTGTAGCTTTTATGCCTGGCACATGCTTGTGGATGAGCAATAGCAGTAAGATTCCCACAGGCAACCCTACGCACTCTTGCATCACTTCCTGGGGTTTGGCACCAAACAATCCCACAGTGATTCTCTCTGCCCAAATCCAAGATGTCCTAATCTTCCTTTCCAGAGTCAGAGTTCTGGACACACCTCTGTGGTGTGGCTAGGGAAATAAGGATAACACCCACCTCTCCCCCGGTTCTGGGACAGGGTTCACCCCAACTGGCATTGATGCCACTCACGATACTTAGACAACTGAAGGGCAGGCCTGTGTGAGCTACATCGGACAGGGACAGGCACTGCCCCTTTGAAGCTTGTGCAGTTGGTGACAACAGCCCCCTGGCCAACCAGTCAGGAGGAGGCCACATCTCTTATTCCCTTTCCTGAGAGCAATTCACATCTCCCAGCAGGCAACCAGGTCACAGCTGAGGATCATTTCAGAAAAGGTTTTTTCCCCAGAGTTTTATAAAGCGCAAACTTGACCCAAAGGAATCCGGTATCTGAGCGCTTTAGATGGACACTAGTTGCGTTACATAAGGACCCATTCATTTTTGTTGAGCACGGGGAGACTAAGTGATTTTCCCAGAATCACAGGATGTTGAGCGTCGTCCACAAGACTCAAACCTTGTACCCGTTAGGCCACATCCTCACCCCCAATAAAAGAGGCTTAGGGCAGGAAAATGACACCCTTTTAGGAGTGGTATTTTCATAATAGTATGGATTTTAAATTCCCATTAGAGTCCTTGAAGCAAGGGTCTAGCTATTCCAAAACTAGGTTGTGAATTACAGTGTTATAATGTAACCTAGTGCTTTTGTTGGGGAGACCAGCCTTGCCACAGTAAAAAAAGGCTTTTGAGATTTTTCACTGCCTGGACATATACAACTTAAGAACACCTGTCCATCTTTTTAAATACCATGTACCCTACCGTCTGGGCACTTAGAGCCAAACTTAGGGGTGATGTACCGTAATTCAAAAGCTAGGTTTAGGCCTCGCAAATTGCCAGTTTTGAAACAGCCATTCTAAGCTGCAGGAGCAGGCCTAGAATGGTGTTTTTTTCTATGTCACTGTAGTGATGGCACCATTAGCGAGCAGTCCACTAGTGGCATTTAACTTGCACGCACTGGGTACAAAGAGTACCATCCACTAGGAACTTCTAGGTAAGTTAACCGCATGCGCGCTGGCGGGTTTTCCCGCTGTGCGCTGATTTTTGAAAAACGCGTGGTTTGTGACAAAGCCAGCTCGTCATGCGCGTAGCGCAGGTAACGCCCATGACGAGCTGGCTTTGTCATCCGCGTTGAAGGGGTTAAATATGCCAATCAGGTAATAGCCAATTACACACACTTTAGGGATCAGACCACATACACTGGGCCCTCGACATCAGTGACCCAGTGTTCGTAGTCCGTAAACGAGCAATAAATCTAGCAAAAAGTGGAGGCAAAAAGTGGGTGCAATCTGGGAAAAAAGGCATTTCCTCACAGATATGAACTAAAGTTATGTTATGCTAAATGTACTTATTAAGCGTGCGACTCCCGGGAGGCGTTGCGGCGCGGACAGCATAAGCTACCTCTTGGGTGCAGATCCATTCTCAGCTCTGTGTCTGGTAACTCACCGGAACAGGGACCGACACGGGCACCGGCACTTTCTGGCAATACATATGCATGGGCACAGGTACGAAGATGGGGACAGGAATTGGCAGCACGATCACCTGTGGCTTCCAGTCCTCCTCTGAAGAGGAACAAGCAGAAAAGCAGATTTAGAATTTCATTGTGACGGCATAGGCTGTATAAAGTGGTTCCTAAACATCGTAAAACAGCTTTTGTAGAATGCTTACTTAGTCTTAGAAATCTGTCCGGAAACAGAGCTTATAATCATCCATAACTTTACACTCACATTGCTTGTGTTTAGATATGTGCTAAAAAATGGCCATAGTCTACTGGTCTGAGGAATCCCGTTAGCAAGAGAAAATGTACTGGATGTTCACTACTGCACTGACATTTCAGTATCCTGAAAACATGACCACTAGGGAAAAAATAGAATTTACATACCCAAGACATTCTTTTATAAAACCATGGAAAAATACAATGAAAGGATCGAAGCCCGCAAGGTGAAGCATGGCTGTTAACCAATCGCTGAATGAGCTTTAACATTCTAAACATCTGGGATCAAGCGTGCTACGACATCAGTTCTCACATCCAAGCCCACTAGCAATAGATTATTTTAGCAGCACTTTCCCTTCTGTTATTCAGCTGCGGTATCTCGCACTGCTACCCATCAGCCTACACTTTCCCTCCTGTGACTCAGCTGTTGTTTCACACTGCTACTCATCAGCCACAAACGTTCTCGCCTGTGACTCCGTTACAGTTACTCCGTTACTGTTACTCGCCGTTACTGGACAAAGGAGAAACAGTAGCCCTCATCCTCCTCGACCTATCAGCGGCGTTCGACACAGTCTCCCACCGCACCCTAATACGCAGACTCTACGATGCAGGAATCCAGGACAAGGCCCTCGACTGGATCTGCTCCTTCCTCTCCAGCAGGACGCAGCGGGTCAGACTCCCCCCATTCCTCTCGGACCCCACACCTATCACCTGCGGAGTCCCCCAGGGCTCCTCCCTCAGCCCGACGCTCTTCAACGTCTACATGGCTCCACTTGCCCCCATCGTCAGAACCTACGGACTCAACATCGTGTCATATGCAGACGACACTCAGCTCATCCTCTCCCTATCCAACGAGCCCAACACCGCCAGACGCAACTTTCGAGAAGGCATGGAAGCCGTCGCCAAATGGATGAAAAACAGCTGCCTACAACTAAACACCAACAAAACAGAAGTACTCATCATGGGCCCAAACCCCGACGCCTGGAGTGACACCTGGTGGCCCACCGCCCTCGGAAACCCGCCAACCCCCACAGACCACGCACGCAACCTCGGAATCATCCTGGACTCCGAGCTCAAAATGGACTGCCAGATCAACTCTGTCTCATCTTCCTGCTTCCACACCCTCCGCCTCCTTCGTAAGACCTTCAAATGGATCCCCCTCGAACACCGAAAGACAGTCACTCACGCCCTGGTCACCAGCAGACTCGACTACGGCAACGCACTCTACGCCGGAATAAACAAAAACCTCATCCGCAAGCTACAGAACATCCAGAACGCCGCCGCAAGACTGGTCCTCAACCTGCCAAAACACTGCCACATCTCCCAGCACCTGCGCACACTCCACTGGCTCCCCGTCGAGGCGAGAATCACCTTTAAGATGCTCATCCACGCACACAAGGCCCTCCACGGCACCGGACCAGCATACCTGAACAGCCGACTGCAATTCCACGCACCCCAAAGGACCCTACGATCAGCCCAGCTTTCCTACGCTGTGGTCCTCCACACCAGAAAGACCAGATCGGGAGGCCGCTCCTTCTCCTTCCTCGCGGCCAAGGCACGGAACGCCCTTCCGCTCCACCTCAGACAGACAACATCGCTCCCCATCTTCGCAAGAAACCTCAAAACCTGGCTCTTCGACAGACCCCCTCCTTGATGGAATGGAACCTGCACCCCCCCAACTCCCCCCCCACCCCTAGCGCCTTGAGACCCTTACGGGTGAGTAGTCGCGCTTTAACAAACTCCTGATTGATTGATTGATTGACTCGGCTGTGGTCTCTCTTGCACTGCCACCAATCAATCAGCACACAGGTATCAAACACTTGTCATCCTTCTCCATTAATTAGGCCCCCACATTCGCTGTACCCACCTGTCTGGCTAAGCTTGGCCCTAGATTCCACCTTGCAGCTGACTCCTCGGTTTGTCATTAAAGGTTTACACATGGCAGCTTTGTTTTTTCGAGGCGTTGGGGCCGTAGGTGTAGGAGGGGGTGTGGGTGGCTGTGCAGGTCGGGGTTTCACCGAATTCTGAAAAATGAAAAATAGTGATGAGATGATTTGAAACGCAGCCATTGCTCCCCAAAACATGGCTGGTGCATCAATAGGAGCACAGTTTCTACATTAACCACAAAACCCAATTGAGTTGGGTCCATACAAATGACCACTTTCCAACACTCTCTGCTGCCTAAAAGCTAAGCACTACAGCTCCACTTATACCTTTCAAAGGCCAACCATGCTCTCACCTTAAACCACCTTTCTTCTCTATGGATAGTATCTGAATGCATGTCCCACAAATCACACCACAAACTCTGTACACTATCCCAACGTACAGACTAGCCTCCACTACTCAACCATCGTAACTCATTCTGCGACACCCCTGCAGTGACCACAGAATAGCTGGTCAAGCAGCAAAATATGCTGGGCAGAAATACACCTTGAACTGGAGGATTGCTGAAGTATGTTTCTGAGTGGCGGCGTAGACATATATTCTGGGGGAGAAGAAATGATACTGTTATTTCAAAACGTAAAGGATGGCTGCACCTTTCAAAGGTTTGGGAGGTAATGTACCTTGGGTAGATGTGTACAATGTCCATTATGTGACTTTCCCAATTTGATGTGCAGTTCCCAGAAAGATGCCAGAGATAATAGAAAAACAACTTCCAATCCTCAGAAATTCCAAAAGGGTGTGGGGCATACAGGCTCTCACTACCAACACTCTGCAGGGTATAGACCTTGAGCGCCACAATTTTGCCGGGCCTGGGAAACTGGGATCATCACATAGCCCCTAAGACAATCAGCATAACTAATACCTCCCATGCCAGCATAGCGATGGACAGCTACATTTACATTTTAGCTAAATCTAGTTTACAACCCTTTCCTCACTTCCTTGTAACCTGAAATCCAAAATAAACTACTGTCTCCTCTAGAACTGTTGATGCTTCAATCATTTTCTCAAAGGGCCAAAGATGGCCTTTCCGACAGCACTCCGAGGTTAGAGGTCTTCACTGGTGATCTGGGCATTCTTACCGTATTTGTTTCCGGTTTGCTGGGGGTGGCTGCCGTTGGACTTTTAGCATCTGGAGACTGGCCTAGAATTTTAAAATAAGAATTAACTATTTCTGACAGATGAATGAACCCCAGTCCACAGGAATTCAAATCTCTCAGGAATATAGTTTCAACATACAAAAGTAGAGCTTCCAGGAAACAGCGCGCACCAACAAACAACAAATAATCATGCAGAAATGAGAGCGTCCCCAGCAAACTATGGGGTAAAAAAGGCATGGCGAAAGCAGCCAGCACCCCTCTCATCCACAATGTCTCAGTCAAAGTGCTTCTCCATTCTCCTTGCAACTGGAAATACCTCGAGCCACTTAAACCACTGTTCGGGGCCTTGTGCCCTACCATTCATTAAGCTCCAAAATCCCTTGGGTAACCACTAAAACTAAACTGTAAGTCACTCTGCTCTCAGACCATGTTTCATGAGGTCTGTACCTCTTTAAGTGCATTCCCTCCCCAACACACACAAAAACACACACATACACTTCTATTATTAGGCTGTGGAAACCTTTCTTCCAACAATCCCAAAGCTGATTAGGTGACCACCGCTCGCACCTTCCGTTCTCAAATACAGGATCGAAAACTACAACATGTGAGTTCTTGTTAGTATCTAGCAAACCTCAGAGACAATTCGAGCAGCTGGGTTATTGCCCTGCCATGGCACCTCTCAATTGTTTCACATGTCCACTGCCGGACTTTTATCCACTAGCTGGATTCACATCTTAACTTCATAATTCAGTAGGAAATAGACCTCTCATTCCTAAACTAACAGTTCAGCAGCAGCAACGCCCCTACACTACTTATCCCTAAACTGGCTCGGTGCAGAAGGCTAGCTCTTCCATTAGCTGGCACACTCTTAGCTGCTCTATAATGTCCAGCATGGCCGATGCATCTTTATCTTAAGCTGCTGAGATTCAAAGACAAGTCTCATCCTCTGAAGTTCTAATCTTCCACACAGTTCGATATCGATGCCACCCCACAGAGCACTGGTGTCAGGATCAAATCTCTATTCTTTAGCTGATGGTTGTGTGGGGTCCCTGCCCGTACGGACTGATTCAGCACACCTAGGTCGTTTCAAGAGCCCTGCAGGGCGCACGATCCCTCCACGTTCCATGGTTTAGGATCTATGCACATCTAGTCATTACCCTTGAACTGCGACCGTTCACATACAACAGGCTCCTTATCACTAGACATTTCTCTCAGCAGGAGTTACTGAACACAGTCTCCTACTCTTGGTTCAATAGTCTTGTGTCCACTTTTCGATGCTGCTAATTCTGCGTGCTTCATAATCACTCAGCAGCATCCAGAACCACCCAGTCTCCCTTTTCACTGTTCACAGAGGAACATAGTTGGCCCTTTTCTCAGCCCATTATTGTTCCTCACTCATAGTAGGCTCCATGCTGCGCTCTTCTGCCCGATACATCACTCCTCTTTTCTTCCCTACCTGTTGAGAAGTCTGTAAAAAAGACCATTGTTCCGTCTCCAATCTGTGAGCTATCCCTTACCCTAGAGTCTAGCAGGTATAGGGAGCCATAAGCCTCAAAGGGTTGCCAAATATCACAGGTGATCTCGCACTGTGTCTGTGTTCCTGATTTGACTGTACAGGTTAGCGCAGTCGCAAAGCCTTCGCTCTCGTATCAAACCCTGTACGCTCCAAGTGCTCTTTGACTTCGTGAAAGCTCAGCAGGCTCTCTGGCCCACATCTCCTTTCACGCCTCACAAGGAACCGGTTTGCCCTCTTGACCACCTCACAGATTGGAGCTCTGCAGCCGGTGCCCCTCTTTGCCTTTGCAGACAAGCCAAATATGGCCTGTAGTGCCTTTTTCCACTACCAAGTAATCCGCATCTCAAGATTCTTGATTACCGTACTCTCCCCTGGCTCGGTTCTTACTATTCAGCAGGCTCTCGGGTCCCTTCTGCGTGTCCAGGTTCGGCTGGTTCTGCTGGTTGTAGAATCGAAGGAGACATTGCTGGTTACAGAAATGCCTGATCTCACCTCGCCAATGAATGGTTTCCAATAATTTCCCTTGGCGCTTACAGGCATTGCAACGAGCTGCCTGCAGAGTAAAAAAGATGAAAATGATTAAGACACCTGCCCACGGACTCATTCCCACATAATATTCTGGTAAGAGATTAGTTAGCGTTATTACAAGTGTGAAATGGTAGAGCTGAACGGTCTACAAATGGCACAACCATGCATACCATAGTGAACTAGACTTCAATGTGCAAATAGAACCATATTGTAGGAAGCTGGCTCAGTATATACTATACCAAAATAAGGTAGTGTGCACAGAGTCCACTGGAACCCCAAAGGTAGGCAGAGGTAATAGTAGATCGCACCTTACTCTTTATTTGTGGTAGTGTGGGCGAGCAAGTAAGGCTTTATCAGACGGTACGGTTAAGCATTTCTTATACACACAATCAGCAAATGATGTCACACACTCAAAGACTGAACTCAGACCAATTTGATTTGTATAAAAATATTAAGTTATTTTATTTCTAGAACCAAGCCAAGCCAGGTGCAGGTAAGTGAAATAATAATTTACAAAACTTCTGCAATGTTTTTACATTTACATGCAGGTTCAAATGCAGTTGATTGAATTACAGGTAAGTCAATGTTTTGAAATCCCTGTTCAGTTACTTTTCAGATTACTTTGTACGCTACTTATTGGATTGCTTTTCAGATTACTTTTGGTAATCAGTGTGATATGTCTAGATATCACACAGACATTTCGTAGACAAAAGGTAAGTAAATCACTTTTACTACATTTGCAGTTTTGTCAATGTTCCATACAAACCAACTCCACGCTTAGAACAATTTTCAAGAAAAGCTGTCAATGCAATCCTATGGAAGGAAATTGAGTTATCGGTTTACAGGTAAATAGTTATTTGTGGGAGTTGGTATTCTGGGGTTACAGCCAGGGTTCCCCCAGGATCATGGCTTCTTTCAAAGAGAACCCTCAGCGGCACTAGGGCGACACATGCATAGTGCTGAAGCCAAATGTTATCCAATAGGGGGCCTCCGGTTGGTGGATGCTCACGAGCACGCCACAAGGTTGTGGGAGCAAAGCTCCTGGTGTTCGGCTCAGGGGAAAGGGGGATCCAAGTTGGCACTCAAAGTACAAACACAGCGGCGGCTGGGTGCAGTTTTGGCATTGGATGCCCTGTTGGTTTCAATAGGGATTCTCCGGTTGCAACAAAGACTGTAGGCTCCAGAATGAAGATCTTCTTGAGGTGACAACTGGTTGAAGAAATATGTTGGTGTACCTGGGGATGCTGGGAACAGGCCGTAGGGTGCAGGGGTGTCTTTAGGCGTTGGGTTTAATTACCAGGGGATCCTCCAGAAAGAGGCTGCAGGCTTCGCTTGGAGATTTGAGGCAGGTCAGAGATCACCAGATCTCAGGTCAGGATCGACGGGGAGGCCTCCTCGTGGTGTAGGGACACTCAGGCCGGGGACGTTGGGTGCAGACTCTTGGTTTTGGCTGGAGCCAGATTCTGTGGGTGAGCAAATCCGGTGGTCAAAGGAGACATTTCTGTGAACGGCAGGTAGGTCCTCGTGGATCTTGAGGTTGATGGCTGGTAGGACACACCAGGATTTTGCTTCTGCAGGTTCGAGGTGGGGTCTGAGGAGGCAAAGTTCAGGGTTGCCCTTAAATACTATATTTTGGGGTGCTACAGGTAATTAAAGGTTGGGAGCAATGGGTTGTTTCCCTCGGGTGAGTACAGCCTATTATGCCACCCTCCAGTGGGAGGGGGGCATATGCCTCACTCTGGTTGGATGGGGTCCCCCATCTGCAAGATGGCGGTAACAGAGTTGTGCTTCACCTCGCCTCCCCCACCTAAGGGGTGGAGTTGGCAAAGGTGGGCACACCTCCCTTCCTCACTTGGTTTTCCCGCCGATGCTCTCCCCCAAAGTGGGGATCCGAACCAGTGGGCGCAAATTGCGGGAAGCAGCAAAAGGCCTGGGGTAGCTCACAAAGGCGGCAAGCCTTTGAAGCTTCCCCTTCGTGGAGCCTGCCCATCCTGGGGGAGGAGGAGGCTTAGAACCTAATTGGCTTAGACACTGGAGGGGTACAGGGTTCATGCACCTGTACCCTCACCACTGGTATAGTGCACCCAGCTAGAGGGGTGGCTGATCTATGCCAGGGCAGTGAGTTGTAGGCATGGCACACAAGCGTGTGTGCCATGCAGACTCTTCACAGACGGAGGGGCGGGGGGGTGTGTATATAGATATATACATGTATAAGGTACAGGACCTCTAAGTGTGGCAAAATAAGTGCTGCAGCCCTAGAGGCCTAGTCTGGTCACAGGGCTCTTGGTACCTAGAGTACCTTTTTACAAGGGACTTGCATATGGTCAGAGGTGCCAATTTGGGGGTACACGATACAGTTTCAGGAAAAGAACATAGGCCCGGGGTACCTGGTTGTCAGGAACCCAGGGCTCACTAAGTCAAAGAGTATCAACATCAGGCAAAAAGTGGGGGCAACCGTGCAAAAAGGAGCACTTTTTTTACAAGCGTTGATTTTCCTTGCGTACTTGACACTCTTCGGAGTTCATTCAAGCTCTTCTGACACACTTTCAGCAACTTCTTAGCAGCTCTCTCCGTGCACCTCCAAATGCAACAGCTTAAAGTAAATGTCAATCATACACAACCACTGTCGATACCTACCAAGAGTGGGAAAAGGTTCTGTAATCCAGCAATTCTGGACCGAACCATTAGATAACAGAAATATTCACATCATGTGTACCTAGAAGATATTTCACGTAGCAAAAAGGGGTTAATCTAGAGCTGTGAAGCACACACCAACGACCCATCATTGTCAGTCTGCCTACTGCGCACCTTCTTAGTGGCAATCAAGATACAAAGCACAAGCTCCCAACTGGAGCTCCCTATGACATCAGTTTCCATTCGGCACGTGTCTTGGTGGAGCCACGTCACTGACCTTAAAGTACCAGAGAAGGTACTTGCTCTTGCAGTCCTCACTGCAGAAGTCCCAGGTGCTTCCGTCCAGCTCCTCCGTCACAGCCCGCTGGCAGGTCTGCGAACAGTACGTGCAGGTGATGCAGCACAGGCCCAGGTTCTTGGTGAAATCCTGCTTGTACAGCAGGACGCAACCTAAAACAGGAGGGGGGAGTAGCGTAAGAGGCGCAGGGAAAAAGCACAGAGGACATAGGGACACTATTCTTGCACTCCCTTAACCAAAATAAGATACCCTTTGTATCCTGTCTGCTTATCTGAAACAGCAAACAAAATGACTCCGAGTACCATCCGTGTCTCTGCAGCTGCCACACCCCTCCGCAACTCATCTCCCATGGACTAGAACTGACCCTAAAAGTGACGTTTGGCAGTACCAGCCTTGTTCACATGTATGGGTGCTTCACCACGGTAACTAATGTGTGTGATACAGTGAACGGTGCTGAGGAAGCACGCCTTTAGAGGACTGTGCAAAAAGAATGATCCAGCCCAAGACAACACACTACGTGTGGCCATTCTGGGACTCCTTGCTTGACCGCCCTGTTTGCTCGTTAGGTATGCTTTCATATTTTATCATTTGGGGATATAGAACATGCTAGTTTGTACTATTGTGCTTCTATAATTATTCATTAGTCTTCATACAATGTAAGAACTAAATCTTAAACGCAATATGCTAAGACGTTTGTCTTCGTTCGACGAATCTTAATTAAACTTTCCTCCCCAAAAATTTCAGCTGCTTCCTGGAAAGTTTTTGGGCTATCCACTAAAAAAGGGAGGGAGGGATAAAATACACATTCCTCATGCAATTTCTTAAAGGAACTTTAGACAATGCTATAGCCAAAATGGCTGAACGGAATTACACCATATTTGGCAGAAAGTTTATTCCTTACCCAGAAAGCGTGTTAAAAAAAAAAAGAACTGGTGTTAATCGTTTCAACCATTTTAGAGACATGAAGCTTAAAAAGTTATAGCTCTGTACCAACCCTTTACTACTGAGGTACTAAACAGCAAAGGAAGCATACTGTTTGGCTGGATTTGCGGGACCGAAACCGGTCCCTCGCAACCAAGGGTTGTGAATGCCTGGCCATAACAAAGAGAAATGTTGTGGACAGCAGTTTAGGGCTCAAGTACTCAGTTCACAAGTCCTGGAAAGGAAATAAAAGCATATAAGGGGGCAGTACCCTGAACCTCCCATCTCCCCCGAGCCACCCCACCACCACAACCCCTGGTCAGAGTAAAAGAACAAAAAAAACAACTCAGCAGAGTCACGGTACTACTAATGGAGTACTCCGGTGCTAATTGGCAAGTGAGTCATACGGATTGGCTGGATCCACAGGACTGGTCCAAGGGCTGTGATTGGATGGCTGTGGGCTCAGTCTCCATGTCCTGAAAATAAAAACAAAGAACACACAATGGAGCCCTGAACCCATGGCCCTTTTGGAGGCTGGATTTCCTGAGCTGGCCTCGAAAATTCTTCAAAATGTACTAGGCCTGCAGGTTGAGTAACTTGAATAACCTAATCGGCCTAACTGCAATGGACTTGACCTGTAAAGTGGTCTCAAATTGTGTGATCATTGGCAAACATTTTATTTTACAGAGTCGCCCTTTTCTTCATTCTCACACATGAGTGCATCTTCAAATAATGGAGTTCAGCATTTCTGCTGTACAAAACAAAACTTATTTGATTAACTAGAGTAAATGCTTGCTACGTGTGGAATAAAAACCTAGCCCACATATAGGGTACGCCTGATCCCTGACTTGCCTCTCCGTTTACAAATGGCATTGCCATCGGGGCAGGAGAGTTTCTCAGTTCATGTTTAAACGCTCACTTTTCATAAATCTATTACTAAAGCATTATGTGGTAATGCACTGTCATTTAGTGGCCAAAAACCTTCCCACTGCCTTGCAGCTTTAATGATAAAACAATATAGTGTATTAACAATCTGTGAAAATTGGATCTAAGAAAACATATTTATTATTTGCACATCACCAAGTAAAGTGTTCTGATTTGTTTTTCATCCTGATAAAATATTGTTTTCATCACACAGAAGTGCAAAAAAAATGGCTTTCACAACTAATCAAATTTATTTTGAAATGTTTGTACAGTTGACTTATTAGCTATTAAAATGGGTGGTAGGAAAAACCTGATACCCTACATCCTTTCATTTCACACTTCGCACAGCAGCTCAGACAGTTAACTTTACGAAATCCTGAAAGTCTGCAGTCAGAGAAGGAAAAGTAATTGTAAACTGATTTCTGAACTCTGTCACTGAAGACAGAGCAAATGTGACAAGATAAAAACAAGCACTGGCGTTGCCAATAGGTCTCGCAGTATGAAAGTTTGAGCTATTGGTTTTCTAAATGACATTTTTTTTTTTTGTGTGATTTACAATGCCCATACTTTTAACTTTTCCCATTCGGAAAGTTTGAGCGATTCGTATTGTATTGTAAATGACACTTTTTTAATTTATGTGTTGGTTTTGAAAATAGCAAAATTATTAGCTTTGTCAGTTACAATGTCAATAGTTTTAACTTTTCGCAAATGTGACACCTATTGTATTGTATTGTAAATGAGATGATCTTATTTCAATAACATTTAAATTTGTGTCTGCAATTACAATGTGATACAACCTATGTCCATCTAATTCTTTCAAAATGCCATGTGCCTCAAATATAAAAGACATGCACTGTTTATTCAGCACGTTTTATGCTTTTTTTTGTCCCAGTGAACACTCCGAACTCTATCATTGGCTATTTAGTCACACAAAAAAACGAGCATGCATTCCATCTAGACATTATTGACACTTATTGACCAGCGCCAAGAAACCGTCCGGTGAACGCAGCGCTCTACAAATCCTTTTTACATTACATTACATTACATTACATATGCAGCTCTGGGGCCTAGCATTTGGGCTTAAACAGCCTCTGAAAACTGAATCCAAGGGACTGTTTCGTTTGGCAGGAGGGAAATATAGCGCCAGCTATGGGATTTATTACGCTGGCATTAACTTAGCCTAACAAGTCACTTGTGTAACATTAATATTTAAATGAGCCTGTGTTAAAGTTTACACCAGGGGATCCCCGCTTCAAAAGGCTCAATCGAGTATTACAGGCCATTGATTTGCTGGCACTGCAAGGACCAGCGAGCAGACCCCACTGCAACACACTGGGAAGAGAACTGAAAACAAATATCTGAACAGCGCACGATCAAGGCAGAGGCGTCGCGGCTGTTCGCTCAGAAGCAAACTGCGTTTTTAAAGGAGATTATGGATTTGGCAGCGTTCAGCCCTTCAAATCCTATAAGTAATTTTGACTACATCTATTGCCGTTTTTGCGGCTTTCTGCAGCCTTTGTAGTCCGGGAGTTAAACGCGTGTTTACTGCACACATTTATTATAGCAATATTCCACTTGGTAACAATACTTTTAAACCGTCTTAATATCAGGTAAACCACAGAACCAAATAAAGAATAAAAATAACGTGTGTGCTGTTGTTCAGTGGGTGTGCTGGTTTCTACTTAACCAAGCATTGAGTAGCCGGCTCCAGTGAAGGCACTCATTAGCCGGGAGCGCCTTCGGTTTCACTCGGTGTCAGACACATGTCACCCCTTGAATGGGCTGTTGTGGTGCACAAGATATGGAGCCGATCGATACGTGTGCAAGCTTGATTTAAAAACAAGCTAAAACCGGGAAAGCAAGAAAAAATAAAGCAGAGGGGACAAGGAAAGCCGTAGGTGGGGGGGAGGGTGGAGGGGGGGGGGGGTCGGGAATGCGAACGAGGGGAGAAGTGTGGCAGGCAGATGGCTGCGCGGAGGGAAGCCGGATGGGGCGGGAGAGCCTGGTGGGGGGGGGGGGGGGAGGGGGTGGGGCGGGGGTGGGCGGGAAGGTATAGAATGACGAGCAACGTGATGAGAAAGGGAGGGGGAAAACAAGAAAACAATGGGAATCGAAAACTAGAAACGAAAGAAAAAATGACAAGCTAAAACCGGGAAAGCAAGAAAAAACAAGGAGAAACACGAGAGACGGCCTGCGGCCGTCAAAGTGAAAGTACGAGGAGAAATGCGACACGGCGGGCAGGGGAGGGGGCGGAGCGGGGAGAGCGGCATGAGGGTGTGAAGCAGCAGGGGCCTGAGACGAGGCCGCCTTGCCTTTGATGTGGTAATGCGAGGCAAGCGGCTGGTGGCATTGTGCACGCGCTTTCACGTGCACTGGAAGAAATCGCCTGGGAATCGCCTGATCTCGGTAAGCTCTGTTTAAGCCACAATATATCGAGCTCGACCTAACAAGATATAGAGGCAGCTGTATTGCTTCTTCTCTTTGACTGAACAGAACACCTGTTCTTTGGTAACTTGGCATAACAGGTGAGTAGGTCCTAAATGTAGCTTGACCTGATAAAATATGACTCGCCATAGCGAGTGGGCGAGTAGATTTTTCATTGCCTGCTGAGGGAACACCACCCCTCCACCAATCCCCTGTGCCCAAGGTCAAAGTAAAACAGAATGGTTGCCGCAGACTTGCGGTACTAGTTGCAGAAATTCTCAGGATTCCTCAAAATCATTGCAAAATTACGGTGGTGCCAAAAAAAGTTAAGCCTGTGGGTTGTTGTGTGTTTGGCAAGCAATGTGGGTTGGCCACCTGCATGTGGGGATGGTGGGTTTCTGCGCGACACTGGACTAGTTGCCTGCAGGTGACCCGGCCCTGCAGCTATCCCACGTGTGGAGTAGGCATACTTTGGGATGGTAGTAAACTACTACTTTAAAAAAAAAAAACAGAAAAAACAAAGGCTAAAGTAACATTATAGCTAGGTGAAAATGTCAGTTAAAACTATTCTACACTAATTACAACTAATTACAACTAATTACATTCTAAACTCTAAAAACCACTGAAATTCACCAGTTATAGTTAACTCGAGGGACGATCACGGATACCTCTGCCATGCACAGTGTTGTCATCAATGATGTAATTGACACCATCAACTAGTTGGAGCTGCCCAAATCAGCATAACACAAGGTGAGAGGCTTTGCGGCTCACCGCCAAGTGATGCTGTTCCTGCCAGAGGGAGGAGTGAAGCACCTCCACCCTGAGCAGGCTTTGTTTCAGACCTCCGAGAGCACAAAGGCTGAGTCAGGTCATAAACTGGCCTGGTGGTGGCTGGCGGGGACCAGTCACCCAATACACTAAAAGTTAGTAGTTTTTCAGGGGGCATCTCTAAGATGCCACTTAAGTGCATTTCACAATAATCACTGGCATCAGTGTGGGGTTATTATGCTGAGATGTTTGATACCAAACTTCCAAGTCTGCAGTAAAGCCATCATGGAGCTTTGGCGTGCGTATTGACAAACTCTTAACCCATGTACTCAAAATGGCTTCACTGCACTTGCAGTGTTCAATAATGGACTCAGTCACTGTAGGGGCATACTGCTTATGTAACTATGCCCTCACCTGTGGTACAGGGCACCCTGACTTAGGACTGTAAGGCCTGCCAGAAGAGTGACTTACCATTGCCGCAGGCAGTGATGGGTAGGCCTGGCACCCAGAGAGGTATCCTAGGTCGACTCTTTCAGTTTATTTGGGTCAGAAACACTAAAAACCTGGACCACAGGGAATTGGAGGCTTGCTGCAAATCAGACCTCCCCGCCACCCCCACCCCCACCCCCACCTCGCATATCACAACGGTCAGTGACCGCAACGTTCACTACTCTGCAACTATATCGAACATTCTGGTTGACCAAGCACCACTAAAACTAAAGACAGGAACCACTGGTTCACTGGATCCCTCAACAATGAGAGGAGAGCCCTCGACAATCCGAAAGAATCTGGAGACAGCACCCTTCTGTAGCACATCTAAAAATTCTCCACCAGGCCAGAAATGCCTACAACAGGAACATCAACTCAAAAAAAGAATTCTTCAGATCTGAACTGGGGAATGCCCAGAACAGACCTCGCAAGCTCTTCGAACTGGTCAAACACCAATCCAATAGACTGGCCAAAACCGCGAAAGAAACCCCCAAGTCTTTAATATCATCTGAGGAATTCTCCTCATTTTTCGCTGACAAAGCCACAGCCTTAGGAAACAAACTTAGTGCTTCAACATACGCTCTACTCCTTCCTTCTCCTGTGCTGCCCCCACAGACTTAACCTAAAAATCAAGCACTCTGGGCTGATTTCAAACTCTATGACGAAGCCTCCGTCTCTAAAATCCTATCGACCTTAAACCCGAACAACGATCTTACTGACCCGCTACCATCCAACTGCCCAGCGGCCGCCACTCTGTCCATTATTCCTAGGTGGACTGCAATAATTAACGCCTGTCTGCGGCAGGGATCCATTCTGGACTCTGAAAGCCAGCCAAGTCCTCCCCATTTTGAAAAAGCTGTTGCTGGATCCAGTTTCCCCCGACAACTTCAGACCTATCTCTAACATCCCTCTCTTAACTGAAGTGTTGGAGCAATGTGTGCAACAGCAACTAAGTCAACACATCAACAAATTCCACCTACTTGATGACTTCCAATCTGGATTCAGACCCGGGCACAGCACCGAAACGACCATGCTCCACATCCTTGACGATGCTGTCCAAACCCTTGCCCAAGGGGAAATCTGCCTCCTAATCCTCCTAGACCAATCCTCAGCCTTTGGCACGGTCAACCATGTAAATCTACTTGAGTGCCTCAAACTCAGGATGGGATTGGTTGGCTCCGTTCTAGAATGGTTTAGGTCCATCCTCCAAAACCACAGATCACAGAGATTCATAATCAACAGCAACCTATTGGCTCCCTATCTGGTCACGGTTAGAGTTCCCCAAGGATCAACCCTGTCCTCCACCCTCTTCAACCTTTACCTTGAACCTCTTGCCGAAGTATTACACACCGCAAATATCTCCTACCATATGTACGCTGACGACACTCAGATCTACATCAAAACCTCATCCCTCGAGGAGATTCTCTCCCTGAATGAGGCCCTGGAAGGGACTGTCCAATACCAACATCCCCTGTCAACTACCAAGACCTATAAAAGTAGTTATTGAGGCATGGCATACGACGACAGCTAAAACAGGGTGGAAGAGAGGGTTAACAGTTTAAACGCTTCACTGGAAAAGTTGTATACTGAAGAAAGTAAGGGACCTAGAGTGTTATACAAGTGGGACACTATAGGCAGACATGTTTTATTTATTTATATTTTATTTATTTTATTTTATGCGTTTTTATATAGCACAGACTTTACCCGAAGGTGTCAGAGCGCTTCACAATAGGAATAGTAAGAAAACTTATTACAAGTCAGCATGTTACAAAAGCAAACGTTACATTACATAAGGCAATGGTGACAATTGTGCATGTATCAAGAGCAGACGGACTCATAAAAAAGCATGAATACAACTAAAACATGCACTAGCGTGGGAACGGAAACAAATGGAAGGCACACAAGCCAGTTCCACTCTAGAATAAAAAGTATTATACTGTCAGATGCAAAAAATATATATATATAGATACCAAATGCAAAGGACGCTCATCAAAATAACCCTACACCGCTGGGAAAAATGATGGTTACGATGGGGAAAAAACCAGGGCATAATGCGGACACAAAGACGAAGCATGTGGACAACCAAAGCCAGTAGTAGCAGTAAGGTCCAGACTCGGATCAGTAGGACTCAAGATACTGCGTGTAGGAGACTATACAAGAACAGACATGTAGATCTCTGTGGTGCTTGTGATGAAATATAAATAAGAAATCAGACAACAAGGTACATTTTACTACATTATCTGGCAGTGTCCCAAAGTTACTGAATACTGGAAAGAGGTCAACAAATGTATGGGTGAAATATGGCACTCTGGCATGGAATGCCCAATTAGAACAACTAGTTGGCCATATGGAATGATGACCTACTAGGAAGACACAACATTTTTAAGACAGACTTTATGGTGATTAGTGGTAACTTGGCTAGAAATGGAGGAGTGGAAGAAAATGATTATGTTACTTACCTAAGTTAAGTAACAAATGGGGTGACCCAGTATCCCCAAGAACCTGGGCAGTAATACAGTTATTATAGACAGTTGGTTCATTCGGGTGAAATATATTTCTTTACTTATCTCATATATGCACACAATATTATTCATTCATTGTTAACTGAGAAAATCAAAGCGAAATTATTAATGAAAAAGAATAGAATCCAAACCATCTGCAAGATATTTTATAAATTATATTCATTTATAAATTCTTTCATTTGTAAACGTACAAAAGTAAAAGGCTGAAAATTCTGTTCAGCGGTGGGCAAGGTGTGTAATTTGTGACAATTGGTGCTCAGTGCAATTAGTGCAAGTATAATATACAATATATACAATGACGGTTTCCAGTAGTGGGGAGGAAAAGGAAGGGAGAAAGGGAGGGATGTGACCAATGTTTATATCGTAACAAATGTTTTCTGTACAGATTGTGCAGTATTACCAAGAGGATTCACACAGCATTGAGACTCGAAAAAGCTTCTTGGAAAAAAACTATTTGTAATCATCTGAGCCCAACACTATATGGCAGACTCTTGCACAGCATGTGTATCTACACCACACATGCCTCGAACACTTATTTTTTTCCCCTAGACTGACTGCAAGTATGCAATATGTATCTACGTAAGAAAGAAAGCATCATACGTCCAGGTGGGGTTTCCAATGTGGGCTGCAATTGCTTCAACTTTGTATGAATATTGCATTTTATATTTACATATACGTAAAGAAAATCAATTAAAAAAAATACTATCCATCACTCCTTTTAACTTCAGCTCCACTACTAGGCAGAACAATAATCCACTATTAAAGCATATCTACGGCAGTCACACACAACAGAAACATTACCCATATAGAGCAGACACATCCCATACATAAACCTCCCACCAAATGGCATACCAAGCATTCGCAAAGGCACTTTAGCGTCTTGCCAGGAGTATGTAGCACTAAAAAAATGCCACTATCCAATATAATGCACCCTGATCTTCAGGCGGAAGGGATGTGGTTAAGAGTTGCAGTACACCATCTTCAGACCTAGAATGTGGTTAACGGGCCAGAAATGATCAGGTTGTGAATGAACACCCCCTCCTTCTTTATTTCAAAAGCAGGAATGAAAAAATAAAAAGAAGTCAGTTTCTCGCAGCCCTCACAAGACTTCTGTTTGGTTCTCGTGTTACCATTATATTACTGCTGTCCCACAAGGCAGTCTCTTTGCATCAGCCTTTCCTCTGAAAGGGTACCTACACTTATTCTGGGGTTTCACATGACCATTCCATGTTTTTGCACTCACACCACCACCTTCCAGCTTACCTTCACTGCAGAAGTTCTTCTCAACTCCAGAGAAGCGGATCTTTTCGTGTAGAAGCTTCTCCTGCTTGCAGTACTCGCACTGAGACACCACACCCCGTAGCCTCTTGTAATCGTCACAGCAATCTTTGCAGCAAAACTGGTAAACATTGTTCTGTCACAGAAAAAAGTCAGCATCAATGCAGTTGTCAGAGTCTATGAAGAAGAAACTCTGAATTTTATTCATGATCGATTACTTAAAATCATTACATGTAAACATCAGAACACAGCGGTTTCCGATTTACAATAATGGGAAGTGTTTCAAACTTGCAAAGAAAAGTGTGATCTATAAAATGACTTAAAAGAATAGCAGCATTAGTGAAGAACATTAAAATTCCTTATACAAGTCAGCCATGTCATCAAAACTTAGATTAATTCAATTAAAGATACTCCATAAGGCGGGTGTGGTCTCGCCAAGCAGCAAGATGGCCGCTCTGAAACCAAGCTCTGCCGGCTGAGCCAGTAATCCTGCATAATCCAGGACTCCTGAGGTGTATCAGTAGCATCAGCTAGTGCTGACCAGGCAAATCGACTGGATATCGACTACTTGTGGCGATCTGTGGCTGACTGTCCCCTGTTGCCGGGCTGTGGAGCTGGGCGGCGGCGGATCACAACTGCGGCCCACCTGAGGCGGAAGCCGGACCTGGCCTGCTGCCGCCTCATGGACTGATAGCCAGAAGTGCCCCTGATTGAAGCGGGCTGCCCGAGACTGCTTGAGGATTGCGCCCTACCGAGTCTGGATATACGTTTCAAATAACAAGGGAACCCCAGTATTGAGACCCGGGGAAATTAAGTATTTGGAAAAACAAGGGTCTGTGGGAGGCCAATAGTAATTCCTTTAGAACAGCAAGCGTTAATCAGAGGAGTAATCAAGGGAAGTCCAAGCGGGACTGGTTACGCAATGTATGCTGGGACACAAGTTTCGGTATGACATCACATTTATTAACTTTGCAATCACATTTATTAACAGCATGAATGGAGTATCATCGCATATTTTTAGTAATAATTCCAGTGCTCATACAAAAAGTGAAAGTGTGTGAAGTGAGGGGTGTCCATGACATTAAAATTTACATTGCATTTACAACAACAGTAAACAAAACTCCAAATTAATTAAATGCAGTAGAGGAGTTTTTGGTGAATTAAATACAGTGGAGGAGTATTGGGTTACAACCAAAAACTCATCTACTGCATTAAATGCAACATGCAAGAGGAGGCAACCTGGAGCATTGACTAGGCCAACAGGAGAGTGCCCTAATCATCTATCTTGAAACTGTGATGAAAGGACTGAACAAAGAGAAGGTATAGTTTCTTACCGGTCGGTGTAGTTTTGCAGCTTGAAGACTTTCTGGATTCACTATGCTGTGCATTATTCCGCCATCTAATGGTTGGGTCTGGAATTGTAGTTTTTGTATGGGGTAGGGTTCGTGGCCCAGGTGGGCGTCGACATACCACCCTTTGGTGTCCTTCGTGACGTCGGCGTGCTCCCACCTTTGGCCGCCATCTTCAGATTCTTTTTTTCTTGTCTCGTGTTATTCTTGTTTTTCCTCTTATTTAATCCCTTTCCTCCTGACTCCTCTTTCTGGCGGAGGAGGGTGGGTTCGCTAGTAAATCCATAAAGTCGTCAAGCTGCAAAACCACACCGACGGGTAAGAAACTATACGTTTTACAGTGTGAATCTTTCTGGATTCACTGTGCTCTGCATGGACTTTGTAGCGGTTTGTCCTTATTGTGGTGGCTGGGCGGAAGATGAGCTCTGGTTACTAAATATATGTTGTAAGACCTTCTGTCCCACTTGCGCTTCTTTGTTCATTTGGATATCTACACAGTAGTGCTTAGTGAACGTGTGCACTGAAGACCATGTTGCTGCTTGGCAAATGTCTTGAATCGGTGTGTTAGCTAGAAACACAATTGTTGCTTCTTTCTTCCTTGTTGAGTGAGCCTGAGCTGCTCCTTGTAACTGTTGTCCTGCTGGTTTGTGGCATAGTTGTATGGTTTGTGCAATCCATCGAGCAATGGTATTTTTGGTAACTGGTCGTCCCAAAAAAACTGCTTGCGAAGGAAACAAAGAGTCAATTTGTCTTTCAGCACTCCTTTGTCCTTTCGATATAGTGCATCACAGCCCTCCTGGCGTCCAGTGTGTAGCGCTCTCTCTGTGCTTGGTTTTTGGAAAAAACTAGGTATTTGGATTGTTTGCTTGACGTGGAATTAAGACACCACCTTTGGCATGAAGTGTGGGTCTGTTCTCATTACAATCCTACCACTGAGTATCTGCAAGTAGGGCTCTAGAAGTGTTAGCGCCTGCAACTCACTTACTCTTCGTAGTGATGCGATAGCCACTAAGAAGGCAGTCTTTAGTGTGAGCATATGCTGTGGAGCCTTGTGCCTTGGCTCGAATGGTGCCTTCATCAATTGGATCAGCACTGCGTTGAGGTTCCATGCTGGTGCTGGCATCCTGTTTGGAGTTGCGATTCTATTTGCCCCTTCTAGAATTCTTTTCACTACTTGTGAGGTTTAGAAACTTTTCCCTGTATCTCCTTGTATAAGCCACAATCGCCGCTAAGTGTACCCTTAGGGATGTGTAGCTTAGTTTACTTTGCAGTAGATGTGTTAAATATTTCAGTAATGTTTACTCCCTTGCGATCTTTCTTTGCAATTTTTCTCTAATGCACCATTCTAAGAATCTTTTTCACTTAGCTACGTAGCATTTCCTTGTGGTAGGCCTTCTTGTCTCCCTGAGCACTGCTAGTGCTCACCGGTAGCTTGAGGTGCTAGCTCTTCAGGAGCCATGCCGCCAGGCTGAGGCTCTCCGGCTCTGTGTGTAGCACCCTCCTGTTCTGCCTTGTTAACAGGTCCCTTCGTCTTGGAAACCTGTGTGCTTGTGCCTGCACCATTTCCCCTATTTGTGAGAACCATGACTGTCTGGCCCACTGCAATGCTATGAGTATCAGTGATTGTTGCTGATTCTGCATTTGTCGAGTACTGTGTGTATCAGTGGTATCTGGGGAAAAGCGTATGCAAAAGTTTTTGACCACCTTATCCATAGCGCATTCCCTTGTGACTGATGGTCTGGTGGTCTGTGTAGGAGAGTAGGGTCTGCAATCCTATGATCACCCAGATTTTTGCTTTTTGCTGCACTGGTTTACGACTTTCCCTGGCTGTGGGCCTGCTAATCAGACCCACAGCCTAGCTGTTCTCTCTATTCCAAATTGTACCCAGGTACTGAATTGGCACTGGGCCCTCTCCAAGTCCCTGTACCCAGGGCAGAGGTGCACCCAGAAGTCTCCCAGGGGCTGCAGCATGTATTATGCCACCCCTGGGCTGACTAACTAAACTGACACAACTGGCTGATTGACAGCTGGGAGCAAGGTGGTGTAATCACCCTTTGCTTTAGATATAGTATTCCTATATCTAAACCTAAAATGGGCACACAGATCTCCTATCAGTCACTCCTATGGCAGGCCTTAACAATCCTGAAGGCAGAGTGCTTGGAATCGTGTGAGATAGTGCTCTGGCATGAGCTGAGCTTGTCTGCGACCTTCGGGATCTATCCATTAGCCGTTTCCATGATAGCGTCAGACCATATACTCTTAAGTGCCTTATAATCCTCGCGGTTATGGTAACTTTGGTCTGACATTATCTAAACATGTCGTGTACGGTGTCATACGCTTTGGAATACTACCCCCTCGCCAGTTCTGGCGACGGGGGTAGCATTCCACCCCTCTAGAGGGAGAAGACCTGTTGGTAGCTGTAACCCCGGTTAAAGTTAAACACAGCCTCAGCTCCACAAAATGGATGCTGCCACCGAGACACCAGTCTGCCCTCCTGCTGCTGGGAGTCCTTCCAGCAAACGGAGGCCTGGACAAAGGGTTTCCTGTCAGGGGCGGTGCTAGCACCATCCCAGACAGGATTTTGTGTATCCCAGGTAGGCAGGGCTGAAAGGAAGGTGACTGCAAGTGGCACCCCGATGCTCACTGTGCATATGCCGGCTCAAACCAGTTCCTGGGGCACACCAGCCCCTGAGCTGGGGAGAGACCGGACAAAGGAGAGGGGTGTAGCCACCCCCCTCCTAGTGCCACCCATAGGGCAGGACTTAGTCGCGTGCCAGACCCTTTTCTCAGGATAAAGGTAGGAGCAGGCCCCCTTCCAGATTAGATCATCTTTGAATCCTGAAACTACTTTCCACGAAAGGAACTCTCGACTTCTTCTCAAGATTTCTCCCTTGTGACTAAGGAGTAGTCAGCCTGCACCAGCAGGCACCAGCTAAGTATCTTGCGGTTTGCTGCCCGTCCTTCCTCCGGAACCAGACCGACCAGCACGACGAGACCCGGCCACCCTGCATCTCTGACCTCTACCTGCCTCTACAGCACAGCTGAGAACCGTGGGTGCGACGAGACCAGAGGAACCGGCTATCATCAGAACCTGCACGACACTGACCCAGCACGACCGCCGAGGGACCCTCGAGTGGGTGCACTGGGGTAAGAGAAGCCCCAACCCCAAGCAGCACGAGCACCAAAGCCCAGCCCCCCAGCATCCACCAGATCTGCGTGGGGCCCTTTTGCTTCTGTGTTGCTTGCCACGTTGTCCGGTCACTTGCCCGCTGGCTAGTGACCCTCCAGACGACGTCCTACGTTTGTTTCACCGCTGGTCTAGCTCCTCTAGACTGGCCCTTGTCTCCTCTTGAAGGGGAACTTCCTCGGACCCTCCTGGTCCACCCCAGATGCCATTTTGTGTCACCGCGTGGGCTTGCCTTAGCCAAGGCTTGTTGCCTCCTTCAACGGATCCAGCATCGCCAGCAGCAGACATCAGACGTGGGACAGCTTGCAGACCTCCAGCCTGGTCGACCTGAGCGCCCTGGTCCGTGCTGCAGCAGAATCCAGTGTCACTTCTTCACCTGGCTGAGTGACCTCGTCCGGTGCCATCCTGGTGCCCACCTAATCACTGGCTAGTGATTCAGAACTTGGTCCCCTCTGCTTACAGGTACTCTCTTCAGCTGATCCAGTCCTTGGATCGGCCCAGAACATCTCCACTGGTCGCCTGCCAGCAACTTCCACTTCAGGCTCCTGGTTCGTCAACGAAGAAACCCGACGACACTTGAACCCTATGCAGCCGCAGCCCCTGGGCTAGGTAAACCGAGTACCCCGGTGCTCCAGCGTAGACCAACTCTCTAAGTGTCTAGATCCACTTTCGTTTTTGACCTACCTAGTCGGGTTCGCCCGAGAACACTAACTTTTGCTTTTACTAGTATCCATAGACTTTGTCCCGCATTACGCGTGAGAGTTCCCACTCTGCACACGACGTCCCTAGGCCTCCTGCTTCTAATCTAAGGGTTCAGTATTGTAGGCCTAGCGTTTCTAAAGTCTATGAGAGTAGTTACTTACCTGCTAGTAATTTCGCATTCCACTTTTGTAGTATATGGTTTTTCGTGCCCCTCGGGCATTTGTGTAAATTGTGCGACTTTCAGTATTTCTTTAAGAGTTTTGTGTTGTGCTTAGCTCCCTGACTCATAAAGAGTTCAGGGTAGTACTGTTATAAATAAATATACTTTTATTTTCATAACAACTTGTGTGGTGTCCTTTCACTTGGTGTTCAAAGGGTAAATGTGATGGTAAAACAGCTGGCTTAACACGCCCTCTAGAGTTTAGCCTAAAGACTGCACGTGTCCATGCTACTAGGATAGCTGGTCTATAAGGTTGACTTACAACCAAACATCAATAAGGGTTGTTTGGTATGATACAAAGTGATCACTAGAATAGTGAGCACTATATATCAGGCCAACTTCTCACAGTCTGGATGCGAAGTGTTGCCATTTTGCATTTTGGTGTGCTGCAAATAAGTATTTGCGGTGTACCCCACTTCCGGAATACCTTTTGTAATTCCTTTAGGCTGATCTCCCATTCATGGGATGCTGACGTCTGCCCGTTGAGTCGGTCTGCCTCGACATTGTCCTTTCCTGGTAGGTGTATGGCTAGTAGGTCTATTTTCAGTGGAATGGCCCATGTCCATATCTCCTGTCCTAGCCCTGATAGCGCTACTGATTGTGTTCCTTCTTGTTTGCTGATGTAGAACATGGTCGTGGTGTTGTCTGTTTGGATCAACACCCTGCTTCCGTACAGCTCCTTTTGAAAAGCTTTTAAGGCTAGGAACACTGTTTTTAGTTCCAGGTAATTGATGTCCTTGACCACATCCTGTTGCGACCATAGACCCCACACCTTGAGCTGGTTCATGTGCGCGCCACACCCCAGCTGGGAGGCGTCCGTCGTGATGGTCACTGTGGATGTATTCCCCATGTGTATATCATAATATGTTCTACCTTTTAACTCAATTACTAAGCTCACTGTCAGATACTAACAACTTAAGTATACTCGTAATATGGCTATGGTTCTCAATCTACGTTCAATTAACTATACTAATAATAAGCATGATAATTAGAATTAGATCAACCTTACTAGGAAAAGCTCATGCAATATTCAAATTAAGTATTTTTCTGCTCCTGCCAGCATCAAAATAAACTGTTCACTGCCCTACTACTTCTGCTTTCGTGCATCACCCCCTCCCCCTCCCCCTCTCACAATGGTAATGTGCACTCTTCCATAACCATAGTCTGTCTTTAAATATCTAAGACTGTGCATTCTTAAACACCCCCAATGACAGTTGAGCCTTTGTCACTTTTTGAACGTCCTACACCGTGCAATCAGTGGTGTTCTACTTTCGGGTTTCTGAATTCCGGTTGACTTGTACTGCTATATTACATATTTTTGCAGCCTTGAGAAAGCCCTGGTCTATTGACCGCTTAGGGCTAAACACATGTCGGCTGTCTTACCAACTGCAGTATAATAATACTTTGGAACAACAAGGATGAAATCCAATAAAAACTCTCAAGACAACCTGTTCCAACTATATTTGTCAAAAACATAACACCCCAGAACCACAAAGGGAGTCTCCAACGATATTGAATTACACACATTATTTAAGGAGGAGTACATGCTCAATCCTTCGCCATACTGATAATCAATGCACCGGACCAACCCACTCGAGTGATCCAGGACCACGAGAACGTCCCCCCGGCGACTGGAACCCGAAGTCCAGTGTCCAAAGACCCTCGTCGACGACCCCGACGACGCCTGCAGCCTCAGGACAGAGGACCCCTCCGACCGCAACCAGCAGGAGGTAAGATTTCCCGACCTCAAAAAACACCCCTGCGCCCAGCGGCCCCCTGTGTCCAATTCCTGGGTGCCTCCAAGACCCCAACTTACCCCTCGAAGTGTTGGTCGCTCTAGAAGATCCTTCGCCCCTGAGCCTGCAGCCTTTGTTCCCTTTTCAAGTTCTTCATTGAATAACATTGAGCGCCGACGGCTCAAAAGCACTCTGCACCCAGCCGCCCGAGTGCCCCTGGCAGTGCAACCTGTACCCTATCCTACTTCCCCATTTGCCCTGAGCAAGTGACCAGGAGCCAAGCTCCCACAGCCCTGTGGCCTGCTAGCCAGCAGCCACCAAGCCGGAGGCCTCCTTTCCCTCGTTGGATAACATTGGGCCTAACTACCTCTGCACCCGGCCTCCCCTGTGCCGCTGGGGGTGAACCAACTGTACCTACCTGACCCCGGGGACCCCTGAGTCTATGCCCAGAACCCTAACTTCACCAGTCAAGTACTCACCTGGAAACCGATAACTCACTTACCTGCCATTGGATAACATTGACTGGTTTGACTCGAAAAATCTTCTAAGTGTGAAGTTTTGGAAACTAAAAATATTCATATAAAATCACCCGAATTCCAAAGTACTCACCTGTGATCAGGGGAGAAGCCAGTACTGTACCTTATAGCCCAGTACTGAACCGCAAACGTAATCCTTACCAGGTTTACTAATAATCTGTATTTTCTCCATGTGAACCCATTGTCTGCTTTTCTATGAAATTTCTTCTAAGTGTCTACTTTTGAAAACTAGAAATATTCTTTAAAAATCATACGAAATACTGAAACGTAATTACTTACCTGTTTTGAGTTGAGACCCCAGTGCTGGCCCCAGGAGACCAGTACTGGATTACAAAAGTAACAAGATCGTACTTTACCTGCAACCTGAATTTTCTCCCATTTGATAACATTGCCAGATTCCTGTTGAAATGTTTTTAAGTGTAAACTTTTAAAGTAGCTTTTTATTCCTGAAAAATCACTACAATACCTAAAACGTTTTTGCTAAACTGTTTTCAGCTTAGATGACAAGACTGAACCGAGGATCCAGTCCTGGAATTACCAAAGTAATCTACAAAGTAATCAACTGTGTTTCTATAAGGAAATCCATTGAGCTCAATGCTAAATTGTGTGTAGAATTGTGTTGCCTACTACAACCCCTGTACCTATTGTCTTTACAAAGTTTATTACCTTTCTGCAAAGTACTCATCTGAGACCTCACATATTGAGAACAGTATATTTTTTGATACCTGTTGGTTCTAGAAATAAAACAACTATATATTTTGATATAAAAACAATTGGCCTGGAGTTCAGTCCTTGAGTATGTGAAACCTTTTGCTGACTGAGTGTGTACATCAAAGGCTTTGCACTGTTCTCTGGTGCTGCCTTACCGCTCGACCAAGCTACCACTTTGGAGAGTAAGGTCAGCCCTGACTTTAACCTCTGTTATACCTCTGGGGTTGGTGGACTCTATACACACTGTACCTTATTCTGGTCCAGTGTATATAGAGCCACTTTCTCACAGCTGGTTATAAATATAAATTAAAAGTAATAAATAAATAGGTCGTATCTGTCCTGCAGTGCTCAGGCGAGGATGGGAAGAGCGAGGTACTCTAAATCTCGTAAAGGGAGTCAGCAAGTGGGATCGTTCTTTCACATAGTATGGGAGTGCCCAGAAATGAAAAGCTATAGGGAAGCTGCGATACAGTGCCTACAAGAAGTATGTGGATTAGATCTACAACCCCTGTTAAGATGTGGCCTTCTTCATATATGGTACGTTATAGACCTCACTCTAAGAACAACTCAGGGCAACTATGGGGACAATGATCGCTAATCGGAACATAGCAAGGAGATGGGGGTGGGGTGTCAAATATACCAACACTGACTGAATGGAAGATAGACATGGACTTGTGCCCGGTGGCTGAGGAAGTGGCCTATAAAAGCAGAGGGTGACCAATGAAACTGGGACAAATTTGGGGAAAATGGAAACTGGGACAAATTTGGGGAAAATGGAACACCTATAAGGGTAACATATGCTCCCCTCCAACTACTAACCTCAGGTGTGGGAGACCGAGAATGAACCCATATGACGCAAAAGACAGCCCAGGCGGAATTAAAGCCTGGGATTGTTTGTTAAACAAATGTGCGACTTTGCGTCAATTATAATGCATTTCTACATGGGGGATCTAAAACAACAATGGATATCTATGTACGTGGCTGTTTTTAAATGATATATGTGATTGCTCTATTCTATGGTTAAATAAAATGAGTTTTTTTCTAATTCTTTATATAAAAAACAATGTAAACCGACTCTTCTGTTCACATGCCAGTGTTGATCTGAGCAAGGTCAACAGAGAACCACTCAGAGGCAAAAATAGTGCAAATTACTTGAACTAAAACATTTATTTCATCTTGAAACTAATCCATTGTTGCGCTGCTGGTTTGTTAGCAGCTTTAAAGCGCTTAGGGGGGAAAGAGAGTCGTGAGTGTTGTCTCTTCTTGATTTTGTCAACAGATTGCTCTTGTAGGAGATCCTAAGAGTTAGGATAATTAAAAGACAAGGAGGAAGTGAAGTGCTCGTGTTCCGGTGCGCCGGAACACCAAGGCCAGACTGACTTTGCTTATGTCCCTTTGGATGTTCAACAAGTGCCAAGTCTGGGCCCCTACGGAGGAGAAAATGCTTTTGTCACACAAAGGCCGAGCAATTCTCACCCTGTTGGTGCGTTAAGAAGTGCGGATCGAATAACACCTGAATTTCCCCAACCTGGCAAAAGTCTGTGGTGAGTTGGCGGAGAAGCAGATCATCATCAGAAGAAATAAGCGCCCATGTGACCCAAATATTAAGAGCTCTACCAGCATTCCATTTGATTTATTTCAAAATGATTATTTAATGAGTACCTTTAGGGAAGACTTTTAATGGTTTCTGGGACAATTCGTCATCACCGAGAAGTTTTTAAGTGGGTGCAGTGATTCATCCATTATTATTATTATTATTATTAAGCAGTTTTATAGCGCGCTCAATTACTCCGGAGTATCCTGGCGCGAAAAGAAAGGAATGGAAAAGAGTTGAACAGCAAAGCCCTGAACCGACCTAACAAACTAGACAGCCAATCTAAATAAATGGTTTTTTAGCGCTTTCTTAAAAGCCATGAAGTCAGCAATACTACGCAGAGAAGCCGGGAGCGCATTCCAAGCGCGCGCGGCCTTCACTGCCACAGAGTGTCCACCCAACCGGACACGCCGAAAGCGCGGAACCTGCAGCAGATGTTGAGCTGCTGAACGCAATTCTCGATTGGGGGAGTGCCACACGAATCGTTTCATCAGGTAAGCGGGACCCCGCCCATTGATGGCCTTATGGGCCAGAGTCAACATTTTAAAGGTAATCCTGTGCGGCACCGGGAGCCAATGCAGACCCACCAGGAAACTCCTAACGCTGATCCGCCTGGAGATATTCCCCAGTAATCTGGCGGTAGCGTTCTGGATAATCTGGAGCCGCCCTATCAGGTAGGCCGGAGAGCCACTGAACAGAGCGTTGGCATAGTCCAGTCGCGAGAGAATTAAAAACGGAAAAAACTTTCGAAGAGACTTCAAGGTCCCAAAGCAGCCTCCAGTAAGCCTCTTAATATGCCCCTCAAATCGAAGGACTTCCCCAAACCAAACCCCAAGATTCTTGGCCAAGGTATTTGAGGTACTTGGGATGGGGAAGCCGTCCGGCCACAACAGGATCCTAAAATCAGGAGGGAACTGGCCGTAGAGCAGGATTTCGGTCTTGTCCTCATTACACTTCAATTGAGATGATGCTAACCAATTGAAAACAGAGGACAGACAGTTCTGGATCTGCTCTGTTTCCAGAGCCTCTCCAGGCCAGGTGAACAGCAGCTGTGTGTCATCAGCGTATGCTATAATTTTGGCACCCAAATGTTCGGCTAATTCAATCAGGGGGGTCAGATATATATTAAAAAGCAGAGGGCTCAAAGTCGAGCCCTGAGGGACCCCAGTCAAGAGAGGTCTAGCCGATGATGAATGAGGAGGGAGCCATACCTGTTGGGATCTTGCCGTCAGAAATGAGCTCAGCCAATCTAATGCAAGATCACTGACACCGATATCGGCGAGCCTGGCCAGGAGGTGTTGATGGGGTACCGTATCGAACGCGGCAGAGAGGTCCAATAAAATCAGAGCCGCTCTGCCGCCACCATCCAGACACTCCCTGACTGCCTCTGAGATTTCCACCAGGGCCGACTCCGTGCTGTGAGCAGCGCGGAACCCGGATTGGGCCTCGTGGAGAGCTCCGGATCTTTCCACAAACTCATTAAGCTGCTGGAAAGCCAATTTCTCACCAATTTTTGCCAGAGCAGGCAGCAACGAAATAGGTCGGTAGTTGGTCAGTACCGCAGGGTCGGCTCCGGCCTTTTTGAGCAAAGGCAGGAGTTTAGCTTGTTTCCACTCTGAAGGCAAACCGGCAGATTTAAAGGAAAGGCCGACTAAGTGTGTCACCTCCTGAACAACCACATCGGCAACCGCAGCCAACACTCTAGCTGGGCAGGGGTCAGATGGTGAACCCGATTTCAAAGATTTGATCACAGCAAGAGTGTCAGTAGTTGTAGGCGGGACAAACTCCGTCAACCTGGCCGATGGAACCCTCAGAGGGAGAAAGATATCAAGCGAGGCTGTTAAAGGACTGATGGCAACAAAATTAGATTGAATAGCAGCTATCTTGTCCTCAAAAAACCCGGACAGACTCTCGCACCAGTCTTTTGAAGCTGGAACTATCCGCTGCTCCGCGTGAGGGGCAAGAAAGCTATTCACAATCGAAAAAATCTCTCGGCTGCTATTTTTGGCATTGGCGATTCGATTGGCGTAATAGATACCCTTGGCCTTTTTAATACAAGCATAATAATTTCTCTGTTCCTTACGTAGTATATCCTTGGCCAAAGGGCAGTATGATTGACGCCAATCCCGCTCTAGTTTTTTGCAGGACTGTTTATGGACACGCAACTCCGGGGAAAACCAAGGTTTAGAGGGAGAGGCGCGCAGTCTGCCAACTCTCCCTTTGGAGGAGGCTGCAACCCCCGACGCCATCCAATCATTGAAGGACGACACCGCTATGGTAAGGTCGCTTCCCATCGCGGGCCGGCTCCCGGTCAGGGTGGCCGCCAGAGTCTCATTATTAATTTTATTGGCACACAGTGTTTTGACCCTCTCATTGGAGGTACCCAAAGTTGACCAAGCAAATCTAATTAGCTGGTGGTCAGACCACGGCAGAGGTTCCGGGGCATCAACCTGGAGAGAAAAATTGGAGCAAATCACATCCAGGGTGTGCCCACCCGAGTGCGTGGGTAGGGAGACCCACTGAGACAAGTGCGCCATATCCAGAAAATCCATCCATCCATAGCGCCCCAAAGCTACTATTGCACTCTAATTTGAAAAATCAAGTTACTAAATCTTGTCCGGGCTAACTTTAGGTTTTGGGACAAATGTTATTTACATGGCTTGTGGAAGCAGTGCTTCTCTCCACCAAATCGGAGGAGAGAAGTCTCTAAGCGGTGGGAGAAAGAAATCAATTCCCCAACTGTAGCAATGAACTTGCAGCTCGACATTAGTAGATTCACCCACTATGCATTATTCTGCCATCTAGTAATTGAGCCCCAATGATTAACTTTAACGTTTGTTCTTTAGGTCATCGATGTAGGCATAGTCTGGAAGAAAGCCAACGTTTCTTCCCAAGGAATGGGCCTTTGGCTTTCGATAAATAAATAGTCTTTATTATCCATCTGCCTATAATACTTTTAAGACAATGTTGTCTCCGATACCCTAGACACGTGCTACTACAAAGAGTTGCCAGGACTCTTTAATGTAGTACAGCCCTAGTCATCTAATGTATGCAAAACCTTATCTGCTGCTTTAAATGAAAAGGTGTTAACTATCATTTGACTGAAGTTCTCGCAGCAACCGTGTGAATTGTGAAGTGATTTTCCTCTGCCTGGACAAGTAAACTTAAGTGGAAATACCAAACTTTTTAAATACCATCCCCCCTGCCCTATGGACACATAGGACCTACCTTAGGGGCGACTTACCAGTATTAAAAAGGGAGATTTGGGGCTGCCAAAAGGTTTAGTTTGCCAGGTTGAATTTGCCACTTTAAAGCTCTCCACTCAGGCTGGAAGGGCAGGCCTGCAGACATGCTTTGTGCTGTCACTTTAGTGGTGGAATAATAGACGCTGCAGTCTACTGGTGTCAATTAACTTACAAGCCTTGGATGCCCAGAGTACCATAAACTAGTGACTTACAGGTAAGTTAAATGTGTCAATCACAGATTAGTGAATTCTGCCTGCCCCGATCTGGGATAGGACTAGCGCAGGCTACCCATGAAGGCGACCCAGCAGGTGACTAGACCCACCAAGACCAGCAAGGAGGTCAGATGGCTCATCTTGCCTCCCAGTCAGGCATTAGTCCCCACGAGAGAACCAGTGCTGCTCCACAGGCAAGCAGCCAGCAGAAGCCACCGTCAGCTGCCAGTGTCAGGAACCAGACCCCTAGCTCTCCCCTGAAAGGCAGAAACGCCAGTAGTTTGGGGCCAGGAATAGGCATCACTTCCCTGGGGCTGGAAAGGAGTCATCCACCTGCTCTTCCTCAAAACTCTTTGGTTCTTTTGAGTGGGGGGGCTACCAGCTCAGAAGGTAGGCACCCTACTTCGATCCTCTTTTGTCTGGGGCGGAGTGCTTTGGCTGAACTAGGCAGACACCCCCCCCCCTTTAAGGGTGACACTCTCCGGGTGTCCCAGAGAAGCCTGTTGCCATGACAGGGCAGGTGATACTTCTGGGTCAGCAGCGGCCTCACCAGGGCCAGCCATGGAGCCCTTTCTCTTTCAGGGCCCTATGTCTCCTGCGTTTAGAGACAGTTCCTCCAGTATTTTGAGCAGGTGGGTGCCCTGGGCAGCCTAACACATTTGGGTAATTTCCCATCTGTGGGAGCTTGCTGCCTACGATACAGTCTAGAGGGAGGTCAGGAAGGACCACCACCCTTCTCTAGGTAAGGGCTCCCTCCCATTCTAGGGACAACAAGGCCATAGGACGGACAGTCTATCCTGCAGGCAACCAAAAGAAACCTGAGAGGACTTCAAGACCACGAAAATCTGACGCCCAAGGACACCACTGCACCCGTCGCACCAAACCAGAGTTGAAGTGTGCCAATGGTGTCAGCGTGGTCCCCCAGCCCCCCAGAGACTGAGTGCTGAATATGCTACTTACCAGTATGCATCTGTTCTTGGCATGTAGGGCTGCTAACATTCATATCTGATGCATAGATCGCCGCCTAGTGTTGGGTCCGGATGATTGCACATTGTTGTCCTGGAAGAGTCTTCGAAGTATCACGAGATAGGTGGCTCCTCCCCTGGACTACAGTGCGCATGGGCATCGGCTCCATCCCCAGATTGTTTTTAGCCATTGTGGCAGAGATGGAGTTAAATAGTGTGAATGATGTCCATGCTAATGATGAATGCAAGATAGTGTCTGCAGCCGCTACGGGCACCGGGGAGGAGGGCGGGCGATATGAATGTTAGCAGCCCTACATGCCAAGAACGGAATATGCTACTTACCAGTATGCATCTGTTCTTGGCATAGAGGGCTGCAGAGTGGTACATTTATGAATAGATCGCCATCTGGTGTTGGGCTCGGATGATTGCACTTGTTTTTCTTCTGGAGAAGTCTTTGTCGTCATAGATGACTCCTCCTCTTGGTGTCAGTGCGCATGGGCATCGGCTCCATCCTTAGATTGTTTTGCCATAGTAGGGTTAGATGGAGTAGTGTAGTATAATACATAAAGATATGCCCATGTAAGTGTATCTAAATAAGATAATGTTGGGACAGACACAGGTTTCCGGGGAGGCAGGGAGGGCATGTACCACTCTGCAGCCCTCTATGCCAAGAACAGATGCATACTGGTAAGTAGCATATTCCGTTCGAGGCATATGGGCTGCAGATGGTACATTTATGAATAGATTGTACAGCAGTTACCTCCCTAGCGGTGGTCACCAGTGTCTGTCGCAACTGTTTGAAATAGAGTTTTTAATACAGCTTGGCCCACTCTGGCTTGTTGTGCAGCCTGTACATCAACACAGTAGTGCTTTGTGAATGTATGTGGTGTAGACCAAGTTGCTGCTCTACATATGTCATCTAGGGGAATGTTCCCTAAGAATGCCATAGATGCTCCTAGTTTTCGTGTAGAATGAGCTCTAGGAGGAACAGTTAATGTCCTCTTTGCTTTAATGTAACATATTTGTATACATCTTACAATCCATCTAGCGATGCCTGCTTTAGAGATAGGATTGCCCTTATGTGTTGGGGAAAATGCTACAAATAGTTGTTTAGTTTTCCTGAAGTTTTGTGTTCTTTCTATGTAGTACAAAATGGCTCTTTTAACATCTAGTGTATGTAGAGCCCTTTCTGCTACCGTCTGTGGCTTTGGAAAGAAGACTGGTAATTCCACTGGCTGATTGATGTGGAATGCTGAAATTACTTTAGGCAAGAACTTTGGGTTTGTTCTAAGAACCACTTTATTCTGGTGTAACTGTAGGAATGGTTCTTGTATTGTCAATGCCTGTAATTCACTTACTCTCCTGAGTGAGGTAATGGCTATAAGGAAAGCCACCTTCCATGTAAGGAATTGTATTTCGCACCTATGCATAGGTTCGAAAGGTGGCCCCATTAGTCTGGTGAGTACTACGTTGAGGTTCCAGACTGGGGAAGGTGGTAATCTTGGTGGAATGACTCTTTTAAGGCCTTCCATGAAGGCTTTTATCGCTGGCACTCTGAACAGTGATATATGCTGCCTGTTTTGTAGGTACGCTGCTATAGCTGCTAGGTGTACCCTGATAGATGTGTACGCTAGATTACATTGCTGCAAGTGTAATAAGTAGCAAATAATCTCCTTTGTTGATACGTCCAGAGGGTTGATATTGTTATTAGTACAGTGTATAGCAAACCTCTTCCACTTAGCTGCATAGCATGCTCTGGTGGTGGGACGTCTCGCTTGTTTAATTATCTCCATGCAATTTGGGGGTAGATCTAAGTACCCAAATTGTAGGATTTCAGGAGCCAGATCGCTAGGTTCAGTTGTGTGGGATCTGGGTGCATTATTTCTCCATGGTTCTGTGTAAGGTGCATGGGTAGAATTTGTAGCTTTTGATGTGGCACTTGTGAGAGTTGCAGGAGCGTGGTGAACCACGGTTGTCTTGCCCACGTGGGTGCTACTAGTATCATGGTCATTGAGTGTTGTTGTAGTTTTCTGACCACTAATGGGATTAGTGGGAGAGGGGGAAAAGCGTATGCAAATTTGTTGGACCAATTTATCCATAACGCATTGCCCTGCGACAGGTGGTGCGGGTACCTGGACGCGAAGCTTTGGCATTTTGCGTTCTGATGAGTGGCAAAGAGGTCTATCTCTGGCTGTCCCCATCTTTGGAAGAATGGCTGCAGTATTTGTTGGTGCAGTTCCCATTCGTGTATTTGTTCCGACTGTCTGCTTAAGATGTCTGCTATCTGGTTTTGGACTCCTGGTAGGTGTTCGGCTAACAGATAGATGTTTTGAGGAATGGCCCATCTCCAGATTTCCTGTGCTAGTCTGGATAGTTGGAGAGAGTGCGTCCCCCCCTGTTTTTGAATATAATACATTGCTGTCATGTTGTCTGTTCTGATCAGGACTGCTTTGTTGGTAACATGTATTTGGAAGGCTTTCAATGCTAGAAACACTGCTAGTAGTTCTAGGTAATTGATGTGCAGTCTTCTTTCCTGCACACTCCACCTTCCTTGTACTGTGTATTTCTCCATATGTGCTCCCCATCCGGTGAGCGATGCGTCTGCTGTTATTGTCACCTGTGGAATTGGTTCTAGGAACGACCGCCCCTTGGCAATGTTTGTTGTGTTCCACCACTTCAGAGAGCGGTGTGTGCGGTCGTCTACCAACACCAGATCTGTAATCTGTCCTTGAGCCTGATTCCACTGTGTCGCGAAGCATTCTTGTAGCGGACGCATTTGTAGTTTGGCATATGGTATTAGCAGTATGCAGGATGACATCATCCCTAATAGTTGCATGAACACTCTTGCTGGTAGTGAGTGTTGTGGCTGGAATCTTTGAATGATTGTAAGCATTGTTTGGATCCTGACTGGATTGGGGTATACTTTGGCTTTTTCTGTGTCTATAGTAGCCCCCAGATATTGTTGAACCTTGCTTGGTTGTAGGTGTGACTTTGTGTAGTTCACCGTGAACCCTAGCTGGTGTAGTAGCTGAATTGTCTTTTGTGTGTTTTGAAGACATTCCTCTTGTGACTTGGCCTTTATTAGCCAGTCGTCCAAGTATGGGAAGACATGTATTTGTTGTCTTCTTAGGTGAGCTGCCACCACTGCCAGGCATTTTGTGAACACCCTTGGTGCCATTGTGACACCAAACGGAAGGACTTTGAACTGATAATGTTGTCCTTCTACCACAAACCTGAGGTATTTCCTGTGGGCTTTGTGAATCGGGATATGAAAGTAAGCGTCTTTTAGATCCAGTGTAGAAAGAAAGTCCCCTTTCTTCAGTAAAGGAAGTACCTGTTGGAGCGTGACCATGTGGAAATGTTCCGAATTTATGTATGCGTTGAGAGGTCTTAGGTCCAGTATCGGTCTTAGAGACCCATCCTTTTTGGGAATTAGGAAGTATGGGGAGTATACTCCTGTTCCTTGTTGGTGCTGTGGAACCTTCTCTATGGCATGCTTTCCTAGCAGGGATAGTACTTCCTGCTTTAACAGTGTCAGGTGATCTTGTTTCATTGGACGCTGTTTGGGGGGGATGTTTGGTGGGGTAGATGTGAGTTCCAGGCAATAACCATGTTGGATAATTTGTCTCACCCACCTGTCTGATGTGATGTTTTCCCAGACAGGTAGGAACTGTGATAGGCGTCCCCCGACCGGTGTTATATGGTCTGGGGGGAGCTGTATGAAGTCACTGTTTCGGGGTTGGAGAGTTGCGGTTGTTGTTGTTTCCGCGACCTCTACCCTTGTTGTTGTTACCCCTGTAGCCACCTCTAGAATTACCTCTGGGTGATGTAGGTGTAAAAGAGGTTTGTTGCTGGTTTGTACCTGTATTTTTGGATCCTCCTCTATAGGTGGATCTACGAAAGGAACCTCTTTGGGTCGGCTGTTGCAATGCTCCCATTGATTTAGCCGTTTCGGTATCCTTCTTCATCTTTTCTAGGGCCTCATCTGTCCCTGTGCCGAAAAGTGTTTTCCCATCAAAAGGTTGGTTCAGTAACGATGTTTGTATCTCTTGTTTGAACCCTGATACCCTGAGCCATGCATGTCTCCTTAACATGATGCTTGTGTTTGTAGATCTTGCTGCAGTGTCTGCCGCGTCTAGGGCGCACTTTATGGAAGTGTTAGTAATTAACTTCCCTTCTTGTATGAGTTGATCTGCCCTCTTTTGATGTTCTTTAGGGAGATGTGTGATGAGTTTTTCTAACTCATCATAATGCGCTCTGTCATACCTTGCAAGTAGTGCTTGCGTATTAGCTATGCGCCAGCTGTTTGCCGCTTGAGATGCCACTCTCTTGCCAGAGGCATCTATTAGTTTAGACTCTTTGTCAGGAGGTGGAGCTTCTCCTGTAGATAAAGAGTTTGCTCTCTTACGAGCGTTTGTGACCACTAGTGAGTCTAGAGGAATTTGCCCTTTAATGTATATTGGGTCTTTTGGAGCTGCCCTATATTTCTTATCGATTCTTGGGTTCAGTACCCTAGCCCTCACTGGGTCTTTGAATATCTCTGATGTGTGACTGAGAAGGCCCTTAAGCATTGGTAGTGTTCCTGATCTTTGTGCAGTAGGTAGTGTTTCTAATAAGAAATCCTCTATTTGAGGTTCTGCATGTAGTTCTACCTTGTGATATGTTGCTGCTCTATTAATGAGTTGCGCAAAACCAGTATTATCATCAGGAGGTGAAGGTTTTGAAGGATACATTTCAGGGTCGTTATCGTTATCTGACCCTACATTGTACTCTTCCCATGGGTCTGCCTCCTCTGGGATTGTGTCTTCATCATCCCCAGGATGTTCCCCCTCCCCTGTGTCACTCTCTACATCTGTTGTAGGTGTAGATGGTCGTGTGGGAGGAATATTTGGTCTATTGTGAGGAAGAGGCGAAGATGGTGTGTGTCTAGGTTTTGGAGAAGGGGGAGGAGTTGTATTTGTCCCCATTGTTCTCTTCTTCGGATGAGTTTTGTCGTCCGAATGTTCATTCTTCCTCTTTTTAGGTAGTTCTGTGACTACCTTGCCAGTTTTTGGATCAATAAACAGAGTCTTTTGTTTAGGATCGGTCTTGTATTCCTGTGTCGGTACCACAGTTTTCGGTTCCGAAAGGTGTTTTTTCTTCTGACTGTCCATTTGTATCTTCGGCACCGAGATTTTATTCGGATCCGATGTCCTCGGTATCGAAGATGTCCCCGGTGTCGAGGGTGTTTTCGACGTCGAAACGTGTTTCGGTGTCGACATGGACTGCTTCGACTTCGAGCTTTCCTTGACTTTCGAGCTTCGGTGTCGATGTGGTCCGTTTATCGGAACCACCATGATGGGAGACCGAGGGTTTCGGTTTCGGTTTCGTTGCCGGGCTCGAAGGCGGGGCGTCAGAAACTTTTTTCGGTTGTCTGACCGGGCTAGAGGGCGGGGTCGACACCGTGCGGGGTCTGTTCTTTGGTAAAGGGACGTCGTCACTCACGGTTTGTTGGACGTCGATTTCCTCGACGTCGGACTCGTCCACTTCCGACCCCGCCTCGTCGGCCTCTTCTTCCTCCTCTTCTGGGTGCTGGTCCTCGAACAGCTCCGGGATTGCTTGTGACTGCATTCTCGATACCTCGTGTCTTCGGGCTCGACGGTTTCTAATCGTCGATTTTGAAGAGAACGCTGCACAGGCCTCACAGTCCCTGGATTCGTGTTCAGGGGACAAGCAGAGGTTGCACACCTCGTGTAGGTCCTTGTGTGGGAACTTAGCACCACACGTTGGACATTTTTTGAATGGAGTCCTTTCCATGGACCCCGGGCTGGACTACTTCGAGTTTCTCGTAGTCGTCGTCCTTCGAAACGCGTCGGTATGGAAGTGAAGTCGCGTTCGATAACAATACCGTCGAATTGGAAAGGGTTACGCGCCGAATATAACCTTCTTTATCGAAGTCGGTCCGGAGCGCTTCGATCCTCATCCGAACCCGATGGCGGAAAAAAACAATCTAAGGATGGAGCCGATGCCCATGCGCACTGACACCAAGAGGAGGAGTCATCTATGACGACAAAGACTTCTCCAGAAGAAAAACAAGTGCAATCATCCGAGCCCAACACCAGATGGCGATCTATTCATAAATGTACCATCTGCAGCCCATATGCCTCGAACAGATGCATACTGGTAAGTAGCATATTCAGTTCGAGGCATGTGGGCTGCTAAATTCATATCTGATGCATAGAATACATGGCAGTCCCTAAATTAACGGCGGTTGCCCGTGCCAGCTGCAGAAGCTTGAAAAAGTGTTTTGAGAACAGCCTGTCCTACAGCTGCTTGCTGTTTGGAATGCACACCCACACAGTAATGTTTGGTAAACGTGTGTGGTGTAGCCCAAGTGGCTGCTCTACAAATGTCTTCTAAGGGAATGTTCCCTAGGAACGCCATGGATGCCCCCAATTTGCGTGTGGAGTGCGCTTTTGGGGGTATTGATAAAGTGCGCTTAGCTTTTTGGTAACAGATTTGAATGCACTTAACTATCCATCTGGCTATCCCTGCTTTGGAGATGGGGTTGCCTTTGTGCTGTGGTGAGAAGGCAACAAAAAGTTGTAGTGTCTTTCTAAAGTGTTGAGTCCTGTCAATGTAGTACATCAACGCCCTTCTAACATCTAGTGTATGAAGCATTCTTTCCGCCACGGTTTGTGGGTTTTGAAAGAATGCAGGCAGGTCAATAGTTTGGTTGATATGAAACTGTGACACCACCTTCGGAAGGAATTTGGGGTTAGTGCGGAGCACTACCCTGTTAGAATGTATTTGGATGAAGGGCTCTTGGATTGTGAGCGCTTGCAGCTCGCTAACACGTCTGAGCGACGTGATAGCAATGAGAAAAGCCACTTTCCACGTCAGAAATTGAATTTCGCAGGAGTGCAGTGGCTCGAAAGGTGGGCCCATCAGCCTAGTGAGGACCACATTGAGGTTCCACACTGGAGCTGGTGGAGTTCTTGGAGGAATGACTCGCTTCAGTCCCTCGAGGAAGGCTTTAATGGCAGGCACCCTGAAAACAGAGAGGTGCTGCCTATTCTGGAGATAAGCCGCTATGGCGGATAGATGTATCCGAATGGAAGCGTACGCTAGATTGCATTTGTAAAGATGTAACAAATAGCAAATGATGTTAGGGATGGATGCATCTAGCGGGTTGATATTGTTGTTAGTACAGTAAATGACAAACCTCTTACATTTTGCTGCATAGCAAGCTCTGGTTGTGGGCTTTCTTGCCTCTCGGATAATGTCCATGCATTCCGTAGGCAGGTTGAGGTAGCCAAATTCTAAGACCTCAGGAGCCAGATCGCCAGATTGAGCTGTTGCGGATCTGGATGCTGAATGTCGCCATGGTTCTGCGTCAAGAGCCTGGGTGTGAGATGCAGCCTTTGATGCGGTACCACGGAAAGTTCTAGAAACGTGGTGTACCATGGTTGGCGTGCCCATGTTGGAGCAACCAGGATGAGAGTCATCGAGTGTTGCTTTAGCTTTCTTGCCACCAGCGGAATGAGAGGCGCTGGGGGAAAAGCGTACGCAAATTTGCCTGACCAGTTCATCCATATCGCATTCCCTTGCGAGTCTGGGTGAGGGAACCTGGCGGCAAAGCTTTGGCATTTTGCGTTTTCCCTTGTGGCAAACAGGTCTATCTCTGGATGACCCCACTGCTGGAAGTACGGGTGGAGTACTGATGGATGTATCTCCCACTCGTGCATTTGATGGCTGTATCTGCTGAGCAGATCCGCCATCTGATTGTCCTTGCCCGGGAGGTGTTCTGCCATGAGGAAGATGTTCCTCTGAATGGCCCACTTCCACATGCTCTGAGCTAGATGAGACAGCTGTGGCGAGTGAGTACCGCCCTGCTTTTGGATGTAGTACATGGCTGTCATGTTGTCCGTCCATTGATTTGCCAAGCATTCTTGGAGGGGACGCATGTGCAACCTTGCGTGCGGGACTATGAAGATGCAGGAGGCCATCATGCCTTTCAACTGCAGGAACACTCTCGCTGGCAGGGAGTGTTGCGGTCTGAACCTCTGGATCAGCGACTGAATGTTGTTGATTCTGACTGTGTTTGGTTGAGCTATAGCAGTCAGGGTGTTTATGGTCGCGCCCAGATACTGCTGCACATGGGCTGGCTGAAGGTGCGACTTTGGGTAGTTTAGCGAGAACCCCAGGCTGTGAAGGAGGTGAATAGTGTGGGACATGTGTGAGGCGCACTGTCTTTACGACTTTGCCTGAACGAGCCAGTCGTCAGGGTACGGATAGACATGTATGTGTTGTCTCCTGAGGTGCGCCGCCACTGTCGCTAGACACTTCGTAAACACTCTGGGGGCAGTAGTCACCCCGAAGGGTAGGACTTTGAACTGATAGTGCTTGTTGAGAATGGTGAACCCGAGGTATTTTCTGTGGGATGGGTGGAGTGGGATGTGGAAGTAAGCATCCTTGAGGTCCAAGGTTGCCAGGAAATCCCCTTGGTTTAGAAGGGGAAGGATTTGTTGCAGTGTTAGCATGTGAAAATGTTCTGACAGTATGTACATGTTGAGGGGGCGCAGATCTAGAATGGGTCTGAGCGATCCGTCCTTCTTTGGGATGAGGAAGTACAGGGAGTAGACCCCTGTTCCCTCCTCCTCCACTGGCACGAGTTCGATTGCTCCTTTTTGCAGCATTACTAGCACTTCCTGCTGCAATAAGTGCAAGTGCTCTGCCGACATAGGACGTTGTCTTGGGGGGATGTTGGGAGGAGTGGATGTTAACTCCAAGCAATAACCGTACTGGATTAGTTTTCTCACCCACCTGTCTGTGGTGATGGACGACCAGACTGGCAGGAACTGCTGTAGTCTTCCCCCGACAGGTGTTGGATGGTCGGGGGGCAGCGACAGGGAGTCACTGTTTGGCGGTGGCAGAGGAACGTGAGTTGTTGTTTCCTCTGCCTCTGCCCTTGGCATTGTTACCTCGGTAACCCCCTCTACCTTGCTTGGGGTACGAGGATTGCGCACCACCTCTTGCGAATTGTGTTTGTTGTCCCAAGTGTCCTCTGGTACCACTACGCGCACCTGAGCGACGAAAAGTGTTGCCTCTGAACTGTTGTGATTGGAGAGCCCCCATGGACTTAGCAGTCTCGTTGTCTTTCTTAATCTTTTCAAGTGTGGTGTCTACATCAGGGCCAAACAGTCTGTCAGGATTGACTGGCTGGTTGAGGATTGTAGTCTGGATGTCCTGCTTAAACCCAGATATACGAAGCCAGGCTTGGCGCCTTAGCATGACGCTAGTGTTAATACCCCTAGCCGCTGTGTCCGCGACATCAAGTGCACACTTAATGGCCGCATTTGATATAAGCTTCCCCTCCTGAATGAGCATTTCGCCTGCTTCTTTATACTCATCAGGTAGATGTTGAAGGAGCTGTTCAAGGGTGTCGTAATGCGCCCTATCGTAACGCGCCAGTAGTGCTTGTGTATTTGCTATACGCCATACATTGGCAGCCTGCGCAGCCACCCGCTTGCCAGAAGCCTCAAGCACTTTCGACTCTTTGTCTGGGGGAGGAGCTTCACCCGTTGTTTGGGAGTTGGCCCGTTTGCGGGCGTTCGCGACCACCAATGAGTCCAAAGGCAACTGTCCCCGAATATAAGCAGGGTCTCCAGGTGCTGCCTGTATTTTTTCTCAATACGTGGGTTTACCACTCTTGCTCTTGTTGGTTCCTTAAAGATCTCTGGTGCATGTTTAAGGACACCTGTCAGCATGGGGAGTGTTTTGACTGTTCTTTCGGAGACAGAGAAAGTGTCAAACAGGAAATCTTCCTCCACCGGGTCAGAGTGCATGTCCACATTATGAGTTGCAGCTGCCCGTTCTATTAAAGCAGTGAATGCTGCTGAGTCCTCAGTAGGTGATGTACGTGTTCCAAAAACCTGAGGGTCATGTACTACTTGATGGCTGTCCTGGTCCCCAGCGTCATCATATGGGTCCTGGTGTACATCAGGGTCATTGTCAGTAGGGAAATTATATTGGTCATCTTGTTCCTCATCCTCACCCCCTGAGTGGTGGGGGGAAGGTGTAGGACTCCTCCTTGGTGGAGGCTGAAGAGGTTCAACAAGTGGAGGTATGTCCTGTGCTTGTTTTTTCTTTTTCAGTGGAATAACAAAAGCTTCTAAAGGTTGGGAAGTGATCTTTCTTTTAAAAAGTGTCAATTTCCCTGTGTTGGCATCGATGTAATGCTCTAAATTGTCCCCTGACGCCTTTGGCCGCTGCAAATTGGGACTGGGCGTCGAATATTCCGACGTGTCGGCGTTCTTCGACACCGTCTTGGCCACAAACGCTTTGGGCGCCACCTTTGGTGGCAGGACGTAGAGAAGCTTGGAGGACGACTTTGCCGGTATGTCCACCGGTGTCGGATCCGATGATGCGGTAGACGTTGACGTCTGTGCTTTCTCCCGAATTCTCTTGAGGGAGTCGGTGACCTGTTTTGTAAAAGAAGCCGAGGGTTTGGTAACCGATGTTTCATGTTTGTCTGCTTCGGAGGACTTCGGCGTAGCAGAAGTGGCCACCGATGATTCTTGGCATCCCACGGGACGCTGCTTTGCGGTCGGTGTAGGCGCCGACGCCGGCGATGCCGTCCCGGCATCCTTGTGCCAATGAGTAGCGGCTCCGGTCGTCGGATCTTGGGCCTTAGGCGCCATGGCGGGATGGACGACCTTCTTTGAGGACTTGTCCTTAGCCACCGTTTGTGGCGCCGATGTGTCGACAGTCTTCTTGGACTTCGTGTGGCTTGAAGCTGACGGAGTTGAAGACGGAGTCGGCTTTGCTGGCTTGGACGGGACGTCGGCCATTTTAGAGGTTGTCGAAGCCGCAAGTTTCGGTTTCGCTTTTGCTGAGTCGGCGGCCATTTTCGGAGCTGTGGAGACCAAAGGTTTCGGTTTCGTTTTCGGCGTGATGTCGGCCATTTTAGGCGCCGTCGACAGCAATAGTTGCGGTTTCGGTTTCGATACGCGCAACGGTGGCTCCTCCGGTGTATCCGTAGCCGGGCCCGAAGGCAGGGCTGGGGATATCGGTGCAGGGTCGACGGTAAGGCCGAGTGGCGATCCCGTGACCGGAGCCTGAGTCGAGTAACTTTCGGGGCATAGCTCGTCCTCTGAGCTATCTTCCGCGGCCCCATAGACTTCTTCGTCGTCCCCTACCTCCTCGACGTATTCAAGGTCTTGGCTCTGTCCTTCGATGTATTCCTCTGGATCTGCCTCGACCTCCGTCGATGGTGGTGAGATCTGAAGTTGATGGCCGTGGCCTTCGTCTGCGGGGTCTTCGAATATGTCGTCGGGTGCCAGGGCTGCGTGGAAGGCTTCAAGTCGCGCCGCGCGCCGATGCTTGAGCGTCTTCTTTGACCTGAATTTGGAGCAGGCCATGCAGTTGTCTTCGTCGTGGTCCGGCGAAAGACATCTATTACAAACTGGATGCACGTCGATGTGTGGGTATTTAGACCCACACACGGGGCAGCGCTTGAACGGGCTCCGTTCCATGCTGAAGCCGTCGGGGTCTTGCTGCGAGTACAGGGCCTTGATGCGCGAAGGGTAAAACCACTCCGCTGAAATCTGACCGGAAGAGGCAGACGATGCTCGGGACCGTTCGCATACAATACCGACGCGAATACCGAAGGCCTTTTGGCCTTGAGAAGGAAGGTTTTTCGATTCCGACAGGGAGCCGTCGAAATCACATCCGAACCCAATGGCGGAAAAAAACAATCTGGGGATGGAGCCGATGCCCATGCGCACTGTAGTCCAGGGGAGGAGCCACCTATCTCGTGATACTTCGAAGACTCTTCCAGGACAACAATGTGCAATCATCCGGACCCAACACTAGGCGGCGATCTATGCATCAGATATGAATTTAGCAGCCCACATGCCTCGAACACTGTGGTTTCGCCTCTCGTGGACTTTCAAACGTCGTCTGCAGCCTCTAAACGCAGTCCCCCTCTACTGAACTGCTCCCAGTAAGGAAAACCCGACACCTAAAGATACCTTTGCACCATCGCCTCTAGGCCGAGGAGAAGAGGACTAAAGGTGTCCCAAAGTCCACGAGCATCGTAAGGCCGGAGCACCCATTGGTTCAGCCCAACTGGCCCCCCAGTCAAAGCCTGCAGCCTCTTAATGCAAAGACGGATCCCAATAGAGCAACATTGGGCACCCAACGCAGTTTTGCACCCAGCTGCCACAGTGCCACTGGTGGTATTATGCAAGTGCTGTCTTGGACCTTGCCCACCACTCACATTAACTCCTGGAGATTAGTCCTATAAGTCACTGTACTGTACCTGTAGGCCGTACTTGTATTTTTTAATACAAAAGTATTTCTATTACAAAAAGTTCTTACCTGATCGAACTGGTTCGGATGCCTAAATATATATATATAAAGATACGTATTATTTTTATAAATTGGTGTGGATCTCCTTATTGAGTAGTGTGCATCATTTATTGACTACTGTGTACATTTCCAGATGACTTACACCCCCCTTTAAAAATCCTACGGCTGCTCGACCGCACGACCCCCTGGAAGAGTACCTTGGGATTGCTAGAGCAGGCTCCTCGCCACTCATAAGAGAACACCTGGACGCTTCACATGATATCCATCTCATTTTGATATATCAAGAGTCAGCTTCCTACACTGGCACACTGGAACTTGTTTTTAGAAATTATCTAATGGAAGAGGAAAACTGGAAGCTGACCTCCGAATCAACGTCAGAATAAGCAGAAATACAGGAACTGATGTCAGCATCCAGCAGCGGCTCTTTTGTGAAGCTCTGCCCGGCCACTTATGAGCTGTAGAAAGCCTATACCACGCCACATGGCGTCAACTTAACGGCGCATCGGAGCACTGCAAAGAAGACATTCTTGATCCAGTCTGGTGCCTGGGGAAAATTCAAAGGTTAGGAATCTGCAGTTACAGACGGGCTATTGCTAGAATCTTCTGAGTGGGAATAATGCCTAAAGATGGGGTCATGGAAGCTAGTATGGGACAGTGGCGTTGCATTAGGCACGATATACACATTTAAAGCTGTACTATAGTTTCGGGTCAGTTATTTTGTGTTAAACTACATTAGATGAAACAAAACCTACTGCAAAATTTCCTGAACGCATGAATAATCAAACAATTACAAAATATTAAAAAAGCATGAGTTTTACTGTATTTTTTACAAAGCAATACGAAAGTGACTAAAAATGGAAAATCCTATCATACACGTTCTACTTGTGGGTGGGTGCTACATAATGCACCCAGTTTGTACAGGTGGGAGGTATGGCAAAAGTTTAACTTAATGTGCTACATGATACATTCCCTAGTCGATAGAGACATTTTAAAAATGGATCTCACCCCAATGCAGGACCATTGGTTGGCTGAACGGGGCAAAACCAATATAGGTGGTCAATGTACGTGATGGTAGAGCTTAAAAACATGCAGAATCGAGAGGACATGATGACTTGGATGCATTACACACGACAGCATCACATCTCCCTCTCAATGTGAGGCATGAGATGTGCATTTTACACACGCACAGCGGGAGCTCCCATTGCTTACCTGCCAGTCAAGGATCTCAGGCTTTCCAGTGAAGAGGTTGTTACAGTAATGGCAGGTCAGGTGGATGCCCCCTTCAGGAGTTGTGCGCTAAAAGGGCAAGAGAGCAGAGGGTCAAAGCAGAGCGGACGGCATGCAATACATTACATGGCACAAGAAGAACTCCAAAGGACAGGGAACAGTGTACCATCTACAAATCAGAGGCATCTGGAAAGTGACAGATTCATGAAAGCAAGTGAGTGCAGCAAAACGTGGCAGACCTAGAATGAGGGGACAACACAAACTTGCACAAGGGATTATGCAAATAACCATCATGGGAGAATAAAAACAAGCAAAGCTGCTAACAGTTAAAAAAAATAAAAAAAGAATGCACAGAACACCCTTCCCAAAAAAAAGGACCAGTAACGAGCAAACGGGGAGGATAAATAGAGATATGCAGAAGTGGACCAAAGAAAGCACAGAAAGGCGTAGCAGCAACAAGCTAATGTTGCCCCTCAAGCTGAAATGTCTCTGTAAAGAATGTGCATGCTCACACGAGAATGCAAGCAAAGATAAATAGCAGAAGAATACCCCTGTAAATGTGTGTAAGAGGCAGTAGTAGGAAAGTGAGTGTACATTTGGATAAGATGGCAGAGCACGAGTATGAGCTCAAGATGAGGTAGTCAGCACTAGATACAATGACATTTTGGTACCTGGAATTTGGTCCAGCAGCTTGGGCTACAAAACTGGTAGACAACACGATCAGTCTTGTTGTAATACACAGGCTCGGAGAGGCTGCGTCTGCACAGACTGCACGGCCGGGCTGGACCTGCACAGAAACCACAAAGGAAGAAGCTCATCCAGGGCTCCCGATGAGATATCAAATCTTCTGTGCCACCACCTACTTCGCTGACTAGAACCACAGCGGGAAATAACCGTTAGCTCATAACGTACTCCAGTGACTAGTCCCACAGCCAGAAAGAAGCGCTAGCCCATAACCTACTCCAGTGACTAGAAACACAGCGTTAAAGAAGCGCTAGCCCGTAACCTACTCCAATGACTAGAAACACAGCGTTAAAGAAGCACTAGCCCATGACCTACTCCAGTGAATAGAACAGCACCGCACGAGCGATTCTATAGTATAAAGACTGGGAGCTGCAAAGGACAAGGGGCTCAGATGCACAAAGTGCACCTCCACTTAAAAATTCTCTGTAATTTTCATAAAAAGTAGAGTAGCCCCTCTTTCTAGAAGTTAATCTCAAAAGGAAACATACAGACATTTAATCTTTTAGAATAATTAAGTGCAAACAATGGTTGTTCTGTCAAAGGTTTGATTGGCACGAACTCCAATAAGTGAGCGGAGGAGTGCGATATATCTTGTTTTTCACTCGCCAGCAAGGCTACAGTGCGCACTAATGCTGCATTAAAAGCAGCAGAGCAGACTATAGTGCATTTCTAGCCAGGACACTTCAGAGCAGCTCATGTTCCACAGGCGCCCCATCCATAAAGCAGGTGTGCAAGGGCCACTTACCGGTCAGGCCGGACTGCTTGACCTTGTGGGAGGTGATACAGCAGACTGAGCAGAAGAGCCCCGTCCGGTTGTTCTTGTCCAGGTTGGAGAGCATGTCAAAGTTCTTGCACAGCGTCTTGCACCACATGCACGGGAAAACCTTTGTGTTTTTCTGCACGCACAAAACAAAGACTCACGATCATTACCAAATCTACCTCCAGATTTGTAATTAACACCTGGCATGGCATAGTCTGTAGACGTGCAGCGGAAGAAGCACAGCCGTCAGACTTTAAACAGGCCCACCAGTCCTTGAAACTTAAAAACCAATGTGCAATTGCAAGGCCATTAACAGACCGATGATTAGCAACAACAAAGTTGGCACACCCATCTTGTCGGCTACTTTTTTTTAGAAGCAGCGGGGGATGTTTATGTCAGTCTCATACACACACCAGCTCATTCCCCCAGAAGCCATCACCTCCTAGCCACTGTCACAATCAAAGAATACAAGCTGGACTGTGCATAGCTTCTTTACCCATTTAATGCCATAAATGAAGCTCAGCCATCACCCCCACAGAGGCCCGGCCATGTGCACGCCTGCCAGACTATGGCAGTCTGTGGTCACTGCACCCAAAATAACTCTCCTGCATAGAATTTGTAGCTCTCACACCTGCTGAAAACCCCTCACAATCTCCACATTTCCATACAAAGTGTGACACACAGAGCTCTCACCTCTAGTGCATTTCATCTAGTCCCTGCAGGCAGACCATGCTGTCTGCACAAGAACTAGCTTTCACTTGCACACAGAATCTGGGACTCATGCAGTGTGAAGACTTTCAATCCCCGGCACAACCCTACAGGGAAGCGCTACCTTTTTGTAGCCATTCAGACAGGTAGAATTGCAGAAGCGCTTTTGCTGTCCCTCGTGGAAGAGGTACTCCAGTGGCAGGCCCTTGTTGTAGATGTAGATGCCACAATTGTCGCAGCAGTTGGTTTTCAAGCCTTTGGTCGCTCGGAATTTGGTGAAACAGGCGTCGCTGCAGAGCCGGTGCACCACGTTTCCATTGCTGACCTCGTGCTGGATCTGCACACAAACAGGACGAAAGGCCAACAATTAACTATGTAGAAAAACATATCCTGTTCGATAGATTGAGGAGAAGGAAAGAAACTACATCTCCTCAGAATTAACTTCCCTGTCTCTAGTCAATCTGCTAATGGCAATTCAGACTCAAACGGAAGCCATTCTTCTAATCAGAACCGAAAGCCTTCAATTCCACACACAACAGGAAGTGTGACCCTTTTGTCCTTTAGTCGAGTCTCGTGACATTAAGTTATAAGTTTTCAAGAGCACACAGCTGCCCAACCAGGCGTCCCAGCACTATACCTGAATCAGTATGAGGCAGAGTAAAATATTGAGTGTGTTACTTTAGACATTATGCTGAATTAAATACAGAAGTTCCGCGGTGCGGTCATTGCTTAGTCCGCCTTCTTCATCGACGGAGTCTTCGTCGAAGAGATGGACATCGACGGGAGGGATGCCGACAGGAAAGATGTCGTCAATGAGATTCTCGTCGACGGTATGGGCCCCGAAATGGCCGCCATCATCGTTCCCACCGTCGAAGGAGCTGACAACGTGACTAATACTGGTCTTCGTTGACGATCTAGGAGTTGTCATCAACTATTATGATGAGGATTTTTCGTTCCTTACGCCTCACAGAATCCATGGAGCAAGCTCAATGATGTTCCTTCTCCTTTCTCACAGGAGTGGTGGGAACAGATGTCGCAGGCTCTGAGGAGACTTTATGGTGCTGCTCCTTTTTAGAGCTCTTATTCTCTTGAGAGGGTTTGAGGTGTTTCCTTCCTCATCCTGGGATCTGGATCTCGTGAGGCCTGGGTGAGCCATCACTGTCCTCCTCAGAAGAATTATGTTGCTTAGCGGATTGGAGCCACCCCACTCTATCCCTTAGAGTTTTAGATGAAAAAGTGCAACAGATGTTGCACGTTTTTACCTCATGAGTAGGGTGGAGGCAATAAATACAGTCTTTGGGTGGATCGTCCACATGAACGCTGTTCCTGCCACAGGTCTTACAAGGGCGGAAAAGGCCTTCTTTATCAGACATATTTTGCTAAAGATAAATTTTTAGGAAAAACTCCAGAATATTGAATGAAGAAAACTGAGTAGGACTCAACGACGGGGAATGATTCAGGCATGTGAATCTATGAAAGATACCCCAATACCCCAAACAGGTCATAATCGCTGTTCATCTTCAAAGAAGCTAAAGAGAACAAAATTACCAAACTTCTGAAAAAGATTATGATATCAGTTTTAGTTTACTAGCAAAAAGTACCTGCTTGAATAGCACCCAACGTTGGCAAGTTTGCTAATAATTGATTGGGCTCTTGAGTAATTCTAGGAAGCATGAAATAAATCTGTCACTAGCCTCTATCTTGATTAAATAAGCATTGGTAAATCCAATAGTTCTGGTGTTTGCTAATAGCCTCTTGGCTTTGTCACAGTGCGCTTTATTTTTGGGGAACTTTATGATCAGGAAAGCGGCCATGGCCTCCTCAATAAAAAAAAAGAAAAGAAAAATACACTGGCTGAACGGAAAAGCATTTTTGGTCTCAAATAGCACACATTGCCACAGTAGTCACAGTCACTGGAGGAAAGTGCTGTGTGTCGATGTACTCCCTCTGAAACCCAGAGTGACTTCAGCCAATGACTGAAGTGAGCTGACCCACTGCCTCATGCCGTATGGTATAGTAGGCAGAAGAAAAATCTGACTGACAAAAACAGACCAATGGATGAAGAAGGGTGGCTGAAAACCCCTATCAGTAAGTGTATTATAAATATATATTTTAGTAAAATCAGGTCATGCCTAAAACCTCAGGCCTAAAAAAACAATGTGTCACACTGATGGAAGGACATGACTACCTGAATAATTTGGAAAAAGTGGTGGTCTAGTCCCTGAACTGCAAGCTCATACAGATAAATTCCAACTGTCAGACTCCTTCCAGCAGTTTGGAGCAGAATCCATGCTAGTGTAACTTGTCGAGGACATCTCAGCAGCTGCAGACAGAGAGAAACAATTTGTTTCTTACCTGACAGTGTTGTTTTGCAGCTTGAAGATCTTTCTGGATTCACTATGCTGTGCATTATTCCGCGGTCTAGTGGTTAGGTCCGGAATCGTACTATTTTTTCAGGGTTTTTTTTTATCCGTAGCCCAGGTGGGCGTCGACGTTCCACCATTTGGTGTCCTTCCTGTGACGTCGGCACGCTTCCTGCGGAAGCTCCCACCAACCTCTTCGGATTCTTTTTTTCTTGTTTTTGTGTCATGTTTGTTCATCCTTTTACAATCTTTTCAAGTTCTTCCTTAATTTAAAGGAACTACAGATTTTTTTAAGAGTCTGATTGTATATTGTCTTTGTATTCTCTCCTCCTCCTGCCTCATCTTTCTGGCGGAGGTGGGTGGGTTCGCTAGTGAATCCAGAAAGATCTTCAAGCTGGAAAACTACACCGACAGGTAAGAAACTATTCGTTTTGCAGCGTGAATCTTTCTGGATTCACTATGCTGTGCATAGACTTTGTATCGGTTTGTTATGTTTGTGGCGGCTTGTGCTTCCTTGTTCATTTGTATATCCACACAGTAGTGCTTAGTGAACGTGTGCACTGAAGCCCATGTTGCCGCCAGGCATATATCTTGGATGGGTGTGTTAGCCATGAAGGCTATTGTTACTCCCTTTTTCCTGGTAGAGTGGGCTTGTGCCCCCTCTGTTAGTTCTTGACCTGCCTGCTTGTGGCAGAATTGTATAGTTTGTGCGATCCATCACGCGATGGTTCCCTTCGTTACGGATCTTCCTAGGAAACTGCTTGCGAAGGACACAAAGAATTGCTTTGCTTTCGTGTGCTCTTTAGTTCTTTCTATGTAATGCATTACCGCCCTTCTAGCGCCCAGAGTGTGCAGCGCCCTCTTTGCGCTTGTGGATGGTTTCTGAAAGAAGCTGGGTTTCTGTATTGTTTGGTTCATGTGGAACCTTGACACCACCTTTGGCATAAAGTGTGGGTCCGTTCTCGTTACCACCCTGTCATTGTGTATTTGAATGTAGGGTTCCTGTAGCGTCAGCGCTTGTAGCTCGCTTACCTTGCGTAGCGAGGTGACTGCCACCAGAAAGCCTGTCTTCATTGTGAGCATTTGTAGTGAGGCCTTATGGATGGGTCCAAAGGGCGCTTTCATAAGCTCTGTTAGGACTAAGTTAAGGTTCCATGCCGGTGGCGGCATCCTCTTTGGTATGGCGATCCTTTTAGCCCCTTCCAGGAATATCTTTACTACTTGGGATGTAAAGAAGCTCTTTCCCGTCTCTCCTCTTGTGTAGGCTACTATCGCTGCTAGGTGTACTCTCAGCGAGGTAGAGCTTAGGTTAGTTTTTAGTGTTAAATATTTTAGCACAGTTGATTTCTTGGTCATTTTCTTGTGTAGTGGTGGTTCCAGGCGTCGGGTTTCTTGGTCCTCAGCAGGCTCGGAGTCTTTCTTTGGTGATTCTTTTGAAAGTCAGTCCTCCCAGGGGTTCTGGAGTTCGTTGGCTGCAGGACAAGGCGATTTTTGGTGCAGGATCTCTGGAAACTGATGGAGGGCCAGTAGGGCTGGGGCCAAGTCAGATTTTCTCTGCAGTCTTCTATGCTGGAAGTCTTGTTTCCTCCTTCATAGGTTGCGGAAATCTGCCCTCTTCATTCAGGGCCGCCCCCTAAATACTTTATTTAGCAGGTATTTTAGGGGTCTCTAGGCCTGTAGCTAATGGGCTACTGACCTTAGGTGACTACACCCTTGTTGTGCTCACCCCACGTGGAGGAGTGAGCCCACCTCTAATCCTGATTGGAGAGTGCCTGCCATCTGCAAGACGGCGGGCACTGAAGACTGGGCTTCGCCTTGCATCCCCCCAGCCGAGAGGTGAGGCTGGCAGAGGTGGCACACCTTCTGGGCTCCTCTAATTTTTCCCGCCTGTCCTCCCACTCAAAAGGGGGTGAGACAGGAAAGGGGCCTGCTCCTGAGAGGCTGGTGGTCATGTTAAAAGGCAGCAAGGCCTTTGAAGCTCCCCTGCCACAGATGGCTCTTCCTGGCCTGGGAGGTGTGAACACCCCGCCCAGGAAAGGCTTAGTTTCTGGCTCAGGGAGCGAAGGCTCCCACCCCAGGGGTCCAGAAACATGTCTTGTGGTGGCAGGGGCTGGTCGTTCTACAGGGGGGGGGTCTCTAAGATGACCTCTGAGTGCATTGTATAATAAATCCAACACTAGCACCAGTGTGGGTTTATTATGTTGAGAAGTGTGATATCAAACTTTCCAGACTTCAGTAAAGCCATTATGGTGCAGTGGAGTTCGTAATGATAAACTCCCAGACCATACACACCTAATGGTGTTACTGCACTTACAATGCCTAAGAATGGACTTAAACACTGTAGGGGTACTGGGCTCAGGGAACTGTACCCTCACCATTGGTATAGTGCACCAAGCTAGAGGGGTGTCTTACCTATACCATGGCAGTGGGATGCAGGCATGGCAGACAGATATGTGTGCCATGTCACTCCACTTTTCTCTGCACCATAACACGCAGCCTGCAATGGCTGTGTCTCTGTTAAGGTACAGGACCGCTAAGGATGGCACAATAAGTGCTGCAGCCCTGGTATCAGTGTGGGTTTATTATGCTGAGAAGTTTGATACCAAACTTCCCGGAATTCAGTAAAGCCATTATGGTGCTGTGGAGCTCGTAATGACAACTTCCCAGCACCATATACTCTTTCATGGTTTTACTACACTTACGTCTAAGAATGGACTGTATCATGCAACTGTACTCTCACCAGTGGTATAGTGCACCCAGCTAGAGGGGCGTCTTACCTATACCATAGGCAGTGGGTTGCAGGCATGGCACTCGTGTGCCATGCCAACTCTTCACTTTTCTCTGCACCAAAACGTGTGTGTGCGCGCGCGTGCGTGCGTGTGTGTGTGTGTGTGCGTGGTTGTGGGTGTGTGTGTGGTTGTGGATGTGGGTGATGGTGTGGTTGTGGATGTGGGTGATGGTGTGGTTGTGTGTGTGGTTGTGTGTGTGTGTGTGTGTGTGTGTGTGTGTGTGTGTGTGTGTGTGTGTGTGTGTGTGTGTGTGTGTGCGTGGTTGTGGGTGTGGGCGATGGTGTGGTTGTGTGTGTGGTTGTGTGTGGGTGTGGGTGTGGTTGTGTGTGGGTGTGGTTAGAGCACAGGCCCTGGGAACACGATTGGCAGGGGCCCAGGGCACATCAAGTCAAAGTGCAAAATAAACCTGGCAAAAAGTGGGGGGCTACTGCAACAGAACCCAAGCTTCCTACAAGGGGGCAGGGGAGTGAAATCAGTATAAGAACCTTCCATGAAGACAGTTATCAAACTCACAATAATTTCTACTAAAAAGGCAAGAATGCAATACTACTAATCACCTTTTGAGAACTGAATGCTTTTCTAATGAAAAATATATTTTTTAGCTCTTTGATTCGTATATATTGTTAGGAATTAAAGCCAATGAAAGGAATTACATTATCCTTATTCTGGAAACAACCAATGAAAACTGTATTTAATCAAGCCAAACATAAGCTACAAATATTTTTAAGGAGAGATTCATTATATATTGATGTAGTTAATTTCTGTGGAAACTAATAAAATCAAAACATGAAATATGTGGACAGTAGGGACAATTAGCTATATTTAGGACACTGATTAAGGACTAATGTGAAAATTGTATAAGCTTCTAAAATATCAAAATGGAATTATAAAAATATAAAATAGTGTATTTCAGATTATATAGTAAATGTTCCACTAATACACATTATGTATTACTGTTATGAGTATTTATAAAGGATACAATTGACCCGCCTACTCTATACCAACCCTGTGGTCAGAGTGAAACTGGGAACATACACGTCTCAGCTGCCATTCCAGTGAGGCGGGGGATGAGACTGGGCTGCCCGTCGTCTCCGCTCCTTTTTGGGGTCGCTATGAAGCCACTGGCAGAGTCGCTAAGGACACAACTACATGATGGCATACTGTTGGGCGATGGCACACACGTGGTGTCACTATACGCCGACGATCTGCTGATCTACCTAAGAGACATCACTCAGGTGCCAGAACGACTGCCCCAAATCCTGCGTGAATTCCCTGCTGTGTCAGGGTTAAAAGTAAACGTAGCTAAATCTAAACTGTATGCTTTTAAAGGGGACTGTCGCGACCCAGGCCTGTTACTCAAAGACGTGAGAGTGCAGTGGAGCACGGACACATTTAGATACCTGGGCACGGGTGTATCGCCATCCACTGGACCTCTTCGATGGTAACCTAGGCAGAGCACTGACAGCCATGAAATCCCAGATGCAATTCTGGAGTACAATCCCTCTCGCTCTGGTCGGTAGAGTGGCACTGCTCAAAATGGTGGCCCTGCCTAAATTTCTGTACTTCTTTGCCAATCTGCCCATCTATGTCCCTGCTTCCTTTTTTGCTGCACTGGAGAAGATAGCCAGAGATTTTATCTGGGGTTGCAATCGACACAGGGTGGCGATTAAAAAACTATATTGACCCATTGATCAGGGGGGCCTGGCAGCGACTTGCTTTGGTAGCTCAACTTCAATGGATCGCCAGATGGATGGCAGACCGCCAGCGAGATGACACAGCGACCACATGTCCACCATACACGCTCTCCGAGATCCTTGAGCTCTTCCACCCTGGCATGCAGGTGCGGCCCACTGAACCCAGTTTCCTGAACATAGAGTACAGGTGTTACCGTAGAAGACTCTAACCTGGGACACAATGCCTTACGCCCCCGCACTCCCTCTGGAAGGTGCCCCTGCAGGCCGAACAACACTCACAACTGCTACACTGCAGCATTGACACGACGCGGGTGTACAAACGGTAGGGGATCTCTATCGTGAAGGCTTGCTTATTCCCTACACTACACCAGTGTCTGACGAGGGATTTCCGGCAGGGCAAGTCCTCCTTTACCGGTCATGGATAGCTACACTCTCAGTGAAATGGGGAGACCTTACAACAGAACCGCAAACACATCTTACTGTGCAATATTTACATGTCATGGGACTTGGTAGACACCTGATGCGGTGGTTCGCGGCCTCGTTGCAGCAGCACACAGCGGTAAATCTAGGCCCCCGCCGACAGAAATGGGAACACGACCTGGGCTGACATTTCACAGATAAAGACTGGGAGCGGGCGCTGGCTAGCCCAGTACAAATCCCTAGGAACGCTAGATTTAGACAAATCCAATACTACATCATGCAAAGAGCGTACCTCACACCAGCCAACATCAACAGATACTTTCACCGCACTGACTCAGCCTGGCCCAGATGTGCTACCGTGGATACAGACTTGGTGCACATGCTTTGGGGCTGCACTAGACTGAACATGTAGTGGGAGGGGGTTGCGAACATGCTCCAAGCCTGCACTGGGAGAGAGAGATACCTTTCGACTCGCCAACTAATTTACATCACACATTCCGTAGAACACGAAACACCAAAGTTCCTTCCAGATTACCGGACCAGGGCATGGTGGCAGCGAAGAGATTAATCACCAAGAGTTGGAAAGCACCTGAACCCCCACACATACAGGCATGGTGGCGTTCCACTCTCGCATGGGCCAGGGCCGAGGGTATAGCGATTCGGCGAGAGGAAATCATGGGCCGTAAGAAAATACCTATATCCACCAGTTGGGAAGCGATTCTGGCGGCACTACAACAGTATACGGATCAGCCGGATCAGCCCACACATAGATCTGACCCGGTGGAGGGACTCTGCACACGCGTACAACACCCTTCAACCATTCATAGGCACTAGACTGGTTGTCCTCAAACTGTGAATGGACACTGGAACGTACGCGCTCCGGCCAACAACCATCACGGCAATAAATAGGGGCACATTAAACGGAAAACGCGTACACAAATACTAGTAGCTGCATGGAGCTGCTCCAGCTCTTTTCCAAGTTCTGTACCCCACCTCTCCCAAGTTTTATTTCCCCCTTTCCTTTATCGAATGTACAATATGTCAGATGTACCTAAGCTGAGCAGGATTTGGCGTGATGTTTACTATGCAACACATCTATACAGCGAACAATGTAATATGATGTATGTGATGTGACCAGCCAATTGTACCATATACGAGCTGACATGCCATCCTACCTGCTGCGGAAACATGTGTAGTACATCATATATGTAAGAAAAGAGATAAAGACTGTTGATACATGTTGTAACAGTATGTTTCAATTGCTGGAAGTCAAACTGTAAAGCTTACAAAACAAAGATTTTTTTTTTTAAATGAGTATTTATAAAGGATACTTTGCTAATTTGTGCCACCATCCTCTTTCTCGCATTAATATTTATAAGTAGACATGTGACAATCATATTGAACGGTCAAACTTATAAGGAAATGAATGTGTTAAAATCAGACATAGGATGCATCTCTAGAACTAATGGCTAGATGTACAAAGCTTTTTTGTGTTCAAATGTACAATGTCCTAATAGTGCCTGAATAGCAAATTGGGTTTGCGAATTAGTATTTGGAAGGGGCGTGATTAGGGTGTCCACTGCAAATTCCAGTTTGCATTGGTGCGTATGAATGTTGTGCGACTGAAATGCGGTCGCAAGACATTAGCACTTTACCGCAAACCCATTCGCAAATGGGAATGGGTCCCCAAGAACGGTTGAAACATTTTCTTTAAAGAACAGGCAGTGGTCTCTTGAAAGAATCAACTTAAACGGTTCATTGTTTTCTCTTTAAACGCATCCTGTTAAGCAAAACGGGCTGCGTTATACAAAAAAAGGATGCTTTATTTAAAAGCAATCACAGACACGGTGGTCTGCGGAGCCCAGCAGGCCACCATCCCGTGATGGCAGCTTATCGTAGTGGGCCACAAACTGAGACCTACCTCATTAAATTTCATGAGGTAAGTCTATTTGCAAGCCACTACAAATCACTTTTTTTGTACATTAGGGATAGCAATGTCCAATTAGTGATTTTGCAACAAAAAAAAGGAGCTATTTGCATTGTTCGCACAGCTAACCCAAAGTTCACTGAAGACGCTCAATATGTGCAACTGTGAATAAGCATCTGAACAAAACATGTTCTGAATGTTAACAATATGTATGCCCAAAGAGTTATATTGTGATGTTATTGTTCGAGTTTTGCATGAGGGCATATTGCTGTGAATATATATTTTTTTTAACTGTTTTTATTGTTTTATTCAACACATAGGCAATAATGACAGTGTATAGAGAATCACATAATGTACTTAGGCGGTATATAGCTGAATATCTTGGCATAATTAAGTCAATAGTATTCCAATTTTTCTGTAATGTCACCCCTGTCGGTACAATTCCCAACCTACCCACCAATCCACCCTCACTCTTCATCCGGGCTCTTGCCCTCTATGTGTGAATATTTTTTGAGAAATGTAAGGTTCTTTTAAAATGGTGTTTGCATATATTTCTCAAATATTTGGTTAGATCGCTGCAGAATGGCGATAAGTGTTTTTTTTTTGTTAATTACAGCCTTCAAATAGAGTTTTTCTGCATAACACTGGTCAGTAATAGCTTTGATTTTACCACACTACAAGAGTATTCGTACTAACGACTCTTACAAATCTCTTCCAAGGTAATGGAGTTTTACTTTATACATTGTCTAACCTCATGGGAGGGAGGAGAAAAAAAAAGATAGTGATTGATTAGCCATCAACATGGTGGCCATGCGCATAATGGGTTTAAGGAGTAAATATCAATGAACAAATGACATCTGGAGCAAACAGCTGCCTCAGAGGAGGCAGATTGGCGCATGTGAATCAATAGTGATATCAACTGGTGGATAAATGGAAGACCACTCCCTGCAGAATATGTTGGTTTAAAAGGCAACGGACGTTTGAGTCGGAGCCAGGGAAGATGGCAGGGACTGGATCGTCTGCTGGTGACAGCATCGGATACATCCACCCCTGCCCTAAAAGGAATGGTACATCTGTAAGGGCATTTGGAAATGCTGCGAGGATTGGTGTCTCCAAGGCGACTGGCTCCTGAACAGGTCTCTATATTTTATGTATTGCTGATGGAACTGCCTCGGTAGGTAGGCCTGGCTCATCAAGCGAGCATTACCTCGGTTTACAGAGAGATGCCTTTTGCCACATAGGTATTGGCCATGAAAGGGCATTTGAATTACAGTGGGTTGATCATCAACTAAAAAGTCTGTGGAACACTTGCACGCATGTCCGATTAGGGTGGCAGCCATATTCATGGATCAATCCATAGTGTCAGCCAACTGCAGACAGATGCTTCAAGATCTGTTTGGATGAATCCAAGCCATCCATGTCTGAGAAGGGGTTTCTCATGTGATCCCAAAGAGTCAGCTTTGCAAACAGCATGAAAACAGCCATGTGCAGAGGATGTGGAGCCCAGAGTGTGAAGGGCAAGGGTATCGGAAGCAAAGACTTTACATTCCACTTAGTTTTGTTAGACTAAAGGATCATGGGAAAGACATTCAGGTACATTTGCGAGGAGGAAGCAGGGACCACCAAGTTTTCTGTTGAAAGATAATAAAATAAGAGCTGAATTGTCTATGGATTATTAGACCAAAAAAGGTTATTCCCAAGACACTGAAGGCTCTACAACCGCAGGAGAAGCTGCAAAATGTGTTAAAATAACAGATTCTGCCCCTGAAAAGTGTATGATGAACACTTATGTTAGTGAACAAAGACGTCTTATGAAGGAGGATCAGAGGGGCAGTCGAAGTATTACCGGACTCTGGTATCTGTCTTCTGCACCTCAGACATGTTAAAGGCATTTGAGTCAAACCCAAATACTTATTTCAACTGGGCAAATCACAGGCCTCTTTGAAGATGTCCTGCGAGAAGGGCTTTCATAAAAACAAGCCATAACCTTCTCCTTTGCCACTTAGATTAACTCGTCTGACTAAGACCGTGGTGGTGGAAAAATAGGTCCAAGTGGAGCATCCAAGTCAGCACTGCTTGATCCTGGTCAGAGGGTATGTGGGAGAGAGAGGATACAGCACCTTGAAGGGCACTAACAACTTCTTAGGCACTGAAGGCCATCGGAGGTGCAGCGTCTGAAAGACACCGGAATCCCCAAAGCAGAACAGGCTCACCCTTAGAAGTGGCCCAGAGCATACTTGAGCCATCCTGAACGAAGCCAACATGGCATATCAGAGAGCTTTGATTAACACAAGGTCAGCCAGAGGAGCCAGAAATTCCAGTATAGTTTTTTTTTTTTTTTAATTTTTAAGGTCAGGATAGTTTCAGGGGAAAAGTTTGGCATCAAGTAACACCTAACAGTCTCTGGAGCACGGCTGTTTCCTTGAGGAAGAACACATTCTTCGGTCTATTGATCTTTTTGTGTTTTCTGTGGTCCCTACTTAAAAGAGGGGGAAGTGGGCAAAAAAAATCAAGCACATCCACCCAACAATATGATCCCTCCTGTAGAAAAACCAACAGCTAGTTTCTCCAAATGCAACTCACCAAACTGCAAGAACAAGTATTAGACATGCAAAACTTTCCCACAGAACTCAGCAGTGCAAGTCCTTCACAACCCCAGGCTTCTCTGCAGAGTAACCCAAGCCCAGTAAATTAAAGAAACCCAAGCCCAGTAAATTAAAGACATGTATGCCTGCACAGCATCGTAATGTACACACACTGTGGGAAAAGTACCCTCGAGCTCCTCCCATTAGTCACTGGCTGAAAGAAGCCATGAATGGACTCACCTCCCCAGGTTTGTGACAGATACTGCACTTGATGATCTCGCCAGGGTCCGAGGGTCTCTGCGGCTGAGGGGGAGGTCGTACTGGCTGTGCCTCAAACAGCGCTAGACAAGAATTGGTGCAAAACTCTTGGAAGGCGCCCCCATCTCCAGTCTGGGCCACAACAGACTCTTTGGAGCTCAAGATTTCCCTAGAATGCCAAGGAGTGGATGAGAATGATAAAAGGGTTAGTGGAAGCAGAGGAAGGAAAGTACTTACTAGAAACCCTTGTTTTCATCACAGACCATCATTTACATCAATAGGTCAGAATTCAGCAAACGTTTAAAAAAATGTACACTAAAAGAAGGACTAACACTTTAACAAGGCATCGCTGATGGAAAGATACAGTAAGTACATACGATCATTGGAAGTAGGTGAAAGCTCGTACGTTTCTGGTCCATTCCGGACCATGTTCAGTGACACAGGGTGTTTTATGAGCCATTCAAACTGATAATGCCATGTCCACTTTCCTATATTATCTAGCTCTTGGCATTCCTTCTTCCCTTTCATGTCCTTTTCGTTGCTTTCTTCTCTTTCCTTTCAGCACCTTGAACGAACCCACAGTACTTCTAAGTGCTATGCAAACGAGCAACACCACAAGGTTAAAAAAACATGACTTGAAGCTACGTTATTTACTATTCTTAATAAATATATAAATGAAAATTCATGATCTATTCCTTTAGCTTCCTTACTTCTGTAAAACATCTAGCCAACACGTGTTCCGTCTGGCAACATTGCCTGGACTTCTTTCCTCAGGGCTACAAACTAAAATGCTATATGCAACCACAATTTTGCAGAATAATGCGACTATCAGGTTTCAAACCCATGGCTCGTTTCTTCATGTCTGGACTCTTCAGTGACCTTTTATATAAACCACACATCCTCCCTTTTAATCCCAACCCTTTATGGCCACATCAGTCGCAATGATCGCCTCCAGAGTTGGGTCCCCTTTCTTTGGACTGCCAGAATTTATGCATTGCAGATCCACCGCTACTTGCGGAATAAGACCTCATCGCCCTGGTGTTGCAACTCTGAACGCAAAACCATACTTCACCCACAATTAAAGGCAAAGGTGCTCCCCATATGCTTGTCCTTGGGATCCAGTAGCAGCCACTGGTTGTGGGGCAGTGTTCGTAGTGGATCATATTACCACCAGTGATCCTGGCCCACAATACTGAGGTATTCTAATTAGTCCAAGTTACTCCCTTAAGGTACTCAACCACTTGGCACCACTCCCTTGGACAGTTTAAACTAACTTCAGAAAGCAGAGGGGAGTTAACTCAGCATTACCATGACAATAGTAACACTGAATAACTTCAATGTCCAGTCAGTGTTACAAAAAAAAGAAAAAAAGACTTTATCAAGCAAAAATGAAATTAAAACTAAGATTAATAAAGAAAACCAAATGGTGCCATCGCTTACTTGGGATAACATATGCACCTAGACATAGCTGTAGCTCTGCATATCTAGGCGTTAAGAATGGTACCATTGCCAATATTATTCAATGGGCTTCGTTTTAGACGACTGAGAGCTTGAAAGCATTCTGGGTCGTTAGCTACTTGCAGTCCTGCGCTCTCGCAAAGAGAATTTACAGGTGGGTAAGAAATAGAGATGCAAGAAGCACGGATTTCACGCCGCTCCAAGAGTACCAAAGGGTGGAATAAAAGTAGTCATTCTCAAATAGTTAAAACCAACCACCCAAACAACTAGGAACTCTGTAATATGGATTTCACGCACCTGCAAAAGCCCTATCTGTTCCCTATGTATTCCAAGGAGACCAGCTAAGTACTAAGGGTGCCTTTCCACTTAGGAGGCACGATATTCCAATGCGAGGACCCTGTGCCACCCACTACAATCAAAGTTTGCACCACGTCCAACTAGAAACTCTTCCATTAGGGGCAGATAGTGACCACTACTTCTATCGGCAAGTGCTCCAGAAACCATAAGTGAAAGGTGGTTCAGCCTGGATCGAGGGTCATCTATTTCAGTAGGAATAAAAAAAACTCCTTGTCGTAGGGAGGCAGAGGAACAGAATGCCTCCTCGTCCTACAGGGCATAAACCAGGGGGGATACAGGTATCCTAAAGACGAAGGAAGGATGGGGTCGTGCAGGTTCACCCATCAATATATGAAGCCAAGCCAGCTCTTCCACTCAGGTCTTGGTGTCGCATTTCCTTCTGGCCAGCAGGGTTGGGGCAGCATCAAGGCACACGTGGCAGGCTCTGTGTCGAATTGTCTTCACATAGGTTTCTCTCCTCATCTGCATAGTGTACAGGTCTACCAAGGAATCGGAGCGTTCGTTGCTACTAAAGAGGCAGTCAAGTCTCTCATCAACTCTCATGGCTTTACCAGATTTGGGTCCAGTCCAGAGTGAGGGCCGCTATTCAGCAGAGGTTCTAAACATGGTTGGCTGTCTTCTCTCCACACAAGTGTGCTGGCCTTCTGGGTGCCAAGAAAACAAAGATAGAAACTGCAGAAGGAGGGGACCAGGATTTATTAACATTTAGCTGGCCTCAAAAGAAATACTCGCCAACTCCCTGTAGCACGTCAGATTTCATCAGGTCGAGCAATTTTTAGGATCTACTCGTCCGTTCTGGCAATGAATTTAAGCTTGAAATGAACATGTGTTCTGTTCATTCAGAAAAGTGAAAGAGAAATAAAGGTGCTTTTACATCTGTTTTTTATCTTGACACATTTGTGGTCTGTTCAAGGACAGCGGTTAAAAGTCAATTCGTCTTTTTAATAATCACTGCTCATATTATCCTAGAAAATTGTGTTTATTGTTCGTTCTCCCACTACACTTAGAGGTCTTTGTCAAGTGCGCTGCCTGCCAATCATTGTGAAACAAATGGCTGTTAGATGTCAGTGTTTTTTCCCAACACAAAACATTTAAATAGCTTGTAAATGAACAGCACAAACAGATTTCAAAATATCTGAAATCACGAAAGCACATTTGTGTGAGCGGTCCCAAAAGCTGCCACAATCATATTTAACTGAGGCCACAATGCAAAGAGAATGGGCGCTCCCTATGGGTGCCCAACACCGACTAGTCTCAGGAGCAGGGATCAGGGTGCAATCCTGACAAACCTTGGCCTCCTTCAGCACATTCTCCTACAATCATAAATGGTGTGGTGGACCGTAGAGAAACCTTGGGCCAGTGTACATTTCTTGGCAGAAGGCCATCGCCTGGACATTCAGGAAATCAACTCCATGGCATCATCAATTAAGGCATGAAAGATTGATTCAAGTCATTCGTTATTTGTCTACTTCACATGTGGTGACCGTGTCTTCAATCATCTTGAGCTTGTGTTTGAGAAATAAGAGTGTTCTAACTCAATCGATCGTTAGTTGGGAAGTGTCCTGATTTTTAAAGGTGGACAAAGCCAAACAGGAGCCTGAGGCCATCACAGCTTTGGTAATGAAGCTATTAGGGTTAGAGCATGTTATGACATTAGAGACAGTAAAAAATAAGCACAACTGTATATAAAGAGGCACTAAGGCAATAACCCAAACCTAGTCCAGTATACATTTCAAAACGTAACCTAAAAGGTCTACAAATGAGCCTCACTCAGGAAATACAGAAAAGCTTGCATCAGAAGCTTCGGACTGTTCATCACGCCAAAAGCTGAGCATCAAAATGGCAGGTCGACAAGACTGGAATTAATTTTCCATGTGGCTCCCGTGTATGTGTCATGGTACAATCGTCTCAGACGAGTAACTTCAGCAAAAAGCTACCTGGGGCTGCATCAGCCATGAAAGGGGTGTGTGGATTAGTTTGAGAACATGTGCCAGGAACACAGATGCTACAGGTGCAGGGACCATCTTGACAAAAGCAGACGAAGAACAAAGTGCTACATCATCTGCAGATCGCTTTGCATAACGACTTCAATTAAAAAAGAGGTCAAAAGGTTTGATGCATGGAGTGGCCAGGTTGAAGGGCAGGGGTAGTTATGGGTGAGGTCAATCTCGAGGTCTCTAGACAGCATGTGACTAGGAGTGGGTGCATTAGGCACCAGAAAAATTACCAGTTACAGACTGTGTACATTTTTAAACACAGGATGACCCTTCGCATCTACTGATCCACAATCTATAGCACCAACGCCTGAACATGATCTAGGTCGCAGCTGGTGCAGGCACCTGAATTGGATTATAGGCACGGACAACAGTTACATTAGGATTTGCAGACCGAAATGGCACCTGATCACACAAAAAATCCCACGTACACAAATACACCTTCTGCTGTATAGACACAAATTTGGTACTATTCTCCTACTGATGATCAGAGCAATTTCAGCATACACCCCACCAGTTGAATATAAGGAAAATGTTACTTACTCTGTAAGCATCTGTTTGAAGCACGCAGTGTTGTAGATTCAGATGCTCTGCATACTCCCGCCATTTAGTGCTGGGCTCGGGCGTTGCAAGTAGTTTTTATTGGAAGAAGTCTACAAAGTCACAAGCTGTCCAGTGACTCTAGCCTTAGTTGGCAATACGGGTGTGCACGGACTCCGCTGTTTGATTGTTTTCGGACAGTGTGTCAGCGTAAGTAAGGAGTGGTGAGCGACATCAATATGGTGACCATGCATATAATGTGTATAAGGAGTAAATCTCAATGAACAAACGATACCTGGAGCAAACATTGACCCCAGAGGAGGTGGATGAGAGCTTGTGAATCTACAGCACTACACGCTATAAACAGATGCTTGAAGGGTAAGTAACACATTAACTTCGTAGCATGCGTTTCTGTAGATGCACAATGTCTGCGTAGACTTTAAAGCAGTACTCCCCTAGAATACGGCTCAGTCAGCAGGAGACACAGATATCTGAAATAATGTGCTCAAAAATATTTGGCCAATTCTAACCTGCTGATTATCTAGAACATTCACGCGACAATGTTTTCTGAAGGTATGCGGAGTTGAACATGTAGCTGCCTTACAAATACCAGCTATGGGAATGTTTCCCAAGAAAGCCATTGTTCCACCCTTCTTTTAAGTAGAATGGGGGAGTAGGAATGGTTCTTTTGCCTTTAAGGTAAAAGATGTGAATGCATTAATCAATCCACCTGATTATGCTGGCACTTTTGATACTGGGTGAACTTTATGAGGCTTAACAAAAGCAACAAAAAGTTGTTGGGTTTGACAGAAAAGGTTTAGTTCTGCCAACGAACAACATTAGATCCGGTTTCAGATCTTATATATGAAGATGTCTTTCCGCGGAGTCGGAAGATAACCGGGAGCTAGATTGTTTGGTTAGGGTTGAAACGGGATATAACTTTGGTGAGGAATTTAGGGTTAGTGCTAAGAGCAACTATCCTTATTAACTTGAACGAAAGCCTCTAGCAGGAGCCTGGAGTTTACTGATATACCTTAAAGACGCAATAGCTATGAGGCAAGCCCATTTACAAGATAGGAGCAGCAAATGGCAGGAGAGTGAGTAACAGTTCAAATGAAATGTCAATTAGCCTAGTGAGAACCACATTAAGAGAGCAGCAGGTGAAACTGTGGGTGGAATAAATGCAAGGCCTCCCATGAAAGCTTTATTGACAGGAATTCGAATAATGAAGAATGCTCCCTATTTTGCATAGAACAGTAACAGCAGCCAGGAAAAGGCATACAGATGTGTGTGCTAACCTTGACTTTTGAGCTGGTAGCAGACATAGTCCTGGACAGAGGTTTAGAGGTGGTACAAGTGTTTTGTATTGCAATAATATACGAACCTGTTCCACTTTCAAGCATACCAAGCACATATAGTAGGTATAGGGCTTCCCCTAAGAATATCCATACAATTATGTAATAAACTGAGATAACAAAATGGTTACTTAGCAGTAGGAGTAGTTTTGCAGCTTGAAGAGTTTCCTGGATTCGCATGCTGTGTACTATTCCGCCATCTAGTGGTTGGGTCCAGTACGTTTTCCCCCCTCTTTGGAGCATTGTAGACTACCATTTGGTGCTAGGTCCATCCCTTGTGTGACATCAGACAGCCCCCCGAAGTTCCTGTGCGTGGTAGCCATCTTCGGATTCTTTTTCCTCCCTTTTCCTTACTTGGTAAAATAGGTTAGGTCTTAAATCTTGTTCTCTTTAGTTGTTAATTCTTTATTGACATGATTTTTTCTCCACCTGTTTGCATTCCTCCTTTGAGGGGAGGTTGGGTGGGTCGCATGTGAATCCAGAAACTCTTCAAGCTGCCAAACTCCTCCTACTGGTAAGTAACCATTTCGTTTTGCACAGGAATCCTTTTCTGGATTCACATGCTGTGCATTAGATTATCTAGAGGTTCCCCCTCCTTGGGGGGGCTGTGGTAAGTTGAGGAAGATTTTGCAAACATGTGTTGAAGTACTTTTTGTCCCACTTGAGCTTCTTTAGTCATCTGTATATACACGTAGTAATGCTTGGTGAAGGTTTGTTGAGATGACCAAGCTGCTGCTGCACATAGTGTCTATTGGCACGTTGGCCACGAAGGCCAGGGTTGCCCCTTATTTCCTTGTTGAGTGGGCTTTCGGCTGTGTGTTTGGAGTCTTTCCTACTGAGGCATAGTATACTTGAATTGCCTCTACAATCCAACATGCAATTGTCCCCTTTGTCTCGGGTGCTCCCTTGTTCGACCTTGAGTAAGACGAACAACTGCCTTTACGGAATTGTTTTGTCTCCTGTAGATAGTATAGTAAAGCTCTTCTACCATCCAGGGTATGAAGGCTTCTTTCTAGTCATGTTTGTGGGGTTTTTGAAGAAGACAGCTAGCTGTATGCTTTGGTTCATATGGAATATGCTAACTATCTTTGGTAGAAATTGAGGCTTTGTCCTTAGGATAACCTTGTCCTTGTGTATCTGCATGTATGGTTCCTCAATCGTTCACACTTGTAGTTCACTTATTCGTCGTATAGATGTTATGGCTATTATGAACGTAGTCTTTATGGTCATGTATTTGGGTTCTGCTTTGCGCATGGGCTCGAATGGTCCGGTCATTCGTTGTGTTAGAACTGTGTTTAAGCTCCACATTGCAGCTAGAGACTCCCTTGGGGTGCAATCCTGTTGGCCCCTTCCAGGAATCTTTTGATGACTGGTGCTGTAAAGTAACTTTTACATGAATCTCCCCTGGTGTAGGCTACAATTGCTGCCAGGTGCAGCTTGTGGCTTGGGTATTGATGTTGCTGTCAACACTGTTTCCTGTGTGGAAATCGAATTTAGGGTACTGTTTTCTGTACATCATATGGTGTACCACTTCCACTTAGCTGCGTAGCATTGTCTTGTGGTTTGTTTCTTTGCCTCATTTAGTATCTCCATTGTTCTTTGTGGTATGTTTGTATGTCTGGATTCTACATATTCAGGTGCCAGGCTGAGCGTCGCTGGTTCCGCATGACAAATTTGACCCCTCTGCATTTTGAGAAGATCCTTCTCTGCCCTGAATTTAATCCACTGTCCCCTGGACAGTTCGAGTAGGCTTGAGTACCGGGTTTGCCTTGCCCATTGAAGGGCTGTGAGAATTAGATTTGTAACTGGTTGCCTGGCTCTTTCCAGTGCCTTTTGTAGGAGACTAACCGGAGGAAAAGCATTTGCAAATGTCCCTGACCAGTTTAGCAACAGGCTATTCCCTTTTGATAGGTGGTTTCGAAACCTGAAGGAGAAGAATTTGCATTTTTTGTTCTCCCATATTGCGAATAGGTCTATTTCTGGTGTCCTCCAGAGGTTGAAGACCTGTAGCAGGCTCCTTTGCTTTATCTCCCATTCGTGGGAGCTGCAGTTGTGTCCGCTGAGTTGGCCCACTTCGGTGTTGTCCTTTCCTGGTAGGTGAATTGTCTGTATGCTGATTTTCCTTTAAGAGGCCCATTTCCATATTTCCCGAGCTGATTTTCTTCCTCCTAGTTTGTCGAAGTAAAACATTGTTGTGGTATTGTCAGTCTGGATCAATACTGTCTTCCCTCCTATGTGGGCTTGGAATGCCTTTAGTGCCAGAAACACCGTCTTCCTCTCTAGGAAGTTGACGTGCTTTACAGAGTCTGCATTGCTCCATTGACACCGTACCCTCAAGTTTCCTGAATGTGCTCCACAACCCTTGAGAGACGCACCTAGTGCGAGGGTCACTGAGGGAGTTGGTGTAGTGTTATGTTCTTGGATGTCCACCATTGTATCTTCTTCTGAACTGTTTGTTACAACCACTAGATCCTCCCAACTCCCTGTGGCTTGTGACCAACTGTAGAGGGCGCATGTGAAGACATGCATGAGTGAGAAGGGGGAGATTCATGAGTGAGAAGGGGGAAGGGGGATGCATGAGTGAGAAGGGGAATGCATGAGTGAGAAGGGGGATGCATGAGTGAGAAGGGGGATGCATGAGTGATACGGGGGATGTATGAGTGATACGGGGGATGCATGAGTGATACGGGGGATGCATGAGTGATACGGGGGATGCATGAGTGATACGGGGGATGCATGAGTGATACGGGGGATGCATGAGTGATACGGGGGATGCATGATGCGATCATGCCCATGAGTTTCATGACTGTCCTCGCTGTCAGAGACTGACCCTTCTGGTGGAGAGTTTCTTTTCTGATACCTTGTATTCTCTTTTGGGTAAGGAACGCCCGTGCAACCTTGGAGTTTAATCTTGCTCCTAAGAAGGTTTTTTCTTGTCGATGACTTTTTGTGGTTTATTGAAAAACCCAAATCTTGCAGTGTTGTGATCACCTGATGAACTTGTGTGTAACATCTTTGCTTTGAATTTGCCTTCACTGGCCAGTCGTCTAGGTAGGGATAGACAGAGATTCCTCTCCTTCTTAAGGTTGCTGCTATTGCAGCTAGGCACATTGGGAAGGCTCTTAGTGCTGATTTTATTCTGAAGGGCAAGACCTTGAATTGGTAGTGAATGTCCTTGTGGGTGAACCGGAGGTATCTTTGGTGTGCTTGGTTCATGAGGATGTGCAGATGGGAATCCTTTAGATCTATTTTTGCCATGAAATCCCCTTTTTGAAGCTGTGGGATTACCTCCTGAGGCGTTGACATCTTGAAATGCTGCGTGCGAATGAATTGGTTTACAAATCTGAGGTCTAAGATAGGTCTTAGCAGGAGATCTTGCTTTGGTACCATTAAGTAAGGTGAATAGTTCCCTTTGAAGTGTTCACTCCTTAGTATCGTCTCTATTGCTTGTTTTTGTAGGAATTCCACATGGTGGCAGACGACCTCCTAAACAGAACAAAAATAGACATTTCCAGACCCAACCACTAGATGTGCGAATAATACACAGCATGTGGATCCAGAAACTAATAGTTTTCTTACCTGTCGGTGTAGTTTTGCAGCTTGAAGATCTTTCTGGATTCACTATGCTGTGCATTATTCCGCGGTCTTGTGGTTGGGTCCGGATTCGTAGTCTATTCTTTGTTTTTTTTGGGTTTTTTTGTAGCCCAGGTGAGCGTCGGCGTCACACCCCCTTGGGTGTATTTCCGGTGACGTCGGCATGCTTCCTGCGGAAGCTCCCACTCTTGGGCGCCATCTTCGGGTTCTTTTTTTCCGTGTTTCTTTCGTTTCCGAAGTAATGGCAATGTTCTATTTAGTTGATATTTTACCGCTTTGTACTTTTTAAAAAATCCTTTCTTTTTTGTTAACCACCTCTTCTCTCTCCAGCCTCATCTTTCTGGCGGAGGTGGGTGGGTTCGCTAGTGAATCCAGAAAGAGCTTCAAGCTGCAAAACTACACCGACAGGTAAGAAAATGAATATGCTACTTACCAGTATGCATCTGTTCTTGGCATGTAGGGCTGCTAACATTCATATCTATTGCATAGATCGCCGCCTAGTGTTGGGTCCGGATGATTGAACATTGTTGTCCTGGAAGAGTCTTCGAAGTATCACGAGATAGGTGGCTCCTCCCCTGGACTACAGTGCGCATGGGCATCGACTCCATCCCCAGATTGTTTTTAGCCATTGTGGCAGAGATGGAGTGAAATAGTGTAAATGATGTCCATGCTAATGATTGAATGCAATAAAGTATCTGCAGCCGCTACGGGCACCGGGGAGGAGGGTGGGCGATATGAATGTTAGCAGCCCTACATGCCAAGAACAGATGCATACTGGTAAGTAGCATATTCAGTTCGAGGCATGTGGTTTGCTAAATTCATATCTATTGCATAGAATACATAGCAGTCCCTCCATTAACGGCGGTTGCCCCTGCCAGCTGCAGAAGTCTGAAAAAGAGTTTTGAGAATAGCCTGTCCTACAGCAGCCTGCTGCTTGGAATGCACATCTACACAATGTTTGGTAAATGTGTGCGGTGTAGACCACGTGGCTGCTCTACAAATGTCTTCCAAAGGAATATTCCCCAGGAAAGCCATGGAGGCCCCCAACTTGCGTGTGGAGTGCGCTCTTGGGGGGATTGTTAAAGTACGTTTAGCTTTTTGATAACAAATCTGGATGCACTTAACAATCCATCTGGCTATTCCTGCTTTGGAAATAGGGTTGCCTTTGTGCTGGGCTGAGAAGGCAACAAAAAGTTGTTGTGTTTTCCTAAAGTGTTGTGTTCTGTCAATGTAGTACATCAACGCCCTTTTTACGTCTAATGTATGGAGCATTCTTTCCGCTACTGTTTGTGGGGTTTGAAAGAATGCGGGCAGGTCAATAGTTTGGTTGATATGAAACTGTGACACCACCTTCGGAAGGAATTTGGGGTTAGTGCGGAGCACTACCCTGTTTGAATGAATTTGTATGAATGGCTCTTGGATTGTGAGCGCTTGCAGCTCACTAACACGCCTGAGCGATGTAATAGCAATGAGAAAAGCCACTTTCCATGTCAGGAACTGAATCTCGCATGAGTGTAGTGGCTCAAAAGGTGGGCCCATCAGCCTAGTGAGGACTACATTAAGGTTCCACACTGGAGCTGGTGGTGTTCTTGGAGGAATGACTCGTTTCAGTCCCTCCAGGAAGGCTTTAATGGCAGGCACCCTGAAAACAGAGAGATGCTGCCTGTTTTGGAGATAAGCCGCTATGGCGGATAAGTGTATCCGAATGGAAGCATACGCCACATTGCATTTGTAAAGATGTAACAAATAGCAGATGATGTTAGGAATGGATGCATCTAGCGGGTTGATATTGTGTTCAGTACAGTAAATGACAAACCGCTTCCATTTTGCTGCATAGCAAGCTCTGGTAGTGGGCTTTCTTGCCTCCCGGATGATGTCCATGCATTCAGGAGGCAGGTTGAGGTAGCCAAACTCTAGGACCTCAGGAGCCAGATCGCCAGATTGAGCTGTTGCGGGTCTGGATGCTGAATGTCGCCATGGTTCTGCGTCAAGAGGCTTGGAGAGAGATGCAGCCTTTGATGCGGTACCACGGAAAGTTCTAGAAACGTGGTGTACCATGGTTGGCGTGCCCACGTTGGAGCAACCAGGATTAGCGTCATCGAGTGTTGCTTTAGCTTTCTTGCCACCAGTGGAATGAGAGGCGCTGGGGGAAAAGCGTACGCAAATCTGCCTGACCAGTTCATCTATATCGCATTCTCCTGCGATTCTGGGTGAGGGAACCTGGCGGCAAAGCTTTGGCATTTTGCGTTTTCCCTTGTGGCAAAGAGGTCTATCTCCGGATTACCCCACTGTTGGAAGTACGGGTGGAGTACTGATGGATGTATCTCCCACTCGTGCATTTGATGGCTGTACCTGCTGAGTAGATCCGCCATCTGATTGTCTGTGCCCGGGAGGTGTTCTGCCATGAGGAAGATGTTCCTCTGAATGGCCCACTTCCACATGCTCTGAGCCAGATGAGACAGCTGTGGAGAGTGAGTACCTCCCTGCTTCTGGATGTAGTACATGGCTGTCATGTTGTCCGTCCGGATCAACACGACCTTGTTGCACAGATGTACTTTGAAGGACTTGAGCGCCATGAAGATTGCCATCAGTTCCAGGTAGTTGATGTGCAACTTCTGTTGCTGCGTCGACCACAGTCCCTGCACCGTGTAGTGGAGCACATGAGCTCCCCACCCCTGGAGAGATGCGTCCGTTGTTAGAATAATCTGTGGCACAGGCTCTTGGAACGGTCGGCCCTTGCAAAGGTTGTGTGGATTCCACCAATGCAGAGAGTTGTATGCCCGACCGGTAACCAACACTAGGTCTGTCAGTTGTCCTTGAGCCTGTGTCCACCGATTCGCCAAGCATTCTTGGAGCGGACGCATATGCAACCTTGCGTGCGGGACTATGAAGATGCAGGAGGCCATCATGCCTATCAACTGCATGAACACTCTCGCTGGTAGTGAGTGTTGCGGTCTGAACCTCTGGATGAGCGACTGAATGTTGTCGATCCTCACCGGGTTTGGTTGAGCCATAGCAGTCAGGGTATTTATTGTCGCGCCTAGATACTGCCGCACATGGGCTGGCTGAAGGTGCGACTTTGGGTAGTTCAGTGAGAACCCCAGACTGTGAAGGAGGTGAATGGTGTGGGACATGTCTGCGGCACACTGCTGTTCCGACTTTGCTTGAACGAGCCAGTCGTCTAGGTAAGGGTAGACATGTATATTTTGTCTCCTGAGGTGCGCCGCAACTGTCGCCAGACACTTTGTAAACACTCTGGGGGCAGTGGTCACTCCGAAGGGTAGTACCTTGAACTGATAATGCCTGTTTTGGATGGTGAACCTGAGGTATTTTCTGTGGGAGGGGTGGAGTGGTATGTGAAAATAAGCATCCTTGAGGTCCAAGGTCGCTAGGAAGTCCCCTTGGTTTAGCAGGGGAAGAATCTGCTGCAGCGTCAGCATGTGAAAGTGTTCTGACAGTATATACAGGTTGAGGGGGCGTAGATCCAGAATGGGTCTGAGGGATCCGTCCTTTTTTGGGATAAGGAAGTACAGGGAATAGACCCCTGTACCTTCCTCCTCCATTGGTACGAGCTCGATTGCGCCTTTTTACAGCATCACCACCACTTCTTGCTGCAATAAGTGCAAGTGCTCTGCCGACATAGGACGCTGTCTTGGGGGAATGTTGGGTGGAGTGGATGTCAACTCCAAACAATAACCGTACTGGATACGTTTTCTCACCCACCTGTCTGTGGTGATGGACGTCCAGACTGGCAGGAACTGCTGGAGTCTCCCCCGACAGGTGTTGGATGGTCGGGGGGCAGTGACAGAGAGTCACTGTTTGTTGGTGGCAGAGGAACGGGAGTTGTTGTTTCCTCTGCCTCTGCCCTTGGCACTATTTCCTCTGTAACCCCCTCTACCTTGCTTGGGGTACGAGGACTGTGCGCCACCTTTCGTGAATTGTGTTTGTTGTGCCAGGTGTCCTCTGGTAACACCGCGGGTACCTGAGCGACGAAAAGTGCTCCCCCTGAATAGCTGGGACTGAAGCGCCCCCATGGACTTCGCTGTCTCATTGTCCTTTTTAATTTTTTCGAGGGTGGTGTCAACTTCTGGGCCAAACAGTCTGTCTGGATTAACGGGCTGGTTGAGTATAGTTGTTTGAATGTCAGGTTTAAAACCTGATATGCGAAGCCATGCTTGGCGCCTTAACATGACGCTAGTGTTAATAGCCCTAGCCGCTGTATCTGCCACATCAAGCGCACACTTTATTGCAGAGTTTGAAATGAGCATTCCTTCTTGTATGAGCATCTCGGCTGCCTCCTTAAACTCATCTGGGAGGTGTTGAAGGAGCTGTTCTAGGGTGTCGTAATGCGCCCTATCATAACGTGCCAACAGTGCCTGTGTGTTTGATATGCGCCAGATATTGGCAGCCTGCGCAGCCACCCTTTTGCCAGATGCCTCAAGCACTTTCGACTCCTTGTCTGGGGGAGGAGCTTCACCAGTTGTCTGGGAGTTCGCCCTTTTGCGGGCATTTGCGACCACCAACGAGTTCAGAGGCAACTGTCCCCGAATACATGCAGGGTCCCCAGGTGCCGGTCTGTATTTCTTTTCAATACGTGGGTTTACCACTCTCGCCCTGGTAGGTTCCTTAAAGATCTCTGAGGCATGCTTAAGGACACCTTTTAGCATAGGAAGTGTTTTAACAGTTTTTTCTGAAGCCGAGAAAGTGTCAAATAGAAAATCTTCTTCCACCGGGTCAGCATGCATGTCCACATCATGATTTGCAGCTGCCCGCTCTATCAAGGCATTAAATGCCGCTGAATCCTCAGTTGGGGATGTTCGTGCACCAAAACCCTGTGGGTCCTGTACCACCTGATGGCCTCCCTGGTCACCAGTGTCCACCCATGAGTCCTGTTGCTCATCAGGGTCATTGTTAGCTGGGAAATTGTACTGGTCATCCTGGTTATCGTCCTCTCCCCCTGACTGATTGGGGGAAGGTGATGGGCTCCTCCTTGGTGGAGGCTGAATAGGTTCAACAAGGGCAGGAATGTCCTGTGCCGGCCTCTTCTTCTTTAGTGGTATGACATAGGATTCCAATGGGTGGGAAGTGATCATTCGCTTATAGAGCGTTAATTTCCCCGTTTCGGCATCGATATAATGCTCAGATTGTTCTTCTGAAGCTTGATGTCGATCCAATCGGCCACTTAGTGTCGAAGGTTCCGATGTTTCAGTGGTCTTCGGCACCGATCTGGGTGCAAATGCCTTCGGTGCCACCTTCGGCGGCAGAGTGTAGAGAAGCTTGGTTGAAGTCTTCGTAGGTGCGTCAACCAGTTTCGGAGCCGACGGCGTGTGAGTCGTCGACGTTAAAGTCTTCTCCCGAATTCGTTTGAGGGAGTCAGTGACCTGCTTTGTGAAGGAAGCGGAGGGTGTCGTAACCGATGCCCTATGTCCGTCACCATCGGAGGCCCTCCGTGCCGACGAGGTGTCCGCCGAGGCATCTTCGGCCCCAATGGTCCGCGCCTCCGTTGTAGGCTTAGGCGCTGATGCCGTTGCTTTAGATCCGGCGTCTGTGTGCCGATGCGTAGGGCCTCCGGACTTTGGCTCGGGGCCCTTTGTCGACTTTGCTTCGACCGGGCGTTTGCCAGTTGGCGCCGCAGTCGCGTCCGAAGGAGTTTCAACAGTCTTAGTGGACTTTGCCGGAGTAACCGTGCTCGACACGTGTTGGACGACCTTCTTAGAGGACGGGTCCTTGGCCACCTTCTGTGGCGGTGTCGGCTCGACAGCCTTCTTCGGCTTCAGAGGCCCGGCGGGCGACGGAGTCGATGACGTAGCAGGCTTTTTCATTTTTGATGGTACGTCGGCCATCTTTGGTGTAGTCGAATCCGAAGGTTTCGGTTTCGATGGTACGTCGGCCATCTTTGGTGTCGTAGAATCCGAAGGTTTTGGTTTCGGTTTCGATACGCGCAATGGCGTCTCCGCTGGTGTGTCCGTGGCCGGGCTAGAAGGCGGGGCCGGGGATAGCGGTGCAGGGTCGTGGGTAAGGCCGAGTGGCGATCCCGTGACCTGAGCCTGAGTCATGTAACTTTCGGGGCATAGCTCTTCCTCCGAGCTATCTTCCGCGGCGCCATAAACTTCTTCATCGTCCCCTACCTCCTCGACGTATTCAAGGTCCTGGCCCTCAACGGGTACTTCGGGATCTGCCTCGACCTCCGTCGATGGGGGTGAAATCTGCAGGCGATGGCTTGGGCCTTCTGCCTCGGGCTCGTCGAAGATGTCGTCGGGTGCCGGAGCCGCTCGCTGGGCCTCGAGGCGCGCCGCGCGCCGAAGCTTGAGCGTTTTCTTCGACCTGAACTGTGAGCAGGCCATACAGTTGTCCTCGTTGTGGTCCGGCGAGAGGCATTTGTTACAGACTGGATGCACGTCGATATGTGGGTATGTAGTGTAGTTCCTATCATCCCAATAGGCTCTGCGCATTGGAATAATACCTACAGCAGTAAAGGCCTAGACCAGACGTTAACTAGGTCTACTACTGTCGATACTAGACTTAAAGTTTTGGGTTTGCCAGCTTAGCTCAGAGTTCACTAGAAACTTTCTCGAATGTTCAAGGAGGACTTAACTTCCCCGATTAGACAAGAAGGGATTTAGTTTCTGACAACCATAGAACATGACAACTTTGCTCTCCCCTAATCAAGAGTATATCTCGAGAGTCGTGTGAACAAAAGGCAATTTATTTTACTCAGTCAGTACGTGCATTCTTAGTCTCATCAGATTGTAGAGAAAAGGAAGAGACGGGCGTGTTCAATAAAAAGGTGTTATTTATTGATCAGTCTCTTTTCTCATACAAGAGAAATGGATCGATATTATTGCAATACTTATAGTTAAGTAAAGTGCATACATTAAAAGCAATAGTATAAAATAATACTGTAAAAACATTGATATGGTTTCTAAGCCATAAGATGTTTAAAATGAATAAAATATATTACATACACATTTGACTAAACGTACTCAACTGGTGTTTCTAAATACGCCTACCCCGTGTACCTGACCTAAGTCTAATACGTGGGCGGGAATAGAAAGTTACAGTGTAAGTTAAGTTTGTTTTTGCCAAGTGAATAACTAAAGAATTCTCTGTGAGGGGTTATTCAGTTCTGTACCTGGAATCTAGGTTGAATGAGGGATGGTATCTCTCGTCTCTGGTCTCGATATTCCAGGCTGCCTGCGAGGGCTACCCAGAAACGCCGGTGCTGGATTTCTCGGCAGGAGAAAGCAGCTTCTCTCAGCGCGTCAGGAAGGCGGGGCTGCGCCAGCGGGGTCTGCTCTGCTCTTCGCTTCGGCAAGTATGGCTGCTCCGTCTCGTCACCACGCGTGTGTTTGCATAGGGCAATATCTGTAATATTTATACCTTTAAGGTGCCGAGATTGACGTAAGGATGGACATAGATACGTCAATAAGGATGTCATACGACTTGCTCGTTAGCACATTCTTTAACTGAAGTTCTCGGTGAAATCAAAACAATGGCCGCAGGGTTTTGCCCAGGTTGTCATAGGTTTGATTTGTTATGAGAACTCCGTATGCCTTATCAGGGGCTGGAGGAATATCGCTTGTCTAATTAGATCGCAAGCGTTATGACCTAATCAGATAACACGTTCCTGTGCCGTAGTGTGACTGCGTCAGATAACGGTATCTGCATCATGGGGGTTTTCTGCCTCATGGGCTGACTGCTAGTTAACTTGTTGGTTTGTTTAACCAGAATAGGGTCAGGAATAGGGGGATCGATTCAGAACCTATAGGAATACATCACACCCACTCCACGCTAACTATGGACATATTTACTAATCTATGCATAGTATAACATAGTACAACATACTATAGAGTATAGTGTATACCTTACCACCCCAAAATACATAAATGCATTTTGAAATTTTCAAATATACGGAAAAATTGCAGTCATATGTATTGTATGCACTCAAGCTGTAGAATAATGCCAAAGTAATCGCATTTGTATACATTATTGCTATTTTGTATATGAGAATTACACATGAAATGGCTCTTAATACAGAAGAAAAGTTCGAGACCATTTCATCACAGAATATAATAACAATGAACATACCAGCGGGCAGCTAATGTCTATAAGCTATCTAAAATTTAGAAACCTTAGTTCTTTAAGAATAGTTCTTACTTTAAGCAGAAGATAGTGTCCCGAAAAATATGCAAAAATATTCTGGGGCTGCTGAAAAATTGCTGTCCGTGAACTGGAGGGAAAATTGTTCATGTGACTTTATTTTTAAAGTTGAAGGCCGAATTCAGGGAACGCCGTGTGCGAGCTTGTTCAAAAGTCTCTATTTCTGTTCTGGCGAGAACATCATATCATTTAGGCTTTCGAAAAAACTGTCAACAGCTTCCTGGGAAAGTTCCACTAACTCGGATATAGGTGTAATCACGCATTCATGCGCATGATTGTCTCCATTGACATTCTGATTCGCATTGCTGACAGAAGGTCGTACCTGATCGATGCTGCTTTCATCTTGAACTTCACTACCCATCAATCGTAGTGGTGAAGCTTCCACGAATGCCGTCATCAGGATTGGTAGCCTTTGAGGGCAGCACAAAGCATGAACCTTGATCGGGCTCAACAATGTTTCTGCATCCATTGGCGCATCCGATTGTAGCGTCAGACAGGTGTCTAACACGCATTCTTCTCCGCATAGCAGACACCTTAATACAGGTAAAACACATCTTTGCCACATTGGTCGAAATGATAGAAACCAAGTCATGTTCAGGTCTCTAAGCCGGGAGAGTCCCAGGATTTTTGATATCCGGTCCCGGTATCCAATGGCTAGGATTGTTTCTTCCCTTGTCGCAAGAGTTTTGTCTGTGACATGGGTTGCCATAACGAAAAATAAGGACTAAGAATAGGATTCCTGCAATTAGTCCCAAGATCAGGGGAAGTCCACCAAAAATCGAATGGACGAAATCTGGAAAAATACCCAGTATGGCTTTGAATGGTGTTAATGCCATCGAAAATACTGTCTTAAATACCTTTGAGACCCCATTGGTATCAGAAATATTTAAGATTTCGTTTAGAATTTCCGCGAAATGTATGGGGGAATTAGTTGATAACAATGAATGTATCTCTGCAGTCGTCCTTGCGACTTGTAGATCATACGTTTATTTTGATGACGTGAGCCTTGTAGGCGTCTGAAGAAGCACTGTTTTCATTCTGCTTAAAGTATCTATTCGAATAGAAGTAATTTTCAAATTGGGCCATGCCCTTGCCTCCCTGTCTGGAAAGGAGCTGGGGAACAATGAGCGTCCACAGCACTTGACCTTCGCAGTCGTAGTTACTAGATAAGGAGTCCCGGGCATAAGACTACAACATCTGCGGTCTACAATTAGAATGTAACTCCCATTATAGAGTCTTTGAAAGAATGGTTCTATTTCTGTTGCAGGTGCGCCTTGCTGGTGACATGAAAGGTTGTATGAATTCCCTTCACAGGCTCCATGCAAACTAATTCCGTTACACAGAAGTGTGCCACTTAGTGACATCGCACAATTGTTGCCACTAAGAAACACTTTCTGTCCTTTATTACTGACACATGCATGTGAATAGGGCAGGTTCCATGTTGTTTTAAGGTACCCCTTTCCCAATTTCTCGTACATGCCAGCCTGTATATATTTTTGGCAGTATTGAAACCTGAAGGTTGAGATTGGAATATTTATTATCCCATGTATTATCCATTCACTGACAGGTCGTTCTGACATTGTCACTGGTAATCTTTCGAGTTTTTCAATGCTCAAGATTGTATAATCAGCACCCTTTTGTGCCATACTGATTTGTCTATCAGTAAGGTTAAAGATTTGGAATAGTGACGTTGTGTTGATTAAACGCCAAGGCACATAGCCTGAACGTAGATTTTGTAACGTCCAGCCAAGCTGTACAATAGAGCGCAATTGTGACTGACCGTGTTGTAATAACAGTAAGTCTTGCGACAATATGTCGATTGCTGAAGACACAATGCTGTCCAAAGAAAAAATTCTGGAGGACAGAGTCATTAACCCATTGTCCACTACAGAAAGTGATTTTTCCAAATTAATACGGTCAATTTCCCGTATTCTCTCTGCTGTTTCAATTTGAGTAACCTTCCAGGCCTCATTGTATGCTGCATATACAGAAGCTGCTATGAAACGTTTTTGACGCTGTTTGCGTGGTCCCATTATGAAATCACGCAAGTCAGCACCATCAGTAAGTAAAGTTAGGTGTTGCTTAATTTCTGCCAGTGTGGAAGTTTGTAGCCATTGAAGGCATAATTTGCCCACACTGTAGGTTCTTATTATCCCTGGGTGATGTCTTTGAGGATATCTAGGGTCTGGCCTGGTCATTTTGAACCCCTGTGTTTTATTCAGGAATCTGTCTTGACAGTTATTAGTATCTGTGGGCCAGATCAACCATTGTTTCCAATCAGGATGTGTTCTGTTTTGGTTTAATACATAATTTACGTCTATCTCTTCATCTGTAGAGCTATTGCTGAGCATTGTTGGCTTTGGAATAGACGGTTTATTTAAGTCTTTGATTTTGGCTAGGCCAAGACAGGTAGTTTGTTGAACAGTGTCATTTAAAAATATCATTTGTTCTGGGATCATGCAGGCTCTAAACAAAGATTCTATACCCTGCACTTGCCATTCTTTTGTACCCCAAACACTTTTCAATTCAACATTTTTGTCCCAATAATCAAAACCAAAAGTATTCATTTGTTCAAAAAATGAGTCTGAATATATCAATTTTGTGTTGGTTATCATGGTCTTTGTCCCTGTCTTGTTTGACAATTTAAAATAGACTTCAGCATTACTTGTGTTAAAAACTGAAAAGTATGAATATTTGTCATAGAAGGTCCTTGAGCTTCCTTTTGGAGGGGTTGCACAATGTTCCCATTGATTATAATTTAAAACATTTCTAGGTTGTGCAGATCTATGTAAAAAATGGTTACCATAGTGGTTATAACAGTACATACTATCATAATTTGTAGAACCCTGCAAATAATCATGTTTGGTAAATTTAGCAGACATTACTAAGTCAGACATCATATTATTAATGCTTTCGAAGTCCCAATCATCAGCAAATGAGCTTGGTTTTACAAAGTCACTCAAGGAGATCTTAATTTGGTGTGGATATTTCAGGATTTCGACCGGACCATAAATTTCATAGTCAGTGTTGTCCCAGGCTACCCCACCCGGTATCGGATTGGCTGTGAAGTTGACTGAAGAAAGTTCTCTTTTCTCGATGTGTGAAGATGTGTGTGGTTTGAGGATCAAGTTGATTTTCTGACTTGCTGTGTCCATTTTTGCATATTTTCCCTCAATGAAGCGTCCCAAAGTTAGTATCATGATGAGCCAAAGTATGAGGATAAATGCACCAAAACCCACCCAAAATTCGATCCATGGAGAAATCAGATATGTTTCTTTTAGTTGTTTCAAAAGTTATTTTGCTTTATCTTTAAAGGTTTTTGATGATGGCTGTGTCTTTGATTCACTGAAGCCTTCAGAGGAATCATCGAAGTTTATGAAGTAGCCGGATGCTGTTCAGTCAATTGTTCCAATTGCTTCAGGATTACTGTTTCTTGCATTTTCACTTGGTACTTCATTATAGATTGGTGTGTCTCTGCTAAATGTTTTTATTTGGGTTTTCAGAGGTCTGAGTTCTATTGCATTGTTGCATAGTCCTTGTTGTTCTTCTGTAGGCGTTTCGAATGTGATGAGCCTCTTCGTTAGGACCTCTGTACTGGTAGCAAACCTTGGTGTTCTGCTACTTATTGGGAGTCCACTTGGCCTACTGTTTGTTATCGGCCACATGTTGTGGTTTTACCAGGTCGATGGATACAACTCGGTTCTCCTTTTTTCCCAGCAAGTGGCGGTAGTACAACTGATCTTGTCCCGTTGACAGACAAGACAGGAACTGCTTTTCTATAAGAAGGCCCAAATTCCTTCTTTACCGCGATCTTTTCCCTGACTAGATCCCCGACTTTTGGAATCCAGACAGGTCTTGCTGGGACAGGTGGTGGTTCTTCAGTGGTTGTTGGCTGTTGTTTCAACTTTATGTTGCTCAGGTCTTTTCTTGTTTTGTTTAAGTCCTGCAAAATAGCCAAACGGTCTTTGATATCAAAGCTTTTTTCTTCTACCACTGAAGTCTGACTATCAATGTCAGAGATCAACATCCTAGTTCCAAATAATAATTCGTACTCACTGAATCCCTTCAGAGAATTTCTTGGCAAGTTATTTAGACTACGTTGGACACTTATTAGATGTTTGACCCACCCAGCTCCCGAACCTAATATCCTTTCCGCTATAGATTGCTTTATGCCTTGTTTTTTTCTTTACACCATCCCGTACCCTCAGGAAGGAAGTGAGAAGATTCCTGCTGTGCTATGCTCATTTGGTCATGTTTCCCCTCAGGCTGTTGGGCTAGAGTGAAGACAATGGTCAAACGTAGCATGCTCTTAGCGTATATGCCATTTAGACTCGCAAATCTTTGTATAACAGTCCAGACGTCAGCCGAGTGCTGGTGATCTACATTATAAGTGGAACTAGCCTGTATATGTTAATCGCAACCCTTCCTTTTTACTCCTGATTTTTCCTGGAGTAAACCGACGAGGTATTAAACTGTTTCTCTCCCCACTGCGATCTCTGTTGCAGTTTGGGCAGTTTTTTACAAACATGGTGTGACGCAGGGTCATGCCTGGCCACCAGTACCGTGATTGTAATTCTTCCAGAGAATCTTTTAGTTTGAGGTGTCTGAGACCCTCGCCCATATGTGCGTCTGCGATTAACAAGTTTCTCCTGTCCATGTTTGGAATCACCCTATCCCCCACTCCAGGGATTCGAGCAAAAGGGACGGAGTTTGCATCGATTATGTATGTATAATTGAGTGGATAGTTGATCGGTAACGCTGAGCAGTCGCCTTTTGATGACGTTTTCACTGCCAGCACTGTTTCACCGTCAATGTATTTTAATGTACGCTTTTTTCGAACTACGGGAGCCGATTTAGTGGCTGCCGCTGTGGCTGTTTCAGCCAATGAATTCCCTGCAACGTGAACGCCATCACGCTGATGACTCAGTGAGTGTGTCACGTGAGTCTTTGGTAGTTCTTTTTGTAAAAGAGCTATTTGTTCCCAGAGCAGTTTCTGCTTTATTGGTGCATCTGTGTCATCTTTGTAACCGTTTCGAATCCATGTCTGCAAATCCTTGTTATATGATTTGACGCAGTAATATGAATCTGACACTATAAGTGTCGGGAATTCGCGATCCGCATTATCTAGCGCCATTTTCAAAGCTAATATTTCAGTTTGTTGTTCTGAATTAGTTTCTACTGAGTGTGTTTTTGTTAATAGAGGTTTTAGTTTACCTCCGCGCCACACTTCTTTTGTAATCCCACATGTGGGGTTGTATGCCTGTTCGCCCCAAACGGGGGGTTGAGCATGTCCGTCTGTATAAATTACACAGGCGTAATGTCGTAAAGGCAGAATATCGATTGGCAGAGGATATGTTTTTTCATATTCTAGATTTTTTAATTCTTCTAGTTCTGGATCAAAGTAGTAGTACACTTTGTCCGTTGTGATTGAATTCACCCATTGTATCCATTCCGGATTCAATGTTGTTGTTGGTAAATTACACGGTGTTGTTAGTGCCTCAAAGGCTGATTCTGCTGTTCTGACTGTGATATGTCTACCGTCCGCTTGATCTTTTTCTCTAGCTATTGCGGTTTGAACTGCATGAACAATTTTTTCTTTGTTGCTGAATTTCTGTTCAGCTTCTGTGTACAAGTGTGATTTGAATGCAATTGGTACCTTTTCTCCCTCATTAGAGGTCAGGTATGTGAATCCGCATCTCCCTGGGATGACTCGAATCACAAGATTGCGTGTGTTATCACGTGTTTCTAATTTTGTTTTAATTAGCATGTCTGTTTGTAGGGATCTCAAAATTTCTGTGTGTATTTGAGTCCAATTGGATCTTTTAAAATCTGGTTTTATCAGATCATATAGGGGTTTGACCCTTTCTGCGTAATTTGCAATGTATGTTCTTCCGAAATTTAGGAAGCCTAGAATCGACTGTAGGTTTTTTAGTGTTCTAGGTGCTTGGATTACGGCACATTTCTCTAGGAAATTGTCAGCCAGGCTTTTGCCTTCACTTGATAATTCATATCCTAAGAACAGGACTGTCAGATGGGCAATTCTGGATAGTTGAATTTATAACCCTCTGCAGCGAACCCAAGTATTATGGTGTTCACTCTTTTCAAGTGAGTCTCCAAGTCATCATCTGTTAAGTAAATGTCATCGACATAAGATAATGCTTCATCATCATATATTTGTAGTAATTCTGTTACTCTCGCTGAGAATACTCCCGGGCTGTTCTTGTACCCCTGGGCTAACCGACAGAATTGTTTTTGAGTGCCATTTATTGAGATTGCCGTTAAATATCTGCTCTCTGGTGCTATGTTTTGACAAAAGAATCCATTAGAGATGTCTAATGTTGTTTTGTATTTTTTGCGCACTATGTTATTCATTAGTGCAGCACTATGTGAGTTTTGCACTGCAAAAGTTTTGCAACATGTGTTAAGGTGTCGGTAATCCAAAACTAGACGATATGAATTGTCTGGTTTGGAGACCGGAAACAAAGGGTTGTTCATTTGTGAGGTGCAAGTTTCAATCACCCCCTGGTATTCTAGCTGATCTAGTATTTCATTTACCTGTTTTTTAGCTTCTTGCTTAATTGGGTACTGCCTTTGTGCAGTAGGTTGTGATTTTAACTGGATTTTGTGAGGAGGAGAATCCTCATCCCATCCTACCTGATTTTTATATAAAGCAGGAGCTAGAGCTACTGCCCACTTTCTGGCAAGTGTGTATTTTTTATGAATTGGGATATGATTTGAGAAGGCAGGCATAATTACTTCTTCGCCATGAGGGCACTCCCTGACAAACTCTGGTGGCCAGTCTTTTTCAGCTAGAAGGATATCATAGCCCTTGGAGAGATTATCCCAAAATAGTCCCCTTATTTTCCTAGTCTTATCTCCCTCTATACGCAATGTTATTTCGTATATTTTGTGAGGTTTGCTAACTCTGGTGTCCGCAGTTTCCACTTGAAGATATTCATTCGTGTCCACTGTCTCCAGATGATTCATAAGGACTTTGCGAGCTATGCTCACTTCTGCTGCGCTGTCTAGCATTGTCTGAGCCCATTCTCCGTTTTTCAGTTGTGTCCTCAGTATTCTCGGCATTGTTAACTACCTTGATACTGGCTACCTTCTTTTTTGGAAATTGTAATTTCTTTTTTAGCTGAGCAGGTTCCTTGTCTTTGGACTTGGTGTGCTCTTCTCTTTATTATTATTATTTTGCGATTTCTAAAGCGCCTGGTGACCCGTAGGCATCCCCGCGCTATTCAACCTGTGAGGATACAAAGGGGGGTAGGGGGTAGGGGGTGCTTTATTTAGGGAAAAGGAGGGTTTTAAGTTTCCTGCGGAACACCATGTGGGAGGGTTCCAGGCGAAGACTGAGAGGGAGTGAGTTCCACGCTGTGGAGGCTTTGACCGAGAAGCGGCGACCGCCGGTGCGGGCCTTCCTAAATTTAGGCACCGTAGCAAGGTGTTCGGCGTCGGAGCGAAGGGGTCTTGAGGCTTTGTAGGGGGTGACCATGTGTTTAAGCGCGGCAGGGCCAACTCCGTTGATGAGCTTGTGGGAGGTACATAGGGCCTTGAACTCTACTCTCTGGCGGACTGGAAGCCAGTGTAGGGCTTTGAGGGCAGACTTGGCCGACGCTCTGGGGGGAAGGTTCATAATGAGCCTGGCCGCCGCGTTCTGGGTACGTTGGAGTTTGGCCAAGGTGTATTCAGGGGCCCCCAGATATATGGCATTGCTGTAATCGAGCCGGGCCAAGACCAGACCCTGGACAAGTAATTTCCTGGATGGAATGGGAAGAAGGGGTAGGATCTTACGTACGGACCGCAGGAGACCGAAGCAGGCACCTGCTGTCTTGGCTGCCTGCGTTTTCATGGTAAGGTCAGGTTCCAGCCAAACTCCTAGTGTCTTGATTTCCTTTCTAGGAGAGGGGATTTCGCCGAAGGTGTCGGGCCAAGATGTGGGTGGGAAGGTCGTCCATTTATTGCCCAGGAGCATGATCTCGGTCTTTGCGCCGTTCAGCTTCAAGGCCGAGTCACACATCCAGGTATGGATGTCCTGGAGACAGTGCAGCAGGCTGTCAGGATGGTTATCCAGGTGAGACAGGGATACAACAAGTTGGGTATCGTCAGCGTAATTAATTATTTTTATACCGTAGGGGGCCACTACGTCTTCCAGGGGAGCCATATAGACATTAAACAGGGTGGGGCTGAGCGACGACCCCTGGGGAACTCCATTCTTCAGTGGAAGAGGTTCTGACCGGGAGTTGCCGTCCCACACCTGGAAGGATCGATGAGAAAGAAAGGATTCGATCCATGCTCGCGCCGTACCCACAATACCTGCCTTGGTCAGGCGGTGTAGAAGGACACGATGATCCACCGTATCAAAGGCGGCGCTAAGGTCCAGGAGGATCACTGCCACTGATCCCCCTGAGTCTAGGATACACCTTGCCTCCTCGATGACGGAGAGGAGTGCGGTGTCCGTGCCATGGCCAGGTCGAAACCCAGTTTGGGATTGGCGCAGGATATTGTTTGTCTCGAGAAATTGGGATAATTGCGAGTTGACTAGTTTTTCAGCCATCTTACTGATACAAGGGAGCAGTGAGATCGGTCTGTAATTGGACATGTCGTCCGGGTTCAGTTGGGGCTTTTTCAGTAACGCCTTCACAACTGCGTTCTTCCAGTTGGAGGGTACCGTTCCACCAGCAAGGGAAGAGTTGATAAGGTCCTTGATGATTGGGGCTATGGCGGAGGACACCTTTTTTAAGAATCTAGCCGGGGCTGGGTCAAGGGGGGAACCGCTTTTCATATTCTCTAGCGTGGACGTCACCTCGGTGAGGGAAACTGCCCTGAAAGTCTCCAGCTGTGGGCTGTTGTTTTCGTCCGCCGTAGCCAGGATGGGAGGGGGGCTGACGGTGGGAAGGGAGTCCAGTATCCGCAGAATTTTAGACTCGAAGTAATTAGCCAGATCCTTGCTTCTGTCTGGGGGAGGGGGAGTGAGGGGGGGGGGGGTGCTGTTGGGATATTTAGTAGTTCTTTAACTATCTGATAAGATTCTTTGGCTGAGTTGGTCGCGGTTTTTATTCTGTTGTCGTAAAACGTTGATTTAGCTAATTTCAAAGCTGTTTTGTATTGTCGTACCGCGTTGTAATAGATGTCCTTGTTACTATGGAGCCAATCTTTCCTCCATGCTCTCTCGGCCTTCTTGCACACTTTGCGGAGCGCTCTAAGGTCAGAGTTATACCAGGGGGCATGGCCCTTGGTTCTTGTTTTCACCTCCCGATTTTTGATGGGGATGAGGCTGTCGAGGGAGGAGGAAATCCAGTCTCTAAACTGGCTGTCTCCAGTAGTGGGGTCGGCTGCAAGACTGGGGGTAGTAGCGCCAAGCGCCAATGCCCAGTTGTCCGTCGAAAGTCTGGCCCAGGATCTGTCCTTGGTGAAGGTAGGGGGGTTGTGGGGTTTTTTAAAGGCTCCTGGGAGATGGGTCGAGACCAAGAAATGGTCCGTCCACGGGAGGGGGAGGGAGTTGGTGAACTGGAGGGAGGGGATATTCGAGAATACCGGGTCGAGTAGATGACCTTTCACATGCGTGGCTCCTGAGTTAATCAGGGTGAGGCCGAGGGCGCCGAGTTCACTGATTAAGTCAGACGACCCCGTGTCTGTAGGATCGTTGAAATGGATGTTGAGGTCGCCTGTAATCAGGAAATTGGATGTTAGGTGGGCCAGGGATGAAACGGATTCTAATAAGGCGGCAGAGAAGAGGCCGAAATGTCCAGGAGGTCTGTAGACCAGGAGGCCTGACAGGGAGTAGGTTGGCGAGAGCGTCAGAGTGAACAAGCAGCTCTCCGACTCCTTGCTCTGGATCTCAGTAGATCGGCAGGTGAAGTGGTCTCGGTGGATGATGGCTATACCACCACCTCGACCTAAAGGGCGAGGTTGGGACATGATGAGATATCCCGGGGGAAGGGCTAAGACAATGTCGGAGTTAGAGTGACCGGTGATCCAGGTTTCGGTTAAGAAGAGAATATCCAACTCGTGTTCATCAATTAGGTGGTTTATGAGGAGGGCGTGCTTGGGGAGCGATCTACAGTTAAGTGTCGCTAGTTTGAGTCCAGGGAGTGGAGCGGCCGTCCTGGGAAGGTGAAGGTTTCCAGGTTTGCAGATGTTACAGCTAGTGAAGGGGACGTTTAGGTCATATATGGCATGACAGATGTTATTTTTCGAAGGTCTGAGGCTAAGGAGGTCTCGCCGGGTGTAAAGTCTCCTAGTGGTGGCAGGTTCCGGCATAGCGTCTGGCCCTGTGCCCGGTCGTGCGCGGACGGGCGCAGACGGGCTTGCCTTAGGCGCGCCTTCGGCGCGCAAACGGCGCTCCCGCTGCGCTCGTCCGCTGCGCGTCCTGTACAGGCACATTTATGGGAGACAGAGGGGGGTGTGGCCTAAGAAGGGGGCGGAGTCAGCGTGCACGCCGGTGGTGATGGCGGCGGCAGGCTGATAGAGCAAAGAATGGCGCCAACAGCTATTGTCATCAGCTGTGCGCGAAGAGGGAGAGCGAGCGCTACGAGGTACAAAGTATTTGTTTAACAACACAAGAGCAATATTGTGACACCACACACAAAAGGAAATGTTAAAATTTGCAAAGTACCTCCAGTTCCCGGCTTCCGCCTCAGGAACTGGGTCACAGGTTCTTTGTTCTGATCGTCCTCTTCTTTCCGATTTCTGCGAGGAAGTCTGAAAAGATTGAGAGGGACGTGTATCAATGTCTTGATATCTATCAGGCTTTTTAATATTATCCCTATTTCTAAGGTTATATCTTTTCTCAGAGGGGTCACTCTGAGGTGACCTGTGTCTTTGGTTCGGAGATTTTTCTCTTCGCCTAGGAGACCTTCCTCGGGACTGGAATTTCTTTTCTTTAGGATTGGATTGTTTGTTTCCATCCCAGTTCTTTTTTGGTGATGTAGAATTATTTTTAAAAAATATTTTTTCAGGACTTTCAATTAGTTGCGGTTTTACTGGTATTCCACCTAAACTATCTCTACCTAGTTCCTCATAGGATTTTTCTATGATTCTGGCAATTTCAGCTGGTTGGTCTGCTATATCTGTCTCTTTTAACCTCTGGCGGATCGCCACGTTTGCTGCTTCACCTTTTATGTTGGCTAATAATATAGCCGAGACCTGCTTGAAGTCTTTCAGTAATTTCATACCAAGAGTTAAAGCAGGTTCAGGACCATATTCATCTTGAATTTGTTTTAGCACATCTGGTATTACCTAAATGGATGGAACACCGTGCGTTTTTGTGTAGATGGAAGCAAAGACTGTACCCCAAGTGTCACAGTCCTCAATGTGTGGTGCGATTCCCATTGGAAGACAGATAGTCAGAATCCTGTGCTTTTCTAGCGGGGTGGTGTCTGGAAACACCGCCTCTATTTGGGTGATTTTCTGCGCTAGCCAGAATGGTATTTGTTCCCGTTTAGCCGGTACTTTACCTAGGCAGGACTGGATGTTCTGTGGTGTAATTTTATTTGTGTTCCCCTGGTGAGGGGTCAGCTGTGGGAGTTTAATCGCTGGCTGAATTGTTGAAGTCCGCATCACATATTGGACTAATTGTCTGTGTATTTTTATTAGTTGTTTTAGCTGTGTTAAAAGGTTTGGTGCAGACATCCCATCGATGTCTGGATGTGGTGTGTATCCGGCTAGGACCGGCCACGTTGCTCCTGGTCTACCTAAAGGACCGAGCCTGGTGATGTGATTATTGCGTTTTAGGGCGCCATCAAATAAGAGCAAATGCTCTTGAAATTTGAGTGGTACTTCCACCTCCTCGAAAGGAGTGTACGTTTCAGGAGGTTCCTCTATTTTGTAATAGTGGAAGTACTTTGTTACAGGATTTGCTGCTGGAAAATTTATCCATGAATAGTATACCTCTGTCTGCCGATATTCGTGTGCCTCAATTACGAATATGACTGTACCACCTCTAGGTGTCAGTCCATTTTCTATAAGTTTTATGGTTATAGATTTCCTTTTAATGACCGGGATGAGTATTATATCCTCGTCTGCTGCCTGCATGGTAGCATCAGCTGCTGCGAGTTCAGTTGCTAATCTAACTGCCTCTCTTTCATCCTCATTGTCTGACATTTTACTGTCCAAAAGGTTTTTTCTTTTGTTTGCAGATCAGGTTTCTTATGGAAACAAAGATTAGATGCACAATATTTTGGAACCGTGTATCCTTCAACGTTGACTTGTACCAAGAACCATACATAGGAGTTCCCTCCTGCGAGGTCTGGCGGATATAACCTTTCACCCACTCCAGACGTCTTTGGAGTATTTGGGAAAAGGGGTCTGAATGAGAAAGCACGACTGAGTTACTCTAAATGTCTTACGTTAGTTTTATCGCCCTTTCCAAACGCGTTGGGCGCCATGTAGTGTAGTTCCTATCATCCCAATAGGCTCTGCGCATTGGAATAATACCTACAGCAGTAAAGGCCTAGACCAGACGTTAACTAGGTCTACTACTGTCGATACTAGACTTAAAGTTTTGGGTTTGCCAGCTTAGCTCAGAGTTCACTAGAAACTTTCTCGAATGTTCAAGGAGGACTTAACTTCCCTGATTAGACAAGAAGGGATTTAGTTTCTGACAACCATAGAACATGAGAACTTTGCTCTCCCCTAATCAAGAGTATATCTCGAGAGTCGTGTGAACAAAAGGCAATTTATTTTACTCAGTCAGTACGTGCATTCTTAGTCTCACCAGATTGTAGAGAAAAGGAAGAGACGGGCGTGTTCAATAAAAAGGTGTTATTTATTGATCAGTCTCTTTTCTCATACAAGAGAAATGGATCGATATTATTGCAATACTTATAGTTAAGTAAAGTGCATACATTAAAAGCAATAGTATAAAATAATACTGTAAAAACATTGATATGGTTTCTAAGCCATAAGATGTTTAAAATGAATAAAATATATTACATACACATATACATTTGACTAAACGTACTCAACTGGTGTTTCTAAATACGCCTACCCCGTGTACCTGACCTAAGTCTAATACGTGGGCGGGAATAGAAAGTTACAGTGTAAGTTAAGTTTGTTTTTGCCAAGTGAATAACTAAAGAATTCTCTGTGAGGGGTTATTCAGTTCTGTACCTGGAATCTAGGTTGAATGAGGGATGGTATCTCTCGTCTCTGGTCTCGATATTCCAGGCTGCCTGCGAGGGCTACCCAGAAACGCCGGTGCTGGATTTCTCGGCAGGAGAAAGCAGCTTCTCTCAGCGCGTCAGGAAGGCGGGGCTGCGCCAGCGGGGTCTGCTCTGCTCTTCGCTTCGGCAAGTATGGCTGCTCCGTCTCGTCACCACGCGTGTGTTTGCATAGGGCAATATCGGTAATATTTATACCTTTAAGGTGCCGAGATTGACGTAAGGATGGACATAGATACGTCAATAAGGATGTCATACGACTTGCTCGTTAGCACATTCTTTTACTGAAGTTCTCGGTGAAATCAAAACAATGGCCGCAGGGTTTTGCCCAGGTTGTCATAGGTTTGATTTGTTATGAGAACTCCGTATGCCTTATCAGGGGCTGGAGGAATATCGCTTGTCTAATTAGATCGCAAGCATTATGACCTAATCAGATAACACGTTCCTGTGCCGTAGTGTGACTGCGTCAGATAACGGTATCTGCATCATGGGGGTTTTCTGCCTCATGGGCTGACTGCTAGTTAACTTGTTGGTTTGTTTAACCAGAATAGGGTCAGGAATAGGGGGATCGATTCAGAACCTATAGGAATACATCACAGGTACTTAGATCCACACACGGGGCAGCGCTTGAACGGACTTCGTTCCATGGTAAGCTCGTCGGGGTCTTGCTGCGACGACAGGGCCTCGATGTCGGATGAAGGCCGAGACCGTACGCGAACAATACCGACGCAGTTAACGAAGGCCTTTTGGCCTTAAAGAAGTATGTTTTTCCGATTCCGACAAGGAGACGTCGAAATCACATCTGAACCCAATGGCGGAAAAAAACAATCTGGGGATGGAGTCGATGCCCATGCGCACTGTAGTCCAGGGGAGGAGCCACCTATCTCGTCATACTTCGAAGACTCTTCCAGGACAACAATGTGCAATCATCCGGACCCAACACTAGGCGGCGATCTATGCAATAGATATGAATTTAGCAGCCCACATGCCTCGAACCTATTCGTTTTGCAGCGTGAATCTTTCTGGATTCACTATGCTGTGCATAGATTTTGTAGCGGTTTCTCATCTCTGTGGCGGCTGGGTGGAAGATGAGCGTTGGGTGTTGAATATGTGCTGTAGCACCTTCTGTCCAACTTGAGCTTCCTTGTTCATTTGTATATCCACACAGTAGTGCTTCGTGAACGTGTGCACCGAAGCCCATGTTGCCGCCAGGCATATGTCCTCTATGGGTGTGTTAGCCAGGAAGGCTATTGTAGCGCCCTTCTTCCTAGTGGAGTGGGCACGTGTCCCCTCTGCCAGCTCTTGTCCTGCACGCTTGTGGCAGAGTTGAATTGTCTGTGCGATCCATCGTGCAATGGTCTTTTTGGTTACTGCTTTCCCCATGAAGCTGTTTGCGAATGACACAAAGAACTGTTTTGTTTTCCTGTGTCCCTTTGTCCTTTCAATGTAGTGCATGACTGCCCTTCTGGCGTCCAGGGTGTGCAGAGCTCGCTCTGCGCTAGTTGTTGGTTTTTGGAAAAAACTCGGTATCTGTATAGACTGGTTCATGTGAAATTTGGATACCACCTTCGGCATGAAGTGTGGGTCAGTCCTCATCACAACTCTATCATTGTGTATTTGTATGTAGGGTTCTTGTAGCGTCAGCGCTTGAAGCTCGCTTACTCTGCGTAAGGACGTTATTGCAACCAGGAAGGCTGTTTTCATAGTTAGCATCTTTAGGGAGGCCTTGTGAAGTGGTTCAAAGGGCTCTTTCATGAGTTCCGTTAGGACGGTGTTCAAGTTCCATGCAGGTGGCGGCACCCGCTTGGGTGGTGCGATCCTTTTCACTCCTTCTAGGAATCTCTTCACCACCTGTGATGTGAAGAAACTCCTGCACGTTTCTCCCCTTGTGTAGGCGACTATCGCTGCCAAGTGAACTCTTAAAGAGGATGAGCTAAGGTTCTTCTCCAGCAAGTGCGTCAGGTACCTTAGCACTGTGGAGTCCCTCTTCATTTTATTGTGAAGTCTTTCTTGTCTGCACCATATTGTGAATCTTTTCCATTTCGCAACGTAGCACTTCGAGTGCTGGGCCTTCGTGCCTCCCGAAGGACACTCAGGGTGCTTTCTGGCAGTCTCAAATGTGCGAACTCTATGTCCTCAGGAGCCACGCTACTAGGCTCATGCTCTCTGGCTCTGGATGTAGTACCTCCCCGTTCTGCATGGAGAGTAGGTCTTTCCTCCTGCTGAATCTGTGGGGTGCACCCGGTGTCATCTCCATGATCTGCGAGTACCATGTCTGCCTCGCCCACTGTGGTGCGACCAGTATCAGTGTCATGTTGCTCGCTCTGCACTTGCTCAGCACTCTGTGCATCAGTGGTATCGGGGGAAAGGCGTAAGCAAATGTCCTTGACCAATCTATCCATAGGGCATTCCCCAGTGACCCCTCCTCGGGCTGCCTGGATGCGAAGTTTTGGCATTTTGCATTCTGGCATGTGGCAAACAGGTCCACCGATGGTGTCCCCCATCCGTCGAACAGGTACCTTGTCTCCTGAGCATTGAGCTCCCACTCGTGGGATGCCGATGTCTGCCTGCTGAGCCAATCGGCCTGTATGTTGTCCTTCCCTGGTAGGTGTATGGCTAGCAGGTCTATCTTGAGAGGGATGGCCCATCTCCAGATCTCCTGCGCCAGCGTTGAAAGCGGGGCTGACTGTGTGCCCCCCTGCTTGTTGATGTAGAACATCGCAGTGGTGTTGTCTGTTTGTATCAACACCTTGTGTTTGTACAGTCTTGTTTGAAAGGCTTTCAGTGCAAGGAAGATTGTCTTCAGTTCTAGGTAATTGATGTGCTTTGCCGCATCTGTTGGCGTCCACAGTCCCCTCACCGTGAGCTCCTCCATGTGAGCGCCCCATCCCTTCAGGGATGCGTCTGTGGTGATGGTCACTGTTGGCGTTGGGGGCGTTAGAGGCTTTCCCCTTGTTATGTTCTCCATGGTCCACCATGCCATCTCCTTCTGCACTGCGTGCGTTACAACCACTAGATCCTCCCAACCGCCTGTAGCTTGTGACCATTGCTCCTGTAGCCATTCTTGAATGGGTCTCATGTGGAGTCGTACATTTGGTACCAGGTGGATGCATGATGCCATCATGCCCATGATCTTGCTCGCAGTCCTCACTGTCCGAGCTTGTCCCTTCCATAAGAGGCGAGTTTCCTTCACCAGCGCCTTCGCCCTCTTCTCGCTGGGGAACACCTTGCCCTGTAAGGTGTTGATCTGTGCTCCCAGGAAGATCTTGACTTGTTCCGGCTCCATTGATGATTTCTTCCAATGGATGGAGAACCCCAGGCTTATGAGCGTGCTCGTCACTGTATGTGCGTGCTGCTTGCATTTCTGGTATGAGTTTGCTTTCACCAGCCAGTCGTCCAGGTAAGGGTATACGTGTATTCCTTGCCTTCGTAGGTGCGCTGCGACTGCTGCGAGGCACTTTGTGAAAACTCTTGGTGCTGATTTTAGTCCGAAGGCCAGTGTCGTGAACTGGTAGTGGCTTTCTCCAATGGTGAGCATGTGTTTGTGCTTTCTGTTCATTGGGATGTGCAGGTAGGCGTCCTTGAGGTCTATCGTGACCATGAAGTCCCCGGTCTGCAATTGTGGGAGCACCTCTTGCAGGGAGGTCATTTTGAATTTTTGCGTTCTTATGAATTTGTTCAGGAACCGTAAGTCCAGAATGGGTCTCATTGTCTGGTCTACCTTTGGTACCAGGAAGTACGTGGAGTATATTCCTGTGTTTCTTTCCTTGAAGGGTACCCGTTCTATGGCCTGCTTCCGCAGGAGTTCCTTTGCCTCCTCCTGAAGACACTGCAGCTGCTTGCTTGCTAGTGTTTTTCTTTTTGGTTTTCTGCTTGTTGGGCTCCCCTCCAACTCTATGCAGTATCCGAATTGGATAATGTTGAGCATCCATTTGTCTGATGTGATTTCTCTCCATTCTTGGAGGTAAAATCTTAGTCTTCCTCCCACTGGTGTTATGTGGTCGTAGATGTCTAGCTTGTCCTGACCCCTCTGTACGTGCTGCCCCCTGGGATCTTTTCTGTGGGCGGGCACACAGAGTTTTTTTAAGTCACTTAGAGGCGGGCTGCTGTCCCCCTCTTCTATTCTGTCCACGTCCATTTCCTCTCCCTCGAAAGGACTGGCCTCTTTGTTGGTATTGCCAGGGCTGCTTCTGCTGACCCTGCGAGTCTGTCTGGTGCGTCTGCTGGAAAGCCTGGTGGGATGTACCTGGCTGGTTTCCACCTCTCCCGCCAGGCCTCCGTGACGGGGTGCCCCTTTTGTTGCCTCTGAACTGCAATGCTCCCATGGACCTTGCTGTTTCGTTGTCCTTTTTTAGTTGACTGAGCTTCTCATCAACTGTTGTTCCGAAAAGCGTGCTGCCGTTGAACGGTGTGTTCAGGATGCTGTGTTGCACCTCCGGTTTGAAACCTGAGATCCTGAGCCAGGTGTGTCTCCTTTCCGTGACACCCATCATCATGAGCCTGCTGGCGGTGTCTGCCCCATCTAGGGCCGTTTTAAGGCAAGAATTTGCCGCGTTCTTCCCTTCTACAACCAGTTTTTCGGCCTTCTGCCTGGCATCCTGGGGCAGGTCCTTCACCAACTGCCCCAGCTCCTCCATGATCTGGTACATGTGCCTGTTTATCAGGGCGTTGGAATTAGCCATGCGCCAGTGGGTCACGGCATTCCGTTCGATCCTTTTGCCCACCAGATCCATCCTCTTGCTCTCCTTATCCGGTGGTGGACCCGAGGTAGTGGGTACGTTAGCCCTCTTCCTTGCTGTGGCCGTGATAATGGAGTCTGCGGAGACCGTGCCCTGGATGTAGGCTGGGTCCTTTGAGGAATGTTTGTACTTTTTCTGTTCTGGGAGTTACTGCCTTGCATGTTGCGGGTTCCCTGAATGCTTCCTTCCCCTGGGCCAAGACGCTGTCGAGCATTGGAAGGTACTGGCTCCTTGTTTGTGTTGGGAGCAATGTCTCTAGAAGGAAGTCTGCTTTCTGCTTCTCTTCGTCGAGTTTGAGCTTGAATGCTGCTGCGGCAGATTTTATCACCGAGTTGTAGGCCCCGATGTCGTCCGGTGGCGAGGGCCTCGAGGGGTATGTGTCGACCGCCTCCTCCGGGCTGTCGGTGTCGACATCTATGTAATCTACCTCCTGTAGGTCAGAGGGTGCCGACTCTGCGTCCGTCCTGATGTCCTCTTCCTCCCCATAGTTGTAACTATCGTAGGGATTCTCGTACCCTTCTTGGTCGTCGACCACCTCGACGTCCTGGTCTTGTTCCTCGGCGACCTCGTCGATCTCGTCTTCCTCCTCGACTACCTCCACCACCGGTGGCTTGGTCTTGTGAGGGATCGTGAAGGCTTTCATCTTAGCGTCGAAATCTTTCTTCCGCTGCATGATGTTTTCCATTTCGGCCTTGAGGCGCCTTCTCTATCTCGGCCGCGTGTTCCGCGTCGGATGGATCACCCGTTCTTTTCGGCGCTTGGTTCGGTGCCGAGCTTTTCGGTGTCGAAGTTTGACGTCGACGTCAAACTGGGTTTTGGCTCTCTGGTCGTCGTCGTTAGTTTAGGGTCTTTCTCCCTCTGCGTCGATCGATCCTTTTCGGGTACGATTTTCGACGTTTTCTGCTGATCAGCAGCTCTCGGCGCCGGGGACTCCTTCTCGGAGGATCCGCTGGGCCTGTGAGTAGTCGCGGACGCCGCCTTCTTTGGCGTCGGCGCTTTCGGGGTCCTGCCCTCGATTTTTCGAGACTCGGAGTCTCTCGGGTTCTTGGGGGCCGAAGAGTCTCCTACCTTATCAGAGGTCTTCGTGTAATCGGTCTCTATGACCGTGTAGCTGTCGTCTTCGGCGGCAGCGTTGTCTTCTTCCTCGGAGGACATCCCCAGTTCGTAGAGGGACGGAGTCGGGGCCTTCCCTTGCAGGGTGGCGTGCGCTACCCTCCGTCTCTCCCTCACACGAAGGGTCTTCGGTGCGAAGGCGGAGCAGGCGTTGCAGTCTCCGCTTTCGAGGTCCACCGGTAGGCAAAGGTTGCAAACCGGGTGCTGGTCCTTCTGCGCGTACTTGTGGTGGCAGTTACGGCAGAACTTGAACGGCGCGTTGTCCATCATCGAGCGTCGAGGGGCTCCCTGGTCGCGTGTTCGTCGACGGTCGTCGAGGATCTCGATGAAAAACGCCTTCTCCTTGCTGATTGTTCGTCGATGAAGTCCCCTGGAGTCTTCAGATGACTTCTCCTTGTGTTTTCTGTCTTTTCCTTTCTTCTTTCTCCAAAAATGTCTGGAGCCCAAACGGGAACGATCCAGACCCGACCGCGGAAAAAAAGAATCTGAAGATAGCGCCCAAGAGTGGGAGCTTCCGCAGGAAGCATGCCGACGTCACCGGAAATACACCCAAGGGGGTGTGACGCCGACGCCCACCTGGGCTACAAAAAACAAAAAAAAAAAACAAAGAAAAGACTACGAATCCGGACCCAACCACAAGACCGCGGAATAATGCACAGCATAGTGAATCCAGAAAGATTCACGCTGCAAAAAGGATTCATGCGGCAAAATCAACTATAACACCTCAGGTGCAAAATCCCTAGAGTGACCTGCTGGAGATCTGGGCCTCTTATTTTGCCTTGGCACTGCGTGAGAAGGTCCGGCCAGTCAGGGTGCTTCTCATGGGGAGAGAAGAGAGCCATGGTTGTCTTGCCTAAGTGGGAGCTACTATAAGGAGAATGAGAGATGTTTGCTGTAGTTTCTTTCACACATATGAAAGGAGAAAAAGAGGAGGAGTAGTGTAGGCAGTTCATGGTAGTGTGACCAGTTCATCCATAAAGCACAGCCCATGGACCGCAGGTGTGGGAGCCAAGAGGTGAACTTCTGGCATTTTGCGAAGAGATCCATTTGTGAAACACTCCAGTGACGGACCTGCAGGAGCAGGACTTGTGGGTGGAGTTCCCACTTGAGGAAATGCAGAGACATCCTGCTGAGCAGGTCTGCAAAATCACTGTCCACTCCAGAAGATACTCCGCTTGGTATATCCCCCAGTGACAAATCTGCAACAATAGAATAAAAAAAAAAGCGTGTCCTCCCCATTTCAGTAGGTAGTACACGGCGGTAATGTTAAAGTACTATCTTGCATTGGATGTTCTGAAAGGTTTTGAGAGCCAGATGAAAATACAGATAATTAATGTGGAGACCTTGTTGCTGAGGTGACCACACACCATGGATTGTCACGTTGAGGAGTTGCCACTCCCACCGCAGCCACAGAGGGATGCGTCCGTGGTTATAGTCACTTCCGGAATGGGGTCCATTAAGGACTGCCTTGCAACAGTCTGTTGCTGTTCAATCAGGGCAGAGAGCGATGAGCACCTGTCCTTACCAACACTAGATCTTCCCTGTGACTCTCCTCCACCTGTGACCACTGTCCTGCTTTGGCCTGAGAAAAGAGGCAGTACCTGCTGGATTGCCAATAGTCTTGGTTTATTTGGGAACACAGTGCCAGTGACTGTACTTAGAATAGACCATGGGAAGGGCTGAATCTCAAAGGGTTGAAAAAGGAGAGGGTGGTATTTACTGTAAATCTCAACTTGTAAAGCAGGGAAATAGAAGCTCGAGTGTGGCAGGGTAATGCTGCCTGTGTGCGCTCTCCATCAGTCAATCGACTAGATTGGGAAAAACGTGGGTGCCTCCCCTTCTGAGGTGGGCGGCTACAAACGCTAGACATTCTGTGAAGAATCTTGTGGCTGTTGTGGCTGAGCTAACCCCGAAAGGAAGCCCCTTGAAATGCTGCAAAGGTATAACATGCTGCATAGTTAGCATGTGGAAATGTTGTGAGAGGAAGTATTTTTTTGAGGTGCCCGATATCTAAGATTGGTTAGGGGGAGCCATCCTTTTTGGGGATGAGGAAGTATAGGGATTAAATCTCTTGTCACAATAATGATGGGCACTAGTTTTTGAAGAAACTACTGGAGAAGGCGCAGGAGTTCTAAGCTTAGGGTGTGTGTCCAGGGTATGTGGTTGGTAGGGTTGAAAGAAGTTCCAAAAAACACCAACTGGACCCAAGTGATTTCCTCCCAGTGTGGAATAACAACCTACAAACTCCCACTGACAGGTACTCTGTGAGTATGGCGAGGGTGGTGAGGGTGGCAGGACAGTGTTTGAAGGTAGGGGCTTTCTTAATAGAGGCTCCTACCGTTGTTGTGAGCCCAACGTTTTTCCCTCTCCTACCATTTCCTCATCCTTATTCTTAAACGAGTCAAGAAGATGTTGATAGAGCTCTTCCGCCTTCTTCCATTGTGGAGGGGGCAGGTAGAACTTAAGGAGGACTGGTAGCATAGTCTCTAAGCCTTTGGGGCATTGATGTGTGCCCCGAAGGGGTATTTGGCATAGGATCTTCTTTAAAAGTCAGACTCCTTTTCTTGGCAAAGGTTTGGTGGTGGCCTGGGGGTTAGTACTCATGGTCCTTTGGGTCGGGTGACGTTCTGCTCGTCTTTCTCAGAGTCGTCGGCTTCGGGCACAGAGATATCTTTTTCTGCAGGTTGGCGCTCTGATGGATATTAGAAACTGCTCCGAAGATGTCTGGAATCGAACTTCTACAGCTGGACATCTCGTGACGTAGAGCCCAACGATCACGGATGGTTTTCTTCGACCGGAACGATGTACAGGCCCACAGTGCTTTTCCTAGTGGTCGGGGTGGTAGTGGTCGGTGGAGAGGCAGTAGTTACACACTTCGTGTACGTCCATGTGTGGGAACTTAGCACCACACCCGGGGAATTATTTAAACAGTCTGTTCCATCGACAGCAGGCATGGTCGGCACGGGTGGGCCCAATGGCACGCGTCAAAGCTCTTGGTCAAAGAGGGAGAGGGAGTGGTTTTCAATGGGGATTTTGGGTTTTGATTTTTAGCTGCAGGCTCGGTCCAGGAAGACTTCCGGGAGGAACTAACAGCTGGCAGGTAAGTTGGAGGGCTCGGGGACGTAGGTACACCTCGGGTTCTTTTCTCCAGGGCGGAGGCCGGGTGGATTCAGAGGTGTCTTTTGAAGTTAGATTTCACCTTACCGGGCCACTCAGTGGGAGGTTAGGGGGGTCTCCGTGTAGAGGATGCAGGCGGCATCGGGGAGTCCTGGGGTGTCAACCCACTGTGGACTCAGACTCCGGAGAGCTAGGGGGCCTCGCTGGGACCGGTAGGCCACGCGAACTCGGTCCGTAGGAAACAGGTGCAGTGGTAGTTCCAAGCATCGGGTTTCTTCGTCCTCAGCAGGCTCAGAGCCTGTCTTTTGAGTTTCTTTAGAACAGAGCTGCTACTCACAGGAGATCCCGTCTTTGTTGAAGGCAGTCAGTCCTCCCAGGGGTTTTGGAGGTCAATGGCTGCAGGACAAGAAGACTTTTGGCGCAGGATCTCTGAAAACTGCAGACGGGCCAGTAGGGCTGGGGCCAAGTCAGTTGTTCTCTGCAGTCTTCTCAGCTGGGTGTCTTCTTTTGTCCATCTTCGTAGGTTGCGGGAAACTGCCTTCTTGGTACAAGGCTGCCTCCTAAATATTGTATTTAGGGGGCGTTTTAGGGGTCTCGGATCAGTAGCCAATAGGCTACTGACCTTAGGGTGAGTACACCCTTGGTGTGCTCACCCCACGTATGGGAGTGAGCACAACCTCTGATCCTGATTGAGTGCCTGCCATCTGCAAGATGGCAGGCACTGAAGATTGGGCTTCAACTCGCCTCACCCACCTGAGGGATGGGGTTGGCAGAGGTGGGCGCACCTTCTGGGCTGGCTAATTTTTCCTACCTGTCTTCCCGCCCAAAAGGAGGGGAGACAGGAAAGGGACCTGGTCATGATAGCAGGAGAGGCTGGGGGTCGCATTACAAAGGCTACCAGGCCTTTGAAGCTCCCCTGCCACAGATGGCTTTTCCTGGCCTGGGGGAGGTGTGAACACCTCCACCCAGGAAAGGCTTTTTTCTGGGCTCGGGGAGTGAGGAGCGAAGGCTCCCACCCCAGGGGTCCAGAAACATGTCTCGTGGTGGCAGGCTAGTGTATACCAGTCAGGGAATCTACCAAAGGCTGGTCGTTTTTCAGGGGGCATTTCTAAGATGCCCAATGAGTACATGTTTCATTAAATCCGACACTGGTATCAGTGTGGGTTTAATGTGCTGAGAAACTTCTCAATTTTCAGTGAAGCCATTATAGTGCTGTGTAGATCTTAATGTCAATCTCCCAGCACCAAATACTCTTAATGGCAGCACTGTACTTGAATGGACTTAGACACTGTAGGGCTACAGGGCTCATGCACCTGTACCCTCACCATTGGCATAGGGCACCCAGCTAGAGGGGTGGTTGATCTAGGCCAGGGCAGTGGGTTGTAGACATGGCACACAGTGACGTGTGCCATGACGACTCTTCACTTTGTTCTGCACCAAAACACGCAGCCTGCAAAGGCAGAGTGTGAGTGTAAAGATACAGGGCCTCTAAGGGTGGCACAATAAGTGCTGCAGCCCTTGGAGGCCTTCACTAGTCATAGTGCCCTGAGGACTTGGAGTACCATTTACCTGGGGCAGACCTGTGGCCAGGGTGCCAATTGGGTTTGGTACAATTTTGGGGAACGTACACAGGCCCTAGGAACCTGATTGGCAGGGACCCAGGGCACATCAAGTCAAAGTGCATCAGTAGTTCTGGCTAAAGTGTGTGGGTGGGGTAACTGCAACAGAAACCCAGCTTCTCACAGTTTCCTACTTGGCACTGAAGCAGCTGGAGTCTGACCTCTGGGCTGGCTTGTTGAGGAGGGACATCTGAAGCCTCAATGTCCTCTTCCTCTTTGGCACCGAGCTGGTCTGGCTCTCCAAAGATGCCCAGAGCTTCTTCCAGTGACTGTTGCAATTTGATGTATGCCCAGTGCCTATCAATTTCATCCAGAAGGGTTTTAAAAAAGTGTTTTTAATAGAGGGTGAGGAAGAACGTCCAGTCAGCATTTTTATGGTATGGGCAAAGATTACAGATGCTGTGGTGGACATACCAAGAATATTTAGCATGGCATTGAAGGCATTTCCTGAATGGTGCCAGTTCTATCATCTTCTACACCCTCACATTCGCTGACTTTGAAGATCAAAGAAAGCATGGAATACTCGAAGGGCATGGGCACCCCGAGGTCATGGACCCGGTTAAGCGTTGCGGTCTTCGAAGTGCAACAGCGGAGAGGAGGAAAAAGAAAAGATGGCCACAGGTATAGAAAAAGTCTTTCTCTAAGGTTGATCGACAAAGGCCTGAAGCAAGAACACGTAGAGTCTGGAAACCCCGTTGGTACAAGTCCGAACCTGATGGTGGAATTAAAACAATCTAACAACGCCATTGATGCCTATGTGCATTATCAGCTAGTGAGGAGTTGAAGGCAATAGTTAGACGGCCCCTACCACCTGTAATAACATGAGACACAGTGTACCCCAGTTATATCTGCCCAGTTTCTGCAGTTTAAATCATTAGCTGGCACATAGCACTAACTACAGCGTAGGGCTAGCAATGAAGCGAACACCCGACTCCCAGTACAGCTCATTGCCAACCTTACATGGACGCAGTACTCGCCTCACCCATCTATCCACATCAACACCGCCACTTCCAGACCAGTTCAGTGGGGCATATACTGTGATGTAATTCTAATTCATGACAAGATGTATAATTGATGAATTTATGTTAGAAATTGCTACTATTGTACTGTACTTACAAAAATACCAATAAAAAATTGTTGTTGTTTTTTTTAAATCAGCTAAGTGGAGAGACACAGGACATCCCGTAACTTGAAAGACTTTTTCCAACAGAAACAACTTGCAAAGTCCAAGCCAAACACTAGATAGCCGGCGTATGCAGAGCATGTGTATCTGCTGCCACATATGCGACAATCATGTGTTGCAAGGTATCTGGGAGGGCGTTAGGGCCATCCACTTGCACTAGTGGGGGACAAAGGACATTGTTCTGGAGGTGGACAGTCCATGTGAGATCAGCTGCCTTATTCACACCATCTGCAAAGGAGAAATGTTTACATGCAGCTTTCACAGACACATGCACTAGTTTTCTGAACTCTGGTGCAACATTAGTTTGATGTACACATTGCTGTAGTAAATTCACGAACAGTTCACTATGGGTCAATAGATAATCAAAACTAAGCTTTCAATTGAAACCGATTAGCACTAGTAAAACCCCACCAAAGGGGAAATTGCTACTATCAGTGTAAACGGAAGTACACAAGACCGGGAAGCAGGAAACTATACTCAGTCATGCTTTTCAAACTAACCACAGTCAGAGGAAAGTCAAGGTAGCAAGAGAATGTGCTATTCTTATTATTATTATTTTTTTTAAGAGCCCAGCATACTGTGGCATTGATATAGAAGGTAGCAGCAATGAAGGATGGTTTAAAATAAATCTGCAAGTCTTTTGAAGGTTGTGAATGTACTAGAACTATTTTTCTTTCTCCCATCCTTGTTTGCGTGGAGCAGATACGTTTACAAGGATGTTTTCACCGAAACCTTATTTATTCTTTTGGCAGACTGGCAAAAATGACGTTTCAAAATGGTGTTTCAAGAATCCATTTCCAATTCAGTGTCAAAAGAAAGACAGTCATTCACAACATGTGGGAGAGAACAGTGCCCATCTATGACCGTGCCTTGGTACCATGCATTCTGGTGAAAGCACACACTGAAAACAGAGTAATGCCAATACTCACAGATGTCAAGATGACCAGTGTCATGGGACTCCTTTAGGAGGTCCTGGAGTTTAAGCCACAAGCACTTGTTGCCATAAGTGACTCATAGTTTAATGTTATAACATCATATGCATGGGCTTATAAAGTACAAGCCACAGAATGCAATAAACATGTGGGTTATAGAACTAGCCATGTTACAGGTGTCATATTGGACAATGGGACCAAATGAACAAGTTTGAATGTCATCACAGCAGCAGCAACACCACTCCATAAAAGAAGCGAGGCGCGTGCTGAAAAAATCCAAGTTACAGGCAATTCATGAAGCGAGGGTCCAAATGAATCGGAGGCAAATGTAATAGTTCAATAAGGGACTGTATTATGGACAGTGATGCACACCTAAGAAAATGTTACAAAATTTAAGGAAGATTAAGAAATTAACCGAGCATCGCAAGCAGCCGTCGGATCCTTAAACAATATCTAAGGGTGTCTGGAGCCACTTGAGAGAGGCAGTAAACATGAAAGTTAGACTGAGTGAGATAAACAGATCCAAACTAACGTTTTAGTGGTCTAATGGGCTCATAGCACACAATGTGACTGGGGATAAAAATACTTGCCATTTTTTAAAAAGTAACATGCATGTAGTACATGCTTGGCAGTAACATCCAAGTGTCTGTAGACATTAGAAACATTTTTGGGATGTATAAACAATGAGGACCCAAAATGGTGTCTGTCGTGCACTGCTAGGTTCTGGTGTGGTTCAATGGTTTGCCGTGCTCCTGAGAATGGCCTCCCGCTCGGAGGCGTGTAAATTCATTGCCTGGGTTGCAACTCTACTTTTCTAGAGTGTCTCTCTGGGTACCGGTTGTTAGTTGCTGTGACTACTGCCAAATTCAAAAAAGAATACTTTTCCCAAAAGTGGTTTTCCAAATAATATTGTATTCAAATACGTTCAAATTGGTTCATTTCACATGAATTCATGCATTGCAGTTGGAACTCCATGTCCCATAATGCATCATTTCTGCACAAGTTAAACCTTCTCCCTATACATTTCGACATTAAATGCGTTCATCCGGTGAATGTCTGACACATTAAAAGTAATATGGTTTTAATGGTTAGGACTAACGACCTCATATAAAACCGCCACCGTTTAGACTTGTTATCAAAGCACAAATTTATCGGGGTCAACGTGTGTGAAGTTGTTACTGTCGTCGTGTGAATGTTGGTTGATGTGTAACATAAAATCCTGGAGACTTTCTTATTAGGCTGGTGTGCATGTTAAAAACGTGATGTTAAGCGCGGTTTCTCCCTCAAAAGCATTCGTGATGTATTTACACGAAACGCAAAAATTTAGTGGCTTGCTTCTTTAACACTTTGCATGCTCATGACGAGCTGAGCTCATCATGAGGCACGGTGCTCCGGTGCCCGCGGAACGCTCGCATGCAGGGATAATTCCCCTGCTGTGCGCAGCGTTCCACGGTAACCGGTGCACATGTGACGAGCTCAGCTCGTCATGAGCACAGGAGCGCCGTGCCTCATGACAAGCTGAGCTCGTCATGAGCACATGAGCATGCGGGCGCTGTGTGTGCCACCCTCTCCCCTCAGCACAGCGGGGGAATTAACCCCCGCAGCGAAGGGGTTAAAACGCTGTGATTGTGAATACGTTATATATACACAATATGGTGGTGAATCTAATGTGCTTGTCGCTCAATCGTGCTGAAAGCGACCATTTCCTAATTTTTTTAACTTATACACTTACCGGTTTCTTGCGCTGAGCTGGTCCCTCATATACGCCGAGTCCAGAGTGTGGTCCGGTGTTAATGCTGCACGCTTCTAATACGTAAAAGCGGCGCCAAGCGGCTTGACGTTTTCTTAAAGGAAACGTGTGAATGCGTGTGCGGACGCACTGTTATTTAACAATAAAGTTGTGTTAATGAAACATTACCTGCCGTTGCTGAGAAGTATATGCGTCCTTCCGTGTGATATCTATTCCCACACTAAACATATTGGGCAGTATGCTGTTAAAAAAAACCTCACTTGACAGTAATTAAACAAAGATTGAAAACAAACTGTGTACAATAAACAATTGATTATGTACATGTTGATAGTTCTTCGCCAGGAAAAACAGTGGCATCAATGTGGTTGATACTTCCAGTATTTAGGGTAAAGCTTTTACCCAATGGTGTCTTTAGGGTCCATGCAATGGTGTTCATATATTTACAGGTAACACAAAAATTCACTAGGGAAAGAAACTATGACATTAAAACAAGAATTAGACAAATCAATGACCACAGACGAACTCTCGAAGACACTAGAGGACATTAATAATCAACTACAGAAACACACCCAGGAGGTGAACGAAAAGAAGATCAGAAAATACCAAAGAGACACCATCGATTATAAGTTAGGGGAGGTATATACGTGAGCCGACATCTATGCTTAACCCCGTCCGCGCTGATGACTAGCTCAGCCGCTCATGACGAGCTGAGGTCGTCATGAAAAGCGGGATTCCGCAAACTGCCGCGCACGGCAGGAAAAGCCGCCGCAGCGATGCGGTTAAAGGAGACCAAATCGACCGTACGCCGCGAATACCGACACCTCGTCATCTGACAATGAAACCACTGAAACATTAAGAAACATTAGAAAATCAGTCACCATGCAGAACAGATGGTCAAGCAGGATTTGACTAAATTGAACTTCCAAAAAAGAACTAAGAGGAAAAACCTCACTGCCAAAGAGTTTGGAATATTGCATTCAATTTCAAAAACAACACTACAGTGACCTGCCAGAAGGCGGAAAAAGTGGGAGCTTTAGTACTAATGAATACCACATTCCAAAAAAGAACTAAGAGGAAAAACCTCACTGCCAAAGAGTTTGGAATATTGCATTCAATTTCAAAAACAACACTACAGTGACCTGCCAGAAGGCGGAAAAAGTGGGAGCTTTAGTACTAATGAATACCACATTCTACCTAGAACAAGTTAACAACCATATACAGGATGAAAGCATCTATATGAAACTAGATTTGAACCAGACTACAGAAATCAAAGCCACTTTAATTGAGATTATTCAGAAAGCAGCAGAAAGAGGTATCATTAATGAAAAGGCCAAGAGATACCTAATACAGAGTAAACCAAAAAGCCCAAATTTCTATATGGTTAAAAAATCCATAAGGATGCGATGAAACCTCCCTGTATCCCCACCGTCTCAACGCGAGGAAGCATCCATGAACCAGTGGGGACATTTTTAGACCGATACTTGCAACCATGTGTACTCAAGATGAAATCATTCCTAAAAGACACCACAGATTTTTTGAACAAAATTGGCAACATCATCATACCAGCAGAGAAGTCTATTGTACTACGCACCATAGATGTTAAATCTCTCTATACATCCATACCACACCAACAAGGAATTGAAGCAGTGTAAAAGGCTTTATTAAACACTGATTATGAAGAAGGTATGAAGATTTTCCTAATGGAACTGCTTGAATTTACTTTGATGCACAGTTATTTCAAATGGCAGGACAACTGGTACCTACAAAAGAGCGGTACATCTATGGGGAATTGTGCAGCACCCACATGTGCTAATATTTACATGAATGAATATGAGAAGCAACACATCTTAAACACACCGGAATGGAATGACAATTTACGGCTATACCTGCGGTTTATCGATGATATTTTCATCATATGGAGGGGCACAAAAGACACATTGGAGGCTCAGATAAGACTACTAAATGCAACAAATGAAAGAATACAACTCACATTTGAGATACAGGACCACACCATCAACTTTTTGGATGTCTCAATAACTAAATCTGGAACAGGCTTTGCAACAAACATGTACAGAAAACCAACGGATAGGAATAACACCTTAGCAGCGTCTGGAATTCCGCGCTGGTGCTGGACATTCCGATCGCGGCGTGGTCATGACGGGTCCCGGACGTCATCAGCACACGCCCACCGTGACTCATGACGGCGGGAGCCATCATGAGCACCGAAGGGGTTAAGATATGATAGCTTTCATCCTCAACCACTCAAGCAACACCTTCCATATTCCCAACTCCTGAGAGTCAAAAGGATAGTCTCAGACCCTGAAAAGGCCATCGAACAATTCGAAGAGATAATGCAATGTTTCAGATACAGAGGATATCCGGAAGATCTACTCACACAAGCGTCAAATCGAGCAACCCAAAAAGAGAGATCAGAACTACTGAAAACACAAATGTCTTCCAAGAAAGACAAAATCACATGCGTATGTAAATATTCTACCATGAGCCAGCACTACAAAAAAATCATCAAAAAACATTGGATGCTACTAAGACTGGAACCAGACTTTAGAAACATCTTTGAGCAAGAACCAATATTTGTGTATGCAAGAGCTAAGAACTTCGGTGAGATCATAAAACACAAAACCAAATCCACTGACAGGCGATCTTACAACAGCACTATACCATGTTGGAATTGTAACAATTGTAACAACATAATTAGAGGAGGGTACATTACACACCCTATGAAAGGACATAAGATCAGGTTACAAGTGAACGCAACATGCGATACCTCCAACATTATCTACATGCTCCAGTGCCCATGTGGAAAAGCATACATTGGTCAAACTGAACGTAAATTGAAAACACAGATGAATGAACACAAAAGCAATATAAGAACTCAATCCACCAAATCTGTAGTAGCAGTCCACTTCATCAAAGCATAACCTCATATTAGCCAACTAAAAGCATGTGTATTGGAAACAGTGGATAAAGAAGGAAGAGATAGCAGAACCATGTTATTGAGGAGAGAAAATCACTGGATTTATCACTTGAACACTCTTAAACCCAATGGGATGGGGGGGCATGGCTTGAGGCGTCAGGATGGCGGTCGCACTCTGAGAGTGCTCCGGACCCCCTCCGTCATCCGTCCGTTTCCAGCTGCCATCAGCTCTCCTCGTTACCAGGAGCGGTCTCCTCATCCTGTCTGCACCGTCCTGGTTCTCTTTGGGGGCTGCCCGGTGCCCGGGCTGTCTGTGCTGATTCCCTACCCCGGGCGGCCCGGCTCTCTCAAGATGGCGGCCCCCTCGCCGTCTTGTCCTTGAGCCTGCAGCCTCGGCCCGGAGGATCCGGATCGCTCTTCCCCCCGCCTAGCTGCTTGCGACCCACCTGGCGGAGTCGGATCTCACCCTCGGCTGCCTGCTTGGCCGCGGAGCCCGGTGTTGCGGTGCGGGCCCCGCTCTCAGGACTGCTGGATCATGGGGGGCAGAGGGAGGCCCCGGGGCGCAGCAGAGGCGCCCTGGAGCACTAAAGGGCGCCCTTGCCACTCCGGAGGCGGAGAGGACCGCAAGGGGCAGCCGACCGGCCTCCGGGACACTGCGATGCATGGAGAGGCACCCGCAAGCTGCACCTTGGCTAGATGGTACTCAGCTGGGGACTGTCGAACCGGGCCGCGCTGCTGGGCCGGCCCTGCCCGCGGCCGAAATGCGGCGAGTGGCGGCGAGGCCTAGGCGGCGCGCCCGGGCCTGATTGAAGGTGGGAGTGCCCGGCGCCGACTTGACGTGGAGGCAGAAAGAGGGCCTTTGCCCGGGCGGGGACCAGACTGTTCCTTTGAGGCTGTGTGGGGGGCCGGGGGCCCGGCTCAGCGTCGCCTCCTCCATGCAGCCGAAACCCTGCGCGCCTTGCTCCAAAACCTAGGTGGGACTCCCACTGAAAGACTTACTTCGTCCCCCTGCCATCTTGGAGACACAGTGCGGGGGTGCATGGTAACGCCAGTTCCATCGGGTGAGCGAAGCAGCTGGCCCAAGACCGTCCTGTAATTCCAGGGAGCGGACTGAGCAGGGCGGACCTTCTGATACCGGCACAGGCGCGGAATACTGGGTGCCCTGTCTTCAGAGGCCTTGAAGGTTCTATGACCAGCCCTGGGCTTACCACTGTGGAGGCTCGCTTCTCCCCCATATCTGCGGGCTGAGGGGTGCACTGTGATTCGGTGCAGGGGCACGTCGGCCACCGTATCGGGTGGCGCCCACGCACCCGGCTCCCCCTTCTCCCCCTGAATACCTGAGGCTTGCTGCCGGGGCCTGCTGGAGGGGCCCGAGGGGGCCCCTAGGGGAACGCCATTACTGTCGGAGGCTGGGCCCTCCTGGAGAGAAGCCCCCCTTCCTTCGAGGCTGGTGAGCGGGAGAGGGATCGGCCACCAGACCGGGTGGCGGGGGCAGTGGCCGGGGCACAGACGCGCCCCCCCCCCCCTCCGGCCTCCCTAAGCCGATTCTTCGAGGATATGGGCCGAACCCGCACAACCCAGACCCCACTCCCCCAAACCAAACAACAATGGACCAATTCACCAAGTCGGACCAGGACCCGGGTGGTGAGTCCCTGACTGCGCTTGGGCCCTTCGGGGGTGATCTCTCCACCATCCTACAGGCGATAAGCATGTCACAGGCGTCAGTAGAGAGTAAGATAGGAGAGGTGAGGGTGGACGTGGCCTTAATCCGACAGGATCTCCGTAACGCCACGGCACGCATCACTGAAGCGGAGGCCCGTATTTCCACGGTAGAGGACGACGTGAGCGCCCTCAAGTCCCAGGTGGCCCGCCTTCAGACACAGACCTTGGAGTTGCACCGCAGGGCCAAAGATGCTGAAAACAGGGCACGAAGAAATAACCTACGCCTCCTGGGCTTTCCGGAGGGAGTGGAGAAGAGGCACGCAGATACCTTCATTGAGGACTGGGTCCGTTCCTGGATGCCCAAAGAGAAACTCTCCCCCTGGTTCGCGGTGGAGCGGGCCCACCGCTTTCTCGCTCCCAAGCCCCCTCCCGGTGCTTCCGCTCGTCCCATCATCCTTCGTATCTTCAACTTCCGAGACAGGGACGCGATTTTGAGTGCAGCAAGAGAACTGGGTCTGGTACACTTCCATAATTCTAGAATCCTGGTCTTTCCGGACTACTCCAGGGAGGTGCTGACCCAGCAGCCGGTCCTACGACAAGGTCAAGCAAAAACTCAGTGCTATGGGACTCCGCTACGGCCTCCTCTTTCCCACGCGTCTTAAGGTGATCTTTCAAGATAAGACATTCTTCTTCGACACCCCCTAGGCAGCATGGACCTGGCTTACGGAAGAGCGTCCCCTCCTGCCTGGCGCAGACTTCCCCCCCCCCCGCCCGGAGATCATCAATGCAGCTGCCACACGAGGCGCCCAAGGCCCAGAGGCGTCGGCCTGGGTCTCGAAGGCGAGGCAACCGCCGGGGTGGGGATTCCCTCTCACCGGGGGCGCAGTCCCGACGGTCCCCAACTCAACCCACGAACCAGAGAGCCTCTTCCCCCACCTTGGCTCCCTCTTTGATCGACATGGGGAGTGCCTCCGGGTCGGAGGTGAATCTACGAAAGGCCTGTCTGGGAGCCCCGTGATCCGTGGCTCTGGTGGTTAGGAGGGGGTGTAACCAGCGCTGCAGACTGTGTCTCCTGTACTTCACTTGTCAAGACTTTTCACAGCGGGCTGCACCTGCCCTATGTACGAGGTTCGCCTCGGCTCCAATGGGTGGCCCGTTCAAAGGTCTACCTTCCCAATGCAGTGTCAGAACGGATTCATCCTGTTAACCTTAAGGGGAGAGGGGTTGGCCTAACGGCTAAGGCGCTCGACCTCGGACCTGGGGATCTGGGTTCGAGTCTCGGTAACGACGCCAAAAACCCCCTGTGATTCTGGGCAAATCACTTAATCTCCCCGTGCCTAAAATGAAAGTGTGTCCTCATGTAACGTAACTGGTGCTATGTAAAGCGCTCTGATAACTGATTCGGTTTGGTTCTAGTTCGCGCTACATAAAACTCTGCAAAAAAAACAAAAAACCTTATACTCATCACATCCTTTCTTTTTTCTTCCTTTTTCAGCTGTTGGTCTTCATCCGTTTACATGGAGGGGGGTCCTCCTTAGCCATGCTCCTGGTTGTTGTAGGCTTATCTAACCGTTTTAGACTAGCGAATCACCTCTTAGAGGGGTAGTTAGAGGTTGGGATCTTTGGGGCGACAGATGCTTCCACTTCAGAAGTGTAGGGGGAGGAGTTGGGGGCGAGGGTGGGGGGGTGGGAGACCGTTGTCTCCCAGAAGTATCTTATTTTTAGCCGCCTACGGGCCGCTGTTCGTTGTTTTCGCTGGCAGCAGTCACTCCCTAGTTGTTATCGCAGTTGACAAACGGATCACCACTTTGCATGGTCATTCCCCAGGGTTTCTGGCCCGAGTGGGTACCCCTCAGGGCTTGTACGGTCCCACGCCTACACCCGCCCTCCCACACATCATTCTTTCAGGTGGCAAACACCTTCAATAGACCTACCCATGTACTCTCCTGGAATGTCAATGGCCTCCTTGAACGTATCAAGTGTACAGCGGTCCTTCGCGCAGCCCAACGCCATGCGCCAGACATCCTATTTCTCCAGGAGACGCATCTCCTAGGTACACAATGCAAGTTCTTAGCCAGATACGGATTTGATAAGGTCTGGCACTCCGGCTTTGCCCGAGGTTTCCGAGGGGCGACTATCCTACTTAGGAAAGGGTTTCGCTTTGCCATGGTTAGAGCCGAGACTGATGCACAGGGCCGATATGTGGCCGTCTCCGGAACGATTGAAGGACGTACCGCGAACCTCCTATGTGCTTATGCCCCGCCTGCGCTACTGACCTCCACCCTTCGGCATCTTACGCTCGTCTTCTCCTCCTTTCCGCAGGGTCTCACGGAGATCGTGGGGGATTGCCGTCCTGCAACACCTGCGCGATGCGACGGGAAATCCATCGGAGAGCCGCCTCGCCTCTGCGAGGACCCTCTTGAGCTGGACATCGGCCCTGGGACGTTGTGATATATGGAGGGTCTGGAACCCCCTTAGGGATCAGTACACTCATACGTCGGCGGCCCACCATACCCACTCCCGCATAGACCTCCTCCTGCTTCCTGCCACGGACTGCCAACTGGTCCCCGGGGCGGGAATCCTGCCCAGGGGGATCTCGGAACACTCGCCCGTATCCCTCCGTCTTGGGTCCTCCTCCACGGGCCCCCGAGCGACTTGGCGATTGAACGCCTGGTTTCTGCAAGACTCCAAGCTCGATGACTCAATTAAGCAGGAACTCCGTCACTATTACTCTCCTAATACAGGATCGGTTCTCTCGCCGGGGACGCTGTGGGAAGCCGGCAAGGCTGTTGTCCGGGGGGTGGCTAAGGGTTTGGTCCACGCGAAACAGGTGAAACAGACAGCCCACCTTGTGCGGCTGTAAGCCCAGGCAGCACAGCTGGAAAGACTCCAGGTGGCAAATGGTCGCGGAGATTTCTCTTGGCAATTGGCAGTGGTCCGAGGGGAGATTCGCCTAATCTCATTGGAATCTGCGAAAATGCTCTGGCGTTCCTCTGTGGCACGGATGTGGCACGCGTGATCCCCGAGATCGGCTCGGCTACCGGAGCCCATCATGTGACGTCCTCTGCCATAGCACAAACCTTTGCTGACTACTACACAAACCTATACGCTGCTCGCCCTCCCGGCGTTCCGCTGGCGGAATGGCTGGAGATGACTGGGGCCCGGCTGCCGTGTCTCCCCCGAAAGACTGCGGAGACATTGGACCACCCCTTCACCCCAGAGGATATTCACAAGGCAATATCACTCCTGCACCCCGGCAAGACACCCGGTCCGGATGGTTATCCCCAGGAGTATTATGCGACCTTTCGCAAGATCCTTCTCCCCCATTTAGGTGAAGTAGTGTGGCTCACTGGTTAGAGGCGGCAGACCCGAGAGCAGAGGACGGCCCGGGACCAGGGTTCGATTCCCGGCGCGGCAGGTTTCGGGACCAGGGTCAGCGGACTCGATAATTCTCTCGCCTCGGTGCCCACTCTGATCAGCGTTCACACTCGGCAACTCTGGGCATTAGCTTGCCTCATCTTCACTAACGGCCCCACCAGACCGCCGGGGATGCCTGGTCTCACCCTGGAGATACCCATTAAGGGACCATCTCTCAGGGAAGCCAGGAAGGGTTTCGCAGCGGTCAAAGCGCCTTGGGACCCTATGGGTAAGTAGTGCGCTATATAAATGCCTATACATTTACATTTACATTTATACATTTAGTGGAACTATTCACACACGTAACGGAGTCGGGCTCCTTCCCACCAGAATCAGACATAGCCACCATAGTGGTCATCCCAAAAACTCATCCGCACTCCTTGGATTGTGCGGACTATCGTCCGATTTCGCTGATTAACACGGAGCTCAAGATCTTCGCTACTGTGTGTTGGACAGGCCGCATGGTCGGGCTGCCCCCTCCCCGCAATGGGACCTGGACCCTGGCTCCCCCTGCATCCCCCAGCCAGGGTCCCCGACGACCACCCGAAGTACACTGCAGTTCCTCACCCACGGGACGCCAGCTCCGAACCCAGCTGGCCCGGGTCACCATCCACACCACGGCCTCGGCCCAGCCGCCATCTTGGACCACTACAGCACGAGGCCGCGTGGCCTCAACTCGACCCTCACCCCGGGCCCGGCCGGGCCCGACGTCGAGGCACCAACCTCCCCCCGGGAGGCAGAGTGACCACTTGGCGAGTCAATGGGAGAAAGGAATCGTCAACGGCTCTCCTCCGCCAGGTGTCGATCACCCCCGGCCGCCTGGGCGCTGGCTCCACCCCCATGCTGGGTGTCTGGACTCCCTCATCCCGGACCTCCCGGCCCCCCAGGCGCGAGGGTCCGGACATCAAAGGGGACCAGACCTATAACTGGGGCAGGACCAGACCAGGAAGGCAGTTGTATCCTGGAGTCGAGAGACCCGAGAAGAACTCATCCGTGACTTGGCCTGCTGGCGCTGCCGCGGCCCCTGCCTCGTGAAACCATCGTCTTGGCCTGCTGGCGCTGCCGCGGCCCCTGCCTCGTGAAACCATCGTCTTGGCCTGCTGGCGCTGCCGCGGCCCCTGCCTCGTGAAACCATCGTCTTGGCCTGCTGGCGCTGCCGCGGCCCCTGCCTCGTGAAACCATCGTCTTGGCCTGCTGGCGCTGCCGCGGCCCCTGCCTCGTGAAACCATCGTCTTGGCCTGCTGGCGCTGCCGCGGCCTCTGCCTCGTGAAACCATCGTCTTGGCCTGCTGGCGCTGCCGCGGCCCCTGCCTCGTGAAACCATCGTCTTGGCCTGCTGGCGCTGCCGCGGCCCTCTGCTTTAAGAGACTATCATCTTGGCCTGCTGGCGCTGCCGCGGCCCTCTGCCTCGTGAAACCATCGTCTTGGCCTGCTGGCGCTGCCGCGGCCCGATCCCCAGACACTCCAGCTCGAGGATTGTGAGCTCGCCTGTTACCACTACCCGTACCGATCCGGTACCAAGACTGTCCCGCTAACCCCTTTCCCTACAGAGACTAGAAGTGAGAGGACCCCCGGGTCCAAGATCTCCTGTATCGCTGATATCCTTGCCTTAAGAACCCTATATAAAGCCTTGAACTCGACTTGGTGTGGTGCCTGTTTGTGGGGAGGGAGGTAACTTGTCTGTACGATCGCCGGAGACGGTCCCCCTCGGGGATCTCTCCCTCGGTATCCGGCCGACCCTCAGGGTCCCCGTCTAACATTGGTGGCCAGCGACGGGATCCGAACCTACGCATAATCGTACAGAAAGTCACTCGCCCCACCACACACAACAACCATGTCAATAGAGAGCGGAACCACGGAGAAATTTCAGATGGAAAAATTGGAAGACTACAACCACCGGGAACTGAAGCAATATTGCATAGAACTTGGACTTCCAACCACAGGTCTTAGCACAAAGGAAGACTTCAAACGAGCCCTAGAAGCTTGGGCGGAAACGGGTACGGCCGTACCCCGAACACAAACAACCGAGACGAGCCCCGCACCAACTAAAGAAAGAGCGGATCTCTCCCTGGAAGAGATCCGAGAAAGAGAAAAAACCAGACTCCACGAATTAGAACTTGCCCGACTTCGCTTGGATGGGGAACTCAAGCTGGCAGAACAAAAAATAACCCTGGAACACTTACGGCTCAGGGAAGAGCGGGAAGACAAGCAAAGACAGAGGGAGCTAGAGGAAAAGAGACTAGAGTAGGAACATGAGCGCAATCTCAAAGCACTGGAGGTCCAGAAACAGAATAAAGACCTCGGGCTCCCCGAACGACCGACCCCGTCTGCCTCGACCGAACCCAAGGTTCACATCCCCAAAGATGTCATCCGGGAATACCACAAGAACGATGATATACAGCAGTGGTTTAAAGCCTATGGGGTGGCAATGACCTCCCACCGGATTCCCCGAAGCGATTGGGGGGCCGGTTTATGGGGGAGGTTTGTCAACGAAGGGCGGGACGCCCTGCTACAACTCCCGGACCAGCTGATGACCTCCTACGACCACATGAAGGCCGCCCTCCTCACTCGATACGGGCTCACACCGGAGATGTACCGCCAACGGTTCCGCGACTGCAAACGGATTCCGGGTACAACTTGGGTGGAGTACGTGAACTTTTTTAGCCGAGCCTTCGAGGGGTGGATCAAGGGCAACAAAGTAACCACCTACGAACAACTCTTTGACCTTATCGTATGGGAGCACCTGTCGAACAACTGCTTCGTGGAGCTCCGGCAACACCTCCTGGACAGTAAGCTAACCGACCCTCGACAACTAGCCGTCGAAGCCGACCGGTGGGAAAGCACCCGAGTTGGCAGGAACGCACCCAGCGAATTATCCAGACCGTATCGCCCCCGAGGGGGAGGAGGAAGTCAGGGTCGGGGGAGAGACCCCGGCCCCTCGTCACCCCCCAGAAACCCCTCGACCCCGGTTGGCCGAGGAAGCCCTGCCGTCCGGGCCGGTTTCCGGGCCAACATTACGTGCCACAGGTGCCAGCGACCCGGCCACTACGCCAGTGATCCCAATTGCCCAAAGAACCCGAACACTACCCCCCGCCAAGTTGCAGCGGCGGCCCTAGGGGAAGAACTAATCCCGGAAGACCAGGAAGAGTACGAGACCGATCCCTCTGAATGGGCACCCGCCGCCATGGCACTGGTCTGCTTAGGGGAGAGAGACATGATTCCGCGGGCCCCCCTTCCCGCCAACACCCAGAAGTACGGTCAATGGGTCAACATTAATGGCCGCCGGGCGGAAGCCCTCCGCGACACCGGGGCCAGTGTAACGGCGGTCCGACGCCACCTCGTCACTCCAGACCAAATCTTGCCGAACATTCTTTGCCCTGTCCGATCAGCCGACAATTCCGAAAGCCTATGCCACATGGCCTGCGTCCCCTTCGAGTGGGGGGGAGTAACAGGGATGTTAAAAGTAACTGTCCGCGATGATGCCCCCGTGGACTGCCTCCTAGGAAACGACCTTGAAAGCTCTCCCTGGGCAGCTGTCGAACGGAGGGAGCACCTGGGGATGCTTGGCCTCCCCGAATGGGTCTGCGTCACGACCCGGTCCATGACCGCCCGCGCGGTCCCCAGCCCAGAAGAGCCCGAGTGGCCAGAACCTCCTCCCGCGCTCATCCCCGAGGAGGCCGCCCCAGAAGCCAGTCCATTGACCCAAACCGAAGAGGGATCCGACCAGCTTCGGGACGTCCCTGACCTGGCACAATGGCGGCAGGAGGGAGGCCCCACGCAGGAACAATTCCGGGCCGAACAGAAAACCTGTCCCTCTCTCGAAGGACTCCGGCAGCAAGCCCTGGCCCAGAGCGCCGGGGATACCTCGGGGGCCCACTGGATCTACTGGGACCAAGACCTGCTCTACAGCGAGCAGAAAGTTGCAGAACTAGGGGCCAGTCGGGTGCTGGTGGTGCCCCTTCGCTTCCGAGACTTCCTCCTGAACTTAGCCCACGATGTCCCCCTTGCCGGACACCTGGGGCAGGATAAAACCTACGACCGCCTGGTGACCCATTTTTTCTGGCCCCACATGCGGAAGGATGTCACCAACCACTGCAAGGCCTGCCCCACCTGCCAGGCCAGCGGAAAAAGTGGCCGAAAAATCAAAGCACCATTACAACCCTTTCCTGTCGTCACCACCCCGTTTGAACGAGTGGGAATAGACATTGTGGGGCCCCTCGACCCTCGAACAGCCCAAGAACGATCCGCCTTCTCTACCCCAGACGGGCACTACCACTTTAAAGTCATGCCCTTCGGCATGAAAAACGCCCCGGCAACGTTCCAACGGCTGGTAAACCAGGTACTGGCGGGCCTGGAAGACTTCAGCGCCGCCTACCTGGACGACATTGCTGTGTACAGCCACCAGTGGACCGACCACCTCCGCCACCTGCGGGAGGTTCTACACGCCCTCCAGCAAGCAGGGCTCACCATCAAGGCCAGCAAGTGCCAAGTTGGCCAAGGGTCCGTGACCTACCTGGGACACCAAGTGGGAAGCGGGCTGGTGGCCCCTCTCCAACTCAAGATTGCTGCCATCCAGGCCTGGCAACCCCCGACGAGCCAAACGGAGGTCCGGGCCTTCCTGGGGCTCACCGGATACTACCGGCGGTTCGTGAAGGACTATGGCAGCATCGTGGGGCCCCTCACAGAGCTCACCTCCAAAAAGAGCCCCAAAACCGTCAACTGGACCCCGGACTGCCAATCAGCCTTCGAGAAGCTAAAGACCGCCATGTGCACGGCCCCCGTGCTCCAGGCTCCCGACTACAGCCGGGAATTCCTTGTGCAAACGGACGCCTCCGATCATGGTGTGGGGGCCGTCCTCTCCCAACTCAACGCCGAAGGGGTCGACCATCCGGTGGTCTTCATCAGCAGACGCCTCTTGCCCCGAGAACAGCGCTGGAGCACCATTGAGAGGGAGGCCTTCGCCGTAGTCTGGGCACTCAAGAAGCTCCGGCCATACCTCTTCGGCACCCACTTCCGGGTGCAAACAGACCACCGACCCCTGCAATGGCTGATGCAAATGCGGGGGGAGAACCCGAAGCTTTTGCGCTGGTCCATCTCCCTGCAGGGGATGGACTTCACGGTGGAACATCGTCCAGGCCAGGACCACGCCAACGCCGACGGCCTGTCACGCTTTTTCCGCCTCAGCGAGGAGAGTCCCCAGGAAGATGGCTGACTCTCCCCGCCTTCAGCTGGGGGGGACGCATGTTGGACAGGCCGCATGGTCGGGCTGCCCCCTCCCCGCAATGGGACCTGGACCCTGGCTCCCCCTGCATCCCCCAGCCAGGGTCCCCGACGACCACCCGAAGTACACTGCAGTTCCTCACCCACGGGACGCCAGCTCCGAACCCAGCTGGCCCGGGTCACCATCCACACCACGGCCTCGGCCCAGCCGCCATCTTGGACCACTACAGCACGAGGCCGCGTGGCCTCAACTCGACCCTCACCCCGGGCCCGGCCGGGCCCGACGTCGAGGCACCAACCTCCCCCCGGGAGGCAGAGTGACCACTTGGCGAGTCAATGGGAGAAAGGAATCGTCAACGGCTCTCCTCCGCCAGGTGTCGATCACCCCCGGCCGCCTGGGCGCTGGCTCCACCCCCATGCTGGGTGTCTGGACTCCCTCATCCCGGACCTCCCGGCCCCCCAGGCGCGAGGGTCCGGACATCAAAGGGGACCAGACCTATAACTGGGGCAGGACCAGACCAGGAAGGCAGTTGTATCCTGGAGTCGAGAGACCCGAGAAGAACTCATCCGTGACTTGGCCTGCTGGCGCTGCCGCGGCCCCTGCCTCGTGAAACCATCGTCTTGGCCTGCTGGCGCTGCCGCGGCCCCTGCCTCGTGAAACCATCGTCTTGGCCTGCTGGCGCTGCCGCGGCCCCTGCCTCGTGAAACCATCGTCTTGGCCTGCTGGCGCTGCCGCGGCCCCTGCCTCGTGAAACCATCGTCTTGGCCTGCTGGCGCTGCCGCGGCCCCTGCCTCGTGAAACCATCGTCTTGGCCTGCTGGCGCTGCCGCGGCCTCTGCCTCGTGAAACCATCGTCTTGGCCTGCTGGCGCTGCCGCGGCCCCTGCCTCGTGAAACCATCGTCTTGGCCTGCTGGCGCTGCCGCGGCCTCTGCCTCGTGAAACCATCGTCTTGGCCTGCTGGCGCTGCCGCGGCCCCTGCCTCGTGAAACCATCGTCTTGGCCTGCTGGCGCTGCCGCGGCCCTCTGCTTTAAGAGACTATCATCTTGGCCTGCTGGCGCTGCCGCGGCCCTCTGCCTCGTGAAACCATCGTCTTGGCCTGCTGGCGCTGCCGCGGCCCGATCCCCAGACACTCCAGCTCGAGGATTGTGAGCTCGCCTGTTACCACTACCCGTACCGATCCGGTACCAAGACTGTCCCGCTACCCCCTTTCCCTACAGAGACTAGAAGTGAGAGGACCCCCGGGTCCAAGATCTCCTGTATCGCTGATATCCTTGCCTTAAGAACCCTATATAAAGCCTTGAACTCGACTTGGTGTGGTGCCTGTTTGTGGGGAGGGAGGTAACTTGTCTGTACGATCGCCGGAGACGGTCCCCCTCGGGGATCTCTCCCTCGGTATCCGGCCGACCCTCAGGGTCCCCGTCTAACACTGTGATAGCCCAGAGACTCAGACCCCTCCTACAGGTGTTGGTTCATCCCGACCAATGCGGGTTCATGCCTGCCAGGGGTACTCGTCACTGCATCCGCCGCCTCCACTTGGCTATGGCCCACAGTAATCGCCTAACCCCGTACCTGGCGTTGCTTTTCATTGATTTTGAGAAGGCCTTCGATACGGTGGAGAGGACATATCTGGAGGATGTGCTGGAGAGGATGGTCTTCGGCCTTCCCTTCCGCCGCCTAGTCAGGGTCCTCTACACCAACCCCAGGGCCCGTGTTCTCATCAACGGTGAGCTTTCCGAGACCTTTCCAATCCGGAGGGGCATACGATAGGGGTGTCCGCTTTCACCCCTGTTGTTCACGCTGGTAAAGGAGCCCCTGACGGCGCTCATCCGGCATGACCCACTCATCAGAGGATGGGCCTGGGACTCGAGTCAGGTTGACAAAATAGCCCTATATGCGGATGACCTTCTGCTTTATTTGGCAGAGCCAGGCATTTCCGGGCCCAGATGCTAGGAGGTCCTCTCCGCTTTTGAACGGGTCTCTGGGCTCCGGTTAAATCCGGCAAAATCAACTCTGGTTCCCTTGCATCCCTCCCGGGCCTGCTTTGACTGGCAGTCGAAACATTCCCCTACGGAGGCAATCGTTCAAATATCTGGGCATCTGGATCACCCTTTTGCCAGAGCTTGAATGGGTTTTAAATGTCGCACCTTTGGTCACCCGGATGAAGTCCGACCTCAAGAGGTGGCAGGCCCTTCCCCTTAATCCCCTGGGCAGAAGTGCGCTCTTTAAAATGATGATTCTCCCCTGCTTCCTTTACATTTTGCAAAACATCACCATCCACCTCCCGGGGAGTTGGTTCCGAGAACTGGACGGCGTCCTTAACCGATTTTTTGGGGGAAGAGGGAGGCCGCGTCTATCCCTAGCGAGAACGGTGCTCACGGCTCGGCGCACAGCTTTGCGCCATGTGCGGTGGAACCGTACGCTCACTCGACAAACACCGCTCTGGAGCGGAACCTGGATGTGTGAGGTCTCGTCCCTAAAGGGGTTCCGTCGGTGGGACCTCGTCGGAATCTCGCTGCTTGGAGATCATGTGCGGTCCTTTGCCGATCTGCAGCAATGACATGCGCTCCACCACTCCCAATTCTATAAGTATTTACAACTCAGGCACGCACTTCACACGCACCTCCCCTCCCCCTCTTCCAGAGTTCAGTCTGCTTGAGGCCCAGGTGATGATGGGGAATCTGGGGAGAGGCGGGGGTGTCCCGCATATACTAGTCACGAGTTAATAATGGCCTCGCAACTGTAGACCGGCTCAAGGCACGGTGGGAGGGATGGGTGGGCCCCCTATTAGAGGCAGATTGGCGAGACGCCCTTATGGCGCCCAAAACCCTGACCATGTCCTCCAAGTTACGCCTGGTACAACTATATTTCTGGCTTGGCTCAATGCATGTGATCCTAATCTCAGATTCACTTCCCATATGAGCTCTGATAGGTTGGAATTTCTGGACATTTGGATTTTTCACGAGGAAGGTAAACTCAAAGTGGACCTTTTCGTGAAACCTACGGCCAGAAACACTTCTGCATTTTCGAAGTTTTCATCCCAGGAACCAGAGACAAAGCATCCCATTCTCCCAATTTCTAAGAGTGAGGAGAAATTGTACAAATCTCCAAGACTTTGACATACAGGCAGCAGAGATGAAAAGGAAATTTTTAGATAGGGGCTACCCACACAGACTAGTGAGGGATTCGTACAAAAGAGCACGGTACTACGATAGAGACTGTTTGTTGAGAACCAAATCAAAGATAGAAACTAACAAATTAGTTTGTATTACTCGTCATTCAACAGTAAACGCGAAAGTAAAACAAGTCATTAATTCTTCATGGCACATTTTGAACAGCAATGGAGCAATTAAATTAGAAAAACCTCTTTTTGCTCATAGGCGCAATAAAAACATTAAAGACCACATTGTTCATTCGAGAATGAAAATTCCAACAAACTCACAAAACTTTGTGCAGAAATCTTTAACTGGTGATCATCCTGTGAAGGGCACCTTTCCCTGTTCGAACTGTACATCTTGTGCCAATATCCATGAAGGAGTGACTTTCACTCACAATGGACACACAACCAGTGCAATGGGTATGTTCAATTGCAGAACCTCAAATGTAATATATTTCCTGGAATGTCCGTGCCCTTTGGGGTATGTGGGCGAGACAGCTCGCGCAATTCAGACACGACTAACCGAACACCGTTCAGCGATCAGAACCAAAAAGGTTACTGCGCCAATTGTGAAGCATTTTCTAGACCATGGACATGGTCCAAATGAATTTACTTGGCGGATATTAGAAAAAATCAATACATCTGATGACAAAGGAGGTGAAGCGATCCGAAAGAAACGTGAAGTCTTCTGGATTTTTTCTCTTAATACTTTCCGTGAGGGATTAAACAGTGAAATCCCATGGGAGAATGCGATCGTTTAAATATACAGTTATATAAGACATCTTATTGGGAAAAAAATATATGTTCCCCTGAACCCAGTTATAAAATTATATTAGGATTGTTACGTATATAGGAAAAAGGATCTTATTGATGCCTTTTTTGAGTTATTAATTATTCTGCCTATCGGTCACTCGAATTAGAAGCAATTTCCCCCATAGAGATATTGCCGATTTTAAAAAGAGAACAGTTATTGTTCACTAAACTTTCCGATAACGCTATACTATAGTCTTTCCTCGCGCTCTATTAACTCTAGCCATGTCAGGAAAAGACTAATTAGCTTCACCGGTGAAAATATAAAAACGCGCGAATCTGTCCAGACTCCATTTCATCACGGAACCACGTCCGAGATAGATGTTCACCTCCACGCGCTTCCATCTAAAACACTAAAGGTACGTAGACTGGAGAGGCTAGCAGCCAAGCGCTACACGCTCTGATAGACTACCTTCTTTTAAAAATATTTTTTTTTTAAACTGCGCTGTTATCTGGTTTTCTGCAGGCACCGCCCAAGTGTTCATATCCAGGACACACGGCCACATCTGAAAACGCTATACTGCGGAAATTAAAAGAGCCGAATTTCTAGGTATGCTTTTGAAAATATCACTCGGACATATAGATATGGTATTTGAACATTGCGTTTTCGTTTTAGGTTTTTGAAAATATCACTCGGACATATAGATAGGGTATTTGAACGTTGCGTTTTCGTTTTAGGTAATTAGTAACCAAGCCCTTGTTTTTCTCCTCAGGCTTGGTATCGCGCTGGACTAACAATCCTTTATCGAGTCCAACGCAACTCTTATACCCTCAATATACTTGTTTACAAGTCCACTAAAAGCCTGGTAAGATTCTATCTAGGTTCCCATGGATAATTAATCGCGTCTGTCTATAAATAGAATGCTGAGTTTCTGCATCCATTTCTTTTCAGCTTAGACGATGCCGATACCCTAGGGATTTGTAATCAAGCGATATATATATATATTGTGAAGGTGACGTAAACTAACGTTCAAAACTAGGTAAGGGGCCCCCCTGAGATTTAATATTCTACCTGAGATTTGATATTCATTTGATAAACATCATGTTAAACTTCAGTATAGTCGTTAACATTATCGGAGTCCTTGTCCTTAACATTATATTTGTACTACACTCCATGTAGGCCATATATCTTGGTGTCAAAGAGTGGAACATCTAAATAGATTATCCGAATACAAGAAATAAAGACACGCTACATTAGGTTAGTTATTTCTTTAAATTGAATTATTTAATGACAGTTTTGCCTATATGCAGTGGTAAATGTGTTCTGTTTTTATTAACAATATTGCAGAACTACTTCCAATTAGACACGTGAATTCTTTTGTTTCAAGAACCGAATGGAATCCCTCACCGTCGACATATGTTACTACTATGAATAGTCTATTTTAGCTACAGGTAAGCCAAATCAAAAATCATTAAACTTTAAAATCAAGATCAGATACAGTGTTGTTTCAGCGATTTATAGAACTAGTAGAACCTTAAGGGCCCTTGCAATAAACACACTCACGGGAAATAACAGTATTGAATATGCTACTTACCAGTATGCATCTGTTCTTGGCATGTAGGGCTGCTAACATTCATATCTTAGCATTAGATCGCCGCCTAGTGTTGGGTCCGGATGATCGCACATTGTTGTCCTGGAAGAGTCTTCGAAGTATCCTGAGATAGGTGGCTCCTCCCCTGGACTACAGTGCGCATGGGCATCGGCTCCATCCCCAGATTGTTTTTCGCCATTGTGGCAGAAGATGGAGTGAAAAGTGTAAAGGATGTCCATGCTAATGATTGAATACAATAGTATATCTGCAGCTGCGACAGGCACCGGGGAGGAGGGTGGGCGATATGAATGTTCGCAGCCCTACATGCCAAGAACAGATGCATACTGGTAAGTAGCATATTCAGTTCGAGGCATGTGGGCTGCTAAATTCATATCTTAGCATAGAATACATAGCAGTCCCTCCATTAGCGGCGGTTGCCCGTGCCAGCTGCAGAAACCTGAAAAAGTGTCTTGAGAACAGCCTGTCCTACAGCAGCCTGCTGCTTGGAATGCACATCAACACAGTAGTGTTTTGTAAAGGTATGTGGTGTAACCCACGTGGCTGCTCTGCAAATGTCCTCTAAAGGAATGTTCCCTAGGAAAGCCATGGATGCCCCCAATTTGCGTGTGGAGTGCGCCCTTGGGGGTATCGTTAACGTGCGCTTGGCCTTTTGATAACAGATTTGGATGCACTTAATCCACCTGGCTATTCCTGCTTTGGAAATAGGGTTGCCTTTGTGTTGTGGTGAGAAGGCAACAAAAAGTTGTTTTGTTTTCCTAAAGTGTTGTGTTCTGTCTATGTAGTACATTAACGCCCTCCGTACGTCTAACGTATGGAGCATTCTTTCCGCTACCGTTTGTGGGTTTTGGAAGAATGCCGGCAAGTCAATAGTTTGGTTGAGATGAAACTGTGACACCACCTTCGGAAGGAATTTGGGGTTAGTACGTCGCACTACCCTATTTGGATGAATCTGAATGAATGGCTCTTGGATTGTGAGCGCTTGTAGCTCACTAACACGCCTCAGTGACGTAATAGCAATTAGGAAAGCCACTTTCCACGTTAGGAACTGGAGTTCACACGAGTGCAGTGGCTCAAATGGTGGTCCCATCAGTCTGGTGAGGACCACATTGAGGTTCCACACCGGAGCTGGCGGTGTTCTTGGGGGAATGACTCGTTTCAGGCCTTCAAGGAAAGCTTTAATAGCAGGCACCCTGAAAACAGAGAGATGCTGCCTATTTTGAAGATAAGCTGCGATGGCGGATAGATGTATCCGAATAGAAGTGAACGCTAGATTGCACTTGTAAAGATGTAGCAGATAGCAAATGATGTTAGGGATAGATGCATCTAGCGGGTTGATGTCATTGGCTGTACAGTAAATGACAAAACGCTTCCATTTTGCAGCATAGCATGCTCTGGTAGTTGGCTTCCTTGCCTCCTTGATGATGTTCATGCATTCCGGAGGTAGGTTAAGGTATCCAAACTCTAGGACTTCAGGAGCCAGATCGCCAGGTTGAGCTGTTGCGGATCTGGATGCTGAATTTCTCCATGGTTCTGCGTCAAGAGTCTGGGCGTGAGGCGCAGTCTTTGATGCGGCACCACTGAGAGTTCGAGGAACGTGGTGTACCATGCTTGGCGCGCCCACGTTGGAGCAACCAGGATGAGAGTCATCGCGTGCTGCCTTAGCTTTCTTGCCACCAGCGGTATCAGAGGGGCTGGCGGAAAAGCGTACGCAAATTTGCCTGACCAGTTCATCCATATCGCATTCCCCTGCGACTGTGGGTGAGGGAACCTGGCGGCAAAGTGTTGGCATTTTGCGTTTTCTTTTGTTGCAAACAGGTCTATCTCCGGATGACCCCACTGCTGGTAGTACGGGAGGAGTACTGACGGATGTAACTCCCACTCGTGCATTTGATGGCTGTATCTGCTGAGCAGATCCGCCATCTGATTGTCCTTGCCCGGGAGGTGTTCTGCCATGAGGAAGATGTTCCTCTGAATGGCCCACCGCCACATGCCCTGAGCCAGATGAGACAGCTGTGGCGAGTGGGTGCCCCCTGTTTTTGAATGTAGTACATCGCGGTCGTGTTGTCCGTCCGGACTAACACTACCTTGTTGCACAGATGTACAATGAAGGACTTGAGCGCCATGAAGATTGCCATCAGTTCCAGATAGTTGATGTGCATCTTCTGTTGCTGCGTCGTCCATAGTCCCTGCACGGTGTAAGTGAGCAGATGAGCTCCCCATCCCTGGAGAGATGCGTCCGTTGTCAGGATAATCTGTGGCACTGGCTCCTGGAACAGTCGGCCCTTGCAAAGGTTGTGTGGAGTCCACCAATGCAGAGAGTCGTATGCCCGACTGGTAACCAACACTAGGTCTGTTAATTGTCCCTGAGCCTGTGCCCACTGATTTGCTAAGCACTCCTGGAGCGGGCGCATATGCAACCGTGCGTGAGGGACTATGAAGATGCAGGAGGCCATCATGCCTATCAACTGCATGAACACTCTCGCTGGAAGTGAGTGTTGTGGTCTGAACTTCTGGATTAGAGACTGCATGCTGTCTATCCTGACTTGGTTTGGGTGAGCCATGGCCGTCAGGGTATTGATCGTCGCACCCAGAAACTGCCGGACATGTGCCGGCTGAAGATGCGACTTTGGGTAGTTCAACGAGAAGCCCAGATCGTGAAGGAGGTGAATGGTAGTCGACATGTCCGCGGCGCACTGTTGTTCCGACTTGGCTTGAACGAGCCAGTCGTCTAGGTAGGGGTAGACATGGATGCCCTGCCTCCTGAGGTGCGCCGCTACTGTCGCCAGACACTTGGTAAACACTCTTGGGGCTGTGGTCACTCCGAAGGGTAGGACCTTGAACTGATAATGTTTGCCTTGGATAGTGAATCTGAGGTATTTTCTGTGGGACGGGTGTAGTGGAATGTGGAAATAAGCATCCTTGAGGTCTAAGGTTGCTAAAAAGTCCCCTTGTTTTAGCAAGGGAAGAATCTGTTGCAGTGTAAGCATATGGAAATGTTCTGATAGTATATACATAGGCTGTTCGGAATTCGGTTTAAAACGACTGTACCCGAGAAAACCCTACCGAATGAAATTCAGCTGACCTGGTTTAAACCGAGTGTCACTGATTTTCATAGTTGTAGCGCCTTTTGGCCACTTGGTGGAGCTAAAGCATTCCATTGGCCTGCCTGTGGTGGCCTGGCGCAGAGGTGTCAGGGGGAAAACACTGTGTCTGCACATGGGGCCGAGGTGTGAATGGCCCAAGGGTCAGATCAACACCAGGCCCCCTGCCTGGCTCAAGTGGGAGGGAGAGGAGCTGTTGTGGTCTGCAGTCTGTTTTACTGGGGCCGGCCGCAACTGAGCACTTCACACCCCTTTAAAAAGACCATTACTTAACAAGGAGATAGATTGTTTTCTTTCTAAAGCTAATAAAATGTGCAGGGCATGATGACAGTGCCCAGCCGGTCATGGTTGAAGGACTTTTCATTTGCAGAAGACACTACTATCAGCCCGTCAGCCGAAGTACTGCCATACCCGGCCAAACCCATAAACATGGTTTGCAAACACAAAATGGTGAGCAGAACCACGTCGAAAACGTAGCAAAAGCGATGAGTAAATGGCTGATGGTAAATCTTCCACTGTACATTCAAAAGGGCAGTAGGAAGCACCACCAATCAAAATTAGCGCACCGCAAAACTAAGCTACTTCTAATTGGGCACCAACTTCGGTCTGTAAGTATAGCCTTTAAAAAAAATGCTCGTCACTTGATTACATTAATTCCACCATGAGGCTTCAGGTGTTTAAGGAACTTGTTAGTTTCCCGAATTGGGTACATTTATAAAAATGTGTTGCTCTTAAAGCTACCTCAAAACCCCACGAAGTGGAAGACAGGCTTTATTTTTTCCGGCAACATCTCAGTGCTGCACGCGGCAATCGGTTATTCCTGCAGTGGCTCGAGCTCTAGATACTGCAATTTAAAGAATTAAGTGAGAAAGCGGTGCTGCAATGCAGCCACTGACTGTGTGCGTGTGATTAATTAATTCCATGAGACAGCGCGCGATCGGCAGCTGCCACAGTCAGTGGGTGCCGGTCGTGTACAAAACTCACTGTAACTCAGAAGTTTTGTAGTGTCCTGGCATGGCTGCATGTTCCACTGTTGCTAATTTATTTACCGTGTTTGAAACTGTGCTTTTGTCTGCGTCATTGGGATGAAAGGTGAAGTGGGCCTCTTTCAATTACAAACATAGGAGTGAAAAAAGAAATGCGTTGATGGTATGGCAATGATGTTGAAAACCTTCACTATGTAAATAAGCTTAATTTTACTCTCCTCCATGACAGTAAATGTGCCACTGTGTATTTACACACAGTAGCGCAACTAGAGCCAAATTTCGGGGGTCGTGGGGGGCGGAGGGAGGGGCAGGCTTTGATGGGGCTAAGATTTTTTTTTGGGGGGGGGGGGGGGGGGGGGAAGGGCGGGGGACCGTCTGATTCTTCCAGAAATAGGCAGAATGGAGCTGCAGGGGCTCTTAAGAAGGGGTGAGAAACAACAATGCCTAATTAAGAAGCAAATGGTCTGTGAAGTACTTACTGTGTGTGTGACAGGGAAGCTGTCTCACCCTGGCTGCCACACACGACTGTAAGACTTTCCCTAATCACTAGGTTTCCCATGCCCAGGGGGGAGGCTCAGTGAGAAGACATGTAACTTCCGACCCATCCCCGAGCACCCTTCCTGTGTTCCACGCCCCTGCAGTTCTGCTTCGCAGGCGCAGAACCGATCAGGCTGCACTCAGGTCCCTGGGTTGCCTGTCACAGGCCTAGAATTGCCAGCAGCTGCACTGGAAGCCTCCTGGCCGTTTGCCTTCTGATAAAAAATCTAATAACTGGAGAAGCAGAGACTCCGGGTTGAGACTGAGGGTATGTGTTTGCCGAGGCGTGCCAACTGATGCCTGCACAATGCTCATCTGTCATCCTGCTACTGCCTCCTGCAACCCCCACAGGGCTATGAAAGTTTTATTTTTATTTTAATGCATGCAGCATGCTTTTCAAAAGAATCGGCATTCTGTGATCTGGTGACCTTGGATTCATCTCTCAGAATCTGGGAAAGAGCTCAGTGCGAGGGCAATTTCCACCGGCTCGAAGGAGAAGAGTCTGAAACTCAGAATGCCTACTGCCTCTTTAAATGTAGAGCAGAAAGCAAACATATAAAGGATTACTTGTCACACCTGAACCATTACTGCTCACCATTCCCTGGCAACCTCAATGTGCAGAAGCATTTAGTTTATCCTAGCATGCGTGTACTAGTTTAGCATGCACCATGGAACCTGTGGGGCACATAAAGACGGGGACCCTCAGCAAAGATGGAGTACGTCTTGAATCACATTTGGGGGCCCACTGACACTACTTATCACTGTACTCAAAAGGTGCAGGGAGCTCACCAGCTTCCAGGGAACAGTACAGTAATTCACAGCAGAGCACATCATTGTTCAATTTCTTAACTGAGATTTTCTCTCTAATTCAACTGAGCTGTCTAGCGCATATCTGGCTATACTCACCTGCTGCAATAGCCAAGTCAAGTGCCTCACATTTGCATTTCCACTTCCATTTCGGCTTTTGGCCATCTTTCTCTCTCCTCCAATCTCACTGATACCCCTTCTTTTTTTATCTCTTTCCCTCTCTCCTCCTTTTGTTTACCTCCTCCCCTCTCTCCCCTCTCCCTACTCCCTCCTTCTCTGTCTCTCCTTCAGTTTTTTTCTCTTCTTCCTTCTCTTTTTCCTTCTCATCCATTTACCCCCTCGATGATACAATGCAATGAAACACTCTGAGCAGGAGAGGGGGAGCGACTCTGGAACACCGACTGTAACTTCCAACTTGCTGAGTGACCAATTAACGCTTTCATTTAAAACAAGCATTTGTAATGCAATAGGTCTCGCATTTACGTGAGTTTGAGCTACTAACAATACCTTGTATTTATGTTTTCGTTTTTAAAACATAAATAAAAGGCTTTGACATTTACAACACGAATAGCTTAAACTTGCATAAATGCGAGACCTATTGCATTGCAAATGCTTGTTAAATCTGAGTTGCGGACTCAAAGGACAATGGAAAGTATTTCATGACTGTATTAAGCTTCTGAAATGTAGAGCAGTATACAATTTCTGAAGAAAAATGGAAAAAGCAATAAAAGCAAAGTGTTCCATAAACACCGGTAAAACACTATTTCAGTTATTTTTTATGGCGCGAAAATGAGTAACCACTGAAAAGCACTGTTTTTTTGAGGTATTAAATTACTGGAAAACACTGAAAAAACACCACCAGAATTTCCCAAGAATAGAAACTGAAAACAGGAAAGCCTATATATACAGGTTGAGGGGACGCAGATCTAGAATGGGTCTGAGAGATCCGTCCTTCTTTGGAATAAGGAAGTACAGGGAGTACACCCCTGTGCCCTCCTCCTCCACCGGCACGAGCTCGATAGCGCCTTTTTGCAGCATCACCACTACTTCCTGCTGCAATAAGTGCAAATGCTCTGCGGACATAGGCCGTTGCCTTGGTGGAATGTTGGGTGGAGTGGACTTTAACTCTAGACAATAACCGTACTGGACAAGTTGTCGCACCCACCTGTCTGTGGTGATGTTTCTCCAGACGGGCAGGAACTGCTGTAGTCTCCCCCCGACAGGTGTTAGGTGGTCGGGGGGCAGTGACAGAGAGTCACTGTTTGCTTGGGGCAGAGGAGCGGGAGTTGTTGTTCCCTCTGCCACGTCCTCTGGTGCTGTTTCCTCGGTAACCCCCCTTGTTCTGTTTGGGGTACAAGGATTGTGCTCCACCTCTGGAGAATTGTGACTGTTGACCCATCTGTCCTCTGGTGACTCCACGTGCACCTGAGCGACGAAAATTTTTGCCACGAAACTGTTGTGATTGTAGGGCCCCCATAGACTTAGCAGTTTCGGTGTCTTTCTTAATTTTTTCTAGTGTGGTGTCCACATCTGGACCAAACAGTCTATCAGGATTGACTGGCTGATTAAGAATGGTTGTCTGAATGTCAGGTTTAAACCCCGATATGCGGAGCCACGCCTGTCGTCTGAGCATGACGCTAGTGTTAATGGCCCTAGCTGCAGTGTCTGCGGCATCAAGTGCACACTTTATGGCTGCGTTGGAGATCAGTTTTCCCTCTTCTATAAGCAGTTTGGTGCCCTCTTGAAACTGCGAAGGCAGGTGTTCTAAAACCCGCTCTAGGGTGTCGTAATGCGCCCTATCATAACGTGCCAAGAGTGCTTGTGTATTTGCAATACGCCACAAATTGGCAGCCTGTGCAGCTACTCTTTTGCCTCCTGCCTCTAGCACTTTGGACTCCTTATCCGGGGGAGGAGCTTCACCCGTTGTTTGGGAGTTGGCCCTTTTGCGGGCATTTGCGACCACCAGGGAGTCAAGCGGCAACTGTCCCCGAATGTATGCAGGGTCTGCAGGTGCTGGTCTGTACTTTTTTTCGATACGTGGATTGACCACTCTCGCCCTGGTAGGTTCCTTAAAGATGTCTGCAGCATGTTTGAGGACCCCTTTGAGCATAGGCAGTGTCTTTACTGTCCGTTCAGAGACTGAAAAAGTGTCAAATAGAAAGTCTTCTTCTACTGGGTCAGCATGCATGTCCACATCATGATTAGCAGCTGCCCGTTCAATGAGTGCATGAAAACCTGCAGAATCTTCTGTTGGGGATGCACGTGCAGTGAAAGGCTGTGGGTCTTGCCCCACATCTTGGGTGCCTTGGTCACCAATGTCATTATATGAATCCGGTTGTGCATCTGGTTCATTGATGGGGAAAGTGTATTGGTCATCTTCAACATATCCTTCACCCTCAGAGTGTTCTGGGGAAGGAGTTGGGCTCCTTCTTGGAGGAGGCTGGATAGGTTCCATGAGGCCTGAAGCGTCTTCAGGAAGCCTTTTTTTCTTTAGGGGGATGACATAGGAGTCCACTGGCTGTGAAGTGATCCTCCTCTTGTAAAGGGTCAATTTGCCCGTGTCTGCGTCGAAAAAATGCTACGAATCCTCTTCAGAGTCGAGTACCCGACTCGAAAGTGCCCCTGCCGTCGAAGAATCCGACTTCTTTGGCGTCGATTTTGTGGAAAAGGCCTTCGGCGTCTCTTTTGGCGGCAGAAGGAAGAGAAGTTTACCCGCAGGCTTCACCGGAATGTCCATCGGTTTCTGTGGCGATGGCATCGGAGCCGGCGTAGCAGAGGCCTTCTCCCTGATTCTCTGTAGTGAAGCGGCGACGAGGGACGCGTCACTTACAGCGGCCCTTGGCGCCGACGAGGAGGTCTTGGCCTTGCCCTCGGATCCGACGTCCTGTTGGCCCTTCTGAGTCTTGGACGACGATGCCGCAGCCGCCGACCCAGAGTCCTTGGACCGATGCGCAGATGTACCAGCTTTCGATCCGTGTGACTTTGTCGGCTCCGTCTCCACCACACGTCCGACTAACGGAGTCCCAGTCGGAACCGGAGCCGTTTCGCTGGCTGTCGCGGGCTTTGACGGCGCCGCAGCGGTTGACCCGTGCCGACCACCCTTCTTAGAGGATCCCTCCTCTGTCGCCGATTTTGACACTGTGGAATCGACAGATTTCTTCGACTTCTGTGGACCGGAAATCGACGGAGTCGATGAAGCAGCGTGTTTGGTCGTTTTAGTTGTTACGGCCGCCATTTTAGGTGTGCTCGAATCCATAAGTTTCGGTTTCGATTTTGGGTCGGCCATTTTAGGTGTAGTGGATACCGTAGGTTTCGGTTTCGATAAGGGCTGCCCAGCAAGTTTGTCCGTGGCCGGGCCGGAAGGCGGGGCCGTGGCTTGCGGTACGGGGTCTAGGGTAAGGCCGACAGGCGATCCCGTGACCCGATCCCGATCTTCGTAACCTTCGGGGCATAGCTCGTCCCCTGAGCTATCTTCCGCGGCCCCATAAACCTCTTCGACGTCCCCTACCTCTTCGACATATTCAAGGCCTTGACCCCCGACTCCGTCGTCGTGTTCCGGATCTGCCTCGACCTCCGTCTCGGGCGGGGAGATTTGAAGATGATGGCTCTGGTCCTCGTCTTCTTGGTCGCCGAAGATGTTTTCCGGATCTGGGGCCGCTTGTCTGGCTTCAAGGCGCACCGCGCGCCGAATCTTGAGTGTTTTCTTGGACCTGAACCTTGCGCAGGCCCTGCAGTTGCCGTCGTCATGGTCTGGCGAAAGGCATTTGTTACAGACCGGGTGCAGGTCTATATGTGGGTATTTGGACCCACAGAGCGGACAGAGCTGAAACGGACTCCGCTCCATGCTGTAAAGTTGCAGTCGTGTCGCGATGAGAAGGCCCCGATGTCCGAAGAGTGTAAGCACTCTGCTGATTCCGACTCCAAGAGACGGAAGAACTCGAGACCGCACGCAAACAATACCGACGCAAAGAATACAAGGCCTTTTGGCCGTTTAAAGTTAGTTTTTCTCGGTTCCGACAGAGAGACGTCGAGACCGCATCCGAACCCAATGGCGGAAAAAAACAATCTGGGGATGGAGCCGATGCCCATGCGCACTGTAGTCCAGGGGAGGAGCCACCTATCTCAGGATACTTCGAAGACTCTTCCAGGACAACAATGTGCGATCATCCGGACCCAACACTAGGCGGCGATCTAATGCTAAGATATGAATTTAGCAGCCCACATGCCTCGAACACTTCCTTACAGCCAGAATATGAGCATTCAAGTGATTTAAATTACTGGCAATCTAAATAGCAACTTAGAGTAGTACCATCAAATAATTAAATGGTAGTTGTGATAGAATTTCTCTCTCTCAACTTTTTTACCCTTCACCTGTCTTTTCATAACTGATCTGTAGCTCCACCTAACTTCAAAGAATTGATGTAGGTACCCTGGTATCTATTTGGAAATGTTTAGTTATTAGCAAATAATAATTTCTGTTCCTTAGTTTATATCATCAAGTTCCTTGCAATTATACACAAAATCATGCCTCTGAAACAATTCATTGTTATACCCTGTTTACCGGAAATTAATTAACGATGATTTATATCATGTATCAATCATGTCTTACATCACCAAACAGTTTGGCACAAAGCAATGTGAAAGAATCATGTGAGCTATAATGGAGGTTTCGCTATATATGTCTTTATTATTAGATTATTAGTCTGCCCTTATTAATTCAGGACTTAGCTTGTTTGTACAGTTTCTTTTTGTCAATAAAGAACACATTGTCTATTTAGGATCTAAATTAAATTGAATTTATATTAATATTAAACCTGTCACTTATTGTTTTATATGTAGTATGATTATTGATAATAGAAGAACAGATTAAACTATATACTAAACTATGTTTTTATTTTCAGAAAGTTGTATTTTGTCTTGAGAAAGGCGCTGGTCGCCGAAACGCGTCGACACACAACTTATTCCTGAATGTTAAGGAATTTTTAATGTTATGTTTTATGTATATCTACCTCCCATGGAATGTAAATTTTTAACTATTGCTTTATGATATACGCATTTTTTATGTTAATGCAATAAACTTCAGTGATTAATTTGAAACTGTTCATCTTTAGTCTTTGTCCTGTTACCATTGTGTAAGCAATTTACAACTTCCGCCTAGGTTGTTTTTTCCACTGACAACTATATTGCTTACATGCAACCTATCTCACTCCACTGCGCCTTTTCCAAGCCCGTATGAGACCGTCCCCAGCCTCCACGCGCTGCGACACCACACCAGCGGACTTCTATCACATAGTATGGCAATGCCCAGCGTCGACACCGTTCTGGGGGAGGGTTGAACGCGAACTTACGCAGGCCCTGGGATGGGAGGTTCCCCATGACCCGAGACGTATGCTCCTGGCGGTGTTCGATGGCCTAGATGGCTCCAGGGCAGACAAGCGCTTCCTTGGGACGGCTGTGGCAGTGGCAAAAGGGGATATTGCGGCGCTTTGGTCTCAAACTAAGGCGCTGACGGTGCAGAAGTGGAGAAGGGGAGTGGATTGGTGTGGGATGCAGGAGGAGTCCCTCTTTGAGGCCCGGGGCTGCCCGGAGTTATTTGGAAAAGTGTGGGGTAAATGGTTTAATTTGTTGCCACTGTGATGATCTATCTAATTTTTTCTGCTTATATTGCATACTCAATCTATTGCACCCGACCCAACCGGGTAACCCATGTCCTGTTGACTATGATTAACGTTATATTCCTTCCAATCATGTTTAATCTGCTGCCAATGAATTTCTTGTGTTTTGAAAAACCCAATAAAATTGATTATCAAAAAAAAAAACAATGGGATGAATGACAGAACTGAATTTTTGTGTTATCTGTAAATATATGAACACCATCGCATGGACCCTAAAGACACCATGGGGTAAATGCTTTACCCTAAATACTGAAAGTATCGACCACATTGATACCACTGTTTTTCCTAGCGAAGAAGAACTATCAACATGTACATAATCAATTGTTTATTGTACACAGTTTGTTTTCAATATTTGTTTAATTACTGTCAAGTGAGGTTTTTTCTAACAGCATACTGCCCAATGAGTTTAGTGTGGGAATAGATATCACACGGAAGAACGCATATACTTATCAGCATAGGCAGGTAATGTTTCATTAACACAACTTTATTGTTAAATAACAGCGCGTCCACACACACATGCACACATTTCCTTCACACGTTTCCTTTAAGAAAACAACAAGACGCTTGGCGCCGCTTTTACGTATTAGAAGCGCGCAGAATTAACACCGGGCCACACTCGGCGTATATGAGGGAACAGCGCAGCGCATGAAACCAGTAAGCGTATAAGTTTAAACAGGCATTAGAAATGCAATAGGTCTCGGATTTATTTGAGTTAGAGCGAATGGCAATGTTTAAATATTGCAACACCAACAGCAACAAAAGTCTATAAATTGTAGGCCAAAAAAATGTGTCTTTATTTTTGTAGCAATGGTGGCATGCTGCGCTTTAGATAAATATCTTTAAAAGTAAAGTGTGCCATACTGCGATTGCTACAACAGTTAATTGTGGATGCGTTAACAATTGATGTGTGCACTGCTGGCTGGTGGTGTGTGTGCCTGGTGAAAGCATGCAGTGACTGCTGGTGGTGGGTGTGCCTGGTGAAAGCGTGCACTGACGGCTGTTGGTGTGTGTGCCTGGTGAAAGCGTGCACTGGCGGCTGGTGGTGTTTGTGCCCGGTGAAAGCGTGCACTGAGTGTGAGAGTGTGATAGTGAGTGAGTGAGGGAGTGAGTGAGTGAGTGAGCGTGTGTGTGTGTGTCTGTGTGTGTGTGTGTGTGTGTGTGTGTGTGTGTGCGCGTGCTCGTGCTCTGATGAATGACCTAGGTCGCGCAAGTCCGTATGTTTGGTGCCATTTAAAAAAATGTTAAGGCTTCTGGGAAAAGCATATTTTGGGGCCTCTGTTCGAATCAACTTTACAGGACGGACGAGAGGTCGGCAGCCGGTGGGGCTCAGCTGGTGCACGGCCAGGTAATCCTTGGCTTCAGGCTGCGGCGGGACAGGCGGGTTCAGGGAAATCGCCCTGGTAGGCAATGAGACACTTCATTCTGTGAAGAGAGAGCTGAAAAGAAGCAACCAAGATAAAAGGCGCGCACCTTTTATTGTAACGTTTTTGCACAAGTCTATTGAAAACTCAGTTGTAGTGAACAGAGAACAGAGCACACACAGCAGAAACGAGTAGGAAATAGTGAAGACGTGGTTCCTGTAATATTTCGGTAGCAGTGCGGCCGGCTTACAATGGAGAGAGAAAACACAGTGGAGTGCAGCCGTCTGCGTGTGAAAGAGTGAGAAAAGCGGCAGGGTGGTGGTGTCTGGAAAATTAATGAGAAGGCGCTATTCTTTCAGATTAAATGCCAACAGCGTGCAATCCGAAGCGAAATAAACAATAATCCATGCAGCACAGGAGTAGGGATGAAGGTGTGTGTGTGTGTGTGTGAAGGTGTGTGTGTGTGTGTGAAGGTGTGTGTGTGTGAAGGTGTGTGTGTGTGTGTGTGTGTGAGTGTGTGAAGGTGTGAGTGTGTGAAGGTGTGTGTGTGAAGGTGTGTGTGTGAAGGTGTGTGTGTGAAGGTGTGTGTGTGAAGGTGTGTGTGTGAAGGTGTGTGTGTGAAGGTGTGTGTGTGAAGGTGTGTGTGTGAAGGTGTGTGTGTGAAGGTGTGTGTGTGAAGGTGTGTGAAGGTGTGTGTGTGTGTGTGAAGGTGTGAGTGTGTGAAGGTGTGAGTGTGTGAAGGTGTGAGTGTGTGAAGGTGTGAGTGTGTGAAGGTGTGTGTGTGAAGGTGTGTGTGAAGGTGTGTGTGTGAAGGTGTGTGTGTGAAGGTGAGAGAGAGAGAGAGAGAGAGAGAGACATTGTGCCCGGATCCATGTGTGTCATGGATCCACGTGGCATATCTATATAAACTTTTATGTGTTTCTGTGTGGCATTGAGTGTGCGCTTTTGTGTGACTTTATGAAATAATGTGCAATTGTGTGGGCTGCGTGTGAGTGCCTGTGTGTGTGGGCTTATATCTGTGTTTGCGTGCGTACTTGCATATCAATATAGAACTGCACTATTGTTGTGAGTGTGCATGTGTGTGCGTGCTTATGTATGCCCTGGTGTATTTGCGTGTCTGTGCTTTTATGTGCTTGTGTTTCGATGTGTGTGTCATATTTTGCACACGGCTGTACCGATGTACGGGTGCTTTCAGAAACTGGGGGAGTGAAGCAAATCATTGTCTTTTCTTGTGAAAATCAAACTAAATGTTGGTCCAATTACACAAGAGCTGTGTCACTTCCAAGACAATGTCATACAAACAGAATCCAACGAATCAAAAATGCAAACTCACGGAAGGCGCGTTGTGAGAAGGGTGAACGCACGAAGACCATACGTGTAGTCACGTGACTTAGTCCCTCATGATTTCAATTGTGCACTCACTAAGCTCATGTCGTGCACACAACACGACCAAATGCAAAGTTGTCTAACTCAGCAGCAACATCCCTCTCTTAAGGCCAAAACAGAATTGATCATGACCGTGTCACTTACAAGGCGAAGTGGCAACACAACAAGACCAGACGCACAAGCTCCGAGAATGCACTTCAGCTGCTTCACCAGATACATGGAGGGTAAGTGAAAGACTGTATGTCCTCCTCCCTCCCCCCCAATAATCTGGACATTCATTCCCATCTCGGAACATGGTCTTCTGGTCGTTGGGCTGTTGGGTGGGGGGAGGGGTGGGTGGGGGCAATGGGGAGGGGGGCAAAAACATCCTGAATGTATGGACCGCCTTCGGTTGGCGAAACCCCGTAGACCCCCGCACCGCCGCCCTATAAAAGTGTACTTTACTTTCTTATAAAAAGGCCCCCGCCCCACCCAACGCCCCCACCTCCTCTAGCGTGCATCTTTTAAAGATAGTACAAACTATTACTATATTCTAAAAGGCGGAATAATGTAACATTTGGGTGAAATCGCATCTAATAAGACTGTATAAAATAAATACATTGAACAGAATAGTGACACCTGAAATGTGTTTGAACGAACCCGCTCTCCCTGCAAAAAAAAAGCACTAAGAGCTCGGGGTGCGAGGAACGCATAACGGAAATTGTCATGTACATGACCAGTTGTGACTACGGCATCTGCCATAACATCGTCCCTGTGTCTCAGGCCCCGAGACCCGCCGGCGGCTGGGAGCGACTTATCCAAATAGAAGAAACCGGTTCTCCAGGGAGGAAGGAAGGGCTGAGAGCAGACGAGAGAGGAGAGGGCAGTGGAGGGCAGAGGGACTCTGTGGAGAGAGAGCAGTGGAGGGCTGAGAGCAGACGAGAGAGGAGAGGGAGTGGAGGCCAGAGGGACTCTGTGGAGAGAGAGCCGAGAGAAGGGGACTGAACTGGAGGCCTGAGGGACACTGCAGATGGAGGGCGTTCGGCTACATTCCCGTACTTTACAGGACGGACGAGAGGTCTGCAGCCGGTGGGGCTCCGCTGGTGCACGGCCAGGTAATCCTTAGCTCCAGGCTGCGGTGGGTCAGGCAGGTTCAGGGACATCGCCCTGGCAGGCAATGAGACACTTCATTCTGGGAGGAGGCTGACAGCCTATCCAGCTCGGCACCAGCCTCGCGCTGCGGGGATTGAAGCCTGTACCAGTGCTTCTGTCTGCGCTGTGAAATGGATCCAAAACAACAACAAAAAGGTCGGCGAGTGGTGCGCCCTGCGTGCACCACTGCCAGCATATGTTTTCAATTATAATAATTGAAGATATATGGCCTTTGGTGCGCGTAACAGACACCAATAAGCCATGGGCGGAGCTACGCTACCGCCCATGGCCTATTGCGTGTTCTGTTTTAAAAATACACGCACGCAAAGGCCAATGAAAATGGACCTAGGAAATAACACGCATGAGCTGCGTGGAATTTCCAGGTCCATTTTCTAAACCGCGAGAAAAGGACTCTTGCTGCGCGACAATGCACGTGCAGCGTACGCTAGGCCCGAGACCTAAAAATGAGAAAATGATCGCTTTCACAACGATTGAGCGACGAGCACATTAGATTCACCACCATATCGTGTACATATACCGTATTTGTTTTTTTATTAATCGAATAAAAGTATCTTGACTGACTAACGTATTCACAATCACAGCGTTTTAAAGAAGCAAGCCCCTAAATTTGGTTTAGCGTTTCGTGTAAATGCATCACAAATGCATTAAAGGGAGAAACAGCGCTTAACATCACGTTTTTACCATGCACGCCAGCCTAATAAGAAAGTCACCAGGATTTGACGTTACACATCAACCGACATTCACACGACAGCAGTAACAAATTCACACACGTTGACCCCGATTAATTTGTGCTTTGATAAGTCTAAACGGTGGCGGTTTTATATGAGGTGGTTAGTCCTAACCATTAAAACCATATTACTTTTAGTGTTTCAGACATTCCCCTGATGAAGGCATTTAATGCCGAAATACATAGGGAGAAGGTTTAACTCATGTGCAGAAATTATGCATTATGGGACATGGAGTTCCAACAGCAATGAATGAATTCCTGTGAAATGAACCATTTGAACGTATTTGAATACAATATTATTTGGAAAACCACTTTTGCGAAAAGTATTCATTTTTTAATTTGGTTGTAGTCACAGCAACTAACAACCTGTGTCCAGAGAGACAATCTACAAAAGTAGAGTTGCAACCTAAACAATGAGGATGACACTACTAACTCACAACTCAAAAAGTGAAAACAGGAAGCCCAAATTAACCAATAAAACCAAATCAACAGATATAGTTGGAATAAGTCGATGGTAAATAGAAATTTAACAGGGCAACAGCCTGCAAGCCAAAACTGTGCATTAAGAACAACAATATGGAAGGAAAGTAAGTGAACAGTGAGAATCATTGTCAGAAGAGCGAGCACTTACTTTTTGCAGAAGGTACAGTTTTTCTTGCACGGTGGTTTCCTGGAGAAGGCAGTGAGGCAGGCTGAGGAGCAGAAGAGTTGAGGAAGCCCCTTCCGCTGATAGGCTGTCTGTCCCTTCTGCAGTGCGGTCCGGCAGTTGGCGCAGGTCATCTTTGTGAGTATGGGAGGTGGCGTTGGAGGAGGAGCAGGGCGAGCATTGCCACGCTGCTGTGCTGCCTGACCACGCATGGTCAATCGAGGCTTCGGCTTCCGAAAACCAAATGGAACGAAATCCTCATCGTTGGGATCGTCCACCATCGCATCGTCTTCCTCATCGGAAATCTGCACTGTAAAGAGAAAAGACCAGATATACATTAGGAAACACAATACACAGAATAGGTAAAGAGGGATCCGCTGAAGCATAGATTATTGACAAAGAAATTAAGAGGTAGTAAAATAGAAAATGGGCAAGACGCAAAAAAAGAAACCCATTGGATAGTGGGTAAAGTGAAGAAAACAAATGAAAGGTAAACCATTCAAATAGAAATGTGGAGAAGCCCTACTGGGCTGCCATTCACTTACTGCTTTCAGAGGAGTTGATGGTTGAATTCATGGCATCCGCTTTAATGGCTTCTGCTCGGCGGGTCCGAACCTTTGGTTCCTCCTAAAACAGAACATTAGAGTTAGTGGGCCAGGCATATCCCTATTCAGAAATGACCTCCCTCGTCTGACAATTTGGAGAGAGCGCGAGAGAGAACGCAAGAGCGCGGAAGAGAGCGCGCAAGAGGGCACGCGAGAGAGCGCGCAAGAGAGAGAGAGAGAGAGCACGCAAGAGAGCTCGAAGGAGAGCGTGCAAGAGAGCGAGAGAGCATGCAAGAGAGCACGTAAGAGAGCGAGCACGCAAGAGAGCATGGAAGAGAGCGAGAGAGCATGCAAGAGAGCGAGAGAGCATGCAAGAGAACACGGGAGAGAGCGCGCAAGAGGGAGAGCGCGCGCAAGAGAGCGTGCATGAGTGTGCAGAGCATGCGAGAGAGCATGCAAGAGAGTGAGAGCATGCAAGAGAGCGAGAGTGCGCAAGAGCGCGAGAGAGTGCGCGAGAGAGAGAGAGAGATGCATAAGAAGCATAAAAGAAGAATATAGATTTTAGAGTACATTCACTGGGATATCAATTGCGTCATTTCTAACTGCAAACCCACCCAACTGAGAAGAACACTCAAATGTCCACAAAGAGCTGCACTTCCAAACAACAATACCCTTCAAGGTAACAGGTCAACACCAACAGTCAGAAGGTTCACAGTAGCAAGTAAACACTCCAAATCGCTCACTGGCATCATGCCGCAGAACAAACAAAAGTATAGAACGTCATGTTAAAAAAAAACTGGAAACCACACAACGAAAAGGCCTCAAACCCTAGAGTGATACAGGAGTATGAAGAAGGCTTGCAGATGGCATCAATAGATTCTAACATTTACTGGTCTTGATCTCAGCCCGGAAAAACAGAATAGATCTTTTTGGAGTAGCCGATAATCAATGTCTTCGTACTACTCATAGAGAGCAGTGTTTGCTTACAAGTTCCTTATCAACAATATTGCACAGGCACACCTATTCAAGATTTCTATGCTATACACAATCCCATCCATTTAGTGGTTTCAGCTGAAACATCAGGAAATGCAAATGCAGGAAATGCTAATATTTATGCATAGCTACCAGAAAATTGTCTGTTTGACAGACATGAAAATCACAATGCCTCTCAACCCTGAGCCGTCTTCTACTTAGTACATGCCTACACCGTACAACTGTACATTTGTATACTTCTAATAAACTTGCTGGTCTATGTACATTCAGTTCGTCTTGCGCTTGTTTCACGCTCCCACTTCAAACTTGCATCCCAGTGCACATGCCATTTACTTAAGCATTCGTATCTGGTGGCCCCCACAAGCAGCAGAAGAGCACAAGGAGCCAGATCTAGAGAAGGAAGCCATAACATCAAGCTCTCCCCAAAAATTGCACTTCAGAGGCCAGGAGGCCTGACGAAAATGGCTGGGCTAGGGCCGGTCCCCAGGACTATAATGTTATGATAATTTAACTTCTTAAGCACAACGGTTACCCTGGGGTGTCCCGGCACTGATCACTTCCTATTTGGTTGCTGTGGTGTAGGGTGACTATAAGGTAAATAATCAAGTTTTCAGCCACTTCCTAGACGAGAGGAGCTCGGTTAAGTTTGAGATGGAACGGTAGATTGTTCTAGGCCTTTGAGGCACCTGTGATGAAGCTCCGACCATCCCAGTTTGCTTTTTTTGACCGGGGGAATGATCACGATTTTGCTCCCAGATAGCGAAGGGTCCTTCTGGGAACATACCATTGGAACCGTTGTTTTAGGTAATCGGGCCCTCTCCCTTGAGGGCCTAAGACAATGCAGAGGGCTTTAAATTGTGTCACTTGTTTATCTGGGAGCCAGTGTAGTTGCTCTAGTTGTTTCTTAACCGGGACAAACTTCGTTGTTCCAGTTAACAATCTGGCCGCGGCATCTGCTTAGGTGTTTTTTTTGGGATGTTCAGATAAAGACTGTTACAGTAGTGTAACCGTGAAATAATGAGTGCTGTGACCACTGTCCTAAGACTGTCTTCCGGAAGAAAAACCTTTATTTTCCTTATGATTCTGAGAAGGCAGAAACTCACTGAGACAACCCCACTTATCAGGTCCCCGAAAGTGAGTCCGTTGTCCACTATAACCCCGAGGTTCTTCGTTTTCTTGGTTAGTACGGGGAGAGTTCCCAGTTCTTCCGGCCACCAGTCGGGCGTCCAGAGGTTCAAGTTGTTGCCAAACATGATGACCTCCGTTTTGCCAGAGTTAAGTTTCAGGCAATTTGAGGACATCCACCAGTCATGGCTTTCGTACAGTCATGGAATCTTTCCCGTTTCAGCCTCTTGCCCTCGCCGGAGAGACAACACTATTTGCGTGTCATCCACATTAGATGTCAAATGGACCCCAAATGATCTTATCAGAGCCGCCAACTGTCTTTATCTAGGTCCACCGTTTTGGGTTCTATCTGTGAGGAAGGATTTCAGGAGGTTGCAGGCTTTGCCTTGTACCCCACTCTCCGATAGACAGTCCATCAAAACATTATGATGAACCGTAGCAAAGGCCGCCGAGAGATCCAGCATGATCAGTACCACGTTGCCTCCCTGGTCCAAGGCCTCTCTTATTTCCTCAGTAGATTGTATCAAGGCCAGCTCTGTGCTGTAGTCTGATCTAAATCCGTATTGTGTCGGGTCTAAAATATTGTTTGTTTGGAGGAACAGGCTAAGTTGGGCATTCATGGCTTTTGCGATCATTTTTGCTGGTAGGGGGGGAGGCGCAAGGTAGGTCTGTAATTATTAGGGTCCTTGGGAATCGAGATTTTGTTTCTTGCGCAGAGGAAGAATAGATGCCATCTTCCATTTTTTGGGGAAACTGGCCAGATTTGAATATGGCGTTGAACAGGGGGGTAAGTGCTGTACCAATGATCTCTGGTATTTGTTTGATCATGGACTCAGGACACGGGTCCAAAGGAGATCCTGATCAAATAGAGGCCAGGAGTTTAATGGAGGCTTGTATCACCAATGGTGGGAAACTATCAAGCGCCAATGTTACTTTGGATCCACAGGACACCACCCTGGCTGAAGCCCGTATATCCGCTGTCTGGGGAAGCGAAAATGAGGAGAAAATTGCTTCCACCTTCTGCTGAAAGAAGGAGGCTAGGTTTTCACATAGTTCAGGACTGCTCTGGTTTTTGGGAATGTTGGGAGCGGTAAGCTTTGTTATTGTTTTAAGAGTTCTTTAGAGGAGGATTTTGCTCAAGTGATTTGCTCTGAAAAGAAGGTCCTTTTAGTGTTAAATAATAATTTCTTATAAAGGGTGAGGCTTAGCTTATACGTCTCTATCATATTATTATAGCCTTTTCTCCAGGCTCGCTCTAGTTTTTTACAAGCATGTTTTTGCTTTAATTCTTCTGAGCACCAGGGGGCTGATGTCTGGGCATGTCTGGGAGTCCATGGTTTTTCAGGGAATAATTTATTATAAGCAGCATCTTCCCATTCCGTATATGCAGAAGTAGGTTGTTAATTATTAAGGGAAAAGGGCGAGCTGTTGCCTTGAGTAGATCTCCTAACTCTGCGCTATTGATATGTTTCCAGGCTCTTATTTCTATCTTTATTTTAGGCTCTAATTTGAGTTGAAGGCAGGTTGGATAGGTCAATTCAAATTGGATGGCGGTGTGGTCTGTCCAGGGAAGTGTAAATACCTTGGTGCAGGTCAAATTGGGATTTTTGGAATAAAGCCCGTCTAAAGTGTGCCCTGCACCATGGGTTGGGACTTCGACAAGTTGCCTAAGTTCCTCCGCGCTCATCACTTGTCCCAACCTAATTGTGTCGGGGTCGGTGAGAGCTTCAAGATGAAAGAAAGTCCCCCAGTACAGTGAATGAGTCCGAGCAAAGTCTCTCCTCTAGTAGCGTTCCAACAGATTCAAGAAAATCGCCTCTGGGGCATGGGGGTCGATAAAGAAGGATTCCCTTTAATGTATTATGATAAGAGGTGCGTAGGCTAAACGAAAGTGCTTCACTGGCCAGGTTTGATGATGTGTGAAAGGAAGGCTCCAGGGAATCATGGTATATGACCTTTAGTCCTCTCCCCACTTCTATGCGGTCTATCTTGAGTGTAGCCATGAAAGCCTGGGGGTGTAGCTTTGGTAAATCAGGCTAGGAGGCTTTATCCAATCAGGAATCCGTTATGAAGACCAGCTTTATATTATATTCCGCGATAAGCAGTGCACACTCAGTCCTGTGCTTAATCAGGGAGATTGCATTTAGTAGTAAGCATCTTAGGGGGGCTAAATCTGCTCTGTTTTTAACCGTCCTTTCTTATTTTCAGGACGACTAATGGAGTGATACATGATATGGGGGAAGATTCAGATGGCAATTGGGACAAATGGTTGCCAGTTCCTTAGGAGTTGCCTCAAGTATTATGCTTGGACAACTCAATTTTTCACCTGCTGGATTCAGCTCTAAAAGATCCTTTCTTGAATAGGTCAGAAATTCTGGCTTCAATAAACCAGGGGACAGGCCCTGAGCCCAGACCGAGCGCAGATGGGCTTGCCTTAGGCATGCCAGCGACGCGCCTGCTGCACGAGTCCACTGCGCGGTCGCTTCAGCAGGCCTATTTCCAACGAGCGGCTAAAAACAACTAGCCTGCTAACTTCGTGATGGCTGCCCCGCTCACTTCCCCCGATTCCCTCCTGATCGGTGCAATATAAGGTGAGCAGCAACAGTGAGTATAATGGCCCTGTGTGTTCTAAAAGCCAATTATTCCACAGTTAAAAGTTCTAAAAACAGTTTGTTCAACAGTTAAAATCAGAATAAAACAGTAAAAAACCCTGGCGAGCTTTAACTCCGCTCAACAAACCAGCTCAATAAGCCCAAGACTGTCTCAACTGGACTTAAGGGGCTGAAAGCAATTCCTTGCAAAGCTTGGTCCCCTAAACGGACCGAGCGGAATACAAAGGGCATGGCGCTTCACAGGGAATTTTGAAATTCCCATGCAGAGGGCCAAGCCCCCAGGTGTCCGTTGAACCAGGATTTATCTAATTTTGATGGAAGGGGGCATGCACAGGCTGGAAACTGCACGGCAGGAGCAAAGGAATCCTAGGGCCAGCTCCTGTGTGCCACATAGGAAGTGCAGCGATCTGGCCGGGGCGCTTCGGGATCTTTCCCACTGGGTCCCAACAACTATCAAAAGCTGGTGGGTCCAGGGCACACCGAAGGCATAATGGAAAGTGTGGAACAAGGCCACTAATCAAAAATTCAAGCCTGGGGGCAGTGCCCCATTGTAGGAAACGGTCTCTGTATATAGTATACCAAAGTAAGGTATAGTGTGCACAGAGTCCAGTGGAACCCCAAAGGTAGGCAGAGGTAATAGATAGTAACCAACTCTCGATTTGTGGTAGTGCGGGTGAGCAGTAAGGCTTTATCAGAGAGTAGCGTTAAGCATTTGATCTACACTCTCAGGCAAGAAATGATTTCACACACTCAAATACTGAACTCTGACCAATTGTTTTGTATAAAAATATTTCTTTGTTGTATTTTAGTTTTAGAACCAAGCAGGACTTGGTGCATGCAAGTAAATATAGTACTGTTCAAGAATAATACAGTTGAATGTAGTTGGCTTTATTACAGGTAGGTCAAATGTTCAGAAACATTAAAAATTACTTTGCAGTTACTTTTTAAAAACTTTGTGATTACTTTTTAGATTACTTTTTCTACTCAGTGTGATATGTTTAAATATCACACTGGGACATTTCCTGGATAAACGGTAAGTAAAATAGTTTCTCAAAACACAGTTTTAGGTTTTCATACAATTTTCCACTCCACACTTAGGACTGCATTGACTGTTATTCTTTGGAAAAATTTCTAAGGGAGAAAATCAGGTTATCGATTTAAAAGGGGAGTAATCTGTCTTGGGATTTGAGTTTCTGGATTTAGAACCACGGTTGCCTCAGGGTCAAGGATTCACTCAAAGAGCACCCTCAGTGACACTAGGGGCGCCAGGTGCAGAATGCTAAAGCGCAATGTTATCCAATGGGAGATAGGGGGCCTCCGGTTGGTGGCTACACACAGGATCGCCACTTGGAATGTAGGAGCAATGCTCCTTGGGTTAAGCTCAGGGCAAAGGTGGGACTGAGTTAGCACGGAAGAAGCACCCACAGCGGCACAGGGACAGCAAGGTGCAAAGAGCGGATTTGGCTTTGGCAGGGCTCGAAAAATTCAAAAAAATGGTACTAGTCCTGCAGGACTAGCACCGTAAAAAATTTCCTCAACCTAACTGCAACCTACTTGACCTCCGTCTCTGAAAGCGCAGCAAATGTAACTAGATAACTAGATTTAAATGCATTTTTATTGCTCATTAACTTTGTGAGCAATAAAAATGCCTTTAAATCTTGTAATCTTGTCACATTTGTTCTGTTTTCACAGACAGAGGACAAAAGTTAGGTTGTTTTCCTACTCGCCAGAAAGGGCGAGTAGGACCTAAAAACAGCTCGACCTTGTTAAATTTAGCTCTACTATGCGAGCGGTCGAGTGGAATTTTCAAGCCCTGTTTGGGTGCCCTTTTATTTTCAATAGGAGTTGTAGGTTTTGATTTAGGCTGCAGGCTCGGCCCAGGAAGTCTTCCAAGAGGAACCAACAGCTGGACAGGTAAGTTTGAGGGCTCTGGGACGTAGGTGCACCTCAGGTCCTCTTATGCAGGGCGCAGGGCAGCTGGATGAAGGGGTGCCTTATGAAGTCTGATTTTACATTACCGGGCCACTTGCGGTGGGGGGGGGGCTCCATGCAGAGGCTGCAGGCGACATCTGAGAGTCCTGGAGGGGTCAACCCTCGGTGGACTCGGACTCTGGAGTGCTGGGGGACCTCGTTGGGACTGGTGGGCCACTCTGACTCTGGCCATAATCGACAGGTGCAGTGGTGGTTCCAGGCGACGGGTTTCTTTGTCTTCAGCAGGCTCGGAGCCTTTCTTTGGAGGTTCTTTTGAACAGACCTGCTGTTCACAGGAGATCCGGTCTTTGTTGAAGGCAGTCAGTCCCCCAGGGATCTGGAGGTCCCTGGTTGCAGTACAAGGTGACTTTTGGCGCAGGATTTCTAGAAGGGCTGAGGCCAAGTCAGTTCTTCTCTGCAGTCTCCTCTGCGGTGCATTTTCTTTCATTCTTTTTCTTCGTAGGTTAATGGAATCTGCCTTCTGGGTTCAGGGCTGCCCCCTAAATACTGTATCTAGGGGGTGTTTTAGGTGTCTCGAGGTCAGGAACCAATGGGCTACTGACCTCAGGGTGACACACCCCTGGTGTGCTCACCCCACATGGAGGAGTCGGCACAATCCCCAACAATGACTGGAGAATGCCAGCCACCTGAAATATGGCGGGCAATGAAGAGTGGGCTTCACCTCGCCTGCCCCACCTGTGGGGTGGGGTTGGCAGAGGTGGGCACACCTTCTGTGCTGTGCTAATTTTTCCCACCTGTCCTCCTGCCGAAAAAGAGGTGAGACCGGACGGGGACCTGCTTCTGATAGCAGGAGAGGCTGGGGGTCGTGTTACAAAGGCAGCAAGGCCTTTGAAGCGCCCTTGCCACAGATGGCTCTTCCTAACCTGAGGGAGGTATGAAAACCTCCGTCCAGGAAAGGCTTTGTTTCTGGGCCCAATGAGCGAAGGCTCCCAGCCCAGGTGTCCAGAAATAAGTCTTGTGGTGGCAGTCTGGTGTGTACCAGTCAGGGAACCCACCAGAGGCTGGTCATTTTTCAGAGAGCATCTCTAAGATGCCCTCTGAGTTCATGGTATAATAAATCCCACACTGGCATCAGTGTGGGTTTATTATGCTGAGACATTTGCTACCAAACTTCCCAGAGTTTATTAAAGCCATTATGGTGCTGTAGAGTTCGTAATGACAAACTCCCAGACCATATGCTCTTTATGGCTTTACTGCACTTATAATGTCTAAGAATGGACTTGGACGCTGTAGGGCTGCAGTGCTCATGCAACTGTAACTTCACCAGTGGTACAGTGCACCGAGCTAGAGGGGTGCCTTACCTGTACCCAAGGCAGCGGGTTGCAGGCATGGCACACAGGTATGAGTGCCATGTCGACTCTTCACTTTTCTCTGCACCAAAACACCCAGCCTGCAATGGCAGTGTGTGTGTGGTAAGGTACAGGACCTCTAAGGGTGGCACAATATGTGCTGCAGCCCTTAAAGGCCTCCCCTTGTCAGGTCAGATTCAGATTTTAATGTCTTTATTTCGATAAATGAAATCATAAAAGACAACTTAGCAAAATATTTACAACAATATCGACATCAATTCATGTTACAAATCGTTATATATAAGGAAAAAGGGATAGTTATACCTATGTATATAAAATCATCACTATACGTCCTACTTGAATCCAAAGTTAAAAAGTTATTAAACCATCAACGACAAAATCAAGACATTATTTAATCCAAATATGTTATCATAATAGTTAAAAAGCTCTTAAAATGAGTTTTAACAGGTATTAGTGGTGGGCACTATACAGCTTACACTCTGTCCAGTAACGATGGGATTCCTTTTTGTTCTGATTACCCAAGCCCAACCTAGGTATTTAGCCAAGCATATCACAATAAAACCAGTTGTGTTTGTTTTTAAAACCCATATTGCATCTGAAGATTTATTACAGTTCATACGTTTAAAAATGGGTTTTAGCCACTTTGAACGGGGTTCGCTATATCGCGGGCAAACAAACAAAAAGTGTCCCTCTGTTTCCTTACACCCAGGGCAATGGCTACATAGATTACTAGTTTTGTTATTCCATGTTGCTGTGAAGGAATTGAGGGGTAAGGTGCCCACCCGAAGTTGGTGATATAATTTTTTATCTAGGGGCTTTGAGATAAGATCCCAATATAGCTCCCGAACCGGATCCAATTTAAATCTTAAAAAACGCCCTGTCAGATCTTCAGAGCCAGATGCCTGGACCAGAGAATGGCGGGTAGAAGCCCAGAATAGGCTCTTGAAATCCTTTTTTGAGGGAAAGTTGCTAATATCTGGCGAGGACCACAGGTGGCTAAGGCCCATGTCAAACAGGGTCTTTTTCACCATCTGCAACCATGGGATTCTCTCTGAACCCCCAATAGCCTTCACCTCGGATACCTCCTTTGCAAAGAGTGACAACTCCTCTGTGGTCCACAGACGCCTCCATGTAGACACTACTCTGTAACGTGCCATATCCGTAATTGGACGGCAACCCATGTCGTGGCAAAGAGGGATCAGTGGTGTAGATTGGGGGAGTCCCACCAAACTACGAAGGAACCTGCACTGGATTTTATACAAACTTGATAGATCCATAAAACCCCATAACTCTGCCCCGTACAATGTCGCAGCGTTGATTTTAACATCGTAAATTTGTAAAGCCGGGGCAACCCTTTTGGTAATCGATTTCTTTTGCTCCCGCAAAAGGCAACCAGTGAGTTGGGACAGTTTTAATTGCTGGGTCTCAATTTGTGGTTTCCAGGACAGTCGGCAATCCAGAGTGACCCCCAGATACGTCATCGTGTCAACTTGTTCTAGGTTAACCCCATTAAGTTGTACACTACTACGTATTGGTTTTTTTTTCCTGGAGAAAACCATAAATTTTGTTTTCCCCACATTTATCTGAAGGTCATTACGATTACAGTACTCCTCAAAATGGTTCAATGCCCTCTGCAGCCCCCCCCTTGTTTTGGATAAGAGGAGGGTGTCGTCCGCAAAGATCAACAATGGGAATTTTGTCCCCGCCAGAGACGGAGCATCAGTGTTAATTAACCCAAAGAATTTCACTACCTGGTCTATAAATAGTAGGAATAGGGTGGGTGCGAGAACGCACCCCTGGCGGACTCCTCGGGAGACTGGAAAAGACTCCGTAAATTGGCCTTGTGCCCCCCATCTGACCCTAGCGAAATTGTCTTCATGTAGTCTGATAATAATGTCCACTAGTTCCCCCGGCATTCCTAGGTCCCTTAAAACCTGCCACAATTTTCCTCTCGGCACCAAATCAAATGCTGATTTAAGATCTATAAATGCAGCAAAGATGGTTCCGCCGCCAAGTATGACAAATTTCCAAAAAATCATGCAAAACCTCAGGACCTGGTCTATAGTACTTGTACCGGGTCTAAAACCTGCCTGTAACGGGGATAGTATTCCTTCTATATCCATCCACCCATGAACCCTCACCAAAATCATACGGGCAAAAACCTTTTGAAAACAATCAATTAAGCTAATCGGGCGATAGTTCCCTGGATTTGTTCTATCGCCCTTTTTATGTATGGGGAGAATCTCTGCCCCTTTCCAGGTCTTAGGAATGTGGGCACCTCTCGCAATGATGTTAACTATATATGTTAAGTAAGGTACCCACAGACCTGTATTCGCTTTAAAGAGGTCAGCCGGAATTTGGTCCAACCCAGGTGCCTTCCCCCTTTTTGTTAGCCCCAATGCATAATCTGTTTCAGCTTCGGTAAAGGACAGAGTCAAATTGCCTGGTGTTGTTATCGGCAGCCTAGACATTCTGGACGGGGAATCATGGGCCACTGGACAGAATTGGGTAGAGTAATGTTTGATCCAGTCTTCTGGGCAAACATGGTTGGACGGAATGCGAAGCTCACCATCTTTACCACATTTGACGATGTCCCAGAATTTGACATGGTCGTTTGATTGACTAGCTTCCAGAAGATCTGCCCAAAATTCGTCTTCCCATTCCTTTTTTGCCACCCATTGTACTTTTTTGTACCTTTTCCTCGCCTCTTTAACAGCACAGATGTCTCTAGATTTAACTTTTTCTATGAGATGGCTATGAGCCTCTCTACATTCTCTATTGTACCATTTACTTCTTGGGGGGTTCAGATGTCCAGTATTATGATTACATGGTTTCGATAGAATATGTTTAAGTTCAGAAAAACAATTATCATGAATATCCATCAATTTATGTAAATCATCCTGACCCTTTTCAACAGCAACAGACTTCATGTTATTTAGAGCACATGACACTACATTTTCAATGTTGGACTGAATCGTTACATCGTTTGAAATTAGTGACCACTTCACTCTCCTCCGGTCATTTGATACAATTATCACCCCTTGCCCCCTAGGATCAGGTTCCCTTAATCTTGTCTGATCACACGTTAAGAATTTCAAGGACAAGGGGTTATGGTCACTCTCAGGTCGTATTATAATTTCCATGTCATCGATTACATTCCAATGTTCCATTTTTATAAAAATATAATCGATACGACTCTTCCTCACACCATTGTCAAAGGTAGGGTTTGCTCCAAAATCTGATTTTGTGCGACCGTTCACAGCCCTTAAACCCCATGTGAGGCAGAAGGATGTCCAGTTCAGGGCGGCCTCCGTTGCTTTGACTATGGTTTTGTTGGAAAGTTCAGGAATTTTCCACGTGACATCTTCTTCAAGCCCCCAATTATCCTCTGGCTGGTACAAAGGCTCAATCGTGCAGTTGATGTCACCTGCTAGCATGATGAGGGAGGCTTTATCCCAACCCGTTAACAATGTATCTAATTCGCCGATCAATTTGGGGCATCTGCCGCCGGGGAGACCTCTGGAATATATGTTAATAATGAACAATTCCTGCCCCCCCGTTTTACTCAACCTTACAGCCAGTATGTCAGGGTTATCCACATACAGTTCAGAAGCTGAAAAACCCCAGGCCTGTTTAACCCATGTGGTTAAGCCCCCAGACGCCCGCCCCTTTACACCTTTTACTGCTGGTTTAAAAAAATTAATATAACCAGCCATGTAAAACGGGACTGTAGCCCATGTTTCCTGCAGTAGCACCACCTCATATTTACCTATAAACCCCGACCAGTCGTCAGATACCAGGCGTGACTTGGCTCCAGCAACGTTCCAGGACACCAAGTGTGAATGTAACAAATCTATCTCTGCGTAGTTGTTGCTAGCAGAGAACAGGGATTGGGGACTCGGTGGATAGGTGTTTGTTAGTCCTGCTTCTTCTACATTACGGGAGGTGCCTTTAACCCACAAAGATCCCTTTACTGACCTGCCACTATGGGGCGTGGGCTGTCGCTCTTCTACCGATTCTGGGGTGGGGGTGGATGAGGTTTGGGCTCCTTCATCATCCACTAATGCTAGATTGGGTGACTGGTTTGGTGCACATAGTCAGTCAACCCATTCTAGGTCGGACAGTGCCTCAAAGTGGTTGTAGAGCGGGGGATAATATGGGGGGTAATGAGTTACAGGCTCTCTTGGTCTTCCCCCTTTGGCTTTCCATGAATTATATCCCGTATGATTTGTTTGGTGAATATAGGGATAAAAGTAGCCAAGATGTAAAGTCTGGACATCTCCCAAACGGGCAAATCTAGCTTTCCGTTGGATTCTATCCACTACCCACGGGTCTCTAAAAGAAATTAGAATGCAGTCCCCTTCTAGATCTTTTTCGCCCTTTCCAACCCAATCTACTCTCCTTACGTATAAGATTTCGGTGGGGGACGACGGGGGGAGTGGGCGGTGTTTATTCAACCAGAATGTAACCTTGTTCCGCAAGTCCACCTGGGATTCTCTAGTGCCCTCTTTAAGTGGAGCCACTCCTGTTAGCACAATAGTATATTGAGCCGCTTCTGGTGGTAGATTGACCCTCTGGGATTTCCGTGAGTTTCTATTATCTAACCTCTTGTTCCTATCAGAGTATGGTATATTATTATCCCTATTTGATACAGGGGCGCGTGCTGGGGTGTTTTTTGGTTGTTTTGGTACAGCATTAGCTTGATGTTTTTCCCCTTGCACGGTGTTGACCACCGATGCGGGTTTAGCCTTCGGTGGGTCTTTAATGGTGGCTCTAGTTATAGATGTTGTTTTTGCCCCTCTTAATGGTTTCTTGTTAGTGTTGGTAAGCGATGTCACTGCGGGAAGTGTTGTGGTTGTCCCGGTACTTTGGGTAGAACCCCCTTTAGGAACTGTGCCCCTTGGCTTAGTGCCAGATATGTTTTGTAAGAGGTCCATATTAATATTAATTGCCGCTTCTAGGACATCTATTTTGGCGGACATTATCCTTATATTTTCTACCATCGGAAGCAGTAGGTTTTTAACTATTGTTTCCATTTTTGCCAGCAAGATGTCATCGCTACTAAAACAGGTTGGGCAAGGGTTAGAGGATCCTGAGTGGGCCAATGATGGGCAATACACTATCTGTGGCATTTGAATGGACTGAGAGTGGGAGGGACTATTCTCGGAATCTATTTTAAGTTGTTTCTGTGTCTTTCCTCCCTCGGGGCTGGATACATGTTTTCTTTTCCGTGGTGCCTGTTTGATGGATTCTATTGATGGGGCAGGGGTACAAGGTAAAGTAGTGACATTTATTTGAGAGGTTTCAAGCACAAATGATTGGCTATTCTCTTCTAAGCTAGTCACATTACTATTGGAGGCCACGTCCATGTTTTCATGTAGCCTAGATGTAGTGGCTTCGATCCCTTCTTCATGGACAATTATGTCGGTGTCTGATGTTGAAATACAATTAAATGCTGCGTTAGTTAAAGGGCTTTTGACACGAGCCAAATCACCTATGGAGGAACGTTTCCCAGTAACCAGGTCCAGGGACAATCTATGCTCAACCAGTTCAATTTCTTTTTCCAGTATACCGGTTGCTCTGGTAATAAAGGCATCTAGGGGGCCTGAAACAACCCCCTGTGAAGTTTGGATGTGCACAAGACGCTGCTTACCAGATCTAAGAGCCATTTCTTAGTGGCAGATATTTAAGCCTCAGGATACGTGTTCGCAAGAATATTAAACGAAGATTCAAGGATTCTGGACCCAACCCAACCTCGTTAACCCCCCCTACTCAACCTTATGCCTGGGCGATTCAAAGGGTGCTCATGAAAGCCCCACTGACCCCCGTCTGGCAACAAGGAGGAGGATGGAGGAATACTATAAATTGGGGATTATGCAACAATGTTCAGTGGCACAGGATATCAAAATTCTTACATTTATGTCTTTTAGTCAATAACAGTACCTTGGGTATGCCTTAGCGTAGAATGTAGGATGTTAGGGAGTGGGCCCAGCCCAGCCTCCTTCGGCCCCGGACGGCCACAGACGGTCCCGCCCTTGTCCCGGGCTTCTCCCGGCGCCCTCCCGGGCGCTCTCCCGGGCGCTCTCGCGCAGCGGGGATGACTCTACTCCTTTGTAGATGGTTGGTTGCACTCTAGGGGCGGGGCCGGCAGGGAGAGCAGCCCAGGTGGCCACGGGCGCGTGGGGGCTCCTGGAACTCGGAGTCCCCCGCGTCTGGCTCGCAGCCCTGCCGGTCAAGGAATCAGCACACCTAGCACGCCCCACAACAGCTCCTGGCCGCGAAGCGGGACCCGCGAAGCGGGTCCGGCGAGGGGCAGCGGCGGGAGCAGGCACAGGCAGGTAACGCTGACAGCAGCAAGCGCTCCTCCTCAGTCGCTGTAGCTGAAGGTCCGCAGTCCGCAGGCTTGGTGAAAGGGAATCCGCCAAATGGAGGGAAGGACGGCTCTTTAGACGTCCAGGTGGGGGCGGGGCCGGCAGGGAGAGCAGCCCAGGTGGCCACGGGCGCGCGGGGGCTCCTGGAACTCGGAGTCCCCCGCGTCTGGCTCGCAGCCCTGCCGGTCAAGGAATCAGCACACCTAGCACGCCCCACAACAGCTCCTGGCCGCGAAGCGGGACCCGCGAAGCGGGTCCGGCGAGGGGCAGCGGCGGGAGCAGGCACAGGCAGGTAACGCTGACAGCAGCAAGCGCTCCTCCTCAGTCGCTGTAGCTGAAGGTCCGCAGTCCGCAGGCTTGGTGAAAGGGAATCCGCCAAATGGAGGGAAGGACGGCTCTTTAGACGTCCAGGTGGGGGCGGGGCCGGCAGGGAGAGCAGCCCAGGTGGCCACGGGCGCGCGGGGGCTCCTGGAACTCGGAGTCCCCCGCGTCTGGCTCGCAGCCCTGCCGGTCAAGGAATCAGCACACCTAGCACGCCCCACAACAGCTCCTGGCCGCGAAGCGGGACCCGCGAAGCGGGTCCGGCGAGGGGCAGCGGCGGGAGCAGGCACAGGCAGGTAACGCTGACAGCAGCAAGCGCTCCTCCTCAGTCGCTGTAGCTGAAGGTCCGCAGTCCGCAGGCTTGGTGAAAGGGAATCCCTCCCCTCCCCTTGTCACTGGGCCCTTGGTACCCATTGCACCTTTTACAAGGGACTTACTTGTGGCCAGAAAGGTGCCAATTGGGGGTACAAAGTTACAGTTTTGGGAAAGAACACAGAACCTGAGAACCTCATTGGCAGGGACCCAGAGCACATCAAGTCAAAGTGCATCATACATCTGGCAATGGGGGGGGGGGGGGGGGGGGGGTGAGGATCCAACAACAGAAACCCACTTTCCTGCACTTCTGCACTTAGTCCAGCAGTAATCTAAAGTTCTGGGGTCAGGGCCTCAATATTTATACCACATTTTCCTTTGAAGTTGGTCCAAACAAAGCTCTACCAGCTTACATAAACCACTTCTGCTTGGCTCAAGCCAGGCTCACTCGATTGGGGGGGGGAGGGGGACAGCTTTGTTGAAGTCAGCCACAGCCTATTCAGGTGCAAGCGACAACTCATCCCACTACTCTAAATGCATCCAGATCTATTCAGCCCTGCTATGAGTCACCTAGGAAAGGCAAGGCACACCTCAAATCCCCTTGTGTTTGTCTAGTGTGAATGCTCCTGTCACTCTGAACCCAAACAGTGAATACACAAAAGGCAGAGGCACACGGGACGTTTAAGAAAGAAAATGCCCACTTTCTAATAGTGGCATTTAAAACACACAACATAAAAATCATCTTCACTAAAATATGTATTTTTAAAATCTGAGTTCAGGCATACCAAACTCAATTTCTTCATCTTATCCTAATGGAGAGTTATTCTCGTAAAATGTTACAAGGCAACTCCCCTGTTAAGCCTATGGGACAGACAGCCTGTCAATAGGGAAAAACAAAATGCACAGTATTTCACAAACAGAACATGTTAAACATCCCAGTACATGTCCTACCTCAAGGGTGCCTTACTTGTAACAAAAGAGAAGGTTTGGGCCTGTCAACTGCGTGCACTTGCCAGGTTGACATGGTAGTTAAAAACTGTGTGCAGTCACTGAAGTTTCAGGTCTGAGAACCCGTTTGAAAAGCTATAGTGTGGGTGGCACAATCAGTGCTGCAGGCCCACTAGTAGCATGTGATTTACATAACTGAATAATATATCCACCACTCAAATGACTTATATTTCCCTATACTAATTTTCGACACTAATCCTTTACGTGTTCCGGAGTAGCATGCTACTCGCCAGAAAAGAGCTTCAATACCTATCAGGGTTAACAGGTGCTATATGAATGAAAACCTTTCTTTCCCTTCTATCCCTCCACTATCCTTCTCACTCCAAATAACCGACTAATATCCACCACTCAAATTACTTTCATATTCCACCACACTAATTCACCACTAATCCTTTATGGGTTTCCGGAGTAGCGTGCTTCAACACCCCATCAGGGGTAACAAGCGCCATATAAGGAATATGCTACTTACCAGATGCATCTGTTCTTGGCATGTAGGGCTGATGACATTCATATCTATGCATAGATCGCCGCCTAGTGTTGGGTCCAGATGATTGCACATTGTTGTCCTGGAAGAGTCTAAGTATCACGAGATAGGTGGCTCCTCCCCTGGACTACAGTGCGCATGGGCATCCTTTCCATTCTCAGATTGTTTTTTGCCATTGTGGCAGAGATGGAGTATGATACAGTAAGTAATGTCCATGCTAGAGATTAATTCTGAGTGCTACAGCTGCGACAGGCACCGGGGAGGAGGGCGGGCGATATGAATGTCAGCAGCCCTACATGCCAAGAACAGATGCATACTGGTAAGTAGCATATTCCGTTCGAGGCATGTGGGCTGCTGAATTCATATCTATGCATAGAATGGATAGCAGTCTCCCCCTTAGCGGTGGTTGCCCGTGCCAGCTGCAGCAGTCTGAAAAAGAGTTTTGAGAACAGCCTGTCCTACAGCTGCTTGCTGCTTGCAGTGTACATCTACACAGTAGTGTTTGGTAAATGTATGTATGGTAGGCCATGTGGCTGCTCTACATATTTCTTCTAGAGGAATGTTTCCTAGGAAATCCATGGATGCCCCTAACTTGCGTGTTGAATGCGCTCTTGGGGGAACTGTTAATGTGCGTTTAGCTTTCTGATAACAAATTTGTATGCATTTAACAATCCATCTGGCTATACCCGATTTGGAAATGGGGTTGCCTTTATGCTGTGGTGAAAAGGCAACAAACAGTTGCTTAGTTTTCCTGAAATGTTTTGTCCTGTCTATATAGTACAGGAGAGCTCTTTTTTTTTTTTTTTTTTTTTTTTTTTGCAGAGTTTTTATGTAGCGCGAACTAGACCCGAACCGAATCAGGTATCAGAGCGCTTTACATAGCACCAGTTACGTTACATGAGGACACACTTTCATTTTAGGCACGGGGAGATTAAGTGATTTGCCCAGAATCACAGGAGGTTTTTGGCGTCGTTACCGAGACTCGAACCCAGATCCCCAGGTCCGAGGTCGAGCGCCTTAGCCGTTAGGCCAACTCCTCTCCCCTCTTTGAAGTCTAGTGTATGTAGAGCTCTTTCTGCCACTGAATCTGGATTTGGGAAGAACACTGGCAGTTCAATTGTTTGATTGATGTGGAACTGGGATACCACCTTTGGCATAAATTTAGGGTTTGTACGTAGCACTACCCTATTTGCGTGAATTTGGATGAATGGCTCCTGAATAGTTAGGGCTTGCAGCTCACTAACTCTTCTAAGTGATGTAATAGCCACTAAAAAAGCCACTTTCCACGTTAGGAATTGTATTTCACACAAGTGTAGAGGTTCAAAAGGTGGTCCCATTAGTCTGGTTAGAACCACGTACAGGTTCCAGACAGGTGAAGGTGGGTGTCTTGGAGGAATCACTTGTTTGAGTCCCTCCATGAAAGCTTTAATAGCAGGTACTCTGAAGAGTGAAAGGTGCTGCCTGTTTTGAAGATAAGCTGCCACCGCAGCTAAATGTATACGTATGGAACTGTAGGCTAGATTGCAGCTGTGTAAATGTAACAGATAACAGATGATGTTTTGCGTTGATGCATCTAGTGGATTTACGTCATTATTGTTACAATAGATGACAAATCGTTTCCACTTTGCCGCATAGCATGCTCTGGTTGTTGGTCTTCTTGCCTCCTTGATAATATTCATGCAGTCAGGAGGCAAGTTTAGGTAACCAAACTCTATGACTTCAGGAGCCAGATCGCAAGGTTCAACTGTTGCGGATCTGGGTGCTGAATGTCTCCATGGCTCTGCATTAAAAGACTGGGTGTTAATCGCAGCCTTTGATGAGGCACCACGGAAAGTTCTAGGAAAGTGGTGTACCACGGCTGCCTCGCCCACGTTGGAGCAACTAGGATGAGGGTCATTGAGGGTTGTCGTAGTTTGTGTGCCACTAGTGGTATGAGCGAGGCTGGTGGAAAAGCGTACGCAAATATGCCTGACCAGTTCATCCATATCGTATTGCCCTGAGACTGCGGGTGTGGAAACCTGGCGGCGAAGTTTAGGCATTTTGCGTTTTCTCTTGTGGCAAACAGGTCTATGTCTGGGTGACCCCACAGCTGGAAGTACGGTTGTAGCACTGAGGGATGTATCTCCCACTCGTGCATCTGGTGGCTGTGTCTGCTGAGCAGATCTGCCATCTGGTTGTCCTTGCCTGGCAAGTGTTCCGCCATGAGGAATATGTTCCTCTGAATGGCCCACTTCCACATGCTTTGCGCTAGATGTGATAGTTGTGGAGAGTGTGTCCCTCCTTGCTTCTGTATGTAGTACATTGCAGTCATGTTGTCCATGCGGATCAACACAACTTTGTTGCACAAGTGTACTTTGAACGCCTTCACTGCCATAAAGATTGCCATCAGTTCTAGCAGGTTGATGTGCATTTTCTTTTGCTGTGTTGTCCATAGTCCCTGCACTGTGTAATGGAGGACAGGCGCTCCCCATCCCAGGAGAGATGCGTCCGTTGTCTGCGCTATTTGTGGTACAGGCTTCTGGAACGGTCGTCCCCTGCAAAGGTTTTGTGGGTTCCACCAATGCAGAGAGTTGTATGAGCGACTGGTCACCAACACTAGGTCTGTTAATTGTCCTTGAGCCTGGTTCCACTGCCGTGCTAAGCACTCCTGAAGCGGACGCATATGTAGTCTCGCGTGAGGGACTATGAAGATGCAGGAGGCCATCATGCCTATCAACTGCATAAACACCCATGCTGTGAGCCAGTGTTGGGTCTGAATTTTTGAATCAGTAATTGAATGCTGTTGATTCTTGCCAAGTTTGGCTGCGCCTTTGCTGCCAGAGTGTTGATTGTCGCTCCCAAGTACTGTTGGACGTGGGCGGGCTGAAGATGAGACTTCGGGTAGTTTAGTGAGAACCCGAGGCTGTGTAGGAGGTGAATAGTGCGGGACATGTGGCTGGCACATTGCTGGGCTGACTTTGCTTGGATGAGCCAGTCGTCCAGGTAGGGGTAGACGTGAATATGGTGCCTCCGTAGGTGTGCAGCTACTGTCGCTAGGCACTTGGTAAACACCCTGGGGGGCTGTCGTCACCCCGAAAGGCAGGACTTTGAACTGGTAGTGCTGATTCTGTATGGTAAACTTGAGAAATTTCCTGTGTGCTGGATGTATCGGTGTGTGGAAATATGCGTCTTTCAGGTCTAGTGTTGCGAAGAAATCTCCCTGACTGAGCAATGGTAGAACCTGCTGTAGAGTGAGCATGTGAAAATGTTCTGACAAGATGTATTGGTTTAGGGGCCGAATGTCTAGTATTGGTTTGAGAGACCAGTCATTTTTGGGGATTAAGAAGTACAGCGAGTATACCCCTGTACCTTGTTCTTGTATGGGTACTAGTTCTATGGCCCCTTTTTGCAGCATGCTGATGACTTCTTGCTGCAATAAGTGTGTGTGCTCTGCGGACATAGGGCGGTGTCTTGGGGGTATGTTGGGTGGAGTGGAGGTAAGCTCTAGACAATAGCCGAACTGGATGAGTTGTCTTAACCACCTGTCTGTGGTAATGCTTTCCCAGACTGGCAGGAACTGTTGTAATCGTCCCCCGACCGGTGTTACATGGTCTGGGGGCAGTGACAAGGCGTCACCGTTTAGTATTGGCGGAGGATCTGGTGTTGTTATTCCCTCGTCCTCTGCCTTTGTTGCTGTTGCCACGGTATCCACCTCTATTGTTTTTATTGTAGGTGGTCTGCGTGCTCCCTTTATTGTATGGAGTCTGCTGGGATGCTTGCCCTCGTGTAGCTCCTCTGTTACCGGAGCGACGAAAGGAGCCTCCTCTAAACTGTTGTGACTGCAAGGCACCCATAGACTTGGCTGTCTCAGTGTCCTTTTTAATTTTCTCTAATATTGTGTCCACATCAGGACCAAATAAATAATCAGGGTTCACAGGCTGATTTAATAATGTGGTTTGGATCTCAGGTTTGAACCCAGAGATGCGTAACCAAGCTTGTCTCCTGAGCATGACACTTGTGTTGATGGCCCTGGTTGCTGTGTCTGCTGCGTCTAGCGCACATTCAATAGATGCGTTAGATATGAGTTTTCCCTCTTGTATCTGTGTCTCTGCTCCCTCCTTGTAGGCATCAGGCAAGTGTTGTAGCAGTTGCTCTAGTGTGTCATAATGTGCCCTATCATATCTGGCTAATAGCGCTTGTGTATTAGAAATTCTCTATATATTAGCTGCTTGAGCAGCCACCCTTTTACCAGAGGCTTCTAATATCTTAGACTCCTTGTCTGGAGGAGGAGCATTCCCAGTGGTTTGAGAGTTGGCACGCTTACGAGCATTTGATACCACCAAAGAGTCTAATGGCAGCTGTCCCTTAATATATGTAGGGTCCACAGGTGCCGGCCTGTATTTCTTTTCAATTCTGGGGTTAACAACCCTTGCTCTTGTGGTTTCCTTGAAAATGTCTCCTGCGTGTTTAAAGACACCTTTTAACATTGGCAATGTTTTGACTAATTTCTCTTAAGTGGAAAAAGTGTCAAATAGGAAGTCTTCTTCAATTGGGTCAGCATGCATCTCCACATCATGATTGAGTGCTGCCCTTTCTATTAATGCGTTATACGCAGCTGTATCCTCTGTTGGCGAAGTTTTGATAGGATAAGAAGAAGCGTCAGGAATAGTCTGTGACTCCCCTTGGTCGACAGGGTCTGTCCAGGCTTGAGTCTGGTCATCCTGGTCTGTGTCCACACGGTAATTAAATTCTACATTGTAGTCATACTCCATATCCTCATCATTGCGTGTGGGTGAGTATGCAGAGGTGTCTTGGCCATGGTAACTTGCAGTCTCAAAAAGTACAGGTGATGTGGAGGAATCCCTTTTCTTTTTGAGTGGAATTTTATATGTTTCAAGAGGATTTTCTGACCTGATCTTCCTCTGATAAATAGTAAGTCTGCCTGTGTCGATATGTAGCTTAGACTGGTCGTCATAGGAGGGCTCTTGGTACACAATGTCCTCTTCTAGAGAATGACTCCGTTTCCCCAACGACACCTTCTTGGATGTTTAGATCCCAGTCTTCAGATCGAGCGCCTTAGGCCATGCAGTTGGGGGCAATCCGAATTTTATTGGTGGTACAGTATTCGTCGACTGACTGACCTTTTTTGGGGCTGGCGTCGACGTCGGTCTAACCGACTTTGTCTTTTCGCCAATGCTGGTTTGGCTTTGCGTTGACTTTGGCGCCTGTTGCGTTGGAGGCACCGTCTTCTGCCTCGACTCGACGTAGTCCTTCGAGGCGGTTTTGGACTTTGGCCCGGGGCTTTTGACGAGCTGTGGTCCGTCGACTCGATGCTTCGGATCGAGAACCTTCCGAGACTCGAGTCCCTTGTTTGTGTCGCTGTCCGTCGACGTCGACCTCGTCGGCTCGACGGTCTTGACTTTAGATATGGACTTTAGCGTACCGATCTTCGGGTCGACACCCTTTATTCGTGACCCCACAGGGTCGTCAACACCTTTTTTCTTTGTCGAACCCGATGGATCCGAACTCTTCGATCCGAAGACTGTCTGCAGCTGTTTCGGTTTCGACTCCATGGCTTTCGGTTTCGTTTTCACCATTGACTGGCAACGTTCGACCGATGGCTCTTGTGATATATTCTTAGCCAGGCCGAGACGCGGGGCTATAGAATGTTCGTCATGATCTTGGCTAAGGCCTGATGGCGATGCCTCGACCTGAGCCCTTGGAAGTCTTTCAGTGTTTGTATTGGGCCCCGTATTCACTGTTGGGCCTGGTTCATCGCTCGAGTCGTCATCGATGGCTCCGATGGCTGATGCGTCGTCCCTTACCTCGACGACGTTTTAATTGTCGACGCTTCCGTCGTCGTCTTCATAGTAGTTGGAATCATGCTCCGACTCGGGATCCGACTGCTGTTCTGGATCCTCAGTCTCGACGACCTCATCGTCGTCTTCTTCGAAGATATTCACCGGGTCGGGCGCTGGCTTCGCCATCGTTTGTCTCGCTGCGCGCCGAAGTCGAAGCGTCTTCTTCGATCTGAACTTGGCACACGCTAGGCAGTTGGCCTCATTGTGCTCCGGAGATAGACACTTGTTGCACACCGGGTGTACATCGATGTGTGGATATTTAGAATTGCAAAGGGGGCATCGTTTGAACGGGCTCCGTTCCATCGACGATCGGGCCTTTGGTGTCGAAAAGGCCACGCCGCTCTCTTCGACGTCCTATTCGAAAGAACTGGAACAAGTACTCGGCACCGAACGAAAGACAATACCGACGACCCCGAAGGCCTTTTGGCCTTAGAAATAAGTTTCCGAACTTGAGTAAAGAAAGTACATCCGAACCCAATGGCAGGAAAAAAACAATCTGAAGATGGAGAGGATGCCCATGCGCACTGTAGTCCAGGGGAGGAGCCACCTATCTCGTGATACTTCGAAGACTCTTCCAGGACAACAATGAGCAATCATCCGGACCCAACACTAGGCGGCGATCTATGCATAGATATGAATTCAGCAGCCCACATGCCTCGAACATATAAACCTTTTTTTCCTCTTCTATCCTACTGAATCCAAATAACTGACTAACCTAGCCACCACTTAAAATTTATTTGCATGTTTCACTATATTAATTCAACACTAATCCTCTATGGGTCCCAGAGTAGCGTGCTACTCGCTGAAAATGCAATTTGAAGCCGCGTCAGGGGTAGTAAGCACTATATAAATGCAATTACAATACAATACATGTGCATATAACTAGGGACACAGTGTAAATCAAATCAAATAAGTCAATCATGGATACACCAATCCATACACAATTTACTTGGACCGCTTATGCGCCTTAGAACTGAATAGCAGTGGTAAAGTGCCCTAGAATCCTAAAACCAACAAAAAAGGTCAAAAACAGGAGACCAAAAAGCAAAAAGTCTGGAGGGGTTGCATATTAGGTGAGATTTGTTACCTTCATTACTGGGGCTTCTCTTACTTATAGTACTATTAAATTTCCCTACAGGCGTCCTAGAACATGGGTAAATTTAGGAGCTACCTCAATGATAATAACTAGTGTTTTGCCAGAATACTGCTTTACAAAAAACATTGCAGTATGGAACCTTGTGTGGCATGGAATCAAAACGCTCTAGAAAAAGGCAGACGCATACTTTTCAAAGAATAGGGTAAAAGCATGCTACTTAACGGTGGCAAAGGAGAAAATGAACAGACGAGACTGTTTTGAATTCCTTTGGCGCACAGCATGAGTTATCAAAGTTCTGAGGATAACTACTAAGTGATATTTCAAGAAGCATCAACAACACAAGCTTCCTTCTTCAACAGAAGATCTCCAAATAAACTTTCATAGACATGAAGACATCTCGAACAGCAGATCAAGGAGCTTGCAGAGGAAATTAGATCCAGCACCATCTGGTCATTCAAGCAAAAATGAGCTGAAAGCATTGAAGAAGGCTAGAGAGTCACAGGACAATACCACTTTACTTTCAGTGCATCCAATAAAATCTGACAATCAAATCCAAGTACTGACTGATCACTGAAAAGGCAACGTGGTTAGTGACACTCTTAGCATGTAGGTTTTCCTTTCTGGCCCCCCGTTTTTGGACCTCCCTTCCGAATGAGCTGAGACTAGCAACCAGCTCTACCCTATTCAGAACTCTCCTTAAAACTTTTCTGTTTTTGCAAGCCTATGAATAGGGCCCCACTAATCTTTCTGCCATCGTCCTTCCGCTCCTAGTGCCATGAAACCGCCTGGTGTCCGTTCGCTGTATAAATATTTTTAACATAACATAACTTTTGAAAGGTCCATCCAGAGACAGTGCTTCAAGTTTGCATAGACGTCATTCAGACATGGTGGTGGAAAGACTTCAAGTTGGACCTTTTCTGGTGCTTTTATGCGTTGGCGACAACTAAAGCTGCAATAATGTTCTCGTAGCACTTCAGATGCTATGCCTAAAGCAGCCACCAAAATTAAGAGGAGTGATTTTCAGCCCTTCTGGCCAGCCAATATTCAGAAGGATGATTCCTGCATCCTTGGAGAGCATTTACCAGTAAAAATACAAACTAATTGTACCAACTGAGCTAAAGTATAGTCCATTGGACATATTGTACCCTTCCTATTGGTTTCAGGATGCAAGGTTCCTGGCATTTGATTGTGGTTGCCCAATCAATCTGTGGGGTCCACGCTGCTGTAAGACATCCACAAAATCAGCAAATTTGATACTAAAGCCTATAGGTTTTTTATAAGTTCACCATTTCTTCATCCATGTCCAAGCTCCAAACATCCCAGCAATAACCAACTCTTCACAGCTCTTATGGAAATAATACGTCATTGCAGACCTCAAATTAGAGGAGCTGCAACAGCTGCTAGAACCTCCAAATCTCGATGACCTGGCACCCATGGTTGTGAAAACATTCCAGAATTGAAATCATCTTGGGCTGAGTAGTGTGTGCCTCGTGAGTACCATGTCATGTCCATTCTTCACATGGCCATTTTTCATGGTTGCCTTTCGTGGTATTCTGAACAGATCCTTGCACACAGGAACCAGATAGCCTGAGATTTCTTCACATTTCCTGTAAATCATGAACGCAGTTTGCAAATAAAAAAGAAACGATTTTTCATGTTGAGTGTAGGTATGTCGCGATCCGGACGCTCACAGTCACTACAATACACGTGGTGTCAAGGACAGCCGTTTTGTTGTGCTAAACTAAGATTTTAGGGTTTTTAGTCCGTATCCCCATCAGTGCCACAGACGTTGGTTAAGGAAAGGCAATATTTGGAGGAGCATCCACTGAGATACATGGTAGCTGGAACCAACACTGAGGGAGTGACAGAGTTCAGTCCAGTCCCAATTAGAGATGGCACTAACAGCCTTTTTAAGCCAATCGGATCAATACTTCATTGCACTCAATGCATTTGTGGTCACAGATCAGATATGTGGTACAGCCTCCATCCTTTTCTGACACGAGGCAATGTTGAACCACTCACTCCAACTTCACTTTCCCTCTTGTCCAATGACCCTACACTTCTTGTAGTAGGCACAAGTGTGAGACCTTAATTGTGGCTTATATGCAGTATTAATGGGATATTCATTGTATGGGGTCCAACATATCCTCAATCCAGCGCCAAAACGACCTTCTCGGAGCACTTCATTTAAACAGACCAGAGTTGTTATGCAAAGCATGGCAAGAGCTGGCATGAAGGGGTCGAGGTGGACAAGTCCGTGCTATGCTGTTCAATGTGTTCAATCACAGCCTTGAAATGACTGGTTCTTGGCAGTCCACATACTGCGTAGGTTTCATATGTGAAGTTGCAGTAATTATAAATGGCCTCTCACCTAACCCTCCTTCAGTGCTACATTTTCATCAAAAGGCACTCTCTGCAACACCCAGTTCTTAGTCGTGAAGGGAGAATTACAGAACGCTGCTTTTTGATCCTATACTCAGAGTACCAAGGGTAGCTGAATTTGATCTTAGATTGAGCTCGGCAATGAACTATACATTTTTAACTCCCATTTCAAGTCTTTACTCTTTCTCAAGAGTTGGGCACTTCCAGATGAAAAGAGCCTGGTCTCGGTGTGCACTAATAATGCATTTTGTGGTGAGGGCCTATATTGCCTGTTCACCATTAAATGTAAATGTATGTGTCTTGTAAAGCGCACCGCTGCCCTGAGGCGTCGTGGCGCTGTAGACCGCTGGGGAACCCGTCCTGGCTATCCCTGTGAGATGGTCCCTACTGGGTATCTCCAAGGTGAAACCAGGCATCCCCGGCGAATGTGGGGGGCCGTTGTAGAGATGAGGCAAGCTAATGCCCAGAGTTGCCGAGTGTGATCCCTGGTTAGAGTAGGCACCGAGGCGAGAATTATTGAATTATCGAGTCCGCTGACCCTGGTCCACGACCCTGCCGCGTCGGGAATTGAACCCTGGTCCCGGGACGTTCTCTGCTTCCGGGTCTGCCGCCTCTAACCAGTGAGCCACGCCACTCCACGTAACTGGGATCCTAGGAAGCTGGCGACATTACATGCATGTCAACATTGCAAAAGAGAAGGGATCGTTCTAGCACACTGTTTACAGTTCCATTTTTGCACTCCCTCCCCTCCCAAACAGAAGCATACAGCCAAGCACACACTAAATTCACTTCTTGGTTCACCCTAGGGATGGGGCTAGGCTTGAGGGGGTACTTGTAGGTCAGCTCAATGGCCTTATTTAGGAGTGTAAAGAGAAAATAAGTGGAATCAAACAAAAATGTCAAAGCAGGTTATTTATCTAACATTAGAATCCCCGTTTATTAGATTAATTATGCAGTTTCGCCCAATCATATACCTATGCTCACTTTGGTAACTGTGGCATAAGAACCAGTGGGCTTAGGTTGGACTTGGACCGTTCTGTTTGATTCTCCTAGGGAGAGCCGACTCAACATATATTTATCTACAAGCCTGGAGTATTGCCAAACCACCATGAAGCTTTCACAATCTGAAGAGCCCGTAGATATATGGACTACTTGTGATCGGTGGTAATTAAGGTATCTTTGTCTATTATAGCCCGTGTGTATACAACTAAGTATTGGCAAATTTAAATGTAGATATCCAAATCAAGGACTATAAAAGTTAAAGTGTTTATGAAGTTAACTTCTATATGCACAAGGAATATATCACATGCAACTAGTTTTGTAACATGTTGTAAATTGATAATAGTATATAACCTATTGGACATCCTGGATCATCAACTCAGGTTTGCAAACTTTACACATGACTCAAGAGACCTTGTGGCGCACAGCATTTCACCCCACAGCATTAATGATGTCTGGTTGTGGAATTTCATTTGGTTTGCTAATTAAAGGTGCAAACCTAGGGTTTGAGGTATTAGACAGGAGGAGTATTTTAATATAACCAACGAGAATCCTAAGGAAATCGTTCTTGCTGAGAAGTGAACAACCGTGAGCTTTAAGTCACCTATGACAGCATTAGATTATGCATGGACATGAATAATCTGATGTGTGAAATCCGGCCATCTTGTCCCGGACGTCAGCGCACTGCTAAGTAGTGGCAATGTTTCAGTTTGTCTCTACTGAACAACCAATAGTGCTGATGCTACTAGCATAAGGAAACAAGAAAAGGTGATAGTGTTCCCCTCCTGGGCAGCACTAAGCCACTTGAGGCTTGGTGAAGGTAGAGGGTGATCAAAAGAGAACCTCAACAAGGATCACAAAAAGGGCTGAAACATCATAACCCAGGAGACAACAGTGGGGCCTATGGGCTTAAGTGATGGTGCCCCATCTGCCCAAGGGACAATAGAAAGCCAAAGTAGACGTGGGGGTGGGCTGATATCACAAGAATTGTGCAGGAGAACATTTTTCTAGGAGATTGTGACAAGGGACGAGGCAAACACTAAAAAGATAAAAACTAAAGATTAACACAACCAGAAAGATTGTATTAAGCCACTAGGCAATCAGGGTAGGTCATTTTGTGGCTCACTGCCCCATATAACCCGGATAACACTCCAACAAATTCATACTGATAAACAACACGATTTACATACAGGTAGCATGATGGTGCTTTGTAACTAACTAAAGGCATTGCTATACCATGTCTAGAGGCTGCATCAGAAACCTGCTCCTACTGATGGTATTCTGTAATTAAATCGAAGACCTCTGAATCACATATACAGCCACGGGTCGGTGTTGAAAAGATGCTCTTTATGATCAGGCATGTGCTGGGTTGACAAAATAGGTCTTGAAATGGGTTGCTCAACCAAGCCTGAGAGCAAGGATCGGGTTTTGGTCACAAAGGACCAGGAGCATGTTTCTTTGACCACAAAAGGTGTTCAAAAGAACTTTCAAGGTGCTGAAGAATTTTGGATTTTTGCCTTCTCAGCGAGACATTGATGAGTCTGGGAGCAGCTTTGAGATTGGCAGAGTTCTGAGAATGTTACCCTATGTGCAGGCTTCATTCTAGTCAGTGTAGACAGCTTGCAGAAAAGTCTAAACTCCCCAACACAGAATGCGATGATGTGAGGAGGGTACACATTTCTATAGAAGAAACACTCAAAGCATCACCCAGTGCCTCGTGTCTCACTTACGAACAAAATGTAATCTACTGGAGAGACACCTAGAATGACACCCCTGGCAAAAGATGCTCATGGAGCCTTCCTGCAGAGTTGTGGACATTCTGAGATTCCTAGAAATGTTACAGCTGCACACCAAGTAAAACAGTTGAATTACAGGCACACACCAAGTGGCAAACCTAATCATAGAACTGAGGTTACCAACCTGTGAGACAACATTCTACCACATGCTCCATTACTGCCCTGCTCACAAGAGGAATTCAACCATGGTTAAGGTAACATTTGTGCATTTGCTTTTTAAAAGCATGTTCGGGTTCGCAGAGAGAAAGCAGAGCAATTCAAAACTTGGAAAACTACCAATCCTCTTCGAATCCTTGGCAGGTGAACGCAAAAACCAAAAGTGAACACTTAGAAGGAAGCAAGGCTGATGAAACGAAAAGGTACCGAGGTTAATAGTCCAATAGATGTGCAGGGCAGAGGTAAAATATGAAATCACAGCACCCCAGAGAGTCGAAGTAGAAGCGTGCATGAATGGCAGAGTATTTCACCCCAAGCATTACTCATGCGTGGTCCAATTCACAACTCTCCTTCCCAGTCAACAGCCCCTTCCGTACACTAATCCTTTCTATGAACTCTACCCAGCCCATCCCAGTTAAATTTTCACCCACAATCAACGCACAAATCTTGAAAGGAAGCAAGGCCACAATACAGAATTCCAAAAGGCCATTCAGTCTTCCCTCTGCATAATCTCCCAGATCCTCTGACCATACTGTTAAGTTAAAATTATTTCACTTACCTTCACAACTGCATCATCACCTGAAAAAGAGAGAAACAGCCTTAATTACAAGGTATGCACAAAGCATACAATTAGATAGACAGATCAAATTGTGTTTTTAAGTCTAGGCAAAGCATCAGAGGTACATCCAAGCCCAGTTATCCCACAACAGACGGGCAGACTTCTGATCACATTTCAGCAAGAGCACAACGACATGGTCTCTATTTCCTTGATGAACAAACTGGCTGTATATTAAATTTGCCATTAATGCAATACTAAACCATAAGTTTGTTTCCCTTAATGTTTTGCTCAGAACCGAATTAATAACATCCATGCTTGGTACTGATAAGGTCTCTATTGGCACCAGACACGCCTAGACATAGAACGAACATTAAATCAAAAGCAAGGCACATTTATGTAGCTTTTTTTAGGTCTCGCCTGAGCCAGCGCATGCGCTGTCTGGGGAGACATTTAGTATCTGGGTTTTCAAAGTGCTACCAAAGGCTTTTGCTGGCCTCAAGCATGCTGTTACGCACGCATGAACGTGCACAGCTGCCATCTGGCTTTATGTAATGGCTGATTGAGCCTTACAGTGTGTGAATCCTTTCTCCTACCCCCTCCCTTCTCCCACTCCCTCCTCGTCAGCTTCATTTTCCTTTTCATTCTCCTCCACCCCCTTGCTCTTTCGCTTTCACGGCGGATGCTGGTCATGCCAGGCTCCAGCGCCATGCCTTACAAGCGGAACCCCATGCGCTTGGAGCGCTGCTGCAGCCTCTCGTGCCACCTCATAATGCTGCCATCAGTTTCACCACTCACATGGTCCTCAGATTTTATTTACAATACGTCCTTTTTCTTTTTTTTTTTTCTTTTAAGAGAGCGTGAGAAAGTAGGACACTTCTATCTCGGTCTGTTTGTTGTCCAACTTACAGTGAAGTGACAAACAGGTGTGCTGGTGATGGGTAACTGGTTTCCAGTCCCTCTAGGCCTCACTATAGCTCTTAGACTGTCGCACAGCGCGGTACAGTTCGGGCGGGCATTAACGGTGGCGTGTGCGGTACATCCCATAGTTCGCACTCTGCACTTTAATGTAAGCTGGACGATTCACTTTAGCAGAAGCGCGGGTTTAGTTCTGGAACACAAATGGCCGCAGGCCAGCTCCACTGCAAGCATTACTGGATTTACACTTATAGAAAACGTATTGTCTAGCATAGTCTGCTCATCTCCATCACGGAGAACTGCTCGTTACTGCTTTGCACCTCGTCGACTCACTGTGCGACGTGGTGCAGCTCGGTAAATCACTCCCCCCTTCTAACGCTCACAAGGACTCACCAGTAACAGTGATGCACATGATCAAAGTTATATTGTACTGCACATTTTCTGATTCACTGACTGACCACACTATGCTCACTGTGTGTCTTTTTAATAGAAGACATGCACAGTGCTTAGAAACCAAAACAAACACACCTCAGGGGTCAACTTATCTGCATTTCGAAACGAAAACTCAAAGTTCCGTTCCGTTAGTCACTTAAAAAGGAAAATAAACATAAAATGTGTTTGTGTCAGTTGTAAAGATTTATGTTCTCATAAACAACAAATATTAAATTAAACTTAGCTCGACAAGGCCGGCTTTGGCGCTGGTACCGCCCGCTGTGACAATTCCCCCCCTCCGTGGCTTTCACGCGCAACGCGCGCCCACACACAACTCCCTCCGTCTCTCAGGACTGCTGTGCTCATTTATATATTTAAAGTGCCCTGCGTTGCTTGGAGTGTATACAACAGAAGAGCTTAAACGGACACACAACGGAGTTCTTTGTTTAATTAAGATAGGGAGGGCATATTTTTACCAAGCTCGGTTGCGCCTCGCAGACCCCCACACCATGAGTCAGGGGCATCACGCAGGTCCCCGCTGCCACAAATTTCCTTCTCTCCCCTTATTACAGCAGCGTGCACCACACAACCCAGTGTTTCCCCATATTGCCGAACTGGTGCCCCTAACCACCCCCCCCCCACGTGTGCAAATCACTCGTGCCCTTCATCTGTGGGCGTCGCACCCCACAGTGCCCGGCACCGCAACTCCCTCCACCCACCCCCCCATGCAGTGCACTCCAACCGACTCACTCTTCTTTTATGCAGAAAACCTCCTCTTGGTCAGCCTGACACCCCCGCCCCAACCTTGCAACCAGACCGTTTGCTACCTTTACCCAAGCCACCAAAACAACAGCCCCCATGCCCCTCCCTTCACGCTGCTCCCACTCAAGCTCCCCATCTACCTCTACCCGCCTCCAACATTAACGTGTCCTTTAAAATCATCCCCCTTTCCGTCACCCCAGACTACATTCCTCTTTTTAAGTACTCAGAGATAAATCATCAGCCCAGGATCACAGGATGTTGAGCCACTCAGAGATCAAAACTTCACCAACCCATTCAAGTTTGTACACGAATGTCCAGCCCCCCTCACCCCAGCTCTCCCTGGGCACCTAGCCTCCTGCAACCATCGATAGCGCCTTAATCTCGGCTGTGCCATCCCATGTTGTGTATGCGAGCACCTCCATCCCCCCCCCTTTGTCAACACCAAACAAACCACACTCCAACGCAAACCGCCTGCACCTACCCTCTGAAACCAACCCCACCGTGCCCACACCAATCCCCTTATATGCCCAATCAAGCTCCAAGCTGTGGCAAGCACCACAATTCCCGTCCCCACCCCCATCACGCGCTCTTCACCACACAGATCTCCTGTAATCCTGTGAAAATAGGAGACCTATTGTATTACGCATGTTTTGCATTCTTCGATTTCACAGAGTGCATTACGATGCCACTTTAGGTTCGTGCGTGATCAATCGTGTCGGTTTAACTTGGCATCTAGCTTGTCATTTTTACTTCCACACTACTCTGTGCTTGTCTTTATTATGTGAGCCTGATCACCATTAACAACAACAAAAAATGAAGTTACCACCAAGCACAACTTTAGGCGCGTGCGTGATCAATTGTATCGGTTTAACTTAGCATCTAACTTGTCATTTTTACTTTAATATCACCCACTTTTAGCTTGCACTTTTTTCACATTTCTCCATGATAGGGACGTGTATTATCATCTGGTCATATTTATCCGGAGTGCCACTTTCCCGATTTAAAACTTGTGCCTCGTGTTGCCGGACTTCTACTTATGCGCTTTCAAATTTTTTCCCCATTTTATCTTGGACTTTTATTTCACATGATAGGGAAGTGCATTTTCATGTGTTAACAATTATCCCGAGTGCAAGCTGGAAAAACTATGCCTTTAACAACAAATAAAACTGAAGTTACCACCAAGCACAACTTAAGGTGCGTGCACATTCATTCAAAGCAACATTCACACCTTTAAAAACATTGCAGGAAATAAGCAAAACAGCCCCCATACTACAGGATTCATGGTGCACGCATTGGCCTTTAGTATAACAACAAGATGCATGCGTATAACTTCCCTGTACCATCCTTATATTAAAATATTACAGGGATAATAAATGCTACTCCTACACTACAGACTTTATGGCACATAATGTGCTTTTTATTTTTAAAAACGTGCGTGCATTAACTTTATAATTGCACTGTTGGCTAAGTAACCTTGTTTGATCATCACATAATCGCCCCCAAAACAGTATGCCATCTTCTAGCGCATATTAGGATATTTAACGTAAAATTGCAACAGGGCACATGTTGACTCCGAAAAGGGCTGGTCGCTTTATTGGAAGTGCACAGATTCACTCAGCGCCACCACAGCATCACTCAGCGCCACCACAGCATCACTCAGGCCCAGCCCAGCTTCACTCAGGCCCAGCCCAGCTTCATTCAGCGCCACCACAGCATCACTCAGTGCTTCTTACTCATATTAATTACAACTTCTCAGCATGCTGCACAGCAGCCACACTTCTCTACAGCACAGCTTAGAAACATTGCCCCCCAATGCATAGCCAATAGGTCTCGCCTTTGAGACATTATAAATGTTTAGTTATCCAGCACAATATCCTTCAATTAAACAACAACAAGTGTTGCATAGCTATTCACTTATAAGGTCCCAAAAGCGAGACCAATTGGCTATGCCAATGCTTGTATCAATGAGATGTTGATGCCTACTAGAGTCCTATTTGTACGCAAAACTTCTATCAACCCAAGCTCATGTGTTTTTAAACACTGTGTATATTAGATAACTTCATGACATTTCATACTAGTCTTTTTCATTCACTTGTTGTGCATGTGTGTATTTTGTAGGACATTCAATATGGTGTCTGCTCATGAGCTTTCTGTCGGACTGGCAGACTGCGCTCTCCTCTACTAGGGAGGTGGCCATACCATCCAGACTCAGGCTTGTACAATTGAAGATCTTGCATCGGGTCTATTATACCAGGACCACATTGTACGCGATTGGGAGGGCCACGCATAAATTTTGTTTAAGGGGCTGTGGGGAGGAGGGATCTTTTTTTCACACTATTTGGGACTGTCCCCTAGTGGCTCCATATTGGGCCATGGTCATGAGGACCATGTCGCAAGTGGTAAAGGTATCAGTGACTCCGGACCCTAAGTGTTGTTTGTTGAATATTTGGAAACCAAATGACTTAACGCGCTATATGCAGGATTGGATGACATTAGGCAGCATGTACGCTAAGAGAAATATAGCCAAATTTTGGGCATCCCCGGTGCTGCCAACGCTCAGAGATTGGTGCAGTGATTTAGATTCCGCAATGTTGGCGGTACGAGCAATATATCTGAACGGAAAGTGCCCCCGGAAGTGGAACCGAATATGGGGGGCTTGGAATGAGTACAGAGGTAATTTGTGCGAGTCGCCGGTGTTGGGAAGCGAGGATGACTCGGAGTGAATGAGTGTGATAGGAAATGGAGTCTTTTTAATGTGATGCCAGAAATTTCTGTCCTTCAGTAGTAATTGTGTAATTTATAGCTGCATTTTCGATCTACATGTCTCAACCGCTAACTGTTACAAATGTGATGTAAGATTATGTTAGGCCCTATGTTTTCTTTTTGTTATAAAATAAATTTTTTTTTAAATTAAAAAGAAAAAAAGAAATTAAGTGTAACAATAAAAGACTAGGGCACGCGAAAGTACCAACAGTTACGTGGCATCAGAACTGGACAGGACAATGTCCAGGCCCGTAAGTGACATCAGCCCTTCGCCTGGGAAGAGCAATGTTCCCCCGCAAGACAGATGAGGAGATGGACCCAGACACGATAGTGAAAACAGTCAGGACCAACCTAATGGTCCAGGGATCCAAGAAGCGAGTATCCTGAAGAGAACACTCCCATTGAGAGTGTTACAGTATGAACCCATAGCAGAAGTGTGGAAAACACCTGTGCGGAAGCAGCATGAAATATGGAAAAACTCCCATTGGGAAAGTACCCAGAAAATGAGGGCATAAGACAATGTACAGCAGAGACGTACATGGCAAATCCGCTTCCTTCAAAGACAAGCCCAGCAAGGGCTGACCATAGAAGCAACAACACAAACACCCTATTGTAGTAGACATACCAGGGTGCACCCAAAGTTTGCGCCAATACTAAAAAGAGTGCCGCACCGTGGCTTTTCCCAGGCACAAAACGATGACAGGGTGTCAGCCGTGAAAGAACTGCCCCTGAACTGAACATAACAAGGGGCCCCAAGAGACAGTGCCCGGCAAAAGAAGAGCAGCCATCATGGACATGAAGATCACTGCGATGCTAAAAAAAGACCTCGTAGAGGCAGGCGAGGCAGAGGCCGCAAGGTAAGGAACCTATGCCGAGGATTAGAAGTACTGCAGACAACTGGAGACAACTGCAACCAAAAGTGCCATAGAGCGATGCTAATGCTAGGATCGCAGAATAGCAGAAAAATAGGACAGCCTGACCCACTGAAGGATGTCTCTGAGGAAGACTCCATAGGAGCGTACCAAGGCTAAGGCAGCTATCCAATGGCCCGCAAATACCCCACATAGGGTAATTCTCAACCCCTGCGAGGGGAGTCCTCTTGGGCAAAGCACACAGTCAGAGGACTGAAAGGAAGACCGAACCAGCCGTCTGGATGTACTGAACGAATATTGAAATGGCGGAACAAAGTCTACAATATCCGGGTACTATGAAAAAAACCTGGGACATTTTTAAAAATGAAACCAACAAGGCAACATCACCTATGCAGAATAAAAAGATACTATAAGGTAGAAAGTCGTGCCGCAAGAGTTACAGTAGCCCAGACATGAGGCGGGAGACCGCTGAATCCGCGTGGCTATCAAAAAAGTCCATGCCATTGAATGGTGGATATCTCTAAGAGCATCCTGAACATTGTCTGGGAAACAACTGTCGCACAGCCATGCATGGCGGTGCAAAGCCACAGACCGAGCAAGAGCCCTACCCACAGCGCCAGTTGCATCAAGGGAAGAACAAAGGGAAAATTACGCCATTCCCCTGCCATCAAGAAGAAGGCGATGTAATTCTGCCCATGGCCCTTCTGGAAGGGAAGAGGAGTTGGCCTAACGGCTAGGGCGCTTGACCTCGGACCTGGGGATCTGGATTCGAGCCTCGGTAACGACGCCAAACCCTCCTGTGATTCTGGGCAAATCACTTAATCTCCCCGTGCCTAAAATGAATGTGTGTCCGTCCTCATGTAACGTAACTGGTGCTATGTAAAGCGCTCTGATACCCGATTCGGGTCTAGTTCGCGCTATATAAAACTCTGCAAAAAAAAGAAGGGTAGGAAGAATTATCTTGACTAAGTCGCAAAGGGAGCGCATGCGAAAAAGGTGTATTTAAAGCGCGGATGCTTGCACTGGCAGAGGCAAAACGCTGGCGACTACATGTGTCCCACCACCCAGACTCCCTGGTGGAAGGTAACAAACGGCAAAGCGGAGGAAGGCTGCAAGTCAAAAGGCTCCTGAACATCTAGACCCTGAGCTCTAGGGTGAAGGGACAGGCAGAGTGGATCAGCCGGGGCAGGACGGTGTAGGCAAGCACTGGCCCGATCAACAGGGTCATCAGAGGATGGCCTCGCCCATGTTCCAAGCAGGATGTCAAATAAGGATCCCCCAAGGGGTAGCAAAGGCTCCACCTCAATAGGCTCCATGCGGAGAAGATCCAATAAAGGATCAGAAGGTAGGGAAACCACAGGGGGCTGAAATCGAAGAATAGCCGCCACCCTGTGAATAGCCCGTGCGTAGGCAGCACTAGCCTCAGTTGCCATCCTAGGAGGAGACTACAAACCGTCGATAGGAGACGGTTGGAAACTAACTGGTCCACTAGACAGCAAAAGTGGAGTAGGCTGAGGCCTATTGGGTAGTTCACCCAAGCGAAAGATTGGAGGAAAGGTTTCAGGGTAACAGGAAATAGTAGCGTCTGTCAGGTGGACCACAGAGCCCCCTTGCAATTTGAATACCTTTAGATCACTTTCGGTCACAGCATTGAGGATCTCAAATGTCCTCAGCAGTAGAATTAGTCTATCTCTGTTACAGCACTAATCCAATTGGGTGTATTCTGGGGAACCAGGCAATAATGCCATCCTTCCACACCAATTGCATCCTAGTAAACTGGACTCGCTCCATCCCTACCATCTTCGTGCCATCCTCGCCTGCCAAGAGAATTGTTACCATAATTTAAAGTAATAGAATCTTATCTAGAGTTTAAACAATAAACGAAAACGAAATTACATTTCAGATTTCAAATGGCTTAAGGGTGTCTGACCTGGTTGGCAAGCTAAGCACCCTGCCATCATCTATCCGAATTTTCTAACTGAGCAAAATCCATGTTATCTTCGACACGCCGTAGCATATCGCGTCCATCCCAGTCCCAACCACAGCTCCTGGCCAAGTCAATATGAATCCTGGCTAACGCACACAGACCTGTTGAAGAAAGCTCACGCTCACATTTGGGTTAAGTCTCAGGGCGTATCAACAAGGTGATCCCCCTACACCAGCAATGGAGACAAGCTCCCGGAGTAAAGGTATGATGCAAACACAAAGAGTTACTAGTATTGATCACATGACTAAATTGTCACCACGAAACAACTAAGTGTAAAGCAGCACTGATGAGAGACTTAATAAAGGGTCTTCATAAGGAACAACTATCAAAACAGTCTCACAATTTGCAAGCTTCAGATTTGGGGTACCAAAGCATATCTCTTCTCGCATCAAAGAAGTTCACATTTGGTGATCAGTGCGGGTATGAGCAGAAAAAGTGGCTGTACCGAAATACTGAGGTCAAGAATCAGCCAGCCAAAGCTCAATATATTTTTCAAGGTTCTAAGTTGAACTTCAAATAAACTGACGGGGAGGGAACACAAAGACAGGTGAACACTGCACATTGCATTAGTGTTATGAAAAGCTCAATCACTCTCACTAATTCTTAAACCATTACTGCACTAACATCCATCCACAAATCCCTATCCTGCCCAAACAAATACAGGCAAGTTGGATAGTAGTTAAGAAGCCACCGATAACATTCCAGAATAATTACCTAGAAAGGGTAAACCCAAATGTAGTCTCTGGGACCTGGGTGCAGAACAGTACGTAGGAACAATGTTCCCCAAAAAAATTCTACAACACACGAAGTTTACATGGATCAGACCAAAAATTCAGAAAACAAAAGATATTTGTTGTACGCAGTGTTATTTAATCACACTGGACATAGGTCTATTAGTATCATTTAAACATTATTGCATGTAAAGTGCCCCTAGAGAGGGAAGGGGGGGGGCGGAGGTGGGGTGATTGTGGTTCAAGTGAGGATAAGGCAGTGAATGCAGGATAAAGTGTACATCATAACAGTCAGTTACTTAGAAAACATGTGGCTCATTTCTCAAGCCTATTATTCACAATTTATCAAAACAATAAATAGCCATGGTTTTAAACAATAACACAGTGTTGAATCTCTGTTGTTCAAGCTGGCTAACAGAATAGATGTCGACGTTTCGACCCCAAGAAAAATGTTAGCTGTTAGTTGGACAGTTCAGTAGTACAGAACCTGAGATTTTCGGCTGTTATAGTTAGTTGAGCTATCTATAACTCGGATCACTGACAAAATATCAATTACACTAATATAGAATTACACAAATATCGAGGATTGAATTCCTATCTACAAACAGGTAAGTACAAAAATATTGAATCAAAAATATAGTTTAAAAAAATAGTCAAAATATCGATTTTTAAATGTCTTAGAAATAATTTAAAATTAATAAAATATAAAAAATAATGAACTAAAATCTACTTAAAATACTCAAATAACCTTAAAATTATTAAATAATTAATTTAAGTTATAAAAAAAACATACTTTATTTTTCAAAACATATATATATTAACATAATATTAATAAAAATATATACAATATTTTTACCTTAGGATAGCGGGAGGGTAAAATTTACTATTACCACTACAGTGAGTACAACAGTAGGGAAAGCGTTGGATAGCGTAGGGGTAAAAATTACTATTCCCACTCCAGAGAGTGCAACAGTAGGGAAAGCATTGGATAGCGTTGGGGTAAATATTACTATTCCCACTCCCGTGAGTGCAACAGTAGGGAAAGTAAATACTTCATATATTAATAAAAATAAAATATTAATACCAATGAAAATTTAAAAGTAATTACCAATTTAATATAATATTTAATCAATTAAAAATAAAAAATAAAATTCATTACCTATTAATACAAAGTAATTACCAATTAATTAGCAATTGAAAATTATTTAACAATTAATTCAAAATAAATACCAATAAATAAATAAAAATATTTAATTAATTACAATTAAATTACTTCCCATCCTATTCCCCTATAAACCCACAACCCGCTACGGGAAATACATTTATAAAATTAACATAATTATCAATTAATAAAAAATGAATTACCATTAAAAATGTAATTAATTACCAATTAAAAATTAATTAATTCAAGATGAATACCAAAAAATAAATTAAAATATTTAATTAATTATAATTAAATTACTTCCCACCCTATTCCCCTATAAACCCACAACGGAAAATAAAATAAAATTAACATAATTATCAATTAAACAATTAAGTAAAATTAATTGCCAATTTAAAATTAATTAATTCAAAATAAATACAAATAAATTAAAATATTTAATTAATTATAATTAAATTACTTCCCACCCTATTCCCCTATAAACCCACATCCCGCTACTGAACTAAATTACGCAATATTTAAATAACATAACATTCATTACTTAAAATAAATTATAAAATAAATATACACTTTTCACACATATACTAACATACAAAACACTTTAAAAATGTGATATTAAAAATTCAATATATTTAATACCTATATTATATACTTTGCTATTTTGACTTTCTATATTTATGAAAATCGATATTAAATTACTTACCTTAAATTGGATATTTTTATTGACTATATTCTGTCCATTGGATATTTTGTCCATTCTATATTTTGACTTCGATATTAGTGCTATTCTATATTTTTGATTCGATATTTTGTCTGTATAACCAATAACTCGCGCCCCCTCAATGCACTGCTGATGACGTCACATATTACATCATTCATGACATGGTCCGTGACATCACTGGTGACATCATCCACGTGATAATGTGATGCACCTCCTCACAACCTAATAGAACCTTTGATACACCCACTCTAAAAGACAGACTACCATTTTCGAAACCATAGACACACCAATACCAGTTACTACATCCTCACCCATTCAGGTCACCTTGCCAATCACAGAGATCGATTTTGTAGCTCCTAGGAGGAATTGCACACCTATTCAAGGCCAATTACTTTCTGGGAGAAGCTGGAGAGCCAATGCAAATTTGACTCTAGAACTTCAGCCCAGGGAAAAAAATATTTTTTTAAATTACTTTTCCTTAATATTTATTAAAAACCAAAAACCAAAACATAACCATTCAATTGGCAGTGTACCAAGTTAAATGGCAAGTACCCAGGGATTAAGTGGACAAGATGATTTGAAAAACATTCCTAGAGCCCCCCCCTGCCCCTGATGACAATGCTGTTAGTGAACTAAGAGGCAAGTGAGGGGTCATGTGTAACCTATATGTAGCTAGATTTGTATTACATATGGAAAAAAAGTTTAAATCAAACAGAGTTTTTCGTACAGCAGACCTGCTGAACTCCCACATTTGTAGGTGCTGTCATATGTCTTAATGAAGATAATGGTGGCTTAATAAATTAAAATATTTGCCCACAATCACATCATTTGAAACCAGTTTATGGGTCTAGAGCTTTACAAATAGGTCGAGTAGAGTAGATTATTTAAGTCCCTAGACTTGCAGGTCTAGTATGTATGGGTATGTATGTATGGGTATTCTTATATAGCGCGAAATCTGTCACCCAACGGGCATCCTGGCGCTTAGACTGTCCTGATGCTTACACATACATTACACGATTACATTGCCCTGGGAAACAGGTGAGTTTTCAGAGTTTTTTTTAAAGGAGTTAAGGTTTTCCAAACCTCTCAAACCTAAAGGAAGGGAGTTCCACAGTCTTGCAGCCGCGAATCTAAAGGACCGACCACCCGTTCGGGACCTCAAGATCTTAGGCACAACCACTAGGTGGGAAGATGCTGACCGAAGCAGTCTAGACGGGGTGTACCGGGAGAAGAGGTCCCGCAAAGGGGGCGGACCCTGCCCATGTAGGGCCCTGAACACCAGACATAGTGCTTTAAAATCAATACGCTGGGAGACTGGCAGCCAGTGGAGGTCCCTGAGTGCCTTAGTAGAGGAATCCAGGCGACGGCGTGAGAGGGCCAGTTTAGCGGCGAAATTCTGCACCCGCTGTAATTTTGAGACCAAACTGGCCGGCGCTCCCAGGAGCAGTGCGTTGCAGTAGTCGATTCGACTTAATATTATGCTCCGCACTACCTCTGGTCTTACCTGAGGCGGGAGCAGGGGCAAGATCTTACGCAGCGAGCAAAGCAGTGCCATACAAGTGGACACTGTCCGGTTCACTGAGGCATCAAGCTGCAGGTTAGTGCTAAACGTTAAACCCAGATTACGGACTAACTCTACGGGCGAACTAGCGCCCTGAAAATCTGAAGGCCAGAAATCTGGCGGGAGTGGTCGAGGGATGCGGTCCAGGGAACAGTGCAGCACCTCAGTTTTTGCGCTGTTGAACTGCAGGGAGTTATTACCCAGCCATTCAGCTGTGGTGTTCATACAACGATGAAAGGCCTCCTGGGACACTCCATCCTTACCCTCAAGGGAGAAGATGAGCTGGGTGTCGTCAGCGTAATTGGTGACCTGTAATGGGGTGGGTAACACGGGGGAAGGAGTCTGAAGGCTGAAAAAGTGCTTTTAACGAAGGCTTTATTTTAAGGTAGGCTTTCTTTCTCCTGTTAAGTCTTATACGGGCGAATTCATCTGTCTCCGTCTTGACGCCTTTCGGGAAAAGATGGAGGTCCAGGGTGGCTCTGCGACGTGCAGGGGTTGCTGCCGCCAGAACGTCGGGATCGCCGTCGACCTCCAGCCGGAGTCCGGGAGAACGCCACCGGAAAATGAACAAGAAGAAAAGAAGGGTTTCAGGGGGAGTGTTTTACTCACACTCGTCGAGGGAGCGGGAGTGAGGGATTCTGTGCCACAGTGTAATGTACAAGGCGAGGTGACGGAGTGCCAGTGAGGAAGGGGTGCAGGGAAACGTAAGGCGGAATATAGTGAGCAGGTCATCCGCTCCAACCCGCCCAGCCCGCAACCTTGCCCCGTACCTTTGTCAGCCACGCCCCTTCCGCGGGAGCGTGGCAGGGCGATTCGCGGAACCGTTAGCCTCCTGGCTTGACTTCTTCCGTAGAACTGGTTTCTCTCCGACCCGTCTTCAGCGTCTTCTCCTCACCACAGTCGACCTCCGAGGAAGTATTCTCCGGCGTCTTCCGGGTTCCGTCTCCTTTTGTCGTGACGAGCTGTACCCTGGGCGGAGTCACTGCAACGCAGCTGTCAGCGTTAAAGGTACAGTGTACCGGATCTGTCTCTCCACCCCATGGGTACGCAAAGTCTGGGCTTGCCCACTCCTCTTCGGACAATGAAGTGTTTTGCTGGAGGGGACGAGAAAAGGGCAATAAAGGCACAGCTGACCACCAGTCTTGCGTAACTGTTCCCTTTTCCCCGTCAACCTCACTGGGGCGACCCGCCACGTCACACAACCGTAATGCCAAAAGATTTTATCAACATGATCAGGGGGCGGAGGTAGAGATTAAAAAGAATGGGGCTAATGGCTGACCCTTGAGGTACGCCCTGACCAACCCTTCTGATGTTTGATTTAAAGGGGGGGATGGCCACTTGCTGATGTCTATGATCGAGGTATGACTTCAGCCATTCAAGGGCCAACCCAGATACTCCCACCTCCTCCAATCTCCTGATCAATATTGTATGGCTGACCGTGTCGAACGCGGCCGACATGTCAAGCAGCACTAAAAAGGCCGCCTGACCCTGGTCGGCCCGCTTTCGCAGGTCATCAAGAACGGTCACCAAAGCTGCCTCAGTCCCATGCGCTGGTCTGAAGCCAAACTGGGCCACATCCAAGCAGTTGTTAACCTCGAGAAAGTTGGAGAGATGTTTTGTGGCCCATTTCTCAAGAATCTTAATAGGAAATGGCAACAGAGAGATGGGTCTGTAGTTGGCTGGGCAGGCAGGGTCCAGGTTCTCCTTCTTGAGTAGTGGACAGACAACCGCCAATTTCCAGCTGTCTGGAACCCGCGCCGAGCTGAGGGATTGGCAGCAAATGGAGTAAAGAGGTGGAAACAGTTCTTCCCGGCACAGCTTCCAAAATTTTGGTGAAAGCGGGTCAGACGGGGAGCCCGAGGATATGCCATCGGCTAGTGCACAGAAGTCTTCATACGATGGTAAGGGCAAGATGTTCAATTCCGCTAACTTAGCGTCCTCCTCCACCATCTTAGCACAGTTTGGATAATGCACGGTCTGACCCGATGGCAAAGCAAGATTATTTAAGATGGTAACAATCTTATCCTCAAAGGCCTGTGCCAACGAATCACAAAGAGCTTGAGAGGCAGGTATAATGTTTTTTATACAAGCTGGATGTGCCAGATCTTTTACGACCTTAAATAAGGTCTGAGACTTATTTGCCGCGGCCAGCAAAAGTTCTTCCAAGTGTCTAGCCTTAGCCAGCTTGATCTGGGCTTTATAGGTCGCCAGCGTTTGTTTAAAGCGGGCTCTGCATGGTTCCAGATACTGTTTTCTCCAGGCACGCTCAGCTTGTCTGCACGGAAGCTTGAGCTGCCGGAGTTCCTCTGAGTACCATGGCATTGCCAGATTCGACTTAGCTCTAATTTTGCGCATCGGCGCCAAAGAGTCCAGAGAGGCTGAGATTTGTTGGCAAAGCGTCTCATAGCTCCTGTCCACCGTCTCTCCCAGTACGGAGCCCTCCGACAGCAGCCTAGGGGGTGCGGGCATCGCAAGAAGTCTAGACCATTGTCTACCCATTCTGGCGCCCCCCACATTGCCCCTAGCCGCCCTGACAGGAAAGGGAGAAAAGGACAAGAGAGTGGTCGGTCCAGCCTTGAGATATAACACCCCGCAAAGACACTTGACCTGCATCAGCAAAAATCAAGTCAAGGATATGACCCTTGGAATGGGTTGGCGAGAGTACCAACTGTGGAAGCTCAATGTTGCAGCAAGCTTGGACCAACTCTAAGAAGGCGGAATTTGTCGGTCCGTCAGGCCACAGATTAAAATCCCCTAACACCATCAGCCTGGTGTGAGAGTGGGACAGGTCATAAATCAAGTCTATAAGCTCAGACACAGCTGATATCGTCCCTGCCGGGGGTCTGTAGCATAACAGTCCCGTGTATAACACACCTCCTGTACCCTTGATGGAGAGGCCAAGTACCTCACAACCGTCAATGGCCTTGATGGTCAGTTGAGAGAAATTAAGTGTCTCTCTGAAAATCAGTCCAATGCCGCCTCCTCTAGCCCCTACTCTAGGGTTGTGACAGTTGTGGTAGTGACAGTTTTATGATTTTTCGAGGCATGACTAAGAGGCAAGTCAGTTGTTTTGAACACCCTTTGGGAGGCCTCCGTTGCTATTATATATAACATTATAGTTTGTTAAATCAAAAACAGGAGTAGGTTTTGTACAACATACATCCTTAAGTCATGCATTTCATGGTTCTCTTATTAGTTAGAATGATGGAAAAAGAAAGTGAAATAAAACAACTGTCTAGGATCACACAATTTGTGCAAGTGTGGTTGCAGGGATTGATGCAGGTTTTCTGGTTTCACATTATGCTAATCAGTCACGAGATGTACACGATTTGAGTCACTTGCACCCACCTTACCGCCCCTCAATCGCCACCCTGCTGGCATCAATGCAGCCCCCGGTCACATCACACACCAACCGTTTTGGCCCCTGAGAAAATGTTTGCGAGAACCCTGGCTCTGAGTCTGACCTAATTCGGTAGTAATTTACGTCAGAGGTGATGAGACAGTCAACCACAAAAGGATGGGCAATCTGGTACCTCTAATTGCCTTTTGCGAGACTACTGAATCGACTCAAGAGTCATGCACTGATTTTGCTTTTTTCCTGGTGTGTGATTTGTTTACTATGACTCTGGATACCCTTTAGCACTCCCCTGGGGTCAGGAACCTATTTTGTGTACTAACTTTCACAAAGCTTGAATAACTTACTGTGTCAAGCGAATGTTTTGTAATCTTTATGTTTTAGTATGCGTAATATCAAAAACACTATACTTTGAGGAAAACAGAACTTGTTAACTGTAACCCTGACCATTCATGAAACCATGAAACAAAGTTGACCATGTTTATTAAACAAGACCAAATGTGACCACAATCACGTATTATGTGACGTATTACCAACTTAAAACCGCCCTTGCCGTTAGAGAAATATTTTTCATTGAAATTTCTTTCGTGGGATAATATGTTAGAAATAAAATGACACGTGAGGGTTCAGTTGGCAAAGGTGTTCGGGCAGAATTAGTCATGTTTCACGAGTCCTTCAGATAAATTATATTCCTGTATTTTCTTCGCATTCTAGTACTGGTGCACCGGTGTGTAAAATGAAGTTCAATGTATAGAAATATGCTTCGACATCTGGCCATACGAGACTGTATCCTAACGGCGCAGTAACGCACTCTACCACTAGAGGGCAACATCCCCAAAGAATTGAGTGGTTTAAGAACAAGTGCTGCTTTTGAACTCTGCTGAGCAGTAACTCGCGTGTACCCAGCCCCTCTGGCACCCACTTATTTATTTATTTTTATTTTAAGAGTTTTATATAGCGCTGGCTAGACCCGGAGGTATCAGAGCGCTTTACATAAGGTTCCACATAGTTGCCAAATGACATCAGTCACAAATTACAAAAACCATAACATTAAAAACATTTAAAGAACATAGAGGGTAAGTAAAATGGTCTGAAAAAAAGGAAAAGGGGGTAGGGAAAGGGGGTAAGGTATGGATACGACGGAGAGACGAAGAGAAAGTCTGCCCCAGGTCCGGCTGGGTAGGTGACGGCCACGGGGGAATCCACAGCCCATCTCCTCTTCAGCTATCAGGTAGCTCCACCGCGCATCAGTCAGATAGCTAGGTCTCAACGGAAAAACATTTAAAGAGCTAATATTCCCAAACCTCCGTTATGTGGAGAATCCCTAAACACTGTGGACTCTCTGAGGGGTGTCTGAGACTCCAGGACATGAATGCTAGGATCCCTCCCCAACAAGGGGAGAAGGAGTGCTTTGGTAAGGGGCACATTCCAGGAGGCCAATTAAGGCCTTTTTCTACTATATGTGAAACCCTTAACACTGTGGACTCTCTCAGAGGGGAATCGGAGACTCCGGGGCAAAAATGCTGATCCCACCCCAACAAGGAGAGAGGGAGTGCTTTGGCAAGGAGCACAAACATGGAGGTCATTTAGGGACAGTTGGGCGGTAGTGGGGGACTGATACAGCAGACAAGGGGAAATGAGAGTAGGTACTCTAGTACAGACTTTTAATAACAAAAGGGAGAGTGAGGGAAAATATACAGGCACTATGTGAGGTGGGAACTCCTTGTCCCCCAACTAATTTACAAAAAACAATGGAGGAGTAACCCCTCGTAGCTAGAGAGGTATCTCTCTGGCAATGAGCTTACGTGCTCTGGTCAGCACAATGTGCCCCAACCTGCTGTTGGATAATACATATCCTTATAGAAGACCCCTCACTCACCAACCTAGTTGGTGACATGCTTCATCATCGGGGTCCCACCCCATAGGCCGAATGCCTATAGGGTGTGCTGCGACACCTGATTACAGTGGAGCTGGTTATATTTCTTTTATGTGTTCAAAAGCTATCAAAAAATTGTATTAAAAAGGGCCAACACTACTCACTGCAAGTATTTTATTCTTGAGTGCTTGAACCCTTGTTAAAAATTAAAGTGTGGCACCTTTGCCTAATTAAGTAGGCTTTGGTGTCATAAGTAGTATTAAAATATATTAAAAATAGCAAAAGTGTGCTATCCAGCAATTGCACTGGCTACGTGTCAGATGCCGCATTAAATTCAAGGCGCTTCCACGGGGCATGCAGAGCAGGAACCAAGTAGGTTTTCTGTCTGACGATCAGAAGTTACAAGAGACGGACTCTTGTCATCTTGGTAACGCTGATGCCCATGAAGCGATAGTTCCGCTTCCAAGCGTTTTTTACAAAAAAAGAAAAAACGCACTTTTTTCACGAAATCGCAATTTGCGGTTTCCTATTTGAACTAGGGCGCCCCTTAGCGAGGGCGGACCACCCAGTTCAAAACACCACGGTCCTGACGAAAACCCTTGAATTTATGTATGGGTTGAAACATGTAGACCTTCTTAACCGATAGTTTGTAAAAAATTCACATTCACATAGCACACTTTTGCTATTTTTAATATATTTTAATACTACTTATGACACCAAAGCCTACTTAATTAGGCAAAGGTGCCACACTTTAATTTTTAACAAGGGTTCAAGCACTCAAGAATAAAATACTTGCAGTGAGTAGTGTTGGCCCTTTTTAATACAATTTTTTGATAGCTTTTGAACACATAAAAGAAATATAACCAGCTCCACTGTAATCAGGTGTCGCAGCACACCCTATAGGCATTCGGCCTATGGGGTGGGACCCCGATGATGAAGCATGTCACCAACTAGGTTGGTGAGTGAGGGGTCTTCTATAAGGATATGTATTATCCAACAGCAGGTTGGGGCACATTGTGCTGACCAGAGCACGTAAGCTCATTGCCAGAGAGATACCTCTCTAGCGACGAGGGGTTACTCCTCCATTGTTTTTTGTACTCTAGTACAGACGCCTACTGCCCTAGAGCAGCTAACGATGACGGTAGAAGGGAAAAACCATGAATTTAAAATAAGTAGGCTGCCGAACTGAACGTAGTTAAATCAAAGTCAAGAACCCTCATGGTCTAAAATGGGAGGGCTAGCAGAAAGTGAGTTAAGGGTGAAAGAGCGTAGGCAGAATATGTTTATGTTTTTTAAATTTGTATGGCGCACAAATACCTGGAGGTGTCTCGGCGCCTGAGATTTACCAAAGGACAAAGTGCACAGAAGTCGGTCATTGGTCGAAAAGCCAGGTCTTCAATTGCTTTCGAAAGATGATAAGTGTGGGGCTGATCTTGATAGAAAGAGGGAGAGTATTCCAAAGTTTCGCCGTAGCCACTTGAAAGCGTCTGTCTCCCCAGGAGACTGTCCTGGTGCGGGAAACTGGTAAAAGAGGAGTCAGAGATGAACGAAGGGGTCTGAGGGGGCTATAGATTGCGAAAGCTTTTCTTAGGTAGTGAGGTCCTGAGTTGTGCATTGCCTTATAGGCTATGCAAAGCGCCTTGAATTTAATGCGGCACCCGACACGTAGCCAGTGCAATTGCCGGATTCCCGCAGCAATTGAATGAAACTTGGGAGTGGGAAGTAGGACCCTGGCTGCGGCATTTTGGATAGACTGCAATTTATTTAGAACCTGTTCTTGAGCGTTGAGCATTACAGTAATCCAATTTGGAGAAAACCAAGGTGGACATAAGAGTTTTTCCCACATCTGTTGGTAGATATGGAAGCAGCTTTTTGATTTTTCTTAGGACCAGAAAGGAGGAGGAGACCACTGTGTTAACATGATGATAGAATGTTAATTTATCATCAAATATGACTCCAAGATTTCTAACCTTGGTGACTGGTACTGGAGGGGGGCCCAAGTCATGTGGCCACCAGTTGTCAGACCATCCAGGGGAGAGGCTGCCAAAAATCATGACCTCGGTCTTGTCCGAGTTTAACTTTAGGCAATTCCTCGACATCCAGTGGCTGATGGCTCGCATGCGATCCTGGAATCTCGAGGCAACCACTGCCCCATCCTTATGAACGGCCAACACCAGTTGGGTGTCGTCCGCATAGGTGGTTAAACTCAGGCCATGAGATTTTATGACCCTTGCCAAGTCCGACACATAGATGTTAAATAGTGTCGGACTTAGCGATGAAACCTGGGGTACTCCACACGGCAGTGTGAAAGTGGGTGAGTAGAATGTGCCCAGTTTAACAGATTGTGAACGGTTGGCAAGGAAGGAAGCCAAGAGATCCTTAGCTCGATGGTTAACCCCCAAGGCAGAGACACGGTCGATCAAGATGGAGTGATCGACCGTGTCAAATGTGGCAGATAGGTCTAGCAATATGAGGACCGCTGCTCCGCCTTGATCTAGTATTGACCTGATCTCATCTGCTGCTTTTATCAATGCCGTTTCGGTGCCATGACCCTGCCTGAACCCGAACTGGGTATCATCCAGTAGATGATGTTGGTTGACATAGTCGGAGAGCTGGTGGTTCATAAGGGATTCAAAGATCTTAGCCGGAAAGGGGAGGCAAGCTATGGGTCTATAGTTTGCTAAATGCAAATGATCCAGAGAAGGTTTTTTTAATAAGGGCTTGATAACTGCTCTTTTCCAGATCTCCGGATAGACTCCAGTATGAAACATGGCATTGCAGATGTCTTTAAGAGGTAAGGTAATGACGTCAGGGAGACGATTTAGTACCGAAGGAGGGCAAGGGTCTAGAGGGGAACCTGATCGGATAGTAGACACATAGCTACTGATGATCTCTGTCGTGACAGGGACGAAGAGGGAAAAGGATGGAGTGGGAAAGGTAGGTGTTCACCCTAAGGGTAATGAAGAGAAGGACGAAAATATATTGGTAACCTTGGAGGCAAAGTGATCGGCCAAGGAGTCACATAGCTGTTGAGATGGCTCAATTGGGGGGGCTACTGGGGGTGTTGAACGAGCAGTAACCACTTGAAACAATTTTTTTGCAGAGTTCTGAGCAGACTCGATTTGAGATCGAAAGAACGCGCTTTTATCGCTTGTAGATGGCTAAGGCGTCTTTATAGCATTGTCTATCCTGAATAGTATAGAGTTTGCGCCACCGTCACTCCAAGTTCCTGCAGTGCTGTCTCTGCAGTCTAAGATCCTCGGAGAACCAAGGGGCCGAAGGAGTAGAGCGATTAGGAAAAATAGATTTGGTGGGAACTACTGCATTAAGAGCATCCAGAAGCCAATTTTGGTAGCTATTAGAGTCTATGATGGGATTAGAGGATGCCTCGTAAGGGGAAGAGGTAAGGATATCGGTAAGAAACGGGGTATCTAAATGTTTTCAGTCTCGAATTATTTGAGGGGTATATGCCTTGGGATATGGCAAGATAGGGTCGTGAGCCTTGAGCCTGAAGATAACTGCGGCGTGGTCTGACCAAGGTAAGGGGAGCACTTCAAGCAGTGATATATCAGTACTGTTGGTAAACAGGCCATCCAAGGTGTGGCCTGCTTGGTGAGTAGGACCTGAAACTAGCTGGTGTAAACCGACCACTGACATGTCGGAAATTAGTTGAACCGTGTCCTTGTCGGTGTGAGATTCTAGATAGAAGTTAAAATCTCCGAGAATGGTGTAGCTCGAAGGTCCAATCAGGGGTTCTGTGATGTTATCTAGGGCTGTGAGGAAGCGTTTACGTGGGCCAGGGGGGTCGGTAAAGGAGGGTACCTTTGAATGCTTGATTGTTGTTAAGAGCAATCGAATACATAAGTGCCTCACAGTTCAGGCTAAAGATCGGTTCCGTTTTAATAGAATATAGATTTTTATAAAATATAGCGAGTCCTCCACCTTTGCCTGACGGTCTGTCTAGTCTAGTAACACAAAAACCCTCAGGTAATGCTGCACAGAAGTCCGGACCTGACGATAAGTCACCCCAGGTTTCTGTGACAAACAGAATGTCCAGTTGTAGATTGATAATCAGCTCTGAAATTTCCAAATTATGTTTGGGTAAAGAACGCGTATTTATAAGAGCAGCACGATAGGGGGTGCGTACCTTAGGTAAAGGGAGGTGAGTAGAATTGCAATGTGCAGAAAAAGTAAAAGTACATGCTGAACACCGTGTACGTAGACCCTGGTAGACATCTGCAAATGGCAGCGGCCCGCAACAAGGTGCTCGTACTGATGTGTTAACCTGCTTCAGTTGCTCCGAGGTGTACGTAATACGAGAGCCAGGATGGTGGATAGACAATTGCACAGGGGGTGTGGCCCTAGGCCCGGTCCAGGCGACCGGGAAGGCATAAGGTTTAAGTAGTCGTGGAGGCGAGCAGCTAGACTGCTAACCTCTCAAGACCGGAAGTGAGTAAGTATCGCACTTCCTGTTATGCGGTCTATCCCTCCACATCAAACTGAATGATTCAGTGGTGGAACGGGGATCGCGCCTGAGCCAACAGTACACACAGTAAATTAGCATTCAAAATACAGTGGTGAAAATATTGTGCTCAAATAGTGGTGCATAAGAAAATAAAATTACTTTTTAAAATTCCGCTAGGAGCCCGACTAGTGAGCCTCCGTCAGCGTAATGTTAAAAAACGCTCTCCATTGCCGTAAATCGCGCTAATGAAATGAGGCATAGATTCGAATAAGGAGATCAGAGAAACATTGGGAACAAACAATAGCAGAGGGGAAGGTAAGATGTGGCCCGGGGGAAGGTTTGGTCGCCATTTTAATGTCAGGGCCGTACTGGCAGTCTTCACATGAATGGTTAAACAAGATAGATGAGGCGTTGCACAGTACGAACCTTCGTGTTAAAACATGCAACGAAACGGGGGTGTAAAATATGACATAAAAAGAGTTGGGGGGGGGGGGGGGGGGAACAGCGGTATCAGCAATATTCTTGGAAGATGCGTGGATCAGTGGAGAGGAGAGAAGATCAAAGGTAGTCCAGGTTAGTGTCTCTGGAACGTTCTGGGTCGATCTCCGTATCAGAAAGTGCCTGTGTGGGCCTGGACGTGCGACATGTATCGAGTGATAGTTTGGGCTGTTTGTCAAGTTTGCCCATGTTGCTTGATGCATCAATATTTTGCACCCTTGATAGAATGCGTGCAGGAGTTACTCTTTGTATATTGGGCTAATTAAGGGTCCCTAAGAGTGCTGACCTGGTGCCACCCTTCCGGTCCAACCAGTTTGTTTCACTGGGGTTGAAGTGGTATAATGGGAGTTGTCAATAGCCGTGCGTAGCAATGAGGAAATTGCCGGGGGCTGGCTCCATCTGTGAGATCTGGTGATTAGGCATTTTGTTTTCAGGCTCATATGGGTATCTCCTCAGTGGTGCAGTTCTCTGATGTTAGCCCACGTTTTGTGCCGGTATTATTTGTTTATTCAGGCAGCCTCCTGGGATTGTGGGTGTGCAGTTTGTGCATTGGAGCAGATGGGCAGTTATGGTGGTGATTTAGTAGGATGCCACCAGGTATTAGCGCTATTTCAAATAGGTGCCACAGCAGCACGGGTGTTCAGTGCGTGCGGTCGCACATCATCCAGCGTATTTTTACAATATTGTGCCCCACTCTGTCTGTATGGTGTCCCTAGCGTGTCACGGGGTATGGAAGTTATTGCCAGTTCGCGTTGGCATACTCACTGCACTGCAGGGGTTCAACGGCTCTCATTGCGGCCGTGATGGACAGCGTTATAATGAAGAATAGAAGGGAGAGGAGGGAGTGCATGACCTGCATTGCAACAAGTGTCTCAATAAAGTGTTACTTATCTCCGCGCCGCCATTTGCTTTTTGCTTTTACCCGGGGTCGCACCACAGGGCACACACGACAATCGGCAATGAGGCACAAAGATGAAACCCTGCAGTTATCATCCTTGAAAGTTCTGCTTTCCTTTGCGCACACTCACTTCTCGCCCAAATAGCAGTCAGGATCTTGCCTGCGTGTGATTTCTCCGATGTTCGGTCAGGAAACACTGGCGGAGTCCATCGAAGTTCGCATTGCAGCTTCCGTGTCCCCCATCATCAAAGTTGTTTTTTGGCTAATAATAGCGCGATAACTTAGTCCATCGCAGCACTCTTCGATTCGTTGTCTAAATGTCAGTTAAAAAATACCGTTTTAAACTAACAATACCACTGATAATAGCCAGTTATGGTTCTCAAGTAACTACAATTTTTTTTTTTTTTTTTTAACACCCCTTTGTCAGGACAAAGGACGGACTCTGAGTCCTAAAATAGCGGCCATCGCATCTTTTTTGATGTGGTAGCAGCCAATCTGGTCGGTCAGCTTCACGGATACTCAGCAGCGTCAAATATCAATATTTTCTCGAAAACTACTGAAAGGATTTAAACCAAACCACAAAACACACTTTCTGGGCCAAGATCTTGCATTTTGCCAAATTTGGTATAATTCCTTTCAGCGGTTGTCTGTAGCTCGGTCTAATTTACCTATAGAAAAATGAATGGGGAAAACGAATGTTGCCCCCTCTTTCATTCCCTTCCTCCTCCCACCCCCTCCTTTTCATGCCAACCGCTTTGGAAGTACCCAGTGAGCATGGAAGAGCCTCGTGTCTTTCGTCTCACCCCGGTGAAGTCGCCTAGCTGAACTATATTATAATTGCAAAAAATGCAGACCTTCCGAGTGGGTGGAAGCAGCAGAGAAGGGGGTAGGTGGAAGCCGCTAGGAGGCAGCAGAGGGCGGGAGCCAGGTGCAAGCAAGGACGCGCATGGGGTTGAGGTGGAGGGGGTGGGACCGTTAAAATCGATAAACTTTAGGTGTACATAAGCGGCGTTCATTTATGTTCACCACAGCATATTGTTAAAGGTAAAACGACGGTCGTGAACATTGCCTGCGCCATCTTGCTTAGTGGGTATTTCTATGTGCACGTAAGCTGTAGCCATTTTACACATCACAGCCATTTTGTACTCTGTTGGTCACATTTGTTTCACCCTGTCCTTGCTAGCATCCTTCTGACTCTCTGACCAAACCTGATGTGTGTGCTGGGGGCTATAAACCCTATTGTCACGACAAACCTTAGTGCCACTTGCTGCCCCAAACTCGTTTTTCCTCTCATCTCTGTTTACAGGCAAATCCATGGACACTCCTACACAAACAGGTTCCAAAATACCAAACAGACTCTTGCCAACATGGTTTATGGCACTGCACACAGCAAATTTTATAGCAACAAGGGACCCCAGTTTAGTCTGTCGGGACCATGGGGAGCATACTTTTGAAAAACAACAATGGTCCCAAGCAAAAGTAATAATGAACGAATAACATATAGACAGAGTCAATCTATATTTATAGGACAGACATGTCCAGCCGGACAGGGGTCTTCCAGAGATTTTACTCAGTATTTATGTATTGAAATCACATAGAGAATACCTTCCAACAATCAACCAAAGTGGACAACAAGCCTGTGTCCAGTACTGACAGAGCGAGTACAAGTGGTGATGTAGACAGCAGAGAAGGGCTTCGTAAGGCAAAACAGCGTTACTCTATAAATAGTACAATTGTACAGAGTATAACATAAATGCACTAGACATTTCAGTAGTAATCACATTTCAGTTCAAGTGCATAAATAGTCGACGGCGTTTCGGACCCCTATAAAGTATCAGGGACCATCATCAGGACAAATACAATGAAAAGCCTTAGATTAATTAAGCCTCTAAATGCCTAAAAGGGGGGAGAAAAAGAAGATATTCAAAACATACAATGAATAAGATTTAAAAACTTGGTGACATGAGTGAGACCAGTGAACAACGACGTATTGGTCAAGCAAGTCACGTGGACTACAGTGCTGGTGATGTGCACTAATAACTCTGATCCAATCGGTGGAGACTTAATATGGACAGTGAAGGTGTTTCAGTGACTGATAACTGTATTGTCTGTAAAAGTGGTTAAATTGGTTAAAAACGCGTAGGCGTGAGGGGATATCGGCGCAAGTGGTGTCTTGAGGAAGTCATGAGTGAAGGAATTAATAACCAATGGTGAAAATAGATCCAGATGCGGGCGTGAGGAGATAACGGCGCACGTGGTTCCATCGAGGAGTCAAAAGTGAAGGGAATGGTAAACCGTAGCGTCGGCCGTGTGGGCGTGGGCGGAATACATGAGGGATTCCAGGCTTACCGGGTCGCCTCAAGACGGAGAGGCTGACTCCTAGGCAACAGTTACAGCCGCGAGCCCTGCAAGGGTAAAAAGGTGGTCAGGACCCGGGAGGCGCGGTGTTTGAAATTGACGAGCCGCGAGGGCTCTGTCAAGGCGTGCAGCCACTTACCAGAATCGGGATGCGGGAGCCGCGGACAAAGTATTTCCGTCGGCTGGCCAGGATACCTAGCAAGAGGGGGGCGCATCAGTCATATACAGAATATAATCAAATAAAATAACCACGCAGCCGAAGAGCTAGAGGAGGATCCACTTACCGGATCAGTCGGCTAGAATGATTCCCTGGCGTCCAGCACGCAGGGTAGCCAGGGTCTAATATACTTAGTTCGGATTGGACCAGGAAATGGGCATAGAAATAAAAGACGGACCAACATAGGTGCCATCTTAGGGTAGTGAGAGGACAGGACAGGGCATAGAAATAGAAGACGGACCCACATGGGGGCCATCTTGGGGCAGTGAACGTGAGGAAGTGAAGGCATGCTTATGGAAAAGGCGCGTTTAAGGGAAAATAAGTGTTGTGGGGAATTTAAACATACATGCAATTAAACAATAAAATGACCCCAGCAGCCAGTACAGTTGAATACTTCAGCAAGGCACATAATTGTTATCGTACAGGCACAGTCATGAATTGTGAGCAAGGGTGTCAGATAAGGGCAGTCCATTCATCTTGGACGTTGAGCCCCGAGTTCAGACTATCAGTCTTCAGAATCCATTTCAGTTCCTCTCTGTTTAAGAGGCGTGTCAGATCTCCACCCCTTGGTGAGATTATGATTTGTGTAATAACAGTCCATTGAATGTCGTTCTCGGAGTGTCCTTTCTCCACAAAATGTTCCACCAAAGGAGCGTTGGGTGTTTTACACCTGATGCGGCTACGGTGCTGGGAAATCCTCAATTTGACCTTCTGCTTGGTTTGTCCCACGTATATCAGGTTGCAAGGGCAGAAGATGGCATATACAACATTATGACTGTTACAATTGGTAAAGGTGTTACGAACATTTCTTGCATTGTTGAACATAAATTCTTTACCATCCATTGAAAACTCACATACAACGCACGTCCCGCAGCGGGCGTGCCCAAGAAGTGGAGGTAATTGCCAATGGTCATTCAGGGTTACATTTCTACTGGATGGTAAGGCAGCCCTAACCAATTGGTCCTTGAGATTTTTGTTTTTCTTAAAAGCAAATAACGGGGTGTCCCAATTCAATACGCCTGAGTTCAAAATGTGCCAGTTCTTTTTGACACATTGTCTCACCCGGCTTGAGACCGGGGAATATGTTGTTACACACACCAATTTCTCAGTGGTCTTTTTGGGTTTAGGTTCCAGGAGGGTTTCCCGAGGGCAGTACCAAGCTCTCTTCATCGAATTCTTGATGAGACGCTTGGGGTACCCTCTAAACCTCAGTTTACTAGATAGTATATTAGCCTCACAGAAATAATCTTCCTTTCTGTAACAATTTCTTCTCAGTCTCAGGAATTGAGAATATGGCAGACTATCCCTCAGAGCCCTGGGGTGACAGCCGTCATATCCTTACTAGTGATGGAAAGCATTCTCAACACCCGAGCCAGCCCCCACAGAGTACCAACTATATTTATCATCCAACTTTTAGAAATTTGCCTTACTCAAAATTTCTTCATGTATGACTCACAGTACTACCAACAAGTACGTGGGACATCTATGGGAGCTGTCTTTGCTCCCACGTTGGCGATTCTTTACATGGACTGGTTGGAGACTAATACCATCCTATGTCCTACGAATCCATTTTTTCCAGGTCTAAAGAATTGGAAGAGATACATAGACGATATTTTTTTGATTTGGGCGGGCACTATCCCTGAACTAGATGGGCTCCTACACTGGCTTAACCACAACTGCAATGGCCTCACCTTCACAATTGCTCACAGCCAAAGCAGCATCCCTTTCCTGGACTTGAATATCCAATATCATGAGGGCAACCTGTACACCTCCCTCTTCCGTAAACCTACGGAGAGAAACACCCTGCTAAGATATGACAGCTGTCACCCCAGGGCTCTGAGGGATAGTCTGCCATATTCTCAATTCCTGAGACTGAGAAGAAATTGTTACAGAAAGGAAGATTATTTCTGTGAGGCTAATATACTATCTAGTAAACTGAGGTTTAGAGGGTACCCCAAGCGTCTCATCAAGAATTCGATGAAGAGAGCTTGGTACTGCCCTCGGGAAACCCTCCTGGAACCTAAACCCAAAAAGACCACTGAGAAATTGGTGTGTGTAACAACATATTCCCCGGTCTCAAGCCGGGTGAGACAATGTGTCAAAAAGAACTGGCACATTTTGAACTCAGGCGTATTGAATTGGGACACCCCGTTATTTGCTTTTAAGAAAAACAAAAATCTCAAGGACCAATTGGTTAGGGCTGCCTTACCATCCAGTAGAAATGTAACCCTGAATGACCATTGGCAATTACCTCCACTTCTTGGGCACGCCCGCTGCGGGACGTGCGTTGTATGTGAGTTTTCAATGGATGGTAAAGAATTTATGTTCAACAATGCAAGAAATGTTCGTAACACCTTTACCAATTGTAACAGTCATAATGTTGTATATGCCATCTTCTGCCCTTGCAACCTGATATACGTGGGACAAACCAAGCAGAAGGTCAAATTGAGGATTTCCCAGCACCGTAGCCGCATCAGGTGTAAAACACCCAACGCTCCTTTGGTGGAACATTTTGTGGAGAAAGGACACTCCGAGAACGACATTCAATGGACTGTTATTACACAAATCATAATCTCACCAAGGGGTGGAGATCTGACACGCCTCTTAAACAGAGAGGAACTGAAATGGATTCTGAAGACTGATAGTCTGAACTCGGGGCTCAACGTCCAAGATGAATGGACTGCCCTTATCTGACACCCTTGCTCACAATTCATGACTGTGCCTGTACGATAACAATTATGTGCCTTGCTGAAGTATTCAACTGTACTGGCTGCTGGGGTCATTTTATTGTTTAATTGCATGTATGTTTAAATTCCCCACAACACTTATTTTCCCTTAAACGCGCCTTTTCCATAAGCATGCCTTCACTTCCTCACGTTCACTGCCCCAAGATGGCCCCCATGTGGGTCCGTCTTCTATTTCTATGCCCTGTCCTGTCCTCTCACTACCCTAAGATGGCACCTATGTTGGTCCGTCTTTTATTTCTATGCCCATTTCCTGGTCCAATCCGAACTAAGTATATTAGACCCTGGCTACCCTGCGTGCTGGACGCCAGGGAATCATTCTAGCCGACTGATCCGGTAAGTGGATCCTCCTCTAGCTCTTCGGCTGCGTGGTTATTTTATTTGATTATATTCTGTATATGACTGATGCGCCCCCCTCTTGCTAGGTATCCTGGCCAGCCGACGGAAATACTTTGTCCGCGGCTCCCGCATCCCGATTCTGGTAAGTGGCTGCACGCCTTGACAGAGCCCTCGCGGCTCGTCAATTTCAAACACCGCGCCTCCCGGGTCCTGACCACCTTTTTACCCTTGCAGGGCTCGCGGCTGTAACTGTTGCCTAGGAGTCAGCCTCTCCGTCTTGAGGCGACCCGGTAAGCCTGGAATCCCTCATGTATTCCGCCCACGCCCACACGGCCGACGCTACGGTTTACCATTCCCTTCACTTTTGACTCCTCGATGGAACCACGTGCGCCGTTATCTCCTCACGCCCGCATCTGGATCTATTTTCACCATTGGTTATTAATTCCTTCACTCATGACTTCCTCAAGACACCACTTGCGCCGATATCCCCTCACGCCTACGCGTTTTTAACCAATTTAACCACTTTTACAGACAATACAGTTATCAGTCACTGAAACACCTTCACTGTCCATATTAAGTCTCCACCGATTGGATCAGAGTTATTAGTGCACATCACCAGCACTGTAGTCCACGTGACTTGCTTGACCAATACGTCGTTGTTCACTGGTCTCACTCATGTCACCAAGTTTTTAAATCTTATTCATTGTATGTTTTGAATATCTTCTTTTTCTCCCCCCTTTTAGGCATTTAGAGGCTTAATTAATCTAAGGCTTTTCATTGTATTTGTCCTGATGATGGTCCCTGATACTTTATAGGGGTCCGAAACGCCGTCGACTATTTATGCACTTGAACTGAAATGTGATTACTACTGAAATGTCTAGTGCATTTATGTTATACTCTGTACAATTGTACTATTTATAGAGTAACGCTGTTTTGCCTTACGAAGCCCTTCTCTGCTGTCTACATCACCACTTGTACTCGCTCTGTCAGTACTGGACACAGGCTTGTTGTCCACTTTGGTTGATTGTTGGAAGGTATTCTCTATGTGATTTCAATACATAAATACTGAGTAAAATCTCTGGAAGACCCCTGTCCGGCTGGACATGTCTGTCCTATAAATATAGATTGACTCTGTCTATATGTTATTCGTTCATTATTACTTTTGCTTGGGACCATTGTTGTTTTTCAAAAACTGCACACAGCAAGACTTGTTTTTGCCAACAATGGGACCTGTTTTTATCAACAGAAGAGACTCAGATCTGGCTGGGCTCACAGGTTTTAGACCCTGAAGAAAGGTCCAGCTGCGAGATAACATGGTCTGTTTTGACCTGGGTAGGAGGATAATTACTGTTGGGTTTGTGAGGTAACCTGCCCGGGGTGGGCACTCAAGCTTGTGTAACCATGTGAATAAAACGGATGCATTGTGTCAAACCTGCATAAAAGGAAGAGCCAAAATAGATGCAGTTAGAACACCTCACTGAGACATCCCGGTGTCTGCAGTTGACGTGGTCTCCTCTCGAGACGAATAAACCTTTTTCTTGTCTTCCAGCTCCCAGCGCCTGCCTCATTATTTTGATAGTGAATCCAAAGTGAATTAAAGGTGACCCTGCTCCGGGCAGCATTGGGGGTCTTAGGAGACTCGCTGCTTTTCACAGGATAGCCTGCAAACACATGCACTCTCATGCAGAGCTACAACTGTGATGCCCAACAAGCACAAATCAAACCAAGGTCAATGGATGCTGCGCCACAAGACTCCCATTGACAGTGGTTTGCTGCTTGCCTGTCACATGCACTAGGCCCAGCCACACAAGTGACGTAGTTTTTTATCAGGACTAGTGGGAGAACGCAGGGTGGTAGGAATTTTGTGGACACCTTCTGTTTCTGGGAATTTACGTCACAAAAATGCAAGATATATGTGCAATTTTAGGAAAAATATTGAGTTATGGAGGGCATTGCGGGTAAGAAAACTGTGTGATCCATGCGAAACATACCACCCTGGTTTTCCCTGGGTGTCTCGTTTTCAGAAATGTCTGGGTTTGGTAGATTTTCCTGGGTGGATGGCGATCCCAGACAAACAAAACATTGCTCCTCCCATGGCCAAATCAAATCATTTTTGTGAGAGGAAATGTTAAGGTCTCCACATTGAATTGTGGGGCCTTTCCTGTTGCAGGCATTAGATCTACCCACACAAGTGAGGTAGCATTTTTAATATGGAGACTTGAGGAAATGGTAGATGGCAGTAAGTTTGTGGTTCCCTGGCAATTCCAGAACTTTCTATCACAGAAAGTGAGGGTAAGGGACAGTGGGTTGCTTGGGGAGCGGGGCACTTGGGTGGCAGCCCAGGTGGTGGCGATGTCCACCAGGCCACACGAGCGGAGATGGTGTACACCGTGGACTGTGGGGGTGAGCCCCTCCCCCACCAATGACTGGCACAGGGTTTGTAGTTTCACCTTTGACAGCTTACGTTTGCCTGAAGCAGGGGTCTCCAACCTTTTCTGTAATAAGAGCTACTCATGTTCAATGGAAGTTGTCCTAAGCTACTAGTATTTTTTTGGGGGGTGGGTGGTGTAGTGGTTACGGCATCAGACAAGATAACTTTAGGGGCTTTGAGATGCAAATTGCCAACAGTGCTCATGTCAGTGCGTCGGGCACAGTTGCTAGCAGTGGTGGAGAAATGCTCCGTCAGTGTAAAGTGCCTTTGGATGAGTGTTGCAAAGCAGCCAAGGCTACAATGCCCTGCCACCCAGTTAATAATATTGGTGATGGGTCTCCACAACACTTTTTTTTTTATCACCCCGGTAGGAGCTTCAATTATATTTTGGATGTTCAGCCATTGTCTGCAGGCATCCGCATGGGAGTTCTGAGAGTGCACACATTTTCATCTTGAATGCCTACTTTTCAATTTTGGTGTACATGTGTTGGGTCAGACAAGCAGGAGCTTCTAATCTAGTTGACTAGGCTGCAAACAGGAGAACTATTTTAGAGGTTATGACAAATGGGTGCTGTGCAGCAAGTGTAGCGTTGCTACCTTCACACACGTCTTAAGTCTCAACCACTCATGTTTTTTCGTTAATTTACTGTCTAACAAGTAATTTTAATTTATAGTCCTGAAGAATTTGTCCCACGCATTTGTTGAATTCTGAAACACTAAGAGGAAAAATAATCTCTTCAGAAAAAGTGTAATTGCTCACCGTATTTATGTGGTCTTACTAAGTAACCATGTCACCTGGTGCATTTTTGGTCTGTTTTATAAGAGCCAACTACCATTAAAATGAAACGGAGCAAGCATGTTCAATTGGCGGTCTTTTATTGCAGTGAAACTGCACCAATTTAAGGCTTTCTTTTCTCTTACCTACGGAGGTAAAAAGGTCCTTTAGCTTGCAAAGATGTCCTTCCTTAACAGAAAAAATCGTGAAAGATTTCACACGCAGGAGTAGGGCGTGCTTGTCAGACTTTAAACAGAATAAAGCCCAGTTTGACAGAAAATGCCATGGTGCGATCTTTAGGAGCCTGAAGTAATTCGCTCTGAGCACAAAAGGATGCAAAAATCTGAGTTGGTGAAGGTAAAACTGGTTTACCTACACCTTTTAGAGCCCCAAAAGATTCCAGGGGGAGAGGTTCTGAAGCCACGTGCGACTCGCCAAAAAGTGTTTTGACACCACGAAAGGAGTCTTACTTTTATTGTTTCAAGATAATACCTTCTAGAATCTTCCCTCCATTATCCTACTCAATCCAACTAACACACTAACATATCCACCACTCAAATTAACACATTTTTCTCTATACTAACCCATTACTACTCACTGAAAAGCGCATCGACTTCTCGTCAGGGGTAGTAAGCGCTATATCAATACCAATTGAAATTACAAGTCCGCCCACCCTGGATTCTCCTCTGTGTCTAGATGTACAGGTTTGCTAGGATTTTCCTTAAAGTGCTGGCTAAGATAGGGCCCAAAATTCACAGCTACCACATTGGAAAATTGGGTCAGTTTTCACTGGAATGTTTTTTAGGTCGAGGACCTAAAGGCTGCGCTTGCGCAGTCTGGGGTCAGAGATTTAATGTCTCTTAGTGTGCTGTTTAACCCGCCTCCCTGCCACGTCTCTCCTCCATTGGCTGGCTTCCTAAACGGAGGCCAGCCATTGGAGGAGAGATGCGTCACTCTAATTTAGCCCCGTCTTTTTCGGATTCGAGGGCGTAAGTTTTGCTGCTCTTTAGCTTGTGACGTCGTCCGTCACTCAGGACAGCAAAACACGCCCCCGAATCCGAAAAAATTTGAAAGCTTGAGGCCGCCATTTTGCTGCTGGTAAGGTTGAGGTAGGCTGCTCTCGCTTTCCTCGTTCCCGCCGTCATTTTTCCCGCCCCCTCCCGCTGTCCGTGTCTTTGTTCCCCTCCCGCTGATGAGATCATCTCGCTGTCCTCCCCGCCGTGTCTTTTTCCCGCCCCCCCTCCCGGCACTCAATAGAGCTCTTGAACAAGAGTCTGAGCTGCTGATAGTCTGGTGTCTGCAGCCCGCCCGCACAGGATCTCAGTGTCGGGGAGGGGGGGCGCTAGACTGGAATGCGGGTAGCAGCTGGTATCCGGCGCTCTGTCAACATACATTGCCCCCTGCCATCCTCCTCCACTCCTGGCTCAGCTCCCCCTCGTCTCCGGGCTCCCATGCAGCGCCCTCAGTGTCTCATGCGGTCCACAGACAGCACTAAGCCTGTAATACTGTCTTCAGCAGGCGTGAAGTCGGAACCGGAGCCTGAGACCATTGCGGAGGGGAGCGCTGCCGGTGGGCCGTGTCCTGCTGATTTGGGAGCTGGGATTGCCGGCTCACATGCACGCCATTACAGGCGTCTGGTACCGGAGCCAGCTTACAGGGGGCATTTCGCAAATCTTACTTCCTCACCTAGTGTACAGAGCTGAGGCGCTATGGGGAGCTGTGCAGCGTCTTTTTTTTTTTTTGCATTAAATGCCACACCCACACAGAGCTAGTCTAGGGATTTACGGAGCCCGGGCCTGCTGCTGACTGACTCTCTCTTTGTCCCTCAGTAATGGTCCCTGAGTGCGCTGATTGTGCGCGCTGAATCTGCACTCGGCCGGGGCACCCCTGCTCATCTGTGGTGGCACATTTACTGCTCATCTTGAGTGAGGGTTAAACGCATGATCCGTGCTGCCCCCCACCCCCGCTGTTCCCCCCCCCCGCTGCTCCCCCTCCCCCAGCTGCTCCCCCCCAGCTGCTCCCCCCTGCTCCTCTGTGCCCTTACACGCACCTCCTCCGCTTCACTCTCCTTTATCTTTCATTTGAGTGTTGTGTTTGCACCGCCTAGTTTTTACCCGCACAAGTGGAGCCCCCCCGTCCTGCCCTTTCACCCTTGACCTGTAAGGTTCGCAGCTCCTCGGTAGACGAGTGCACATTAGCAAAACATCTCTCGCTCACGTGCATTTCTTGGCGAGACTTAAGGCAAGTGCGAAACCTTTGTTATTTAACAAACACGCCCCTTTTTCCCCCCAAACTGGTTTGCTACTTAAATGCCCCCAAACTAGCATTTGGCAGCTCTTCTTGACACGACGCCACACCTGGTCAGCAGCGACGCTCAAAGCTCCACCGCCTTTGCTTTACACACAGTAAGTTTACAATGTTTACTTGTGATCTCAGCGCAGGCTTCACCCCGCTGCAGCATTCGAGGGTCGGGGGACTGGGGGACGTGTTTGTTTTTATTAATAATGTATCAGCTTAGGGGCCCCCTCTCAGCACCCCCCTCCCACCCCGGCCCTTGAGCTTACACCGCGCTATTGTGCCAGCCACACTGCCCGGCCAGACCTCTGCCACCCAGGCCCCCTCCGGAGCCATCCCCCTTCACCCGGCACTCCTTGTCACCCCCAGGCCCCCCCCCCCCCGGGCCCTGCCCCGTCACCCGGCACTCCTGGTCACCCCCAGGCTCCCCCGGGCCCTGCCCCATCACCCGGCACTCATTCTTGTCACCCCCAGGCCCCCCCCGGGCGTTGCCCCATCCCCCGGCGCTCCACAGTTTTAGGGTCAGAGTCCTTTGCTGCAAAGGCTCTTACGCTGCACCCTGTTTGAACATGGATGTAGGAAGTTCGGAAGAGTACTGAAGACCAAATTGTTCTGCTCTGTGTAGGAATCATCAATCGTAAACTAATTGACGTATTTTTTTTCCCCGCCACCTGCTCATTCTCCAATTCTCCTCTGGTTTGACCCTTAGTACTCTGAAATACGACCTTGGCACCCGGAGTGCCATACTAAAGAACATATTATAAAATAAACCAAATAAATATTAGACGAGGGTTTATGTTCTGGTTTTCGAAATTTGTGTAGTCAATCCAGGTGAAGAAGAGTTGCACTTGAAGACTGAGTTGTTGAAATTCTTTCACATGTTGGAGGCTCCTCATACGAACTTTGGACATGTTCTTTTGGTCAGCACCAGCCCATAGGCAGCCTAGGAATGGTATGGGCCAGTAGGACCAGATAAGAGGTGTGTTCGTTCACGCCCTATCCCCTCAATGTTTCTTAAGATGGGTTCTGTGAGTAAAGGAAGTGATTGCTTTGGGAATAGTTATATTATGTATTTTCTGTGTCACTTACAATCTGTGTTTTTATAGTGAATTTCCTGATTTTACTTCAAGCGGAATTGTTGCGGTTTGTGGTAATTTAGATTAAATGTGTAAGTATGTTTTCAGGAATTTGAAGCCAAAAATTACTACTTAAGTGGTAAAAAGAAGATAATCCGAGTCACAATAATAAAGTTAATGAGTTGTAAGCACTTTAGTATTAATTCAGACAGGGAAGTTCCTGGTACCTTATTCCAGTGCTGGGTTCAGATAAGGCCCATAAATAAACTGAGTAACGTAGTCTGCCTATGCAATAATCTTCTGAGGAGCGCATTTCCAGTTGCTAGTGACACATTAAAGCAGTGTCCCCGTGCCATTTGGACACAGAAGAAGGAAGCAGCCGCAGGATCAATTTGTGGGCAGAGTGCCAGCCTTGTGACCTGCATAGTTCTGAGTCAATAAAGGGCTGCGTCAGCCTCTCATCTTTCTGAGGTCGATTCAACAAGTATCATAGTGTAAAAGTCTTCCATTCAAGGACCGAGCTATAATTCAGTTTGTGATGCTTACACAGTAGATATGTCTTATAGTTATTAATATTAGCAAAGCCAAAAACATGGCATGTTTTTAACTAAAGCTGCAGTGATTCTTTCTGATGGGCAAATATGTAGAGGACGAAACTGCATAACCATATAGATTTTGGTGTTTATATAGATCTTTCATTGATTGATTGATTGTGTGGGTGGCTCTATGTGAATGACTATGTGTGGGTGGCTCTGTATGTGTGTGTGGGTGGCTTCGTGTGTGTGGCTCTGTGTGGGTGCAAATGCAATAGGTCTTGCATTTGCGAGCGATTAAGCTATCGTTTTCTTGCCTTCTGCCCCCTGATTGCACTCGTTTTTCTTGCCTTCGCTCCCCTGATTGCACTCGTTTTTCTTGCCTTCTGCCCCCTGATTGCACTAGTTTTTCTTGTTTTGTAGGTGGCTCTATGTGTGGGTGGCTCTGTCTGTGTGAGGGTGGCTCTGTGTAGGTGGCTCTGTGTGTGTGGGTGGCTCTATGTGAATGACTGTGTGGGTGGCTCTGTATGTGTGTGTGTGTGGCTCTGTGTGGGTGTAAATGCAATAGGTCATGCATATGCGAGCGATTAAGCTATTGGCATTGTAAATGACAATGCCATTTATTTAACGATTAAGCTATTGGCAGTGTAAATGACAATGCCATTTATTTATGATTTTTAAAAAAAAAAGTCATGAGCAATGCCAATAGCTCTACCTTTAATAATGCCGAGACCATTGCATTGTAAATGCTTGTTTTTTGATGTGTCCACATTGTGTTTGGGTGCTTTACCTGTTGCAGGCACTATGCTTACCCACACAAGTGGCGTGCCATTTCTATTGGGAGACGTGTGGGAATACAGAATAGTTCTCTGCAATTTTGCCTTCCAAATGTAGGGATGTGTGTAAGAAAGAAGACATTCTGATAAATGTCCTCTGAATCACATGGTAGGAGTAGTTTCTGTCCTGTAACTCCAGTTCTGTAGTAGGGGTATCTCTGTTATAGTCATAATCTAGTGAGTAGTCCCGCCCATGTGCGTGGACCCCGGAGCAATCAAAAATAATCTCTTAAAGTGTCGAAAAATGCAGAACTGCACAGACACTTGAGAGAATTAAAGACAGATAATGCAGCCTATATCCACAGGCTACACTGTCCAGTACTTCAACTAGAAATTCCACCAAAAATCCACAAACAGCACAGCCTGTCCAGATTTCTCTTGCCTTAACAGCAAAAACCCTCTGGTATGATAGAGAGGAAGACATGGACAGACAAGCCCCATAGGCTGCCATTATGTGGCTCAGAACAGGATACTGTGCCTTTAAGAGAACTTTCCAGAACTTCACAGTATCCTAGAATGCACTGCAGGTCCCTTTTTACTTGCAGTTCTTTTTTCCGGCTCCTGCAAGCAGGACCCTGGAGCATTGAGCTCTCCCTTTTCAAGGGTTTATTGGTGATTTTTCACTTTTTTCAAGTTCTTTGAGTACTTTTCTGAAGTACTTTGGTGTTTTTCTTCCTGTTTGTCTTTTGGTGCACTCTTTGATTGTCAATATGCCTGCATTATTTGACAAATGTCCAGAGTGCTCCAGGAAGAAGGCCAAATCGGACCCACACGAGGTGTGTATCATCTGCCTTCCCTCATCTCATGTCCCAGAGGAGTGTGACATTTGTCAGGGCTTTTCTAGCAGGACCCTGAGGGATAGAATGAAGATCAGACTTCAGGGCCTGGAGTACAGAAGACTGAAGGCACAAGGTAGGTCTGGAGGGGCTTCCTCTGCCCATGCTGAGGCCTCTGGGGGGCTCCCCAGGGGCAGGAAGACCAGCAAGCGTCCCCATTCTCGGTCTGTGTCGATTGCACCGACTACGGCGTCGAGAGGGATGACTGCAGTCTGTTCTCCGTCTCCCCTGGGCTCTGGGTCAAAGCGACGTCGACGTTCGGCGTCGAGGGAATTGAACAGACCGCTGTTGAGATCTCCGGTGACGATTTCGTCGTCGTCGAGTATTCGACGGCGAGAGGCCCAGCGTCGGCGCTCGCCGTCGAGGCGACACCGCCGTTCGCTGTCGGCGAAGAGGAGAAGGTCGTCGTCGAGGGGATCCTTGACGTCGAGGAGAAGATCGCCGCCGAGGCGAAGGAGGTCGCCGTCGAGGGAGAGACAGTCGCCGTCGAGGAAAAGACGCTCGTCGTCGAGGGGCCGACGCTCGCCGTCCGGTCGCCATTCTTCGACACCAAGAAGGCGCGGAAGGAGTTCTGGCGTCAGGAGTCAGTCTAGCAGGTGCCAGGTGCCTATGGGAGACTCGCCAACGTCCCAGCCCAGAAAGGAAGGCGGATCAACGGGTTCGGTGTACTCAGTGGTGTATACCCCTTCTAGGCAGAAGTCGGTTACCCCCCCTCCTCCCTTGCCGAGGGGGCTTCCTCCGCGGGCTCGCACTCCGCCTCCGCTTCCACCACTTCCACCGCGTCCTCGACCTCTACCTCAACCTCAGCTGCCGGCAGACAAGCCGCCTCCGATTCCTCCGAGGTCGGTTTCACTGCCCCAATATCCGACTCCTCCCAAGGGGACCCCTCGGCCAAGGGCCCCAGCCAGGCCAAAGTCGCCCGCCCCTGTGGAACCGGCGGATCGACCGAAGCCAAGGAGGTTGCGATCACCCTCCGGACGGAGGGGGAGATCGAGGAGTCGTCACAGATCCTCCACTAGGTCAAGACGGTGCCATAGGAGGCGCGGATCACGGTCCCGCATGGACTCTTCCAGGACCAGGACCTATTCACTGACTTTGTCGGAATCCCCGGACATCAGCACGTTCCAGGATGTTCTCCTGAGGGGTGCAGCAAAATTGGGAATCACGGTGACGGCTCCAACACCCACGACGTCCGTGATTTTTGAGACGCTTCATTGGAAGCATTTGTCTCGCCCTTTACTACCGCTAGTACCAGGATGGGTAGAGCCCGCGGAGGAGCTGATCATCACACCAGCAGTGCGTAATGCCGCTCCCTCCCGGCTCCTTAAGAAGTACAGGGCCCCGGATTCTGACCCGGCTTTTCTGTGGATGGATCAGATTCTGGATTCTGTTATAGTGACGGTGAAGTTCTGGAAAGTTCTCTTAAAGGCACAGTATCCTGTTCTGAGCCACATAATGGCAGCCTATGGGGCTTGTCTGTCCATGTCTTCCTCTCTATCATTCCCGAGGGTTTTTGCTGTTAAGGCAAGAGAAATCTGGACAGGCTGTGCTGTTTGTGGATTTTTGGTGGAATTTCTAGTTGAAGTACTGGACAGTGTAGCCTGTGGATATAGGCTGCATTATCTGTCTTTAATTCACTCTTAAGTGTCTGTGCAGTTCTGCATTTTTCGACACCTTAAGAGATTATTTTTGATTGCTCCGGGGTCCACGCACATGGGCGGGACTATTCACTAGATTATGACTATAACCGAGATCCCCTACTACAGAAGTATGGATTCCCACAAATTCAGAGATGTACAAATAACCACTGCTCAAAAAATCTGTACCTGGTGCCCATTTAAAAAATACATAGGTTTCTTTGATACCCATTTTTCACTCTGTATATTTTACCATATGAATTACCCTATACCGGTTATAAAAACCATTGTGGGGTGCAGTTCAGTTGTTTGCTCTGGGTACCTCGGGTCCTTGAAGAACCTACAAACTTAAAAGTATCAGCACGGCCACCATAACGAGTACCAACATATTGCATTTCTAGAATAGTAACACAATGACAAACTATGTTCAACCACAATTTGTAATGGTTGCCTGGTTTAGAGGCGGTCACTACGCGAGGTACAGCGCATCGAAGTTGAAATGAGTGGCAAGCAAGCAGCCCATTAGCACTGCATGGGGAACAGTTTTAAAAAAGGAGAAGCAAAAAAGTGAAAGAGCAACTATAAATGGAGAAACCTGAAAACTAAAGGACTGTCGACCAGTCATTTTCATGTGGATCTGCACATGCAATCAGAAAATAACATAATTCATAAGGTAAATGGGCCAATGACTGATGTGAACTGAACCAACAGTACACTGTTATGGATGGAGGCAGAGTGTTAATTACTCCCACACACGACAACAGAAAAGGGGAGTTGGCCTTTAGGTAGCTAGACAGATAGATGTATGTATGTATGTATATTTCTAAATCTCTACAGCTATATGTACTTTTTTAAAATACATTTTACTTGAAGATCCTTTTGGACCTACCAAAAAGATTTGCAAGTATTATTATTACAATGCAGGTCTGCACAGTTTGCCCACAGTTTGTCAGAGGGGGTAACCAACACCAAAACGCTTGCCTACTATGGTATGCTGTGGGACACCATGTAAACAAAATAGCTATCTGAATGCTTTGATACACAGTAATAACAACCCAGCCTTAAATGTCTAAGGACTTTAAAATAGGCTTATCACAATAAATATGTCAGGCCTACTGCCCTTACAGTAACTTTCACAATAAACAATTAGCCATATAATGTTCATCCCGTGAGACGCGGAAACAGACCACAAGACCGCTCATAAAGGAAAGAAAGTAGGCAGACAGAAGCCCTGCGCCAAAAACCTACCCCGCCAAAGACTGACACCGTCCACCAAATGGTGAACGTCGAGAATACATACACAGTAATGCAACCTAAAGAAGCACCTGTGTAGAAAGGGAATAAGAACTCACACCCAGAAAAACAGCAGGGGTGGAGCAAAGAGGCAGAAAGGCATACACCAGAGCCGCTCCTTGAGATCTAGGGATATGCACAGGACAGGAAGGGCCAAACCGGACCTCCAGCGAGGCCACAGGGAGCCCCGGAAGGCTGTGCGACAGCGCTATGGAAGGGCTAAACGTCGTGGGATGCCCTGCCCCTCTGGGCCGTGTCCCAACGTTGCGGCGACTCTGGTGTCAGAGTCAGGGCACTCTGTTGGAGCCAAGGGTAAACCCGCTGGCTGCGTCCCTACCAGAGTCCCTACCGCCCCTATGGGCCCCCAGGTGGCGCACCAGGGAGGGGGGGGCAAATGCTTACCTGTGGCGACTCTAGTGACAGAGTCAGGGCACTCGGTTGGAGCAGAGGGGAAACCCGCCGGTGGAGCCCAATTCTTCTCTGCTCTGTCCAGAATGTAAATTCTGGACAGAACAGAGAAGAATTAGGCCATCCACCATAAATAATATAATAGACAGGTTAATGTATCTTCTGGTTGTATAGAATGGGCTATGTCAGTAAGTAAGGAAGAAGAACCCATAATAATAAATACAACACATCGTAGCGAATTTCGGGATTTAATATGGAATTACACAGCCCCTCCTGTCCAGGTACCTCCGGGATCAGGGCTGAGATTAAAGGAGAGTATGTGTTTAATGTACGAAGGACGAGAAGAAGTGAGAGATAGTGAATGTGAACAGTACTTTAACCCCTTCGACGCTGATGACGAGCTGGGCTCGTCATGAGGTAGCCTCCTCGCACGCTCATGACGAGCCCAGCTCGTCACGTAACATGCGTTTTTTAAAAACTCAGCGTACGGGCGGAATTCCGCCCGCACGCATGCGGTTAACAAAAGCAACACCTCTTCATTAGACTATCCCATGTACCTGGGAAGGAAAGTTATGTTATGTTATATCATATTTATTCGTACTGCGCACGGCTACTGAGCAGTGTCCTTAAAGTGTATTTTAAACACAGAGAAAGAGCATACACATGGCTACCAAGAGACTGGGGAGGTTCATGTTACAAAGAATGGATATTCCCTACCATACAACACCAACACAACCAGCATTGGCATAGCCAATAGGTCTCGCCTTTGGGACCTTACAAGTGTTTAGCTAGCAGCACTCCCTAGTTATAAAATTTCCCTATTAACCAGTATGGCAACAACGTAGAAATTTTATTAACAGAATAGTGAATATGGAGTGATTTTGTGCATATAATCAGATTACGTCCACAATGTTAGTATCATTAACTGCATTGACAAAATGTGGCAATGCGCCATAGAATGGCAATGTATTAATTAGGTAGCCTATGGGCAAGTTATTTGCGGATTTAAATAGAGAATATTGTATTCTCTATTAGCCTGGCTGATGAGGATTATGAATCCGAAACCGGTCAGATTGGAGAAATGCAAATTAAACATGAGTGGCACACTTCTGCTTCATGTCACTCTTCGTAACAATCTGCTTAGCGTGATTAGCACTGGTGTCAAACAGTCATTCTAAACATTGGAAAGAAAGCATTGGCCCACAAATTAGGAATCCCTTTTGCGGATTTGTTTATTCTGTTTCACGCCTGAGGCGGAAGCCGGGGGTTCTCTGCGCGCTCTGGTGCTCCTTTCACTGAATGCAGCATTTCGGTATCGTTATTGATATAAAAATAACGTTTCTTAACAACTGTGTAAATATTTTAGAAAGCTCATTTTTAACTCTAGTTCATACCTGGGAGCGAGATTGACGTCGCCCGAGGTTTACAGTATCATTTGCCTGGTACAGCGTCACTGCTAACACGCGCGGACTAGTCCTTCCCGCCACTTCAGTCGCCATATTAATTAGGGGAAGGCTGGCGGTCTAGTGGATCGTCACTCCCACCCTCCTCCCATTTACCAAAACATGGATAAAAACGTCAGACCATCTCGCCCGCGCCAAAGGCAAGCCCGTCTGCGCCCGTCCGCGCCGGGCCTAGGGCCACGACCTATGGCCAAGTGATTAACGTTCGGCATATTGTTTACTCACGTACATTTTTGCTTGACCTACGACCACCCCTGTTACCCGACTGCTTCCTACACGATTTGACATTATCCCCCAAGACGGAGGTGGTGCACTGTGCACATTGCAACGAAGAGATAATAAATAACAAGGTCAAACAGCCAGCTAATATATATACTAAAGATACAGATATACCCATAGCCATGGCCCTTATTAATGCTCGCTCCCTCTGTAAACACAGACAAGAAGTAGCAGAACTCATAACCGATTACAAGTTAGACCTACTGTTTTTAACTGAAACATGGACTGATAATGCTTCTGACCCGGATTTAGTGGTTGCTACACCCAATGGCTATAAAATCTATAGACAGGACAGAACAGGGGGGGAAAGAGGAGGAGGATTAGCAATCATAGCCAGAGAAAGGTTTGGTATTACAATTTCACCCATTCCAGAAACATCATGCGAAGCCTTACAGTTTAGAATTAAGCTCAGTGCCCTATGTAATTTCAAAGGGATACTCCTCTATCGACCCCCAGGAGGCAGGGCAGCTTTTCTATCGGGCCTAAGCACTATACTGGAATCGCTGGCCATCGAGGACTCCTGTACGGTCCTAGGTGATCTGAACTTCCATCTGGAAGACAAGAGCCAGAGCGATACTCTTGCCTTGCTTTCGGACATGGACACATTGGGGCTCAGACAATTGGTGGCCTCATCCACACACGTGGCAGGACACACATTAGACGGTATATTCTCTAATGTTAAAGGCCTTCCGGTCTCCGATATTTTGCCAAGGACCTGGACTGATCACTATGCCATCTTCATTAATATGAGAGTCTCAGCCACGGAGTATAAAAAATGTAAAACTCATCCCCATATCCCCTTTAAAGCCTGGAAGAATATTAATCAGTTAAAACTGATAAATCAGCTAGACAGAACGCGACCAGTGATTTCACTCGATCCAAACATGGCAATATCACAGTTTCATGACTGGGTTGGCCATGCTACCAGTCTTTTGGTTCCCACAAAGTCTATATCAAAAAACCGAGCCAGGCCTACAGCATTATGGTATACAGAAGATTTAAAAAAGCAAAAACAACACAGCTGGAATTATGAAAGGCAGTGGAGAAAAACATATGATGCGGCAAGTAGAAAGCGATACAAAGATTCACTCGCCGTTTATAAAGGAATGATAGCAACTGCTAAAAAGTCCTATTATTCTGCCCAGATTGAGCAAGCTCAACATTCCAGTAAAAAACTATACGAAATAACTAAAACATTGTCAGGCAACCTCCCGACCTCATCCCACCCCCATCTCAAACAATGTGCGATGAGCTTGCTAGCTTCTTTTTTTCCAAAGTAGATGACATATATCAGACTTTTACGTCCAAGTCTACCATAACTAACCTTATGCTTTCCAATAAACATACCACCCTCTTAGACAGCTTCAATCCTTTAACTGACGATCATGTAAAAACCATTGTCACTTCAAATAAAACAGGATCTGCATTAGATCCCTGCCCTTTATCTGTGCTTTTTCCTGTAGTGGATGTCTTAATACCAATAATTACTCATGTATCCAACTCCATCTTAAGTTCAGGAACTTATCCCACTGTTTTAAAAAAAGACACTCCTGAAACCCCTCTTAAAGAAACCTGGCCTCGACAAAAGTGAATTGAAGAATTACAGGCCCATAGCCAGCCTCCCCTTCATAGCAAAAGTGGTCGAAAAGGCTATGAATTTACAACTGTCGGAGTACATTGAGAATCACAGACTGCTTGATGACACACAGTTCGGATTCCGGAAATATCATGGGACTGAAACCGTGTTAATTAAGGCGGCAGATGATGTGCGAGCAATTCGAGACCAGGGTGGGACAGCACTCCTGGTATTGCTGGATTTGTCCGCGGCCTTCGACACGGTCGATCATAAGATCCTGATCGACCGTGCCGGTAAAATGGGCATTGGGCAAACGGCAATAAAACTGCTCGCCTCATTCCTTAAGGACAGAACCCAGGCTGCCACCTTGGGGACATACCAATCTGCTCAGTTGTCTCTGCCGTGTGGAGTTCCTCAAGGCTCATCCCTAAGTCCGACACTATTTAATATCTATGTGTCGGACCTTGCTAGTGTCATCAAAAGCCATGGGATGAGCCTAACTTCATATGCAGATGACACGCAATTGGTATTAGCCATTAAAGGCGATGGTCTGGAGGTGGCCAAACGCTTTCAAGGTGGAATGCTGGCCATAGAAGAGTGGATGGCGATAAACAGCCTAAAACTCAACTCGGAAAAAACCGAGGTGGTCCTTTTCGGACCACTCCAACCACCTTGGTCCTCAGTCTGGTGGCCGTCTACTCTCGGAGCACCCCCAACACCAGTAGCTACGGTCAGAAATTTAGGAGTAACTTTTGACGATGGTCTCATTTTTATGGACCATGCGAATAAAGTGGCATCAACAGCTCACTACAAGCTACGCATGATCAGGAAAATAAGTCCGTTTCTACCAGCAGCTGCCACTAAAACTCTGGTTAGCTCCCTGGTCCTTTCGGCACTTGATTATTGCAATGGTTTATTTTTAAACACTCAGGTCAGGGTTCTAAAAAAGCTGCAGTCGATACAAAACGCTGCGGCACGTCTACTTTCGGGACTTCCAAAATTTACAGCCATATCAGGAACAATAAAAGAACTACATTGGTTGACCATCCAGAATAGGATTAAATTCAAATCCTTATGTTTAGTCTACAAGTCCTTAAACAATAAAGGTCCCCAATTTTTAAAGGACCAGTTGGTTCGACATCTCCCCCCTAGACAGCTTCGGTCCTCTAATCTCAACCAACTAACGATCCCTAGGTCCAAAACAGTATCTTGGGGCGACCGTCGTTTTTTGACAGCCGCACCCAAACTATGGAACACCTTGCCGCAAGATATTAGATTAAGCCCGTCCCTCCTGCAGTTTCGCAAGAAACTAAAGACCTGGCTGTTTAACCAATAGTTGTTCCTCTAAATTACCTTGGACACCGTAAGCCGTACTGAATAACAATCATGCAAACATTCCAGCGCCAAGACGCCCGCGGGTATACGTTGCGCTTTATAAATGCCAAACATATTTGGAAAAAACAGTTTGTACAAATGTACCAATGCATTGTTGAATGCCAATATAGTAATTGTGTAGTTTACGCAAATGTACTGAATAAAGCAATCTATTTAATGTTTGATTTACTGAACATGTAACCAAAATGCAGCAATGCGTCCTGAAATGCTAACATATGTCAAAGTGTACATTTTAAACTGGAGATGTCGATTTATAATGTTAGAGACAAAGCAGATAATGGGACAGTTTGGAGCAGCTGCAAGCTCCTGAGTTAGCTTATTATTCCCACCCAGCCCGGCTCAGTGGTGTCTATACGCTGAGGAGGGCTGTGTACGGCAAAGAAGGAGCCAGATTATGCTAGAGCCAAGTATGGGCTACTTGTGACCACCGTAGTTTGATCAGCAGCAGGGCAGCACGGACGTCCTAGCATCCCGTATACCCCAGGGTATCCCACAACGGGCACGGGCAGCGGAGTACCGTAGCTACTCATGGACAGGATTACCTTTTATTATACAGCATAATATTAACCTTATATAAAACTAGTAAGAAAGCACTACTGTAATGCACATGCGTGCCTCTGACATAATTATATGTATTATTTTCATATTTGTGCAACTAAAATGCGTAACAACGTGCGTATATGCTCTGCTCCTAATAAATCTTTTCTGACTGAAAATACGAAATGAACTAAAAAGGCGTGCTAGCGAAGCACACTTCACCCTGTAAAATTTTAATTAAGACTACAGACTAGCTTGCATCTCACAAACGCACAGAAAGCATGCTGCCAAAATTGACTTAACACAACATGGAAACACCCAAAGGTAACCTTAAAAGAAAGCACTCCTGCATTGTAGTGTACAGAAAAAGGGTAGAAAAACAACTAACCAACAGGCCCTGTTTCTCATAGAATGAAACAGTTCCCACAGAAATTAGATACATTAAATGAAACCACATGCTGTCTTTCTGTTGGCAGTGAAGAACTTTCAAAACCTTCAGACGGACGTAAGAAAGAAAAGGAGAGCCACACTGATTTTTTTAATGCTGGAAACAACAGTTTTAAAAAGGAAATATATAAAGCTGGCTGTTTTTGGCGACAGCTATTGAAAACCTAAAGAACATGAAGACGGCAATACCCAGGCAAGAGGAGGGGCCATCAAACACTGCAACAGGAGGAGGAAGTGTGAAGGTGCATGAACGTTGTGTGAGGGCCAACAGTTCGCTGCGGGGTGTGGGGTTAGTAAGCACATAAAGGAGGGACGTTTAGAAAATGCACAAATAAAAAGGAAACATTTAAGACAAGCACAACAAGGAATTAATGGTAATAGATGGGAGTGCTTATAGCCCAAAGATGAATGCAGCATGTCTTTGGAGGGAGGAGGGGGGTGGAAGAAAAATAGACCAGACAGATCCAGCAGCCCAAGAAGCAAATGATCTAAGAAAAGAGATGATACTGGTGCTAGGAGTAACCGTTAATTTCAGACAAACCAGACAATTGGGTAGATTACTGGAGGCAACAATAAATGAAACCTCAACGTCACTGGGAAACCTAACAGTAAAGTTGGCTGCAGTGAGGACCATGGTTCTACAAAACCAGTTGGTTTTAGACATATTAGCTGAGAATAGTGGAGTCTGTAGGATGATTAAAACGGATTGCTGCCATTAAATACCAGATAATGTATCAACTGTATATAAGGCATTGGAAGATCGGCATGATATTGGGCATCAAATACTTGAGGCAACTAAAATAATTTTCTGGGATGATTTGGAGTCCTTCTTTGGGTCTTGGGGCTCCTTGTTATTGAATAAAAACTGTATTTGCTTAGCAATTTTGGTAACAGTTTGTATTCTCATAAATATATTACCTGCATGCATCTCAGCATGTATCCCAAAGCCTCGTGTTACTGCACGTAAAGCTATGGTGTCCCAGATCAGCGTGAAATTATGCGGACGATACAGATAGAGTGAATGCCCGTGTAAAAAAGGCATTCAAACAGAAGATTGAAAGAGATGGTCCTTTATAATACTGCTTTTTTTCTCTTTTCTTTAATCTTTACATGAACTTATTTCCGGGATAAACAGATTTGGCTGAGTGCAGCTGGGTTCATGGAAAGATTTGTTTTACTACATGCCAAAGGCTTTGACTGCAGAATGTTTTCCTTCCTGTTCAAAGATCACTAAAGGAAAGCGTTTATCTCTCAGTTTTGTAAACGGTCAGCAGAGCCTTAGAGCCAGTAAGGAAGCGGACGCTGCACGAGTTCCCATTAGATCAATTATAAATACTTCAAACTCCCCACTGTGTTGTTAAGGTCTGTGAATAATGTTTTGTTTAACGTGCAACCACACATTGTAGCAAAGGAAGGAAACCAATCAATTCATTATAAATATAGCAAGCGGTCTGTAATCTTCCTGCTGAAAGCTGCATTTCTCAAGGTCCTTTGTGTTTTATGATAATATTTTGTTAAGATAATTGCTTTTCACTATTTCCTATGTGAGTACAAATGTATATAAGCAGAGTAATTTGCAAGTTTAAGCAGACTCTCCGGCGAATGCTCAGAAACTCCCCTGCTGTAGTGGAAGCAGAATAAATGATATTGGAGATTCCCCATGACGGACTCCTTAATTATCGAATTACTTCTTCTTTTGAGCTTTCAAAGTAAAAGTCTAAATTACCGAAAATTATTAGAGGGCAAAACAATATAATTCCCTCCCAATAGAGCCCAATACGGAGTATTATAGTGCAAATCGTCTATCCCCGTGGTTTGATTGGGTGGGACCAAACACAAAAACCTTTCTTTATTAAAGTAATTTGTGAGATTCAGTATAAAGAAATACATGGTTTTTAGCACAGTGTATTAACAATCCATCCATAAAAGGCTATTTGATTTAATACATGATTTCCGCAGTAACTAAGTCAGGCCTACTTGCTTTGTCTAATTTTTCATTATAAACAGATCAAACTTAATAATCTGACATAACTTTTTCCAGTGAGCCAATAAGGTCCATAGCCTTTACAATTGGTTTTACACTATCATCAACAAAGGCTTTCTGAAGTGATCATAAACTGGCAACCATCATGCATATGGTTATTCAACTACAAATATATACAGATTGCAGTTGGCAAAGCAGTATATAAAACAGCTCTCAATATGGCTTCACAAGAATCATCACAGTGAAAATCTTCTGCTCCCATGATGTGTCAGTGTGAGGTCAACATCAAAGCCTTTGGTTTCTGTGGTAATCTCTGGGAATAAAATACTGGTCTACAGTCTTAACACAGAGTAAGAACATTCCACTATTAGAGGCTTACTGGCTTTAACAAATGCTTTTCACAATAAATAAGCCAGGCCCACTGCCTTCGTCATACCTTTTCATAATAAACAGACCAGGCCTATAGAATTTGGCGTAACTTTCCCCATGCACCAACCAGGTTTCTAGCCGTTATTGGGTTGTCACCATAACCAGCCATGGCCACCTGGACGAAACGTAGGTTTACCCACAAAGCAACCAGCAGACACACCGTCATAAAATAATGAATGTATACAAAATTATAGCAGGATAAGCAACATACTCTCTACTAGGATGGCCTGGCGAGAATTCTCCCAGTGCAAATTTTCTATCCACCATAGTTTGTTAAAGGGGGTAACCAACACCAAAAACATTGCCTACTAGCATAAACTGCGCGGTTTCATGAAACAAAATTCCCATCTCTAAGCTTAATACAGAGTAACAGCAATAAGACTTTAAAATATGCTTTACACAGGTCAGGCCTACAGTCTTTATCATAACTTTTCACAACAATCAGGCCTACAACCTTTATCTTTGGCCGGTCACTATAACCAATACAGGCTTATTTAAATAGACATAAAACAGCTTTCATGATTTGAAAGGATGAAATTACAACTATGTAGAAAAATCCAGTTTGCAAAACAATATAGAACACCTCACACTAGGACCCATGAAGAATCATCTTGGTGAAAACCCTGCGGGGTTTGACAGAATGCCAACATCACAACCTGTGTTTACTGCGGTACACTGTGAGATGAGATTAAGAAAATACTCTCTATAGACTGTAACTCCATCTGATACCCCACTATTAGAGGCCAGCTGGCTTTAACAACAGCATTTCACAGCAAATAAGGTAGAACTACTGGCTTTGTCATTATGTTTCATAATAAACAGATCAAAACTATGTAATATGGTAAAGCTTAGCCCAACGAATCGATAAACTCTATAACCTTTACTAGTGGCTTGACACCATAACCCGCACATGCCTATTCAAGTCCACATAAACTGACAACCATCTAGCTTCCTAAACAATATACAACCCCTCTCAAAATGGCATAACAATAATCACCACAGTGAAAACTCCCAGGGTTTTTTAAACTGGGTACGGTAAACATTGCGATTATATGTAACATAAAAACCTAAAGATAGCCTTCAACACAACGTTATAACAACCCACTGTTAACAGTCTACTGGCTTTATCAATTGCTTTTCTTCATCAATAAGCTAGACCCATTACCTTTGTTGTCACTTTTTAAAAGATCTATGCATCGGACATAATTGATTCCAGTGCACCAATAACTTGCCACCATAACCAACGGCACAGCCAGAACAAACACAGCTTACAGAGAAGCATAAGCATCACCAGACCAGCTATGCTCAAGCATCCCTGACTGCCTCATCAGTGAAATCTTGGGTCACACAAATGCACTGACAGACATTTCAAAGTTGAAAAATGGGCAGATTTAAAACTCACCTGTTGAGGTTTGTGTGCCGGCTTCTCCAATGCTGGAATCAGTGGTTGAAGCTGGCTCGCCATTATCAACCGGTTCAGTTTTGAGTTGCCCAAAGCCCAGCAAGTGAGAGCTTTCCGTCTGTGTGAGCTTTCCTTCAGCCTTCGGCAGCACCTTGTCACCCATTATTGATAGCCTCTTTCTTGGACCCCTTTGCCGTGGCTTTTTTTCCACAGTTTGGCTAGGTTGTGGAGGGTCCGCCTGCTCAGCGGATGGCTCCTGCGCCACCTTGTCTTCTGGTGGTGGTGGGCTGACTGGCTCCGTTTTTGTAATAAAGTTCTCAAGAAACGGGTACTTTACTGCAGCGTCAATCTCTGGGCTTGGACTACGCTCTTTTTTGGGTTTAAGCGTCTTTCTGAACATGGGAGCTCCTCTCCTAGTTCCAGTGTCAAAAGTTGGGTTCTTTGACGCAGCATCGATTTCCGGACTTGGACTGCGCTCTTTTTTAGGTTTTAGAGTCTTCCTGTACATGGATGCCCCCCTCACATAACTATTGCTCATGGCTGGAGCCTTGACAGAGGTTCCACGCTTCACATCATTGGAAGATGGTTTCGAGTTCACCACTGACTCAATTGTTTCATCGAGTGCCGCATCGTTCTTGCACTTTTCAGGTCCATCCTCAACAACTGGCTTGTCTACAGCCTTCTGTGGGCCTTTTTCAACATCATCTGCAGAGTTGGCATTTTCTCTAGGTGAGCTGGACTTGCTCACTGGAGCCGCTTCCTTGGGAGGATCAGGGTCAGGAACTGCAGTTTGCGGTGGAGAGCCAGTCCCAGACTCTGAAGACTCCTTTTCTTTCTCCATATTTGTGGTAAGGCTGTCACTAGATGGTTTATCAGGGACAGAATTTGGAGCCGAAGCAACGCGGGACTTGCTTAAATCCATCAGATGGCTGTAACACCTAGGAAGACAAAACAACAGTTATAACAGGAAGAAAACGCTGCATTTTTAAATGAACAATCCTGTGATTGGCTGCTTTTGGTTCAAGGGTAAATCTATATAAAGCAGCATACAAAGCAGAGAATCTCAATTGCCACCCACCACCAAAATAGGAGAACCTTTCAGAGAACGAAGTGCAATAACAATGAAATATTACAGGCCGCATCTAGACGGCCTACTAAACAAACTCAAGTACAAGGTACCCCACTGCTAGTATCAAGTTCATACAGATTGTTGTACTGAAAGTGAACATTCCACAGCGCCATGAAGGCCCTTAGCGATTACCTCGCCATCAGACACTAGTTGCACACATCTCAATCAATGCCAAACTACTCACAGAGAAAATAACTCTCAACAGCCTAGAAGGGACCAGCAACAGCAGAAACCCCATTCAGTGTCCAAAGTGAAATGTGTCCCCTTTCTTCCCACCCACAATATGCCAATATAGTTCTACTGGAAGAACAAATATTTCTCTCCACCACCAGAATCTGGAATTCTGCCCCCCAAGTTTGTATACCATCGCCTCGCTGTCTACAATAAAAACTGGATACCCTATCAGGTGATTAGCAGCGCTTTATAAATCCTGATTGACTGATTGGAAGTTACACCCATTTGAGAACTCCTCACTTCACTGCATGCTTTAAACCTGCCTAGAGTGACACCATCCCCCTGGCATGGCCCTCATCTTTCAAACTCTCTCCACTCCTCCCCTCACACTTCTTGCAGCTTCAAGATTTTTTTTCTCCATGTGTTGCTCTGCCATGGCCGAGTCACACAGATCTCTTTTTTTCCTGCGCTCTGATCATTAGTTATTGCCCTTTCTCTGATATCCACTAATGGGGATCTATGTTTTCTTTAACAATGTTGTTTCTAATTAGTGCTGCACATGTGCACTGTAGTTTTGTTCTTTCACGTTTTCTTCACATCTTTATTGCTAAAGTTGTCTCGTTTTTAGGTGGAAGACTACCAGCTAGCGCAGCTAGCCCAGCTGCCTGGCTGCGAAAAGGCTTCTTGGGGGCATTCTCAAAGATTCCCTGGGAATGCATTCTGCCAATTGGTTACCACTGGCTTTGTGGTTTGTAACTCACATTTGCTTGCTTTCTATTTGCAGACCTTCCTTGTTTTATGCGGTCAAATATTTCAAATTAAGAAAGCATAAAAGAATCACATTTTTTAGTAATTTTGGTGTGCTGCAATATATTTCATAAAGACCAGAAAAATAATCAATACTCTAGGCTACTCTACAACGCTGTACTCCACTTTATGCCACTCCACTGTACACCCATGCTGAACAGCAGCCACGCTGCAGCCACGCTGATGTACAACATGACTAAAACACATCGGCAAAGCCAATAGCTCCCAGATAGCCGAGACCTACTGTCTTTGCTAATGCTTGTTTTTTAAGCTGTTATGCCTTTGTAATCATGTTAACGTCCCCGCACCTTGTCCACGCTATGAAACTGTATAAATAAATCCCTCAGGACAGGCAATAGCCAAGAACACCAAAAGTCTAGTTTGTGGTCCAACCTGACGCACAAATAGTGCCAAAGGAGTCCCCTCTTCACATGTGCACATACAAAGCCTTTAAAATGTAGGTTTTGCAATTCACCGTTAATGCATTGATTAAGAGACTGCTCTATCTAGCAATGGCTGTGCTATAGCTGCGACATGGTTATTTAGGACTGTAAACACATACAAAAACATATTTCTCTTTCATGTGACAGATGTTTGACTGGATAGCAACTTCCATTTACTTAAGAGAAACTGATCAATTTGGCATATATGCCCTCCAATAAAACACGTCAATAGCTTCCAACCAACAACAAGCATTAGCATAGCCAATGGGTCTCGCCTTTGGGACCTTATAAGTGTTTAGCCATGCAACAGTTTATGTTGTTGCACCAAGGATATTGTGCTGCCTAACTAAATACTTAAAAGGTCCCAAAAGCGAGACCTATTGGCTATGCCAATGCTTGTTATACTTTTACTGCCGTGGCTGCAAAATAATCATTACTACAACCCAGAACACAACCAAACACTGTTGGATCACCACAGGCGATATGACAAAGATATTCCGAGATGCCTCGACGCAGTGATGCACGCTGCGTGCCCTCAGTTTAGCGTCATGAGTAGGGTCATACTGCGCAATGCACGCGCAATGCACGCTCCGCTGACTGCATACCTCTTTATTTATGAACCCATTGATTGTTTACTTGTCTTTCTGTATGTATTTTATCATGCCTAAAATCACGCTGTGGGGAAAGGATTACGTGGGTGATGTGTAGTGCTAATGATGGGGACGGTAGAGGTGAGAATAACGCCATAATAACGGCAATTCAAATATTTTCATTATGGTTACTTCTATCACTGCGCTACTAATAATATTTGTACACTAGGTTAACAATTATGATAATAAAACTATACTAAAACTAATAATTAAAAATAGGGGACCATTTTTATAATGATAATTATATGAATATAGGATTATCCGAGAACACCCCAACCCCACCTCTGCTGCCACCAGCCCCTGTGACTGGCACCGTCTAGTCACAAAAGCAGAAACTTCATAATTTCCAGGGAAAGAGCTTACTTACCAGTTTGCCTCACTCCACAACCTTTTTTTTTTACTTCGAAATATAATCAGTGCCACCAGACATGCATAAAGGCTACCAAACCTGTTAAACTGACAATTCACTTTTAATATCTACACAGAGGTGGTGACCGTGACGCAGCAGCCCGTGTTAAATCTTTGCAGGCCCAAATTTTGAGTTGATCCGAAGTTCAAGGAACCCACAAAAAGGTAAGAAGTTGGACCTTTGGTGTGTGTGGCAGTACAGGTCAACGTTTTACTATACGGCTTGAAAGGTCACAGCAGTTCCTGCTTGTAGCTCTTCACATGGAGCTGGCAGATTCATGTTGGGCTGAAAATGAAATGATGCAACGTTCAAGAAAGGAAATAGGAGGCAAGACCAGCAAGTGTTTGTTTTCCGTAGGCAAAAACAAAATACTTGTGCTAGCTCAGTGGGATAAGCACCCGTTCTGGAAGTCAGAGCGTGGCGGTTTTAAACTTTACTCGAAGGTCCAATGTTAAATAGTCACACAATTAAGGTTGATCATATTACTGTGAGGTGCAGGTCACACACAGATCAGTGAATCTCTTGGCTTGATTTATTGAGCTGTTTTAAGTGAATTGAGAATGCAGGTACGACACGGGCTACTCTGCCACAGCACTTAAATTAATTTATTTTGCGGACAGTAAAAAACACTTGCTGGGTGCGATGGGCAATAATAAAGAGAGATGGCCCTGTGTACGCAGAATTAAATCACGAGTTGAGGGATGCGGAGATCTATATGCGATTTCATATTCTCCCTCATAGCCCACACCTCCGTGGAATGAAGGCTTCCAGTGCTCACCTCTGACATGAACTTTGATCGCGTGTCTGGCAAAGTGAAAGCGACCGCGAGCAGGCAAATGTAAACAAGAGCACGCGGCCACGCTAATTGAAAACAGATGGCCCCTGTTTGTCGTTGCTCGCTCCCGCAAGGTGGATGCTACCACAAGCACGAGTGTTTGAAAACTGCAGACCGATTCCAAAAGGTCATCTCTTAGAGCAGAGCTTGCCCGCTGCCTTAGGCTCCACCCAAAAAGGTCAACTGCAGACCAAAACCCCCCACTGAACGGCATCATATCAGTACCGCAGAACAACAAACTCTCAGAAGATGCTAGAACCAGCAAGATTCAGGCTCACTACTGACCAACATCCTCTGCAACCAGAGGATAACCGCAGCCCCTTGACGGGTTTGTGCACTTATGGCATACAACCCGCCATAAGAAAAAGAAACAGCAAACTCAGACAAAAAATGCAAGGCGTTACTAAAATACTGAAAACTAAGTCCAACACAACATGCAAGTTTAATAAAATCTCAAGTGGTCACATTCAGCTGTTGTTGAGGTACATAGGCATTGAAGAGGTGCTGTCAAAGTACTGCATTAATAAAACGGGAAGGGACTTGTCTGTAGTAGGTAACTCTTGTATTTAAATAGAAATCATAAGATAGAAAGAGCAGTTATTTTCATGCTTTGTTTCACTTCTCAGGTTGAACACCATCAAATGTTCTAAAATTATCAAGTTGAGCTTTTTTCTAAAGTGGAAGTCTGGAATCTTAAAGTGCCTTCTAGTGAAATAAGTACATCAAACATGTAAATCAAAGCTGTTCTACAGACCATTTCCCATGAAGAGATGTGCTTCCAGAAGCCACGCTTGCCAAGGACAATCTCTTTGCCATACAGTTCATTTTAATTAATAAAGCAGTATTAAGGAGATGCTGGATGTACACACTAGAGATTCCCAAGAGTAAAAGGACTAAGTTCTTGAGAATTAACAGTGTCTGCTAGATCGATAACTCCTGAGGAAACGACACAGGTCAAGTGAGAAGGGCCCGAAAGTAGGCATTTTGTCAACAGAAGGCTTTGAACATTGCTGTATGTGGTCTGAAGTTCTACTTCCCATTCAAAATACTCAGAGCTGTATGGTGAAGTTTGATAGAGTCCGAATTGACCACTTGAGGATCTGCTGTGATTGTGCACTGGTGCAAGGCACTGTAAGACATAGGGGTGGGTTACAGTTTCAGCAGTTTGAGTGATGTCAAAAGTGGTCAGAACACTCATGTCACCATTGCACATGTAATACATTTCCAACAGACCATTTGAGACACTCAGGACGGCTACATGCTGGGCAATTATCACACTGTTGTGCACCCACACTCTGCTTACACAAGCAGCAAACACAGATGCGTAGAATGCACCGGATGGTCACGTCAGAGATGGGGGAAATCTGAAATCTATACGTAGCAAGCCAGAATACCTTGGTGCACTGGGGAAGAGATTCACTTCCTAGATTAGTTCCCAAATGACAATTGATGGTTGCATATGTACACTAGTATAAGGTACGTGCTGCCCTACTTTCCTCCGAAACATTTTGATAGGTGCTGCAGTGTACTAAAGAGACTGTTAATATTTCTTAGGTTTTGGGATGGAGGGTTTGGCACGCCTACAACTGCTTAGTTATATGATTACCTGTGCTTGGGGAGGATTATGAAAAATGGGCATTAGATGCAAGTTTCTCAATTCATTATTATCAAGCTCATTTATCAATTATGCCAGAACATAGCCTCTTTCGAATCTTTTATGCCCTGGGAAGTGTGAAAACTGAATAAAACTTTGTGAAAATAAAACCATCCAAAATAAATTTGTTATAAAAGAAATCTTGCAGTTTACATTTTAAGAACTGAGTTTTAAAAACATTATAGAACAAGCATTTGCAATGCAATAGGTCTCGCATTTGCAAAGTTTAAAGTTGTTGGAATTGTAAATGGCAATGTTTTTTGCATGGTCTGGTCTGTGGTGTACCCTTAGACCACATGAAAAGCTTCAAAAAAGCAAAATATCATTTAGCATGGGACTCCAATAACCCTAGCACAGGAGCGGTTTCTGTGCATGGTCGGTGGTGCACAGTTGATTGGTTAGAACGTCGCTGTACCAACAATGCAGTTGACAGTTCGGAGTACTGTGTTTTTTGGCGTCGTAGATTACAGTTGGAGCTATGTCCCCGGCTTAATTTGATTCTCACTGAAAACAGATGAATTGAGCCAACAGTCCCATAATGACTTCTCACCACTGCGTTAGACAATTCAACTGTATGTACTGGTGTTTTGAGACCACCTCTTAACCAATTTAGTCCTGGTGCATAGCATAGTAGGAGGTGAAGAATTATAGCCTGACCCTCCTGTAAATACAACTCGGATAACAGCACCCGATTACACTCCTGCTTAGTACTTCACAGCAGCGTTTGATTACAATACACGTGCAGGCGGGAGATGTGCATGTTTGCCGCCTACTTCCTTTACACGAGAGTTTGTGCACGGCAGCCTAATTATCCCCCTCCCTTACCGGCTATGATTCCCTTTTCCAGGGTAGAGGCAAAAGTTAGGGGTGGCCCACAGAGGCTGGGAATAAAACAAGAGTTATTTTCTTTCTTTTTGCAGTTCTATGTAGTGCGTTGGAACGCATTACATGAACACTAGTTACATTACACAAGGTAAGTAAAATTCATTTTGTTTTAGCACAGAAAGGTTAAGTGATTTGCCCAGAATCACAAAATGGTGAGCCCGTGCCAGGACTCAAGCTTGTTTCTCAGTGCCAAAGTTGGCAGATCTGGCTATAACACCACATCATTGAAGGTAGCGGTAAAGGCAGCATATAGATAGAGTAGTTGGCAGGTATTAGAGGCCATGGGAGAGAGGCAAACAGCATCTAGAGGCGGTGAATTGGCGAGAGGGACGTGGCTAGGGAATATTAGTATACATTTTATGGCTAATAATTTAAAAGTGCAGATGTTTTTTAGAGACAAACATGTGGGGTCCTTTTTAGCTGTAAAATACAGTGTCTAAAAGCATTGGATAGCGCCCAGAGGCTGTGCATTTACAAGCACACAGCAGCGATCAGAGGAATCTGTATGATGGGTCTCTTGCAGCGGGTCCCTCTTACAGCTTCAAGAGGTTGACCTGGACTGAGCTTTATGAGGGTTTGCACCGGGCAGACACAGACGTGTCTAAACAGTCCCCACCTTGGAACTAGTTTAACTTTTTTAGTGGAACAGTATGTGATTAAGGTCTCGTGAGCTTCTTGGCCACTTCCACGGACAGGTGGCACCAACTTTTTAAACCTATCATTGCTTTATGTAAGACATGGTGGGTTGACCACACCACAGCTGTTTACAATTTCTGGACTGAGCACAGCGGTCTCTGACAGAGTACCCTCAGTCAAACAACAAGAAGAAATGTGTCAACAGCACAATGTAATATTCGTCTCGCTTCACGACATGACAGGATTTTGCTTGTGCGCACACGGGAACATCCTATGGCAAGGACAAACACATTTAAATCAGCGCTGAAAATACCAATACTTTGGATGAGAGAGTCGAGAACAGACTCGAGGAAGCATGAGAGGGGCGTGGCTACGTCAAAAGGGAGGCGTGACGCCCTGCAGTAGTATTGCTGGGCGGAGAATGCAGGAGCACAAAGTGACTCGTGAGATAACTGTTTCTGGGGAAGGAATAAGGTTCAGGAAGTCGCCGCCACACCTTAGACGAGCACGCTGGCTCCCCAGGAGGCGTGCGACAACAGCATTATGTCGCGGCTAGGTCTCCTGCAGCTGCTGTCCTTTTTAGGTACGGAATTTTGGTATCTGACAGGAGCTGCAACGACCCAGAGAGGCAACTGACAAGTCGGACCCCGAGAAGAGGAGCGTGGCAGCCAACATGACTGGAAGGTGGGATTCCTCAACCCAAGCAGGAGGCGCGTCAACGCTGCGCCCTGTCCTTCAAATTAATCTAAAGCCACGGTACGCGTTCACGGGCGTGTTCACAATTGCAGTCCTTTCTGCGTGTGCACATGTCCTGTCTTCCTTCCAAAGCAAGTCAGTAACAATAGATCTCGCTAGCGACAGCGCTTTTGCGCTGCGTTGCTAGGCGAGACCTCAAAAGTACTCTCTTGTGTAGCTGCATCATATTAGCATTAAGTCACAAACAAATTATTTCCGATATTTCCGTCCTATAGCCAATATTATTGCCCCATGCCAGATTGATCCAGGAACTGCATAGCTTTAAAATACAATTTGAACTAAATGTCTAAATAAAGCTTCAGAAATGATGTACAATTCTACATGGTATAGAAAACTGTTGAACACGAGCATGATCCAAACAGTCATGTCCATAAGCCTGGAGGAATGCTATTTCATGCACCCTCACTGTCCTACAAGTTCAATAAACCACACAAACTTCAGAGGGGCGCTCCTGGATAACAAGCAGGTTTCTGTAACTTTATCTGCATGAGAAATAAAACAACCCATTTTATATAAAATACGTCAAAACATTTTCTTAAAAAAAAAATGTTTTATTGAGCTTTTTAACATAAGCAATACAAAGAAATAAAATTGCAGCAAAGGTACAAGTATTCCATACAGTTGCATTTAGGTGTGTGTGTGTGTTGTGTACAGTCTCTGGGGAAGGGGGGCCAAGTGCCAGGTCTCCACCCCAGTCTCTTTAATGTTATGTGCGGTTGTGCTGCCAACAGGGGGGTGGAGGGGTTAGTACCCAGTCTCCACAACAAAAACAGTCACCGTGTTATTTCAGATACACCACCAAAGACGTTCTGCTCTATCAATCGGACGTCTTCAGGTAACCCTTGTGGGCCAGTGGACTCCCTCCGTTTATGTTCCTCATCTGTACAGGTACCCCTCTCCTCATCTCTGTCATACGAGTTCTGCCCTCAGCCTGCCCCCCAACCCAGTCTCATAATAATGTAGCTAACATATTCACCCACAACTCAAGGTCCCGTTCCGCATGTTAAATCGTGCACACTCTCCGAAGCCTACACTACTCGGCTCCAACAGATCCCCCTTCCATTTTGCGATGATCGTGGGCATGGGACTGGCCCAGTGTATGGCTACTCGTCGGTGGGCCAGTAGCAGGGCCCAGCTGAACAAATTTATATTGCATCTTGTTTCCCCTTCTAGAGAGGGGCAGTAGTCCTAGCAGTCAATGTCTGATCTTAAGTTCCACTGCTACCCTTGTGTCATGGCCGTCACAAGTCTGGGAGGGCGCGGCCCTTCCTTCTTCAAACGAGAACATGCTTATCCTACAACGCAGATTTAAAATAGGCATGTGTATGCGAGGTAATGCGTATACATATCTTTCCCAGGATGGGTAAACTACAACCCCCAGAAGCCACCATTTCTGTAATTAGGGCTCAGCTGCGCTGAGGAGGGAGCCGGATTATTTAAGCCTCTCCTCTTCAACGAACCAGTGCTTGTCAATCCGCCAATACACTGTTCGGGAGTTGTATGAAGCCAGTCAGCTTTTTCCGGTAGGAGAGATGCTGGTATCATTCCTGCCTGACACGCTCTCCTTTTGTCCCCGCCTTAGCCATCATGGACATGGTAAGCTCACTGGCATTGAAGGCAGCTCTCTCCTTCCTGAAGTTTCCTGTCCCCGCTTCCAGACGAAGCAGTAAGTTTTAGCATAACAGCGGGGCGGGAGGAGCGGCTGGCTTTCTGCATCACGATCGACCGCTGGGACAGTTGCGGTCCGGAACGCCATTATAATGTGGAATATTCTCCTCCGTTTGCACGCACAGGATGCTGCGCTGCGAGCGGAGATGTATTTGAGCAGATACTCATACTGGGTATCGCACTGCTCGCACGGAGTGCTGCAACATAAGTTGCAGTTGGATTATTTTGCTAAACATTGAAACCGCATGGAAAAGGTGGCCATTGGCCTTCCACCAGCCTGATCCTTCAAGAATTAGCATGCACAGATTCTGCACTGCTACACTCCTACGGTAATCCATAAGGTGTGCAAGGACGAGCGTCAAGGGACAGTACTGAATCCATGGCAGACTTGATTCTTCCGTCTTCTCTCTTCTGTTGGTTAACAGGAGCAGAGATGTGAAACCGTGCATTATCAGTCCTGTGTTATAGCTGATTCTCTTTTTATTTGTGGCTTGACCTTTCATTGAAGAAGTTGCCCCTCCACCCCTATAGGCAGTCTATCATTTAAGAGAGATTCCTATCCTACTGGCATCCATACCCTCCTATGCTAATGGGGGTAAAAAATATGCGAGTTACGTATTTTAATGGTCTCGTTTGTGAGTAATGTTTAGTCCTAGGCATATTCTCTGTTAATACACCCCTCTTCTTTGCTTCCACCTGCACAGGACCTCTCACTACAAAGGGTGCTGAGTAGCAAGACACAGGAAACTGAGGCCTTCTCGTGGCTTTCCACGATAATTTATTGTTTTATCCACTACCCCTTTCCCCTGTGTGCGGTCTTGCAGGAGGGGTCTTGGGTCACTCTTCTGTTGGTCGGCGCAGGGGGGGAGTGAGGGAACTTAGCATCGCCTCTGCTGGTTTTGTTCTGAAGGTTAGTGACTTGTGTTATCTGCTAACCTGACACCATGTCACTCGATGCATTTCTTCACTCACTGCTCACGAGTACAAGGTATGTTGTGAGCACTTCCATTCCACAACACAGAAGTCAGCAGGGGTGGCCCCGCATGTACTACACCCGGGTGACCTCGCCGGGTACACTCTGTGTAGTAGGCATGGATGGAAAAAATAAAAATGCACCAATTTGAAACGAGCATTATTGGCTACCTCTCTTACTTGTGCTCTCTCCCTGCGCCACTCAACATCCGATAGTGGAGACTCCAATTCCCGGTCCCACACCTCCCGTCGCTTCCCAGTCACCGTCTTCCTATCCGCCTTCAGGGCTACATTCATTCGGGATATAATACCTTTATAGGAGCCCGGGTCCAGGCTCACTCAGAGTACATGAGATTTCTCTGGTTCGTCCCGGAAGGTAAGCCAGATCTCACAAACTGTGTTTGAAATACCCGCATACTGTAAAAACGGTCACTCATCGACCCCATAATGCATTCCCATCCCCCCCAGTCATGAAAGAACCATTGAAGTACAAGTCTTCTGCCCTGCGACAGCTCGACGTTCATAGACTCCTGGATATACCAAAAAGGGCACAACCACCAAAACGGTAAAGGAGGGGCATACAGCGCTCTCTTAGTAACTTTAACTGCCAGATCCCATGCCTGGGCTACTTAAGTAATGAAGAAAGGAGTGTCCAACAGCAGCCCCCTGCCACACATCAATAACTAGGGATTTGCACAGTTTCCATGGATCCCGACATCAAACTCTTTTCCCAGTTAGGGTCATCACCACATCGCTGCTTTCTGCAGGAGGCCCGACCAAATAATACAGCTGTAGATTGCCAGATCCAACCTCGCTGAGATCCAGCTGGAGTATTTCAAGTCGCAGTCTGCATCTCTTACCTGCCCATACAAAGTCCACAAATATATGATCTATATGATGAAACACCACCAGGGGCAGTATACAAAAGGAGTTCTTCCCATATTCAACGAATATTGGAGATGGCTCATGGTGATTTGGAGCCCAAGATACCGAAAACTGTGTGATCCGTCCCTTCCCTGCCCACCAAGGCAGCTAGTGGGTAGAGTACGGTTTTGTGTCGAATAACATGGAGTCCCCATGCCTCATCAAAATGCTCTTAACCACAGGAAGAGGGGGACCCATTGCACCGGTTCTTTCACATACACATTGTCATCAGCATACGACACAATGTGCCAACAATTCCCGACCGGTATACTCCTGGCCTGCAACTGGTCTCTAATATAGATAGCGAGTGCTTCCATCACCAGAGCGAACAAAAGCAGAGGCAGTGGGCAGCTCTGTTGGGTACCCCTCTCTATATCAAAAGCCTCTGACACCTCAGTTCCCACACTTACTCTCACTGTGGGCAATTTATAAAGAAGCTGGACCCACATTAGGAATTCGATATCCAACCCCATTTGAGTCAGGACTTCCCACAGGTATGGCAAAGACAGTGTCAAAGGCCTTCTCTATGTCCAGAGACACCCAGACGGCTTAAAATACAGCGTCCTCGGTCTCATGCATTAAGTGTGGCAACCTCCTAAGGTTCATGTGCGATCCCCGTTCCAGCACGAAACCACAGTAACCCTCCCTCACCAAATATGTGATAACTCGCCCCAACCGAAGGGCTAAAACCTTTGCAAGGAGCTTTACATCCACGTTCAGGATGGACAGGGGCCTTAAATGACCCCGGATCTACAGGGTCATTGCCAGCTTGGGCAGCATAAGGATCAATGCTTCCCTCATATGCGGTGGTAGCACTCCCTGTTTGCGGGCTTTCAAGAGGGTTTCCAACAGCGCCGGGAGTAGGGTGGCAGTATGCGCCTGATAATAAGCAACCAGCAGTCCGTCGGGCCTCTAGCCATAATAAAAAGCGTCTCTTTCAATTCCTCCAGAGCTATAGCATCCCCCATTGTCAATCAGGGAAGGATCATTCACCCTACAAATCTGATAAACCCCACAGCTGCGGCTGTATTGATCCCAGCAAGAGGAGCACGTAATAGCCGTGTGATAGCCAACTGACCTATGACCAATGCACCATCTGGCTCCTGGAGAGCAAAAAATATTGGAGGAGGCCAATCCCTCGAGTAACCATGCCATCATGCGACCCGGCTGGTCTCCCTCTTTATGTCGGAGTTGCCAATAGTCTTTCCGTACATGGCAGTCTACACTGTACCAAACCCTTGTCACTGCTCTAAGTGCTGCCTCGTCACCCTCTCGTCCTTACGCCTGTCGCTGCAGTTTTGAGAGCTGATACCGTATGTTTTGCCTAAACTCGCCCTTCTGATGACCACCTTCAATGTCCTCCATTCCACCCGAGTGCACTCGCTGTTCCCCAATTGGAGTTAGAAATGCCCTGGAGTACTTCCTGCATATCTGTGGCATATTCAGGGTCTCCTAAAGACTCCGGTCTGTTCAGCCACAAAGGTATAGCAGGGAGTCATCCCTGCACCCAGCATTCCGAGAGTAAAGGAGCGTGGTCGGAAAGAAGGCTCACCTGATTAGAGATTTTCACAGTGTCAAGTAATCCCTCAGCCACAAGGAGGAACCTGTGTTATATGGCTATTAGGGTCAGTGTCGACATTGCCAGGTTAGAAAGAGCTCTGCTGCCATGTTGCTGCTTTTGCGCACGTTTCTACATAACGTTATTTTGCAAGACTCTGTTGTGCCTTTCACAGGAGAACAGTCTACTTTTTGCAAGGTCGATAAACATGGCCCTTGTTATTCTGTTCTTCTCAGTCCCTAGCACCTAAACAAAACATGCTACACAGCTGCGTTGTTCACACACACTTGGAGGGAAGCCTTTCCTTGAAGTAGATGATGTAAAGCTACCATCTAGGCTGACAAAGCCCAGAGATCTTCCTTTATATAATAAACCTTAACTTAGCAAGGGGAGGGTGGTTAGGCCGTTTAGTCCTTTTTCCACTGTTTAAATATAACATCCCCCTTCATATTCTATAGTATTGTAACAATGCTAACTGTTCTAGGTTTATGCATTTTGCTGCTGGTAGTGGCTCGTATACTGCATTATAGAGGACGATAGTTAAAATAAACATTTTGAACTACACATTGACTCTGAGAATCCTTATTGTGGACAAGTAAGAGTGAGTGAGCGGAAGGTATGTTTTGCCACCGCGACCCTTGAGAGAGTAGGGAGTGTTGTGTTCTAGGTTGTCTAATCATTTGTAGCTTCGTGATTTTGTCGGAGAACGAATGAGACAATATAGCTAGTCTGTTTTGGGATTTTGGGCACTAAGGTGGTAGGAAGGTACAACCTCTATACAGTGAGGCCCTGTTTTCCCGCCCATAGTCTTGTGTATGTGCAGAATCCCAGCAACATGGCGCCTCCAATGTTTGGTCTGGTTCTGATCTGCGAGACTCCTGAGTAGCGTCTCTCCATAATCCCCTCACTTCTGTTTGCGGAGACAGCTGTGACGGTGTAGCCTCCTATATTGTGATATTTTATAGGTTTTTCAAGCTTGAATTTAAAAAGGTCTTTCTCTTTCTAGTGTAGCCCTTTGTTGCGCTGCCAGGCATAAGTAGTTCACTTTCTTATTCATTATGGTGATTGCCATTACGGCGTTTAACCGAGCACCGCTCAAGGCTTATTTGCAACAATATGGAGTACCAGATGATGGGTTTTGCGCTCATCTTTGTTGTGGAAGCGGATCCAGCATTCCGCTTCAAGGTATTTTATTAGTGGTTCACCTTTCCGGCGGTCGATGGAACAGATCATTTGTTTCACAAGTATACTGCCCCGGCAACACTGCGGGAATATTGACCTTATAGATCTCTTGAAGTTCCAGCTTGGCAACCCCAAATACGGTTTAATGACACCCTTCCTCACCCCCTTACACCGGCCCGTTTAGGCCCTTTGTCTATTGATGGGGCCACTTGGGCCGTTTTGGCTGGGTACACCCCTCAACCAACTTACCTCACTGCTGTAGTTGCATACCTGCACGTATTACACCCTTCTTTAATACGTATACATCGAGCGGTTATTCAATACATTTTGCGCATCTTCCAGGTGGGACAAACTGGCGTTCCTGTGCAACCACCTGCACCTGGTGTTGTGACCATCAGTCCGTTGATTATTAATTCTGTGATGGGCAAGCATCCCCAAAATAAGGATCACCTTCCTTATTGGCTTGCCGAGAAATTTGGGCAATTCGAAGCTGTCTTTCCTAATATCACACCTGTAAAGAAACACAGGATTTTGACAATATGTCTACGAAAAATGTGATTTGAGAATTCGCTAATTGTAACACTTGGAGTAAAGTGTTTGCAGAGGTATATTCAATGTGTTTCGGCACCCACTCAATTACTGTTCTCCCATCCGTGATCAAACGTGTTCAGGATGAACATGGGGCGGAAGCGGGCCCTGGAGCTGGGAATGAGATTGGTGGGGGGAGTTCGAGATTATTTGCGATATGATCCTTGCAAATGTTAAAGGTGATGCTTTGAGCTTTCAAGTGGCGCACTGCTTGGAGGCTGTGGCAGGTGCAGACAAGCAACGCGAATTCCCAAAGATTATTGCTAAAGCTAATAAAACCATAGTGCGCAATAGTCTGGGAATCAAACTTTTTACTCAACCACAAATACAAACTCAAACACAAGGTCAACAAAAGGCCATGGCTGATAAAGATGGGCGCCCGTTCTTTCCTAAAACAAACTGACAAAATAAAAAACAGGGGCAGCAACAGCAGAAGCAGGGTTCGCGTGCTGGTTCACCGACACCCAAGTCTTCTGAGCGTACTTATGATTTGAGCAATCTCGCGAAAATTAAGACTCCTGATAGATTTCAAGTCCCTGATCAGCGTTCTCCTCATTCTTTACAGGGCACACCAGGCTCACAAGTCGGTGGTGGAGATTGCCAGGATTGTGGCAAAGGTCCGACCACACAAAAGGGACGACATCTACCTTGACAGTTTGACGTTAAAGCCAAACAAGAGGACCTGCCTTGTTTTAGACCACTGTTTCAGAAGAAGAAGGTTGCTGCTTTAACAGCGAAGTATGCCTCAGACGGTGAGAACACTTCTTTTAGATTGGACTTGGGTGGTGACTACTTGACAGCGCAGCGGAGGTTACCATAATGCGGGAGGCACTGCGTCCCTGTCTGGAGGCAACAGCAACTGAAACTTTCATTACAGTAGAGATTATATGGATATAGGATACTAGAGTTGGCACCCCGGATAGACTATATGACATTGTCTTCCAAACTGAAGGTGATATACAGCGTACAATCACAGCGTTTTTGGGGGAAAATGTGACATCCTCTTATGAGATTTTGATGGCGGAGGCGGATTGGCCTCCACCATTTGTGCTAGCTGCCCCTAGAGGAGAAGACGTGATACTTCCTAGTTTTTTACGTTACATCCCTGATGAACATGCAAAAGCTTTTGCATCTGAGTGGGCACTGGCCCTTGCCCCGGCAGCGTACCGTAATCAAGTGGGCTGGGATAAAGATTCCCTGGCACATGAGATCGCACTACGGTCTATGCTACAGCCACAACCGTAATATCCAATCAAACGAGAAGCCAAGGCTCCCGTTTGTGATATTCTGACTTGGGTAGAGTATCAAGGAGTGACTGAATCCTGCATATCACCAATTAATAATCCTCTTTTTCAGGCATTAAACCCTCGCGGATCGTATTGCATGGTCTTAAATCATTGAAATTTGATTAGTCATTGTCGTACATTTGGGGTACAAAACCCACAGCTCTGCGTTAGTGAACACACTAATTCACAAAAAATACAAAACTAGCCTGGACATATCCAATGGTTTCTATAGTCACAACTTGGCTCCTGAGAGCATTGACTGGACAGCATTACTGCCATCGGATATCAGAAAAAATGTACACGTTTGCCTATGGGCCGCCGCATTCTGAATGCACTGAAGCCTGTGCATGCACTTTTCAGTAGCACCCAAATATAAAACATTTCCATAGTCCAGATTAGAGGTGACCAATGCATGGACTAGGGTTTTCCTGGCAGATATGGGAAGTACATTTAGAGTCTTCCGTAATATGCGTCGTACTCCAAAGCATTTCCCGGCTACCTTATTTGTCTGAGCCTCGAAGGAGAGATTAGAATCTAACCACACCCCTAAGTTCTTAACCAGAGTACTGGAGGGGGAGGGGAGTGGGGCCTAGTGATTGTGGCCACCACGCCGATGACCAAATGGAGGGCGAATTCCCTACCACTAGAATTTCCGTCTTACTGCCATTTAACCATAAGGATAGATCTCGAAGACAGGAGGTGAGATTTGTGGCAGATGTCAAGGAGGATTGCGACAATGAAACCACCAATTGTGTCATCCACATATGCAACAATAGTGATGTTATACTTTTCTACCACCTTAGCCAATGGGGCCATGTACAAGTTAAAGAGAGTAGGGCTCAATATGGAGCCCTGAGAAACCCCATGAGATAGTAGAGTGCTTTTAGAATAGTGAGGGCGTTGGACCACTTAAAAGCTCTAGCAAAAAGGAAGTCATGTATTTGAATGACTGTTTTTTTCGAGTCCTCCTTCACTGAGCCGCTGTAAAAGAACGGTTAGAAATGGGATCTCTGGTTGGCTAAGGCTTGCGCCAAAGCCAGGCAGAGACCACCACTCTAGTCAGGACTTGGGAGTTACACGCCAAAGATATCCCCTGCTCACCCCCTTGGTAGCTTGGCACAAGCAGTCAGGCTTATCCCGGAGGCAATGTGTAAAGTGTTTGCGCAACACACACACAGCAGCAACACACTAGGCACACCACAAAAGGAACTCCACACAAGGTTATATATAAAAATTGCCTTTGTATTACTATAAACACATTAGATCATAATCACACAATTTACACTGTGCCAACTGGCACTGGGCAGTATCTACAGGGGATTATATACACCTGACAGGGCCAATTGGCCCACTGTCAGAACAATCACAAATCACCAATTGAAAATGTCGCACAAATAATAAATGTAGAGCACAAAAAGTAACTACTGGTAAAAGTTAGGAACACACTATGCAATAATAATCCCATTCGGCATAAATCACACAGTGAAACAATCTCACTAGCATAATATGCAAAACAACCTCCTAATCAAAAAAGATTTAGAGGTTAAAAACAGGGTGCATAAATACATTACGCATACATCACATTCGGCATCATGTAATTACCATCATGAACACAGTATGCCCCAATCGGGGGCACAACACCTGTAAACTGGCCCCAGGCCAACTGGCCTCTCACAGGGTTCCAACACCCTATGTCCAACAGTCAGGGCGCGCTGCCTAGGCAGCGAAAGTCACGGGTGCGCAATCTGCTCAGGCCTAAACGTGGCAGCTGCCCACTACTTGCTGGGCAGCTGTAAAATGAGCAGGGGCACCAGTGTGCCTTCTGAGCCCCTCTCTGGGACTCTAACAAAATTAATGTGCCCCAAACGTTGCAGCTGCCTGCGCTCTCGCAGGGCAGATGTGACCAAAATGTGCCAATACAGTCAGGCACTCACGGTGCCTCTTTGGCCCCACTGGGATTCAAAGACCACTATGGCCCTCCGTTGCAGCTGCCCACTGTCAGGCGAGGCAGTTGTGATGACAAAAAATAATAATAGGGAAATAAGCACTGGCATTCTCTGTGGCTCATGAGACCCACTCTGGGACTCTGTCAAGCAAATAGCCCCCAAAGCAAATCTGCACGGGCACCACTGTGGGAGACCCACTCGGGGGACTCATGGAAACACTTGCCCCCAACATTGGAGCGGCCCACTCTCCTGAGGGGCCGCTCTGTAAATATGCACTCCCAGGCTGGAACCCGGGGCTCTCCTCGGGCCACGGGAGCCCCGGCCACGTTGTTACTGCAGGGGGGGTGCACCGGCAACGAGCCTTCACACACCCCCCTCCCAACTGTGTCCCACTCACTGGGCTGTATTGGCTGCTCCTCGGGTTGGGTCCCCTCTCTCTCTCTCTTTAGGAACCTGCAGGGCTCCCAACTCACGCAGGAGCCCTGCTCAGGAAGTCGCCGCCGCCATCCTCAATCTCCCGGTCTCCTGTGGCGGTTGAGGAATCTGCATATGGGGCTCTCATCTCTCCACAGGGAGCCCCCACCGTACGGAGCGAAGTCTCCAGTCCGCTATCTGCCGCTTCTTCTCTGGTCCCAGGAGCGCGGGGTGGTCTCCCGTCCACTGCCTGCTTCTTCTTGTGGCATGCGGGGCTCCCCCCTCCTCACGGGAGCCCCACTATGTCCCAGGCCACTACTTCCGTTTACTCTTTTCTTGCGGCCCCGCCCACATCACAACACAGGTTGCCTGGCTTCCTGTTTCTTCCGGGTCGCAGCAGTGATTTTGTTTTCGATCTGGGCAATGCGGGGTAGGCTCCCGCTTTATAGTAAAGCACCGAAGCGGAGTGGCAATTGATAAATAAATAATAAAGCGGGGTGGGCACCCGCTTTCCTTTATGCACAAAGTGGGGTTGGCTCCCGTGATGGAGGCATAAATGAGGAGGAATCCCTTTTTAAAATGCTTGCAGCTCCGTGCTGCAATTAAAAATAGTCAAGGTCGGGGGGCGTGGCTTGGACGCCGAGGAAGATGGCGGTTTAGAGCGTCTCTCCTCCCGTCACGAGCGTCTTCAACAAGAATTGGAACGCTTTCATGGGCTTACAGCTGGGATGTGACCGAAGATTCAAGCGTCGGATCACTCCCTGACTGTAATGCGCTGGCCTGCGTGTTTGGAGCTGCAGCGGATCAAGAGCTGCACCGAGTGAGGCTTCGGACGTCGGCGATGGCAACGTGACTGAGGGAAGGAAAGCGGAGCGCGATTTGAGCCCCTCCGGAGCGCGACAAGACAACATAAGAGGGACTGAAAGTAGGTGGGCGCATCTACAGAAACCATCGCACCAGGGCTGGCAGCTGTGTTTGCTGATCGCGTGAGTGCAGTGCAGTGCGACCGGCCATGCCGAGGCTTCCCTGACCTTTACCAAGATGGCGGCCGCCACTCGGTAATGCCTAAAAAACGAGGCAAAAACGAGGCAAAGTATCTATCACATTAAATCTGCCCAAATCAGCGGGTTTTTCAAGCTAAGCAAGCTAGGCAAGCATTGTTTACTGACAATTGACATTGGAGAAGAGATCCAGATACTCAAGAAATGGTCAGGGGGAGATGACTGTTGCTACGCTGTGTACTAGGAGGACAGACCATTAATCTACTCACAGTGGCTCCCTAATGCTCCAGTCACAGCAATCATCACGTGCAATTAGTGAATGAATGGATGGGACGCTCTGTTCCTCAGATGCCTTTTGGGAAGGATCGTTAGTGTCATTACTATCTGTGACCTGGTTTTCTGGCAATCTCCTACTTAAGCTAGTGCTATCTATTTTTTGCGCCACGTGAGTGCCGAAGGGGAGCTTTTCAGTCGCTGCCCAACCTTCTAAGCATCCCAGGAAAGATCAAGTGGCTGCAATGAATACCAAGGATCAGGGAACCCTTAAGAGATTTAAAACAAACAACTCGAACCCGGGATCACCAGACAAACCAAGGAATGTCCCTACAGACGCACTAGACATGATATTAAATAGGCTAGACGAAGTGAAGGACCTAGCCAAGACCACTAAAGAGGAAGTAGTGGCGATCCGTCAAGATATCCGTGATACTAATGCGCGCCTAACAGAAACAGAATCCCGGATCAGTCGCCTGGAAGACATAGAGGCTAAAACTTCGACGGCCCTGAAACACCTACACATCTCCTCTGACCAGATAACTAGACGACTGGCCGAGTTGGAAGACAGGAACAGGAGGGGGAACTTACGCATTTTTGGAATTGCGGAAGGTTCAGAAGAATCGGAAAGCTCATGCATTAAGTTCTTGGAGTCCTGGTTCGCTAAAGCCACGAACATGACCTTTACAAACCCTCTTGAATTTGACAGAGCGCATAGAGTCCCAAGAAGAATCACTAAAACGCAGAGAGGACCAAGGCCAATAGTATGCAAACCATTACGCTACCAGCACGTGGAGCAAATCCTAGCCTTCGTGAGGAAGCACAACCATATTCTGTGGAAAGACTCCAAAGTATACATTTCTCAGGACTACAGTAAAGAGACCGTAGAAATAAGGAAGGCCTTCCTTGCCCTACGTCCGCAACTGTCAACGAAGGGATACCAATTTGGATTTGCGGGTCCAGCAAAGTATAGGGTGACAATACGAGGAACGTCTCACTACTTCACGGACCCCATGAGGCTCAAGCGTATGCTTGAAGACGTGGAAGAACGAGATATGGAACGCGACATGGAAACTAATAACCCGAATGGTCTGACAGCCTCGGCTTCAGCTTCAGGGTACAAATGAACACGTCTGGGTTTTAGTACTCCCATCAAGTTCTCTATGCTCTGTTCGTGTTACAAGTCTAATGGTCTTGTCTGTGGTGAGGTTTAAAGTTTATGGAAGACATCCTGCACTGGGAAATTATGGTACCCTGAAAATGTGGTGCAAGGGGCTGAACTAAAGCTTTCTCCACTTTACTTCACTTTACTTCTCTTGTTTTGTCGACTCCACTGGGGTGGTGGATAGTGAGATATAAATTGCAACGTGTTGCTTAACTCCAGTCTCCGGCGCACTGGCAGGTTACTCGCAGTAGATCGGATTATGCTCCGGCAGCATTGAAAACTCTCTGGCTAAGGGAATGTTTGTTAATGACCTATTGTTTTTCCTTAGGTTATTTAGGTCACTCACCGCTGATGCGTTGTCTTAGAAACTGCCTTTTATGGAGGATATGATGCTATAATATCTTACAAAGAAGCATGTTGCTGTATTACCAGATTTCTGTTCAGATTTCTGTTCGATGACCAGTAGGCGCTCAGGAATTTTTCCGATTTATAATGTTTATACGCACTTGTGTTATGCATAATAGTTCCAATGTCTGTACATGACTAGTTTAGACGGGAGGGTTACTGCGGTTTTCCTCACGTCGCCATGCTTCTGTTCTACAGTTGGGGTGGGTGGGGTGGGGGGCTGTGGGGGTTTGGGGGGGATGGGTGTTGTGTTTTATGGTCCGTGTTTTTTTCTCTTATGTCTCCTTTATTCTATTCCACTCCTCTTCTTCTAATCTCTGTACCACTTCTCTCTTTTCTATCTCTTCTTTCTCTTCCTTCTCTTCTGGCCTGCCTCTTCATTCTTGATTGGACAAGTTGTATCATGCATACGATGTGTTTGTATGATTGTACTCAGGCAACTCGTGATATATCCCTAGGCACACGAATGTGTATTAATGATTGTCGACCGTTTTCCATCATATGGAGCAAAAAAGTGTGTTCTTTGCATAATACACCGAGTAGGATGTCTTTCCTTGGTTCTCATGGAATAACCATGATACATATACTACTGTAAATGTCACATCCACCACTGTCCACTCCACTTGGTACAACCTCACTTGATCGATTGAAAATTCTGTCCATGAATGTTAAGGGTCTGAATCAGCCCGTTAAAAAACAAAAGATATTAGATTATCTGCGTAGGCAGAAGGGGGACATTGTGCTACTGCAAGAGACCAAGTTAGATGTTAAACAATTCTACACTCTGCGCAACAAGTTTTATTCAGAGGTTGTAGGATCTAGCGCACTCGGTAAAAAGAATGGAGTTCTGGTTTTATTGTCAAAAAAGTCCAAGGTAAAATTACTGTCATCCTCATCTGATGAAAAAGGTCGCTGGGTCACGGTGAAACTTTCTAGGGACAACACGGAATTCTTTGTGACTAACGTTTACGCACCTAATACTAATGATTTAGAATTTTGGCAGGATTTGGTCAAGCAGATTGCAACAATACCCGATACGGCGGTACATATCATTGGGGGTGATTTTAATCTTCCACTTGACCCAGCCTTAGATAGGGATTCTAAGTGTGCATTCAAACCCAACAAGTCACATAATGCCTTCATCAAATTTTGTCAACAATTTCATTTAATTGATGCTTGGAGAATTCAAAACCCTACAGATAGGGATTACACCTTTTACTCTTCCCCTCATGATTCGTTCTCCCGCATAGATTACATTTTCATTACACAAAATGGCGTCGCAAGGATAGAGGATACATCAATTGAACCAAGGGTACTGTCGGACCACTCATGTATATCTCTATCCATCAGTAACACTAAACCATCACCTAAACAAACGTCTTGGAGATTCAATGAAGAAAACCTACACAAAGAACAACATAGAACGGAAATTTTGGCAGCTATTAGATCTTATTTGGAGATTAATGCGAGAGGGGACACTTCAGACCTAGTGCGATGGGAGGCTCTAAAGAGTACAATAAGGGGAGTGTGCATCAAAATCCGTTCAGCAATGAACAGAAACTGTAATGCAAAACTGGAGGGGCTGGAGGCTGAGATAGCTGCCTTAGAGAACAAACACCAAATGACAAGGGACCGGGAAACGCTAAATACCATGACCAACAAGAAGTACGAATATAACAAGCTAGTGAGCGAAAGGGCAGGGGTATGGCTGGATAGGTAGCGAAGGTTTAAGCTATGTGAATCTAATAAAGCCGGTAAGAGCCTGGCGGCATATTTAAAATTCAAAGTGCAAAGGAATGCTATTAATGTTATCAGGGACTCGGCGGGAGTAGCTCACTCGGACCCCCAAAAAATTACTGAGGTCTTTAAAGACTTTTACGAGGACTTATACGCTAAAAACAAATTGGTAGATGAAGATAAGATTCAGGAATACCTACAGAAGTGTGAATTACCAAAGTTAAAACCTGACCAACAACTTAGTCTTAATGAGCCGATCTCAGCTAAAGAGGTGCAAACAGCGATCAGTAGATTGAAATGTGGAAAGGCACCGGGGCCCGATGGCTTTACGGCTAAATTTTATAAAAGCTTTGCGGCAGATCTGGTTGAACCTCTTTTGAACCTCTTTCATGAGTTTACGGAGTCGGGGGAGGTGAAGGGCACATTGGCAGAAGCGACTATCGCAGTCTTACCCAAGGACGGCAAAGACCCGTCGTTACCAAAGAATTATAGGCCGATTTCCCTGATTAATCTGGACTGTAAAGTGCTAGCCATGATCCTGTCAGCCCGGTTGCAAAAAGTCCTTCCTTCCCTCGTACACCCGTCTCAAGCGGGTTTCTTAAAACATAGATTGTCTAGTGACAACACTAGAGTATTAGCCCATGCCCTAGAGAAAGCAAAAATCTTGAAAACTCCCACACTAGATGCAGAGAAAGCCTTCGACAAGGTAGATTGGTCCTTCCTTGAGGCAGTTTTGCACAACTTCAATCTAGGAAAGATGTTTACTAAGCTTGTAATGGCTCTGTATGCCGGCCCTACTGCTAAGGTCAGAGCGGGTGGTTCCTTCTCTTCCTCTTTTTGTTTACAACAAGGGACGAGACAAGGTTGCCCGTTATCACCATCTCTGTTCTTACTAGCAATAGAACCCTTTCTTTGGCATATTAGACATAATGACGCCATTGCTGGGATCCCATTTGAGGACTGTACTGTGAAATTGACTGCATATGCTGATGATGTGCTGATACTAACGGAAAAAGCTGACGAGGCTATCCCAGCCTTGATGGACACAATTGAGGGGTTTTCTAGAGTATCAGGATATAAACTGAATAAAGATAAAACAGAAGTTAAGCTACTAAACAACATCGGGGGTAAAGAAATCCTGGGATCATCCGGTCTCACTTGGCAACCAAAAGCTTTTAAATATTTGGGCCTAGATTTCGAGAAGGACTTGATTACAACTCTGAAATTAAATGAAGACTTAACGTTAAAAAAGATATCCACGCTGCTAGATAGCTGGTCACCTAAATATTTGTCCTGGTGGGGTAGGGTTGAGACTCTTAAAATGATGTGCACGCCTCTAGTCAATTATCTAGCTTGCATGCTTACCATGACCTTTTCAGAGGAATTCATCAAGAAGGTGGACAGGCTGTTCGGGGAGTTCCTGTGGCGAGGGAAAAAAGCCAGGGTATCACTAAAGAAGCTGCAACTAGCAAAAGATAAGGGCGGCCTGGGCCTGCCCTCGTTCAGGAACTACCAAACAGCCTTCCTCTGCAAGCAGGGATCCCTCTGGCTGGTTGATGATACATCCTACACTCCAGTATGGCTAACTATTGAACGTTCACTAATGACACATGCACCCCTCTCGGCTCTCCTCACCATGGACTTGGCCCATGTACCCCACTCTAAATACATCCTACTTAATACTAGAAGAGCACTCCTCCGACTCGACCAGTCCCATAAAACTGCTTTGGTGTTCAAGAGATCCACCCTGCTCTCATTATGGCATAATCCTATGCTCCGGATAGAGGGGAAGACCCTTTTCTGGGAACTATGGGCTGCAAAAGGTATACACATAGTGAACGACCTCTATGATAATGGTAAGCCATTACCCTTTTCGACATTGCAAGAAAAATTTGATTTACCACCCATAGAATTCTACCAGTTCCTGAAACTAAAAGCTGCTATCTCCAAATGCTCCCTCAATAAAGACTCGCCCTGGCTGGTGACCCGCCTCCAGCATTGTACCATGCTGATCATTTTGTTTCCAAAATATATAAACTACTCCTCCCCCTGCCCAAGAAACCACATAGGGTGACCGAAAGTAAGTGGGAGTTGGAGCCTAACTCCACTGGCATTGTGTTAGACTGGGAGGTGATACACAACACTGCTCTAACAAACAAGATATCCCCGATCCTGTGTCAAACGAAGTATATGTTGTTAAATAGAGTGTTCTGGACTCCTCAGAGATTGTTTAAATGTAAACTGAGGGATACGCCTAACTGTTGGAACTGTCAAGAAGCACCTGGTGGAGCTCGCGACCGAGATGGCCGCGTTTTAGCTCGGCTCCGTTCAACCGCCTGTTTCTCTTCGTTTATCCTGTATTACTCCTGCCCCGGGAAGCCCTCCTTGCTGTGTGTCGGTATTCAAGTCGCTTCGCGGACACTTACCCGTTGCTCCGGTGATCCTGAGTGCTGTCGATCCTGTGCAGCGATCTCGCTCGGAGCCTCCGGGGCGGACTGGCCGGACCTCATCGCGACGCCGGGACGTGACGGAGCATGATGCTCGGCCCTTGCTGGCGCTGTGGAGCTGGACGCGGAGGCTGATGTGCGAATTGGCCGGCTGTGCCTGTTGGCGACCCGACTGGCCTGGGCCCAGAGGTACGAACGCTGCCCCTCGCGGGAGAGCCTACTCCATCGTCCGGCTGGGTCCCCCTTCTGTTCCCCGGCCCGGCCATTTTGAATTTTTCCGCCCGGGCTCGGAGAACGGGGCCGGCGGCACGGGGGGACCGACGGATATCCTTCTTCTGTTGGCTCTCCTTCCTGCCTTGGGGCGCCTTGCCGCAGTTCGGCTGACCTTCTTTTGCTCTGGTGTTACCCCGGCCGGGGTCCCCGACGACCGAGGACTTGCTGGGCTCCTAAGATGGCGGCCGGCCCTGGGAGTCTCTGCCGGGCCTGGGCGAGCACTGGGGGCCCGCCGCATGGCCCAGATGTCGGATCTTGTACAGAGTTTTCTACGCTTCAAGTTGTCCTGGATGCACTGAACTCCTGGCGGACTACCATGGCTGCGCCCGTTTCCGCTGTGGGGGCGGACCCTCATTTTGAACTGCGCGGGCCCCCGACATCGGGTCTGGCCTCCTCGTTGCTGGTTGCGGCTGGTGTGCTCCTGGACTCTGTCCCCCCGGCGGGGACCGCATCCGTGGGTCGGAGAGTCTCCGGCGCCCCTCTTCATCCTGTCCGGGTGCCTCGGCCGCTGGTCTGCGGTCCGCTTATATCCTGGCCTGGCCTCGATGATCTTTCCAGTTTTTCTTCGCGTCGACTCCCCGGCCTAGAAGCATGTGCCGGCCCGGCTGGGCTTGCCTCGTTCGCACTGTCCTTGGAACTCAGCCTGCGATGCGACTGTTGTGTTATGCCTTTCCTGGACCTTCAGTATTTTCTTTCACGTTTCTTCTTAGGACTGCCGCGGAACTTACTCCTGTGCCCTGTGTCCCTCACTGTTTGCTCCTTGTTTGTTCGGATGGTTACAACTTTGGACAAAAGCGGACAGGGCTGACACTATTTTTATATGCGGTAGTCTTGCTTCTTTTGATATGTGACTGACAAGTGCTGTTGTGATGTTGTGTACTCTCATGGGACTCCTGAAACTTATCCTAATATCATTGACTTTCCGTGGGCTCTACTTCTCCTTTGTAGCAGGTGGCGGGATGGAAGCAGATGATACTGTTTTTTCGCCCTCCCCCCGTGTGCGCTGTTCTTTCCTTTCCCCTGTCCCTTCCCTTTTGTCTTTGTTTCTACCCTGTTTCTTTCTTCTACATTTCGGGTTCTATTTAGGGCGACAGGCACGCTGCCGGGGGGTAGGCCGTAGCCCTCTGCAGGGGTGTAGGGAGGGCTTGTGGGGTGGGTGGGAGGGTCTGTTGTTGTTTTTGGAGGGGGCTTCTTTCTCCTCCTCTTTTACTCCCTTATTGGTTCTATGGCCCTTGTGTATCCCCTTTTTCGGGGCTCTGTCTCGCCGTCTATCCCCCTGGTGTCTTTCTGGTGTATTTCTCCGGTATTACAAAGATGGTGATTTGCTATGTTTGTTTTCCTATTTTGTGATCGATTTTGTACCGGAATTTTGTTTTTCCTGTTTTGTCACCTGGGGGCGGGTGTTTGGGTTGGGGTCCCTTCCTTTTCTTTTTCCCCCTTTTCCCTTCCCCCTCCCCCCCCCCCTTTCGTGGGGTTTTCTTCTACATGGGGGTGCGTTTCGTATTGTTTTGTTATTTGGGTCCTTTATTGTGCTGATTGGTGGGATGGGTGGTGGCTGCGGTGGGCGGGCAGTGGACGGTGTGCGCAGTTGCCTTTCCTCATGCCCGTTGTTTTGCCCGGTACTTATTGGTATACCTCTGTCGTATTTGCTTCTCCTGTGTCTTTAAGATCGCTGTGTTGCTGCCCGCCGCGACCCCGCCCCTCTGGTTTGTTTCCCGGCCCACTATGCTCCTGACCTCCCAATCTCGTTCTTTTTAAAAGAAAACTACCTTTCTCTTTGTTTGCTCCTGAGACTGCTCTAAGATGCTTGTTCTTTCCCCTGATTCGTTGCCTTTGTATACTGTGGCAATTGGTATATGACTCCTGATACTTTTGCTATGTGGTGGCCAGCCCTGGTGGGTTGTAGGCCCGTATTTGTGAGCTTTCTCTGTCCAATAAAGGTTTTCAAAAAAAAAAAAAAAAAAAAAAAAAAAGAAGCACCTGGTGACTTAGCACACATGCTTTTCAATTGTTCCCTATTGCGGCCATTTTGGAGTAAAATATTTAAATATATTCAACAAGTGCTTGGAATCACACCTACCCAAGAATTTATATGTGTCATTTTGGGCCCTCTGGAGGCGCAATTGCCGGACATTCATGACAGACAACTGCTTGATATTATGCTGACATTGGCGTGTAAGGTCATACTTTACAAATGGAAAGACTTTGCTGGAGTCAGCTTCAAAATGTGGCTAGAATGGCTCTCCTTCTTAAGAGGGGCGGACAATCCTGCACTACAGTCAGCCACTTGGAAGCCCTCAAACTCCAAACTCTGGACATCCCTGGATGCGTCATCCTCCCACTTTGAACCCCCGTGAAGCGCATCCCAACAGTTAGCTTCCCAGTAAGGGATCTATATAGTATTTGGTGTGTTTGATTATATATGCCTACTGTATATTTCCCGTCACGCATGCAGCGTGTCAGGTCTGGGTAAACCAGTTGCTATTGCTCTATGGATACACCTGTCCTCTTTTCTTCTCTTCTTCTCTTATCTTCTCTTCTCTTCCCACTCTCTCTCGCCTTTTCTCTCCTCTCTTTCCCTCTTTCTCTCTCCCCCTGATTTGCTTTTGATTAGTGTAAGCGTCCTTATGCCAACATTTTTGCCCATTTGTATACTGTAAGACTTCTTGTATTGTCTTTATTTTCTTTTTATTCTTCAATAAAAAAGATTTGAATTAAAAAAATAAAAATAGTCAAGGTCTGCATAAAAGCGCTTCAAGGCGCTAGGTGCTGCAAAGTCTTTGCAAATACAAAAAGAAAGAGTCCTTGGGGCTGGGGGACCCAGCAAAGCGCAGCCAGGCAGGCCAGCACGCAGGGACCCTCACGAAGCAGCAGCTGAGTACCGTGGCAGTTCCTCCGGGCAGCGTGCCCCCTCAAGAACACAAGCCCAACAGAGAACAATTTCATGGGGGGGGGGGAGGGTCACAGCTCCTTCTTATATACCCATCTTTCCTTTGTCACATAGAACATGGTTTAGGGAAAAACCAGATGCAACTGGTTTGGGGGAGCTTTGGAGCACTTGGTTGTGCTCAGTCCCTTTGTCAGGTGGGGGCTAGGTGCTCAGACGCACCACAGGGGTTGGAGCCAGCATTGTGGAGGGAAGGCACAGCCCTATTCAGGTCCCAGGTGCAACTCCTCCCTCACATCTACATGCAGACCTCCCAATTCACCACCGGGTAAACCCATCCTGGCTCCTGGAGCCAAGCACACCATCCAGCCCCTGTCAATCACAAGCCAGACATGCACTCAACATCAGGCAGGCAGACACAGTACACAGAAATGCCAACTTCTAAAAGTGGCACTTCACAAGTCACAATAAATCTGCGCACACCATTGCGCAGGATTTATTCACACGAGTTTGCACATACCAAACTCGCCCCTGAATTCCTCTCACACCAGGAATTACCATGGACACATATATCCACCATGCATTCCTATGGGAGGGCAGGCCAATCTCACCACATGCACTCAGAGTGCGCACACACTTTACACTGGGCCACAGTGTTAAAGTGCGCAGAGGCTAAAAACAACTAACATCAGGTCACATTAAAAGGCAAAACGTTTAGGGGTGAACCTGCCAAGTCCAACAAGAACTTTATGCGATACAGTGTCAAAAGGCGCACTGAGATCCAAAAGGATCAGTGCGACTGTCTGGCCTTCATCTACAACTTTACGAATAGTCTCGGTTGACAAAAGCAGGGTCGATTCTGTGGAGTAAGTAGCCCTAAAGCCAGACTGCATAGGGTCTTGTTCTTGCTCTTGAATTTGCTGATCCTAATGTGAATACTCTTCTTGTATGCGATTCTTACTACTGTATTCAGTCTTTTAATGACAACTTGTTCTTTTGGTCACAAAATAACTATAGAGACTCTAAAGGCAGCGAAATAAAGCATAAATTGCTTTGGGTTCGAGTGGCGGAACTTAAAAAACGTCTCCCCCTCACGCAGGTTATCCATACTCTTGGCCAGCAGCGTGTGGGAGCACTTGCTCGTGGTAATTCTTTAGCTGATGAAGCGGCCAGGTTTACAGTAGCCACGTGTTCCGTTGCAGCAGTTACAAGGTCCATGACTAAGATTAATAATGACATTTTGGCAGCTATAGCGGCTACGAAGGATGGAACTGCTCCTCCGCAGGGTTTCCCTTCGAAGTATTCTTATCATTTATCTCCCGAACAATTTCCTTAAGCTACAGTTCCAACTGTTGCAGATCAGCCAATTCCCAACAAGGACCGCAGACCTGCTTTGATCATTGCCGCACACAAGGGAATGGCTTCTGCACATGCCGAAGTGTCCGCGACAGATTCTATTTCACAGCGACATAACTGGTGGCGTGGTTTATATAAACAGACGTGTAATTATGTGCTTTCGTGTGACATTTGTCATCAAATTAAGCCATCTACAGTATCACACCCACCACAAACACAACTATGTATTTCCAATCAGCCATTTGGCTGTGTATATCTTGATCACTGCTATCCGTTCTCTTTGGATACTGCATACAAATATGTATTGCTTGCAGTTGATTCGTGCAGTAGATTCCTTTGGGCTTGGCCACAAAGCAGTGCGGACGCTCGAAATGTCGATTTGCGTGTTTTTATCGAATGTTTGCCTGTAGCATCTTTCATTCTGACCAAGGTACAGTGTACGCCTCCAAGGCGTACAATGACGCAAGGATGTCAATGGAGGTGCAGGTGCAGTTTTCGTCACCATATAGGCCTGAGGGCAATTCCATAGTGGAGCGAATAAAAAGGGACTTAAAGAATTCTTTTGACAGCTAGAGTTTTAGGGATTGGCAGGAACTGGCTAGCCCACTTGTATGGGGTTTAACGTGCACTTTATAATCTCACTAGAAGATATATGAGTCGGCGGACCCCATACGAAATGCTCATTAAAGAATTTGGTCCCTCTTATCGTACCTCGGTTCCAGCGCTTGGATTAAAGGGTACTCGTTCAGTCATTTTTCCATCTCTACCTGGCTGCAAAGAGAACAGATACATCTCAGTGGACAATGTTAAGTTACACCGTCTGGCCGATTCTGATTAGTGTCACGCCTGCAGTTTCGTGCAACACAATTTCATTAAATCCGATTACTTCATCGTCTTCCACCAGTGCCCGTGAGGTTGAGGGAGTGATGGACACTGCTGATGACCTTACACCTGTTCTGCCTCCATCATCCAATACAGACGTTGAGTAAAATTACCCTACAGATTAGTCCAATACTGAAATGCAGGACATTCCTCAACAACATCATGCTGATCCTACCCGGCCACCTCTTATTAACATGATCAAACTTTTGTGAACGTTTCCTGTTGCAGATGGCATTTTTTGCGATAAGGTGCCTTTCGAAAATTATGGTCCGACGGAAGTGCTTAACATACCGGAAGTGCTTAACATACCAAACATGTTTCGCGTCTCCTTATGAGATGTTGTAACAAAGGACATACATTCAGATGATTGGGATGTGCAAGCTGGCATTCATTGTTTTCTGATTTGAAATATTATGCTGCTTTTGATGCAGTAGATTTGCATTTAAATTCTGCCAGTTATGCTGATTTATTCCGTTATCAACATTATGGGCATCGTTACTTACACAAAACAAATACTGCAAGACCGATCTTTAATTTCATACAATGGGAACATTGTCCATCTAAAACATTTCGGGATAAGTTCACTTATTTCACCAATTATAACACGTCTAATCCAGGATCATATTTCTTTAAATTACATTCCTATTTGCAGCCAAAATGTATCCTTATCCATACTAAATTAAACTATTCCACTTCGTTAAGAACCGAATTAGCTAAACAGGGCTAGTACTGGAAAGATAGCCCTGGAAAGATACCATTGATTTAAAATCAATTTGGGGCACTAAAGCTTGGTAGGTTGAAGGCACTGAATCACTGTATCGTGCCTACCTGATTCCGACACAAATTTTATTTTTAAACAACATGGTGCACCAGGCCTGGCAACTGCTAAACATTTGAATATCCCATCCATCCCCTCCTTAGCGGAATATGATGATTGGCGCAAACAGACTAATTACACAATTGATGTGTCACAGACTTTGCTTCGAAATTACACTTTCAATATCTCTGAGATTGACCAATTAGTGGGTTGGTATGGCAAACAAGTTCAAATGCATGTCAATTAAGTTTTTATAATGTAACACTCGGTTTCCAACAATCATGACCTGATCCACGTTTTCCAAATTCACATACAGTCACGACATATTATGTGCGTGAATTGTGCCAACAATGGATGGAGCATTTCTCTTTGTCACCAGTAAAACACTTGTCGCTCTTTATCTAGGGTCCTGGAACCCCTAGAAATAAAAGATTTATTTATGCAGCATACAACGAGGTTTGGAAACTTTCACAGATGGAAGCAGCTTTTCGTCTGCGTCAAATTGATAAGGCAAATTTAGAAAAAGTTCTTGCTGTGGTCGATAATAGTATCAGTACACTGTCCTCACGTATCTACACCTTAGATAATATGGTTTCATCTGTTACTGATATTATTCAGAATGATGTATCTGTGTTGTATCACAGTCATAATCAATTAAGATCTGGGGGGGGACGGGGAGGGGGGACTGGGAAGTTGGTTTTGTTGCTTTACTGTTTGATCGTTGCACCGCATCATCTCCTATATATCATTGGTCATTCACACTATGTCCCCCACAAGGCTCATAACACGCACATATAGAGGCGCCCACTGGGAGACTTAAACATCATTTCCTGGAATGTGCGGGCCTACTCAACAAAGTTAATAGGGGGGCAGTACTAACTCAAGCTAAACGCCACTCCGCGGACGTCTTATTCCTACAAGAGACCCATTTATTGGGCAATAAGGCCCCATGCCTCTGCAGGTTTGGCTACAGTCAGGTCTTCCATTCTGGATTTTCTAGGGGGGTACGGCCGTGCTCATCCATCGCGGAGTCCCCTTCCAAGTCACTCGACAGTCGTTAGACCCTGGGGGCCGATTCACAGTGGTGTCTGGTACCTTGGCGGGGGAGCAGATCACTATGGGGAGCGTATATGCCTCGACCCCCCTGAGCCAGACGTTCGTGGACAGATTGACGCAGCTTTGGGGAGACTTGCCAGTTGGACTGGCTGTTCTTGGGGGTGACTGGAATGATGTCATGGGTCCCATGGACAGGTGGCGGGGGCGCAGCAGTCTACAGTCCATCCCCCCCCAATTCCAGACTTCGTATCCTGACGCAAGCTTTAGGTTGGACTGACACATGGCGGGCCTTCCATCCCTACGAGGCCGGCTTCACATAAGCATCTTCAGTACACCCCACGTTGTCGCGGTTGGATTATATGTTTCTCCCACACAGCTACACACACAGGGTCGCCACCACATCCATCCTCCCGCGAGGTTTATCAGACCATTCACCTACCCAGCTCAAACTCCGCCTGCAGACCGGCCGCCCGTCCTATCGCTGGTGCATGTCACCCTGGTTGCTCCGCGACCCCCAATACCAAGAGGCTCTGTCTCGTGCTACGGCGGACTATTTCGCCACTAATGTAGATTCAGTCCCAGGTTTCGGTATGGGAAGCGTTCAAGCCCACGCTACGTGGCGTCGATATTAGCTATCGCACAGGCGAAAAGAGACGCCGGTCCTTGAGTTGGAGGAGCGCCAGCGCGCCCTCCAAGACTTAGTGGTGGGGGGGTCCGACGTCGGTGCTCGCCGCAACCTGCTTCAGGTCCAGCAGCCGTTACGTCAGCTACTTACAGACTCTGCAAAGGAGGCCTGGTTAGCGACCCAATACCAGATTTATCAGTGGGGGATAATTCCAGTCAAATGCTCCACAGGTCCCAGTCCTGCGGTCATCTTCAGGTGTCTTATGCTCCTCCCCGGAGGCAGTTGTGCAGGTCTTCGCCGATTTTTATGCAGAGTTATACAGCGCCCGGGAAGAGCTCATGGATCCGCTCATCGACGCCTTCCTGGTGGACATCCCGCGAAGCGTCTATCAGACGAGCAGCGGGACGCCCTCGACAAACCCATCTCGCTTGCCGACCTCCAGGCAGCTCTCGCCAATATCCACCTGGGCCGCGTTCCTGGTCCTAACGGGTTCCCGTGCGACTTTCTGCGCCGCCAAATGGGGACCGCCGGGCCCCATCTTCTAGGCGCTCTACATCAGGCGCTCGAGCAGCAGATTCTGCCCCCTGACTGGCGTCACGCTGAAATTGTTGTTTTCCTGAAACCGGGTCGTCCACCGGAGGACCCTGACTCATACCGCCCCATATCCCTGCTGAACTTCAAGCTGAAGTTGTTGGGGAAGGTGTTAGCGGATCGTCTTCGCACCTGTATTCTTGACCTTGTTCACCCGGACCAGTCCAGGTTTATGCCACTGTGCTCTACTAGACATAACATACGACGGGTACATAACGCGGTAGCTGAAGCCCACCGATTGGAACGCCCAGCGGCAGTCCTCCTTGCCGATAATGATAAGGCTTTTGACTCCCTTGGCTGGATGTACCTTTTTTAATTATTGGAGGCGGTGAACCTGGGACCTCGCTTCAGAGCCTATGTTAAATTGCTATACACGGACCTGACGGCCTCGGTGCGGGTGGCCGGGCATCGTTCGGATCCCTTTCATATTTGAAGGGAGACGCGGCAGGGATGCCCTCTCTCCCCGCTCCTCTTCGCCTTAGCGGGCATGGGTGCGCCTGGCCGCGACATATCGAGGCCTGGTCTGGTCCCCGGAATGTGTGGACAAAATTGCATTATATGCGGACGACGCATTCTTCTTCTTCTCTGACACGTGGGTCACTGGCCCAGGAGTTTTGGAGATCCTAGGTGTGTTTGGGGAGACGACGGGGCTCCACGCAAACCTGTCCAAATCTACGCTCATTCCAATATGCGGTGATCAGGGTAACCAGGACTGGGCCTCACAGCTGGTCATAGCCCGGGAGGGGTTTCAATATCTCGGAGTCCACATTACCAGATGCCGCACGATGGCGTGGTTGCTTAACAGTGCGCCTCTGCTTCCGGTGGTTCGCGATGAGACGACGGCGTGGTCCCATCTTCCTCTGTCCCTATATGGCAGGTCCGCGATTTTTAAAATGATGTCCCTACCACGGCTATTATATCGGCTGCAAAATTACCCATACCCAATCCCGGCGTCGTGGTTCCGACAAGTGAACGCGCTCCTAAATGGCTTTCTCTGGGGGGGGCGGGCGGTTCGGGTGGCCCTGGCGACCTGTGTCTAGTATACATACTGCGGGGGCATTGCTGCTTCTGAACTGTGGTCCTACTACTGGGCTTCCCAGCTGCTCGTCATTAATGACTGGTAGCACAACCCCCAGCTACCCGGCGTACGCGGTAGTCTTTTTCGAGGTCCACCCTCTGCTTGATCTCCTTTACAGTAATTCTCCTTCAGGTGCCCTTCCTCGGCCTGCCGCACTGTGATACAGATTTGGCGGAGTGCTTCTAAGACCCTGGGTTGGTGGGGCATGCTTACACGTGAGACCCCCCTCTGGCGGGGCACGTACCTGCGACCGGTTGCGACCCTACCCGGGTTTCGCAGATGGGATGATATTGGAATTTCAACTTTGGGCGATGTAATGCGCGGGCCCACACTTAAATCTTTCCAACGGCTGCAGGAGGAGTTCGACCTACACAAGTCTCAATTCCACAAATACCTTCAGCTTTGCCACGCCCTATCTCCCCTGATCAAGTACCTGACGTCCTTGCCAGAATTCCATCCATTGGAGGGTAGGCTGTTGATGGGGGACCTCGGGGAACATAAAATACGCCAACTCTATCAGACATTGACCACCCATTCCAAGACAAACCTGCATCGGGTGACGATTGGTCAGAGGCCCTCGCTAGCCCCAGGGGTGCTACAGTGTCATCCAGGTACCGCCTAATACAGTTCAAGTACTTACATTAGGTGTATTACACCTGCCTCCAAATGTATGCCAGGGGTCCTCCCCGTTTGTTGCAAATTTCAATAAAATCTTTTAAAAAAAATAATCAATGAAGATCATAGACGTTACAGACTCTCAAAATGGGAAAAGTCCTTTGGAATTATTTAAATGCTTCTGCTTTATTTTTACCATTTAATCTGACTGATAAACAAAGATTTATGCCCATGAAAGATGCTACATATACCATATTACGCATAGGACAGTTAGAACCTTTGCCACTGTCTGTGGAAGAAACGGATTGGGCAGTTTGGTTAATCCATGAGGTTATATATCTCCCTTTCTCTCTGTTTCAATTTAACTCATGTTTGAAACATTTTCTGATAGGCGGCTTTGAACCCCTAGGTAGTGAACCCCTACATGAATTATGGTCCCTTTCATTCACTTACGGATGCCAACGGCAGAATAAGCAAGTTTTCCTGACAGGGCACGACTGCGATTCCACAGTAGGACAATCCTTAGTTTATAAACACGTTCAGTTGCACGGCACGTGTAATATATCAGCGCCTAATCTGGCTTGTTTTTTTTAAAAGGAACTCTCATACCGTCTATAATTACCGCTTTCACTGTGCTTACTAACTGCAGTTATCTTATTTTGAACTACCACGACTGCTGTGGTTTACGGGCTGTGATCCCGTATTTAGTAACTGTTTCACAACGCGTTACTTGTAGCAATGTGCTTTTTCCGTCCCCACATGGAAAAGTAGATAGTTCAATGTGGCCTTCCATTCAAACTTGGAAAACAGATTTAAACAAATTGAGCTGGCTCAAGGCGCTATTGTTTCAACAAGAAGTGGCCCTCAATGTGGCCTTCCATTCAAACTTGGAAAACAGATTTAAACAAATTGAGCTGGCTCAAGGCGCTATTGTTTCAACAAGAAGTGGCCCTCACTTCAGATAGAGAGATCTTCAAGTTGCAGGTGGCTAGAAACTTTAGCGAAATTCAGTCACTTCTGAACACTAACCTCCCACTTCATTTTGGGGAGCTCAAACACCAAATATTTAATGTGTCTGATACCACAGGCCTTGCTAATTTATTTTAACTTGTGGGATCCAGCCTTGCGACTTCTTCTCAGACTATATTTAGAGTAATACCGGCTTTTATTCATTCCTTTTTTTCTAGCGTCTTTGGAGGGTTTCCCTTATTATTGGCGCTTGCTGGTGGAATACTGAACCTTCTGCTCCTACTACACAATGGCTGCTCATCTTGTGGTAATGCACAGACCAGGCCAATTGCAACCGTGATTGAATACAACAACTTTTTGGATTGTTGCCATTAGCGACGCTTAGCATGAGTTATAGATTAACTTTTCGCTTTGCCTACTTCACTTGCCTGCAACCTGTGTTCTACTGTCAGCAGTGTGCTTTCCATTTGGCTTTGGATATATGCCTGTCCAATACGTCATGGAGAGTGCCGGATTTTATCCCGTTAATGGATCCCTTAGAGGCCCATGATCAGGCCTGTTCTGGGAATGGTCACATGGCGCATGCTGCTGCACTTGGGATCTCTCCTGAATGGGATGTCTGCGCGGTGGCGCATACCCCCCTACAATGAAGTTTCATCGAATATCAAGCAAGTTGTCCCAACGTGCTCTTGACAGCATCTCAATACGAGGAGCATGTCTGTTCTTTCGACATACTAAATTGGATGGCGTCCCTTTTTTCAACTAACAATTGGGATGAACACTTGGAACGTATTGCTTTCTTGGGTTCAAGTAATTTCATGGACTTTCCACCACCTTCTTAATCTCGACAAAAACAAATCTCTTTTATAAAACAAAAACAAAAAAAACCATTGTTTTTTTCCAAGAGCTTTTGAACTCCGCTTAAGTTTGAAATCTGTTTTGGTCTTTTTTCGATATACTATGACTTTACCAAGGGGAGGGTGTTATATGGCTGTTAGGGTCATTCTCAACATTGCTAAGCTAGCATGAGCTTTGCTGCCCTGATGCTGCTTTTGCGCATGTTACCACATAACGTTATTTTGTGCCTTTCACATGAGAACTGTCTACTTTTTGTGTTTTCTGCTATTCCTGGAGTTTGGTCTGAACGCTATGGGAAAGGTCGATAAACATGCCCATGTTATTCTGTTCTGGTCAGTCCTTAGCACCTAGACAAAACATGCTATACAGCTGCGTTGCTGAAAACTCATGCTTTCATAATACGGGGACGCTTGTTGTTCACACACACTTGGAGGGAAATCTTTCCTTGGAGAAGAGCTATGCTGTTACAATGATTTAAAGCTACCAGCTAGGCTCTCAGGTATGGGGTCTGTTGACAAAGCCCAGAGATCTTCCTTTATATAGTAAACCGTAGCTTAACAAGGGGAGGGTGGTTAGGCCTTATAGTCAGCCCTTTTTCCACTGTCAATATACAATGACATCCCCCCTTCATATTCTATGGTATTGTAACAATGCTCACTGTGCTAAGTTTATACATTTTGCTGCTGGTAGTGGCTTGTATACTGCATTACAGAGCATGATAGTTAAAATAAACATTTCAAACTATATAGTGACTCTGACAATCCATATTGTGGACAAGTACGAGTGAGTGAGCGAAAGGGTATGTCTTGCTACCGCGATTCCTGAGAGAGTCTGGAGTGTTGTGTTCTGGGTTGTCTAATCATTTGTAGCTTCGTGATTTTGTCGGAGAACAAATGAGACACTATAGATAGTCGGTTTGGGGATTTTGGGCACTAAGGTGGTAGGAAGGTACAACCCCTATACACCGAGGTCCTGTTTTCCTGTGCACGGTTCTGTGTGTGTGCAGAATCCTTGTCTGATAGGAGTGCCATGCGCTGAGGAGTACGAGAATACTCCGGCGTCGTGGGGTGCAGTTCCCACCATACATCCACGAATTGAAAGTTGTGCATAACCTCCCGCAAACCAGCCACCATACTGCCCAACCATGCTGGCTGCCTGTCCAGGTGCCCATCCAACACACAGTTAAAATCCCCATCCCAAAAAACTGGGGATCCTGCATACGGGAGCAACACCATTCCCAGTGCGCTAAAGAAATCCCAGCTGTCAATGTTGGGAGCATAAATATTCATCAGGCACACCTCACGGCCATCCAATATACCATGCAACAATAAGTACGTTCCCTCAACATCTGCCATGTGTTCCCGCAAGTAGAATGGAACTCCTGGGGCCAAACATATCGACATCTGTCTACCGTATGAGAAATAAGTGGCGGAGTACAACAGTTTTGGGCCTCCATCTCCGTGAGATATTTCTTCTGGAGAAAAGCCATGCGAACCCATTTATGGTAGGTGTGCGTGCAATATCGCTTCACAAAGGAGGTAATCCCCCAGTACATTCTAGGACAACTTTTGAATTCCAAGAGATATTGCACATTAGTTCCTCACTCACCCTCCACTTCCCTCCCCCACCCATCAGAGTCCTCCACCACACAGAACCCAATAAAGAATCCTTACTTCTGCTGTTATATTCCATAGTTAGGGCCACATAACGAAGCACCTTTTTTCTTACATGGTTCTATTTTTCAGAAGTAAACTTTGGCACATATGTGCATGCGCGAAGATGTTGGATTAGTTTCCCTGAAACTAAGCTTGTTTACACATATAGCTTCGCACAACATTATCACAATGCCCTGAACATTCTGTATAAGGTCTCTTTTCGCAGTGTGTACAAATGTCACCTCTATCTTCATCCACAGGGCAAAAAAGCTATCTACATATCCACAATATCGCTATTCTATAGGCACATCGCAAGGCTGATTTCTATTATAAAAGATGAGCATCCCAATAGATTATCAGAAAAGGCACTTCAGCTGACACCAAAGACACCACGCAGCAGGTTGACATCTCGTGTGGGGTGTCCAGTTTGTGACTAAGATAGGGTCCTTCATTCTCTCCCACCAGGTAATGCAGTTGGGTCGTCCTTTGGAGGGATTCTTGGCTCTATACCTACACACAAACTCTAGGTAAACTTAGAGTAGGGTTTGCATAGTAGGAGTGCTTTCTATTACTGCCTTGCTTTATGTGCAACTGCAACAAATGATAGACAGAATGCTGAATGATCCAAACATTCTCCCCCAGTCACGAGATCTGGGTTAATTCCATTGTTCTTTTGCCCACTAGAATAAAACTAAACTGCAGCTGACTATATGTTTGGCACCCCAATTTCAATGTCCACAATATTTTAGAGTCCTGTGCCCATAGCCTCCGAGCCGCCCCACTGGAGATCCAGAAGCGTCAAAATGAGAAAAGCATATAGGCAGCACCAGGGATGGAGTCACAACAACCAATATGTTCTATTAAAAAATCTTTAACCTTCATTGGATAAAAACAACAGGTCAACAGCCAAAGCGTTTCGTTCCTTGAATAGGAACTTCGTCAGGGCAAGAGACTTCTGTACCAGACAGGTCCCACTTTCAGAGTCAAAGAAGAGGTCAGCCAAATATTGTAGATTGGATATCAAATCCCGGCCGGAGCAGGTGGTTATCCCTCTAAAGTATCAGTATGACATTCCGATTAGGGTCAGTCGCCTCTGGTAACCCCCTCACAGATATCAAACGGAGTATCACGTAGTTCCGTAACAAGTAGACTTGGAATTGCAGTTAGGATACCACGCTAGCCGGAACACACATGTTGATTTACAAAAAGAGTTTGTCCAAAAGAGTAATTGCAGAGTCAGAAAGCAGCAATATTTAACTACCAGAGTCACCCCTCGGCGAATGGAGCCAGAATCCACTCCAGACGCAGTAATCGAGAGCGCTTTGTGTAGCGACGTGTAATAATAGAGTCCATAGTGTAGGGAAAAACCTACACTACGGACTCTGGCGTATTATTACACGTCGCTACACGAAGCGCTCTCGATTACCGCGTCTGGAATGGATTTGGCTCCATTCACCATTCAGCGAGTGGCGACGCTGGTAGTTAAATATTGCTACCTTCTGACTCTGTATATTTGCAGTTTCTTAGAGTTCCATACAAACCAAATCCACACTTTGAACAATTTTCAAAGGAAAGCAGTCAACGCAATCCTATGGGAGGAAATGGAGTTATCGGTTTGCAGATAAGTACTTGGTTGTGGGAGTTGTGTTTCTGGGGTTAGAACCAGGGTTCCCCCCCGGGTAGAGGATGCACTCTCAAAGCACACTCAGCGCCACAAGGGTGCCCGGGTGCAGAGTGCTTAGGCTCAATGTTATCCAACGGGGAATAAGGGGCCTCCGGTTGGTGGCTGCTCACGAGCATGCCACAAGGTTGTGGGAGCAAAGCTCCTGGACTTAAGCTCAGGGCAAAGGGGGATCCTATTTAGCACCCAAGGTGCACCCACAGCAGCGCAGGGGCGGCCAGGTGCAGGTTTGCCGTTGTGTGCCCAGTTTTCAATGGGAGTTGCCAGTTTGGGATTTTTTCTGCAGGCTCGGTCCAGAACGTCTTCCAGGAGGAGAACCAGCAGCTGGGCAGGTAAGTTGGAGGGCTAGGGGACGTAGGTGCACCTCAGGTCCTATTCTCCAGGGCACAGGGTGGCTGGATGCAGGGGTGCCTTTTGAGGTCAGATTTCACCGTACCAGACCATTCGCTTTGGAGCTGGGGAGGGGGGCAGGGGCGGTCTCTGTGCAGAGGCTGCAGGCGACGTCAGGGAGTCCTGGAGGGGCCTACCCACGGTGGACTCAGACTCTGGAGAGCTGCTGGACCTCGCAAGGACCGGTGGACCACTCGGACTTGGGCGTAATCGTCTAGTGTAGTGGTTTTCCAAGGCATCAGGTGTCTTTGTCCTCTGCAGGCTCAGAGTGTCTTCTTGGGAGTTTCTTATGAACAGAGCTGCTGTTAACAGAATATCCGGTCTTTGTTGAAGGTAGTCAGTCCTTCCAGGTGCTCTGAAGGTCCCTGGCTGTAGGACGAGGTGACTTTTGGCGCAGGATCTCTGGAAACTGCAGACGAATCGGAAAAGCTGGGGCCAAGTCAGTTCTTCTCTGCAGTCTCCTCTGCTGGGTGTCTTCTTTCATCCGTCTTTGTAGGTTGCGGGAATCTGTCTTCTTGGTTCAGGACATCCCTAAAATACTATATTTAGGGTACGTTTAGGGGTCTTGAGGTCATTAACCAATGAGCTACTGACCTTAGGGTGACTACACCCATAGTGTGCTTACCCCACGTGGGTGAGTGGGCACAAACCATAACCCTGATTGGAGTGTCTACCATCTGCAAGATGGAGAGCACTGAAGAGTGGGCTTCACCTCGCCTCCCCCAACTGAGGGGTGGGGTTGGCAGAGGTGGATACACCTTCTGGGCTGTTCTAATTTTTCCCACCTGTCTTCCCACCGAAAAGAAGGGGAGACAGGAAGGGGGCCTGCTCCTGATAGCAGGAGAGACTGAGGGGTCGCATTACAGAGGCAGCAAGGCATTTGAAGCACCACTGCCACAGACGGCTCTTCCTGGCATGGGGGAGGTGTGAACTCCGCCACCCAGGAAAAGCTTTGTTTCTGGGCTCAGGGAGCACCCAAGGGGTCCAGAAACATGCCTGGTGGTGGCAGACTGGTATTTACCAGTCAGTGAACCCACCGGAGGCTGGTCTAAGATGCCCTCTGAGTGCAGTGTATAATAAATCCCACACTGGCATCAGTGTGGGTTTATTATGCGGAGACGTTTGATATCAAAATTCCCACAACGCAGTAAAGCCATTATGGTGCTCTGGAGTTCGTAATGACAAACTCCCAGCTCATATACTCTTTTATGGCTTTACTGCACTTACAATGTTTAAGAATGGACTTCGACGCTGTAGGGGGTCACGGTGCTCGTGTCTTGACTATACCAAATGTAGTGGGTTGCAGGCATGGCACACAGGGTATATGTGCCAAGTCGACTCATCACTTTTCTCTGCACCAAAGAGAGTGAGTGAGCGAGCGTGTACAGGACCTTTATGGGTGGCATAATATGTGCTGCAGCCCTTAGAGACCTTCCCTGGTCATAGTGCCCTTAGTAACCAGGGTACCTTTTACAAGGGACTCACATATGGCCAGGGAAGTGCCAATTGGGGGTATAAACTAGTTTTGGGCAAGAACACAGGCCCTGGGAACCTGATTGACAGGTACCTAGGGCACATCAACTCAAAGTGCATCAGAAATCTGGCAAAAAGAGGGAAGGTGGAGGTTACTGCAACAGAAACCCAGCTTCCTACAACTGTCCATCACCATTTGTTTTTTTTTTTTACCATTTCCAGGGGGAAACCTACGTTATAATGGCCCAAATAAAAAAAGTTTTCACACATTTTTGGGGGTGGCGGCAAGGGCAGTCCCCACCACTGTGTTTTTTTAAATTAAGCCCTACTATCTAGAAGGTTTTTTGAGGGTAAATACGACCCACATCTACCCGCCGAGGGCACAAAAAACTGTCACTTTCGTTTTTTGTGGTGGGGTGGCTGCATGGAAGAGATTCCCCCCTTTCCAACAATACCTCTCCCACAACAATCAGTGCTTGGGGGGCTGAAATATGCCTCCCAGAGCACTAATGCAGTGAAGGTAAAACTAGCCCATGGGTTTGTTTTACTTTCACTGAAGTGTAATAATGTCAGGTGAAAAGCATCACACTAAAGGGACTTGGGCTGTTCAGGAACTCTTCCTGAGCATCCCAAGTTTAAAGTATTATAAAGGAACCCTTCTGGTGCACTGCATCCCAGTGTGGGTCGATGGCGGACAGATACACAGGAGAGGGAGAGCGGGTGTCAGCCATTGGCCGACACCCACACTCAAGGGGTTATGCACAATATATGCTAACAATATTGGATGCTATCCTGTTGGATATTGCTAAATTTCTCATTTTTAAGATTCCTAGCATATCCTCATGCAGTTTCTCGAGTGTGGTGTGTGGTGTCTGCATTGCCTTGAGAACTATCAGCCTCTGAAGTCTTGTCAAATAGAATTGCTCAGCATACACCTGTGTCCTGCACTCAAGCGTAGATATTTGTAAACAAGAAAATAAGCCACGCTTCTGATTACATATTGCCTTTTTACCCACAAAGTTCTATTATATCAAGAAAGAAAAACTTGTCGTAAAAACTACCTTTCATACTTCTATAGAGTTCTGCTTCATTGCAAAACCTTACGACTCTACTGCCATCTACAGGCATTACACTTCAGATGCAGCCTATTTATATTTTTCTATTAATAAATCATTCTTTTACAGGTAGATTATTGGATATGGTGTGATTTATACATTCTTCCTAATATATATATATATATATATATATATATATATATATATGTGTTAATTTTATTCTCATCATAATTAGTTAAACATTAATCTGTTACTTTTATTATTTCTTCATTGTGCAGAACATTACCCCATCACGGTTTACTTTTTACCATTTCCAGGGGGAAACCTACTTTAAAATACCCCAAATGAAAAAAAGTTTTAAAATATTGAACTGTTTCTGGATCAAATTTATCGGCACAAAAAAAAGCTCTATGCAGGTTGAAACATGTAGACCATCTTAATTACTTTCACATAGATACTTACGGTCATTATCACCCATTAGTATCTCCACTTCTTTTTTAACATTGTCCAGTTGCTTATGAATAAAGTTTTTTCAAAAAGTCATACCAGGACAATTTTTAAGATCACTTTTTGCACCATTCACTCAAAAAAACAGCTCCACTGTAGTCAGGTGTCGCAGCACACCCGGATGGCATTCGGCCGTCAAGGTGGGACCCCGATGATGAAGCATGTCACCAACCAGGTTGGTGAGTGAGGGGTCTTCTACAAAAGGATACTATTCCTCTTGTTCTCCGACATCCCATTTAGAACCTTTCTCAAGGTCCATGTGGTGATACTCCTTTCTTGTTAAATATTACACTTAATAAATCAGCAGATTGTCTTTCTAGACTGTTATAGACAACGGTGATGGTGTGTTTAAGGTTGGTAGACAGTGGTTAAAGTCTGTTCTGTTACAATTGGATGCATAATGTTAGAAGAGTTATCTTACGATGAATTGTTGAAAGAGGTTCATGATTTTACGTGTAAAGGACAGAGAATTGGGAAATGCAAAGATCAGCTCAAAAGTTTCGCGAGAGTGAAAGGTGAACTTTCGGCAGGGGGGTTTTCTGTTCCGTGACACAAGGCTTAGTCCACTTGTTACTCATTATCACGTATAATTGTGTTAGTCCATATTGGACACCAGGGTATTCGTAAAACTAAAGAGTGATTAAGCTGTGGTTATAGGTGGTCAGGCATGGATCAAAGCATAGTAAGAAATGTCAGACTTTATGGAATGCTGTCAAAGTGATAAGAGATCAAAGGCTAGAATACATCCGATATTATGCAGAGAACAGCCAGCAGGTTCTTGGACAAAGTTTCTTTTGGTTTTTTGAGACAAGTACAGGATGGATCTACGGATATATATATATATAGATATATATATATGTTAATTCTCATTGATACGGTGCCCCATTGGTCTGAAGTAGCCATAGGCAATTATGTAACCACGAATACGGTGATAAGGTTTTTCAGTGATATTTTGGAGAGAAAGCAATCCCAGATCTATTCTAATTACGGAGTTCAGCGGACTTCAAAAGGATATAAAGGGGTTTTTTTGGTTTTGTTTTTTTAAGCGAGGCAGAAGCCTCAAAAAAAAAGTTCCCTGTATCATCCTCCAACAAATAGGACGTTAGAATGCTTTAACAGAACTCTTAAAGAACGTATTTAGTTGGCCAAAAGTGTAGAAGGGACTAGAGAGAAGATGTTAAATCATGTACTGAGACCTCTAGATATACCCTTCACCCCACTACAGGAGCCACGTCCTTTGAGTAAAAAAAAAAAAAAAAAAAAAAAAGAAGAAGAAGAAGATAGCCAGGCTCCGGGGTTTGACCCCTGTGGGTTAGAAAAAAATATGGAAAAATGTAATGAAGATATTTTAGAATTACAACAATGTTGAGTAAGGGAGATATGTAAACAAAAAGGTTGTAAATCAAACTATATGAAAAAAGCTGTTACGGTTATGCGAATAAATGTTGGTGATGTAGTGGTGGTAAAATGTCCTGAAGGGAAAACGTTTGTCCAAACATGGAGGTCCTTTCAAAGTTCTGAAGGCGTACAAAGGAGCAACTAAACTCGAAGATGGACGCATATGGAACTTCAATCATCTTTTTGTTGTCATAAGATGTATGCAAAGGTCAGTTTGCTAATGTTGTATATTAACTGATGGTTATTTTTCTATCATTGCCAATTCCTGCCACTTTTCACTCAATTACTACCTCATTTTTAGGTTTCACCTGCGCAAAGCTTGCGGAGTGCTTGAGAAATCTATTGTCTTTAATAAAAACTTTAAAGGGACTAACATCCCCCTCCTCTTTTTCCTGGCTTCTCATTGGTTCCTGTGAGTGCCACTTAGCTTTCCTCCATTTCTATTGGTTGTAGCATATTTTCCTGAATTTACCAATGCTTGTTCCTCGTCTGCTTCTCTAATTAGTTTCCCGCAGCCGAAATACTGTTTAACATCCATTATGGTCATAAAGTTTCGCCTTTTACTCTTGCAGCATATTTATATAACAGTTTATCACCAGGAGAGATTAAATGATTTGCATACAATCACAGGATGTTGTGTGGCTTCACCGAGAATCCTAATTTCTGAGTCAGCAGCTCTGGCCGCTGCACCACAACTTCTTCACTCCTGTGTGGGTTAAGCACTGTGTTCATTATTTTTCTGCTGATGCCACGTTGTAAAACACAGGGATATGGTGATAATGAACTGAAAACATGTAAAGCTCACTCTTGCCCAACACCTGCGCTGTAACGCTTTGCCCCAACAGATCGTTAGCAGCCAAAACACCTTTCAGTTTTTCGTGCATACATATTCTACTTTCCAGTCTGCATTACATTAGTAGCCTTTCCCGAGTAGAAGCATAAACAAAAGGTTCTGCATTATTGTTAAAAACAGTTTACAGACAATAGTAAAGTTTCCTCCAAAATAATAACGTCAAAGAAAATATAGCCACTCTGCCTGAAAATCATATCACTGTCTTATAAAGGCCAGTACAAGACATTTTAAGACTTTTCTCTGTCCCATTTTTTCAATAAGATTAAGCCAATAGATCTGCAAATACAAAGAAAAAATCCACTGAGTAGACTAAGAATTAGACAATTAATCCACTTGACTTTCACCAATTAAGTAATTCACTCTATTATACAATCATGAGTCAGAGCTAAAATCAATGACTGCCAAATGTCGACAAAAATACACCCCTTTAAATGAAAATAATCTTCATTATCCCAGAAATATACATTGGACAATACACCCTAATTGATATAGAGTACATATAACCACATAAGAAAACATAAGACAATTTAACTGGTCTTTAAATTTGTACACATCCACCAAAATTATCACTGTACATTTAGGACTTATTTGCCATGTAAACATGTCCAGATGTAGATGGATACAAAAATGTCTCCACATTTCAGTCAATTTTAAGTGTTCACCATCTTTCGGACATATATTTTCTATCAGTTAAAATGGAACATATCTCCACGTTTCAGTCAATTTTAAGTGTTCACCATCTTTCGGACATATATTTTCTATCAGTTAAAATGGAACATATAAAGAACAACTCTATAAACATAAGAAGAAAAAAAAAACAGTGCATACATATGTTATATATAACTAAAGATATGAACAATTATAATTACCATCTTCCACACACAACTCTAGGCACAATATAAACCTTCATACTACACACATATTTCAACATGCAAAAATAAATATTCATATAAAAAAAAGGTATAGAATGTATACAGCATTGAAATATTCATTTAGTTCGGTCTCCACTTCACAATCTCTTCACTGCGTGTTTACCAACATCTATCACCTATCATACATGTGAACCAGTTTCATACTATAGACAGTGGATCATTAATAATGTCATCTTCACTCACTTAATGGGGTCAATCATTCAATTTGTGTGGCCAACGATCACCACACAGAGTCTAAAGTCTATCAAATGGTTTAGCAGCAGGCACCCCAGTGCCAGACTCATGGAAGGGAGCAGATTCTGAATATTCAAATCACTTTCAGTACACTTTGGCTGAGCGATTGTTGGTTTAACATCTTCTCTATTTCATCCAGTGCTTAAAGCACTGTGAATCACATGTTTGGGTGTGTAGCTCTAGAGAAAAAGCAGACTTCCACCAATTACAGATTGACTTTTTTTTGTTTTAATCTATTAAACGAAACTATAAATATAAATTCTGGACTACATTAATACTCCTTAGATTAAAAAATTGTACATAAAGTTTAGACTGATATCCTTTCAGTGTCCTGCTTGTTATCAATAGGAATAAACTGGGAAATGTTTTATATGTTTTCTGTACACCAAACTAAAAGACCTAGATTAAGATAGGTTGTACTTTGTTGAGTGTTGCCAATATGTTATCGAAACACCATAAGAATATGAAAATCCAATATTGGTCCTTGAGTGGCATTTGCCATTTGTGCAAACAGCTAGGTACCCGAGAGCTTAATCATTGACATAGGCCAATTAACGAGCAACAGATGTGACACAAAGTTTAAATTATTAAATATGCAATGGTTTTATTTTGATTCCAATGTAAAAAAAATATACAGTTTTATATGACTAGAATATGTGATTTTATCTTATTTGTGTTTTGTTGGTTCATCATATTGTATCCAAAATGGCAAAGATTGGTCGAATATCTCACGTAACCCATCGTCTGGCCAATCTTAACCAAACATTGCACCAAGTCACCTGATTTAGTCACTAAACAGCCAGGAGCAGAGTAAACCAAGGACATTGGCAAACACGTGGGGTCTGCAGCACAAAGGACAAGAAAGGCCAGCCATGGCTTGTCTGCTTGATAATCTTTCTTATGCATCATTGAACACCACCAGCAAAATCTGCCTCATTCTGAGACCACAACCTTCCGACTGAAATGTATTTCCATGAATTTGAATGAACAAATGCTTAGACGTATTAAAACTCAAAAGTCTGACACTTTCCGATTATTGTCAGTAACATTTGGAATTGTAATGTTTACTGACAGCAGATTTGCACTGTCAACAATACAAATTAAAGATTTGGGGAGTCCTCTGGAGTCTAGTCTGGCCACCACAGGCTTAAAAAAAATAATCAGATGCACTCATGCCCTTCTACTCAGGAGCACAAACTACTCTCAGAGCAGTCTATGGGTCCATCAGCCTGCTCCCTCTTCATGGATTCCCAGGCCCAGTCCATCCTAATCAGGAGAGATCACTCCCCCCACACAAGGATGAACTTGGCACCTGTCATCAGCACCCCCACCTGTGGGCAGATCTCAGATGCCCCCCAGGAGCAGGCTCAACAGAGCCCCTCCCTATGCCATGCCCCTGATCATGGATACACACAACTACCATGCATAATAGGGGGGGAGGAAACACCCCAGGCAGAAGGGGGCGGTCACCCTCAATCCCCCCCTCCTCCTGCCCCCTCCCCCCCAGGGTGTGACCTCACACTCTCCATGAGGCAGGATGCACGCTCCCCTGCCCTCCTGGGGCCACCCAGCCCCCTCCCAGGCCTCTCCCTGCTGCAGGCCTCTCACTGCCCCTTCGCTTTAGGGCCTCTCATCCGAGACAGCTCCCCAGGTTACCCCTGCGCCCATCCCCCACCATGGAGCCCGTGGCTCCCTCGCCCCGCCCCTCCCCCACAGTGTGCAGAGGGTCACACCGCTGCTCTTCCCCCCCTAGGCCTCAACTTGCAGGCCCCTCCCCGCGCGCCCCTGCCCCTCAGGCCCCTCCCCCACCCAGCCCACGGCGGGTACCTGCGGCGCAGGTGGCTGCAGGCCGCCCGCGCGCTCCCGTGGCTCGGCTCCGGTGCCTCGCGCTCCCGCTGGCCCGTCGCTCCCCTCCTCCTGCCCTCGGTCCCGCCAGAGCCGCGGCCCCTTTAAATCTCACCCTCTTTCGCGGCGCTCCGCTGCCACCAGGGGGCGGGACCTTCCCGCTCTCCTCAACGCGATTGGGCCGCTGTGGGGGAGGAGCCTGGTCCGTTTGGTGTCACCCGCCCGTCTAGAAGCTGCCCGAGATAGACACAGACAAAGGACTGCGTCGCACAACTGACCCGCGCGTCATAAGCTTCGCCGGGGCGTCCATGTTAAAATCAGGCATCTGTTCCCATGTTATCCTTTGACTCTTTTTTTGCCTACCTCTTTAAAGGGTGCCTGACTCGGAGATGGACACGGCAGTCTACACTAAGTTAGCGCATGCGCTTTGAAACTCTTGGCTAGCAAAATGGCTGATGTTCCTGAGGGGTAGCTTCAGATGCAAAACAGCGAAACCAAATTAAACTTCTAATCAACATACAAGCATTTTGGAAATATATCACTGAACAGTTTCTCGGCTACAAGTATGGCAAACAAAATCTGCAAACGGTGTTCAAAGTAGTATATTTATTACATACACGATCTGTTCAAAGCAATTCCAAAGGCACTAGTGATTCATATTGCAGCAGTCTTAAAGTCTCCCGCTATTTTTTATGTCACGGACTAACCGTCCCTTCAATGCCAGCATCTGCTCGCTGAGATGAGCGGCGGCTGCATGGGTGTCACGGTAGATACCGTTACGCTTGAGAAACAAGCGCTCCCGCTCTACGGTGGCCGCACTGGCCGGAACTCTCTCTGAAGTGATTTATCATCCAAAATGGCCGCCCCCGTACCGCCATTTCAGTCAACCGGCAAACCCACCTATTCAACATGGCAGCAATCGCGCCCGCCATTTTATCCTGAACGAAATAGACCGATCCAAGAGGGTTGCGTATATGCATGTTAGGGCCATTTGAAGGCACTTGTCCCGATTCAAGATGGCGGAAGAGCTCTACGGGCAAACAGCATTAACTGGAATGGCCGCTTCCTCTGCCGGCCGCCGGGATCACGTGTGTATGACTTCTGTTGTCATTTTGATTTGAGGAATCCCCGGCAACGATTGGTGCATAGTGGCGGCACCCCTACCTAGTCGACCCACTCCATCCCAAACATTCAAACCACACCAAATTCACGTTTATGGAAGGATTGAGGCCCAGTTTATTAGCCAATTTTCAACTTAATAAGCAAGCCTTTAAACACCATTTAACTTTTTTTTTATATTCAAATTTTTTTATTGGAGGAATCAAACAGTACCAAGGCATACAGGACATCATCATTACATAAAGAAACACAACCAAAATAAAAAATTAAAAGAAAACAGAGTTATATCGTAACAGGCCTTATACATACATGATTTGGTAATACACGAAGGACAGTATATACCATAACATGTTACCATACACAAAATCTTTACAGCAGATGCATGAGATGGCTTATAACCGGAAGTTGTAGATCATGCGCTGAAACACCAATTAACTTTTTTAGGTAAGCCGGTGTCCTTGACCCATAGCCTCAGCACTGTGCCTTGCATTTAGTGCCGGCCAGTTTTCCCAGGTGACCTTTCACCTTGGGACGCAATCCCTTTCACTCCAGGCAAGCGTCTGCTTCCAGCCCGATCGGGTGTCCTTTCACTTCCGGGACCCACATACTCCCGGGTAAGCGTTTACTTCCAACCCAACTGGGGGGCCTTTCACTTAGCGGAGGCACCCCCCACCTAGACGCCCCACCCGGATCCCAATAAATTCAGACCACACCAAATTCACATTTTTGGGAAGAATTGAGGCTGGGGTTTATTTGGCATTTTTCAACTTTCAAGCGATCCTTTAAACACCATTTAACTTATTAGGCGAGCCTGTGTTCGGACCCAAAGCTCTCCACTGTTGCTTTTTTTTTTGTTGCAGATTTTATATAGTGCGGACTCCAGCCGAAGGTATTGGAGCGCTTTACATGAGCACCGGTTACGTTACACAAGGACACAACATTCTGTGCCGGTCCATTTGCCGGGAGACCTATCACCTCGGGATGCAACCCTTCACTTTCACTCGGGCAAGCTTCTACTTCCGACCCGACCGGGTAACCTTTTTAGGTTGAGACTATTATATCCCGCAAGGGATAAATAGACGAGAGTATAGTGGTCAAACCAAGGTCTTAAACCATCGCGGATTTCGTACAGTTCGTGTGGTGCACTCGTGCGGAAAGCGCGTCCCCATCAAAGCCATCAGCCTCCCTCCCACAGGCCTTTGTTGCTTCCCCAGCGTCTCGGCCTCACTTCTCCTCCCCCTAATTACATCCTGGTTTCACTTGCGGCCGTGAGCTTCACTTGAAAGGGACCGCCAATGCTTGTTTCATTATCTCCCCATCTCTCATTCTGTCATCCTCCCCCTCCCTCTCGTCCCTCCCCCCCCACGGGGTCTCTTCTTTCCTTTTAAGAAGGCCCGCAGTTCACTAATGGAAATGTGGCATTGCATGGCATTTTAAACATTTTGTGTGTGCGCGAGCACACACCACTGGGATGTGCATCTTTGTATTGCAGAAATAAGCAGCAGATTTAGGGCATTGTTTCTGCAAAATAAGAATTTCCAACTGACTGCCATACCAGGGCAGTCTGACTTCATTATGTTTCTTGCGGGAGCACCTGCTTTGGTTATGCCGATCGAATTTCCCCAATATCTCACACGCACAATCAGCAGGTTGCTTGTCAGAATGGTGTTATAAAGAATAACATTATCCCGGGGCCAATAGAGAAGAACCTTCAGTTAGTTTAATATGCAATTTGACGGTATGCAAATTAACAAGGATAATCCTGTACAAAGGTACACCACACATTTGTACGCAAACAGACCTACAATAATACTCACATGCGTGGGAATGCGCACATCAAGGCACAGGCTCATGCGTGAGCACAGGTGCCTAAATAATTACATACATGCAAATAGACACGCACTCACATTTCTATAAACATGCACATTCATACATGCAGTCTCATATGCATACATGCATTTCCATACCAAACACACATGCAAGCCCACACTGCACAATCACACGTGCACCCTCACAAGCAGCCTTCTTCCTGTTCCTTCCTAAAACACAGCTTATTTTTGTTATTGCCTTATTTATATGCGTGTCTGTGGTGTTAAAAATGTCAGCATAGCATTCCCCATAGCTCCCCGTGACCCCCTCCCTCCCTCTTCTCTCCTCGCTCCTTGTGCTCCCTCCTTCCACTCAGCATTGAACATGTGCCCCGGTGCCTTCAGAGGAAACCACGACTCTTCAATCTTTTTAGAACAAAGTCCGCTCATCTCATTCTACCTCTCCCCCACCCCGTGTTGGTCCGTCACCTCTTGCTTTCGGAGACAGTTATATGGCTGCAATAAAGCACAGCAGCAATGCACCATTCTCAGCTCTTCACTCTCTAGCTGTGCTGTGACAAAAGGAGATGGAAGGGCCCTCAGCCGAACCCCAAGGGGCAGCCACTTATCCTGATAGCGGGGCACTTACTGGGCAATAGTATCTGCGTCCCTGCGAAGGGGATTTACAGAAATGAGGATTTAATGGCAGATAAGCACATGCAGCCTGCCCATTTCCGGTCCAATTGGACATCAAGGCCCCATATAGGCACAAAGCTTTAGCGCACAAAGCTAGAAACTACTGCACGGGCCAACTAGATATGACAGGGGCCACATTTTTATTTGTTCAACCTTTCCGTTTGGTTCCTTCCCTACCTGTTACGAAAACATAGCCTCCCTGCCCGTGACAGTGTGTGAACATAATGTGATTCTCTTGTAAAGCGCTCTAATGCCCTTGAAGGAAGTTGGCGCTACATAAAGCAGCAATATATATATATTTGTATTATAAAAAGCAAAACCACAATAACCAGTTTGTAGCTGGAATGCCAGAATTGGAACACCTCACATCTACAATTGGGACAGTAGCAGAATTCCACTATATGGTTTACTGGTAATGCGTGTGTAACGAGGTCGGGACCGGGATGACTGGTGGACCCCTGACCCTAACTCCCCTCCTTCCCCACAGACTGGCACATCGAGGGAAGACTGGGGAATACAGCCGGAACCCGACGAAGAAAATAATACCGGCTCCTTTAATTGGGCGTACGATGACTTCGGCGAGACCACGCCTCCGGCTGACGTAGGAGGACCTGGATGGATGAAAGAGGGGGAAGCCCTGTATGCGGCGTGTGACGTCACCGCGGGACAGAGAGACGGAAAAGGCGAAGAGAGTCCGAAGGCGAAGCAAGGAGAAGGCGGAGAAGTCGGGAGGACCGAGAGCGGAGGAGAGCCAGGAGGCCAACGACCCCGTGATCCGCCGTGCCACACTCCCGAGGGAGGAGTGTGGCTTGCTCAGGTACGGCGGCGTTGGGCGACCTGGGTGGGGAGGAAGAGTGCCCCGTGTACATAGTGTAGAAACTCCTGTGCGTGCCTTCCCTGTGTCCTTCCCGATACCCGCTACCCCTCCCTTCCCTTTACCTGCTTTCCTCACATCACTCCTCCCTTGCCTGAGCACGAACACGCGTGACAGTATAAATATCACCGGTGCTCCCTCACAACCACTGGGTCCCGTTGGGGTAAGACAGTATCAGACAAGTAACTAACGGCCTCCCTCTGTCGGTCTTCTTTCTCCTTGGGTTCCGGAGACGCTGTACCCGGGAAGACAGCCCCTGAAGACAACCCAGCCACAGGACACCACCATCACAGATAAGCTGGAGTTTGCCAGAGAGAGACTGACATTCAGAACCAGACGTACCATAAAAATAAAACCAAGTCTAAAGAAGTATACTGGTTAGTCTGTTCCTGTTGCAGCACCTGTTCCCAGCATAGAGAGCGTCCCCAGCCCCTCTCCCATGCCTACAGCGTGACAACGTCAGCCTGGCTTTAAGCCAGCAGCAAGTTGAGGTCTATGACTTGTAGTTTTACTTTTAAAATAACCAGTTTGCTAAAATATTGAAAGGTCTGACTGAAAGTGCCATTTACAGGTTTTCGGCTATCAGCGGGCCAAGCGTGTTCCTGAATTAAAGGGTGTGCTCCTTTATTTCTAGACACATCTTCAACGCCTGGATACCCGACCGGGTGATTAGCCGCTATGCAAGCCTGGATATAAAATTAGCATACAGCAAAACTGGGGCTACATTTGGCAGGTCAAATCTCCCGAGTTATCAATAGGGATTCAAAGACAACTTCATCACATAAGAAAAGGGTTTGCTGAGAAGACTTAAGAGTCTTTTTGGGTCCTGATGAGAACCCCACCAGTTTGAGGGTTCGAAACGCGTCGACATTGTCCCAAGTCACACGAACTAAGGAGTCATCATTGTTTCTTTAGTTTAATTCAAAGTCACAAATCCTAAAATTACTAGAAATGTTTTTTACAATCCATTTAATTCCTGAAGTGTAATTTTTGATTTCATTATAGTGTGATTACAGACCATTGTACAGTGTGTGTGTGTAGTTTGAAAGAAGTATATATGTGGTGTAAGTGAAATTCTTTCAATTGCAAATGTATTGTTTATTGTGTACATATTTGTATATATAATCAGTTTTTTGTCATATAAGGTTTGTTGCACAAAGAATATTTCTTTCAAAAATTTGTTTAAAAAAAGAAAAAATGCAAGCTACATCATTAAATGATGCAAATTAATAATCAGACGTTTATATTTCATTCATAAGGGTCATTATCAAGTATCTGTTTTAAATCACTATCAGTCCTGGCACACATATTGTTCTTTAGATACCGTTAATTCTAGACACATCTTCAGCGCCTGGATACCCTACTGGGTGATTAGCCGCTATGCAAGTCTTGATTAATTGACTGTAAATAGCTTCTCTTTAATCCCCCCTCCTGAAGCTACATGCTTATTACTGATGGCTAGAGGAAACATTAACTTTTCACTAAGTATAACCTGTAACCGGTCAGCCGGTCCGTCTCAGAGTCTTTCATTTTTTTAAATTTATTTATATAGCACCTACTACCTCCCTGACGAGGCGATACATTTGGAAACTAAACGCTGTATTTTCGTCTCCATATTTCTACAGCATATGGCCTGGGCAGACCAAACCTCGCCACAGGGAAGGCATGCATGGCTTAGAACTGCATTAAAAATGCTAATACTCCCAAACTAGAACGATAGTTCAGTAGGAGAATGTGCCATCAGCAGAGAGCTGCGTGCCACCTTCAGCCACGCACTTTACTGCCCTTACTCTACCACTCTACCTCCCTCACTTTACCACTCTACCGCCCTCACTCTACCACTCCATCGCCCTCACTCTACCACCCTCACTCTACCACTCCATCGCCCTCACTCTACCACCCTCACTCTACCACTCTATCGCTCTCACTCTACCGCTCTACTGCCCTCATTCTACCGCCCTCACTCTACCACTCTACCGCCCTCACTCTACTGCCCTCATTCTACTGCCCTCACTCTACCGCCCTCACTCTACCACTCTACCGCCCTCACTCTACCACTCTACCGCCCTCACTCTACCGCTCTACCGCCCTCACTTTACCACTCTACCGCCCTCACTCTACCACTCTACCGCCCTCACTCTACCGCTCTACCGCCCTCACTTTACCACTCTACCGCCCTCACTCTACTGCCCTCATTCTACTGCCCTCACTCTACCGCCCTCACTTTACCACTCTACCGCCCTCACTCTACCACTCTACCGCCCTCACTCTACCGCTCTACCGCCCTCACTTTACCACTCTACCGCCCTCACTCTACCACTCTACCGCCCTCACTCTACCACTCTACCGCCCTCACTCTACCACTCTACCGCCCTCACTCTACCACTCTACCCTCCTCACTCTACCGCCCTCACTCTACCGCCCTCACTATTCCACTCTACCGCCCTCACTCTACCACTCAACTGCCCTCACTCTACCGTCCTCACTCTACCACTCTACCACCCTCACTCTACTGCCCTCACTCTACCGCCCTCACTATTCCACTCTACCGCCCTCACTCTACCACTCAACTGCCCTCACTCTACCGTCCTCACTCTACCACTCTACCGCCCTCACTCTACTGCCCTCACTCTACCGCCCTCACTATTCCACTCTACCGCCCTCACTCTACCACTCTACCGCCCTCACTCTACCACTCTACCGCCCTCACTCTACCACTCTACCGCCCTCACTCTACCGCCCTCACTCTACCACTCTACCGCCATCACTCTACCACTGTACTGCTCTCACTCTACCGCCCTCGCTCTACCACTCTACCGCCCTTACTCTACCACCCTCACTCTACCACTATACCGCCCTCACTCTACCACTCTACCGCCCTTACTCTACCACCCTCACTCTACCACTCTACCTCCCTCACTCTACCACTCTGCCGCCCTCACTCTACCACTCTACCGCCCTCACTCTAAAAGGCTCACTCTACCGCTCTACCGCCCTCACTCTACCGCTCTACCATCCTCACTCTACCACTCTACCGCCCTCACTCTACCGCCCTCGCTCTACCACTCTACTGCCGTCACTCTACCGCCCTCATTCTACCACTCTACTGCCCTCACTCTACCGCCCTCACTCTACCACTCTACCTCCCTCACTCTACTGCCCTCACTCTACCACTCGACCTCCCTCACTCTACCGCTCTCACTCTCCGCTCTACCGCCCTCACTCTACCGCCCTCACTCTACCACTCTACCGCCCTCACTCTACCGTCCTCACTCTAGCACTCTACCGCCCTCACTCTACCACTTTACCGCCCTCACTCTACTGCCCTCACTCTACCGCACTCACTCTACCACTCTCAATCTACCACTCTACCGCCCTCACTCTACCATTCTACCGCCCTCACTCTGGCACTCTACCACCCTCACTCTATCGCCCTCACGCTACCACCTCACTCTACCGCCCTCACTCACTCTACCACCCTCACTCACTCTATCACCCTCACTCACTCTATTGCCATCACTCACTCTATTGCCATCACTCACTCTATCGTCCTCACTCACTCTATCGCCCTCACTCTATCTATCTATCTATCTATTGCCCTCCCTCACTCTATCTATCGCCCTCCCTCACTCTATCTATCGCCCTCCCTCACTCCATCTATCGCCCTCCCTCCCTCTATCTATCACCCTCCCTCCCTCTATCTATCGCCCTCCCTCCCTCTATCTATCGCCCTCCCTCTATCTATCGCCCTCCCTCTATTGCCCTCCCTCTATCTATCTATCGCCCTACCTCTATCTATCTATCGCCCTCCCTCTATCTATCTGTTGCACTCACTCTATCTATCACATCACCACAGCATCACTGAGCACCACCACAGCATTACTCAGGGGCAAAACAACATCACTATGCGCTACCACAGCATCACTGAACGCCACAGCATCACTGCCACCACAACATCACTCATCGCCACCACAGCATCAATCTGTGCAATCATTCAACAAGAACTGGTTCAAATATGTTCTCTCAATGTTTCAAGCTTTATTACAAATGTCACAAAAATATGTTAATATTTAACTTCTGTTCTTGGATTTTCGTCACAATAAAATACACTGAACATAATCTTCACAAAAAGTTATTTACAAAAGTTTAAGCTATTGCCATTATAAATTACAAGAACTTTTATTTAAGTATTAATTATTAAGAAAAATGAAACGCCATTGTTATTTGTAATATCAATACATCTATGTCACGTAATGTTAAGACACACATCGGAGCACCGTAGAGGAGAAAACAGAACAAGGAACCACAAGACCCAGAACCACACCCGCCAAGAACTACAATTCCCAGAGGGCATAGCGCGGTAACACACGCGGAGGGCGTCGCCTTAAATACAACCGGGAAGCCAGCAGTCGGCGTCGGATATTTTGAATCATAGACGCGAAGCCGCGTAGCCGATGCTTCAAGGAAGGTGAGCTCTGTATTAAGTGTGGAAGTGCGGAAGCGCGGGACGCTATTGCCGGAAGGCGGCTGCACACAGACAGGACCCTGTATCTCACGGGCGTTTGTGAACCGCCCTTTCCGTTGAACTTTACCTGTCCCCGCGCGAGGGTATCGAGCGCTTGGGACTCCGTCCCCCACAGACCATTGCCAGTCTCTGCTCGAGGGTAATCGAGCGCTTGGGACTCTGTCCCCTCACCGACCGTTGCCAGTTCCCGCTCGAGGGTTATCGAGCGCTTGGGACTAAGGTCCCTCACAGACCCTTACCAGTCCCCGCTCGAGGGTTATCGAGCGCGTTGGACACCGTCCCTTCACAGACCCTTACCAGTCCCCGCTCGAGGGTTATCGAGCGCGTGGGACACAGTCCCTTCACAGACCTTGCCAGTCCCCGCTCAAGGGTTATCGAGCGCGTGGGACACAGTTCCATCACAAACCTTGCCAGTCCCCGCTCGAGGGTTATCGAGTGCGTGGGGCTCTGTACCCTTATTGAACTCTGCCAGTCCTCACTCGAGGGATTCAAGTGAGAGGAACTATACTGGAATTCCGTTCGTTTTTGTATTTGTTTGCCCTCCGTTGGAGCATGTCAGGACTGACACGAGTGCGGAGGACGAAAGTAACAGCACTAAACAGCTTACTCCATAATCGATTGGCATTGTCGGCCATTACTTAGCACGGTGTCCTCTGTGGGTGGATGCTAGGACTGGCATCCGTGCAGAGGACGGTTGGAACATCTACCGTTGCACTACCTTGTAGACTATATTATACTGTTACTATTGGTGGGAGCAAGCTGTAATAAAGAGCTGGTTTACATACCAAGATACGTCTGTTCTACATTGTTGGTGTGCGAGAGAGGTGGTAGTTACCCGATCCCGAGGAATTCAGGATTACATAATATCCAACCTCGACATACAACAATCAACCTCCTGGTTGGGTAACACGCCATGGCCACCATGGAAGACGTATTGGCTGCTTTGTTAGACGTACAAAACGAACTAGCGACGTCACGCCAGGAGACGGCGGACTTAAGAGCTAGAGTGGACAACCAACAGAGGAATCCATTTAATGCAGGGGCTTCTACCACGGGGACGCCTGCTGCCGTGGTAGTGGAGATGCCTGTGGCAATACCTCTTGCCACACCGGAAAGGTACAGCGGGGATCCCACCACAGTCCAGGTCTTTATAACGCAGGTGGCACTGCACTTCTCCTGTAAGCCGAAGTCGTTTCCCACCAACCAGGCGCGAGTCGCCTTCCTGATCTCTTATTTGGCGGGGAACGCAGCTCAGTGGGCAGTACCGTTGGTGAGCAGGGACGATCTGCTTTTGTACGATTGGGAGCAGTTCCAGGAGGAGTTCGTAAAGGTGTTCGACCGGAGAGCGGATTCATACACAGCGGACAGGGAATTGCTGGAGCTGAAACAAGGCACAACCGGGCTTGTCCAGTACCTGAACGCATTTAGACGCCTGGTTGCGGAATTCAAATGGCCCCCTGCCAAACAAACGGCGCTTTTTCACCAGGGTCTGAGCGAGGACTTGAAGGATGTGATCGCACAGATAGACCCACAACCTGTGCACTGCGAAGACCTGATCAGCCTGGCCCTTCACCTCGACCACCGCCTTAGCGAAAGGCGTGGGGGTGTTCATAAGAAGGACAAAGCCCTGCTCGCGGCGGGCCATCCGGCTAACTCAGAGACGACACCCGCATCACGTGCCGAATCCATGGACATCGGGGCAGTCAGAGCCAGCCTTACGGCAACCGAGAAAGAGTCACGTAGAAAACAAGGTCTTTGTTTATACTGCGGCAAGAAGGGACATTACGTCCGCGAATGTCCTGTTAAACCAAAGACAGGGCGTCCTCACCCCGGTCGCATGTCCACCGCAACTGTGGACAATACGGCGGAAAACTAACGAGCTCCTGGAACAACGAAGGGGATTCCCGGAGTCATGGCTTTATCCCTTCAGCACAGCTGCAAACATCGGCGTGTAACCGACACCTGTACATCCCTCTACAGTTGCTGGTACGGAGCACATGGGTTTCGGTCTCAGCCATGGTCGATTCAGGGGCCACAGGGCTATTCATGGACGAGAAGGAGGCAAAACGGATCGGTTTGGCACTGCAGAGGTGCGAGGTCCCGGAGGAAGTTTTAGCTGTGGATGGGCGCAGGCTGGTTTCTGGACCCATCAGCCTCCACACCGGTGACGTTGAGGTGTTATACGGGACCCAACACAGGGAGGTGGGGGACTTCAAGATCATCTGTGCTCCACAGTATGGGATCATTTTGGGATTACTGTGGCTGAAAAAACACAACCCCTCAATCAACTGGGAAACCCAGGAGCTGCGAATGGACTCCCCTTTCTGTTCTCGGTCTTGCATATGGTCAAGGGGGTCTCACAGGAACTCGGATACCACAGGGTGGGTGGTGGCCACCGCTGCGGAAAAGGAGGTGGTCCTCCCTGAGGCATATCTAGCCTACAGAGACGTGTTCGATGACGACCAAGCGGAGACGCTCCCCCCACATAGAGTCTATGACTGCCAAATCGACCTGGTCCCTGGGGCTACGATACCTGGCGGCCGGCTGTACGCATTGTCCGAGCCTGAAAACATCCACCTCAGTGCCTACCTGGATAAGATGCTAAAACTCGGGTTCATTAGGCCTTCAAGATCACCTGCGGCATCACCGCTGTTTTTCATCCCTAAAGCCAATGGGGAACTTCGCGCTTGTGTGGACTTTAGGGCGCTCAACGCCATCACAGTAAAGAACAGGTACCCCCTGCCGCTCATCAACGTGCTCCTGGAACAAGTGAAGAAGGCCCGTGTGTATACCAAGCTCGATCTGAAGGGTGCTTACCATCTAGTTCGCATGCGTGGCGGGGACGAGTGGAAAACGGCCTTCAAGACGCGGTTTGGCCTTTTCGAGTACAGAGTAATGCCGTTCGGGCTCTGTAACGCCCCTGCAGCGTTTCAGTTCTTCCTGAACGATGTGCTAAGAGACATCCTGGATGTATACATCGTCATATACATCGATGACATTTTGATCTACTCGGACAACACAGAAGACCATGTGGGGCATGTGGCTGCGGTATTACGGATCCTGCGAGAGAACTCGCTTTACTGTAAGCTCAGTAAATGCGATTTCCACGTGACAACGGTGGAATTCCTCGGGGTCATGTTAAGCCCCGAAGGACAAACAATGGCGGAGAGAAAAGTGAAAGCCGTGGCAGATTGGCCAGCGCCTAAGAACATAAAGGAAGTACAGAGCTTTCTTGGCTTTTCCAATTTTTACCGCAGGTTCATTGAGGGGTTCTCAGGACTAGTGACTCCCATCACACATCTTTTGAGGAAGTCAGTGACGTTTCTATGGTCAGAAGAAGCAGAGAGAGCGTTCCGTGCGTTGAAGCTAGCCTTTGTGTCCGCTCCTATCCTTGCCCACCCTGACCCGGAACAGCAGTACTTGGTGGAGGCGGACGCCTCGGATCTGGCGGTGGGGGCGATTCTGTCCCAAAAGAACCCAGTGACTGGGTTGCTGCATCCCGTTGCGTTCATGTCCAGGAAACTGAACTTGGCAGAACGAAACTACCATGTAGCCTAAAAAGAGCTTCTGGCCATCAAGGATGCCTTTGCCGAGTGGAGACATCTGCTGATGGGGGTCAAACACGTGGTGTTGGTATACACCGACCACAGGAACCTCCAGTTCATGACGGCTGCCAGGCAGCTGTCTCCTCGTCAACTAAGATGGATGCGGTTCTTCTCCGGTTTCCACTTCACCATCACATATAGGCCGGGAACCGAAAACAGGAAAGCAGACGCACTTTCGAGGCAAACCACGAGGCGGAGCGTCCTCTACCAACCTTTGATTACATAATTCGCCCGGGTGCGGTAGTGGGTGCAATCCAGCCGGGGGCTTTCTTACAAGGCATACAGCAAGGAGTCAACACCTTCCGGTGGAGGACATGGCTGCGGAGGCACGAGGACTGGCATGTTCGTGACGGCATTCCAGTGAGGGGTCGTTGTGTGTTGGTTCCTACCGCACGACTGCAGAAACAGGCCTTCAAGTGGTGTCACGAGTCGCCCAGCGCGGGACACTTCGGATGGGAGAAGACGGTCGACTACGTGTTGCGGCAGTTTTGGTGGCCGTCTGTGAGGTTGGATGTTCGGAGCTGGATCGCCGCCTGCGCAACCTGCGCAGCCATGAAATCAGATCACAGATGCCCTCAGGGCCTTCTACAACCGCTGCCAACTCCCGCCAGGCCATGGGACCGCATCTCCCTGGATTTTGTGGTTGGGTTGCCCGTGGACAAAGGGTATACCGCCATTCTAGTGGTCATCGACTACTTGACCAAGATGGGTCGCTTTATTGCCTGTAAAGGAGTGCCCATGGCCGGACAGTTGGCGGTCACACTCCTCAAGGAGGTGGTGAGGGCTCACGGCCTCCCCAGCGTAATTGTTTCGGACCGGGGGTCGCAGTTCACGGCGAGGTTATGGAAAACCTGGTGTTCGGCGCTACAAGTCACATCCGCTTTGTCCACCTGCTACCATCCGCAAACGGACGGCCAAACAGCGCCTCAACCAAACGTTGAAGCAATACCTCCGATGTTTCATCGATCAGGGCAAGGAAGAGTGGGTGGATAAGTTGTGGCTTGCAGAAGTCGCGTATAACAACGCCACGCACTCATCCACGAAGGTGTCTCCGTTTTATAGCAACTACGGCATCATCCCAGGTTCCTCCCTTTGTTGCACCCCTCGACGACGGCAGGCATTCCTGAAACAGCCAGACGAGTAGCTCACATCCGGGACACAACGGTGAGCGCTAGGAGGTGTTTGGAGGAGGCCAAGAGAAAATACAAAGCGTCGGTGGATAAAAGACGAAGGCAGGGCCCACTGTACCAGGCAGGGGATTACGTATGGGTGTCTTCAAGGAATATGAGGTTCAGCAAACACAGTGTGTTCCATCCTCGGTTCATTGGGCCGTACCGCATAAAGGAATGCCTCAGTCCGGTGAACATGAGACTGGAGTTGCCGGACAGCATGCGCATCCACCCGGTGTTCCACGTCTCCCTGCTCAAACCGTCTTTTGCACCACGTCCCCCCGCACCTCCACCTGTAGGGGTGGACGGTGAGCGGGAATACGAGGTCAAGGGCATCAGAGATTCACGCTGGCGCAGGGGTAGGTTGTGGTACCTTGTGGCGTGGAAGGGCTATGGGCCGGAGGAGAAGTCATGGGAACCTGTTGCCGGAATCTGTGCGCCGCGGCTGGTGTCCGCTTTCCGCCGGAAATTCCCGTCTAAGCCCGGCTCGACCGGGGGCCCCTGAAGGAGGGGGAATGTACTGTTAAGACACACATCGGAGCACCGTAGAGGAGAAAACAGAACAAGGAACCACAAGACCCAGAACCACACCCGCCAAGAACTACAATTCCCAGAGGGCATAGCGCGGTAACGCACGCGGAGGGCGTCGCCTTAAATACAACCGGGAAGCCAGCAGCCGGCTTCGGATATTTTGAATCATAGATGCGAAGCCGCGTAGCCGACGCTTCAAGGAAGGTGAGCTCTGTATTAAGTGTGGAGGTGAGGAAGCGTGGGACGCTATTGCCGGAAGGCGGCTGCACACAGACAGGACCCTGTATCTCACGGGGCGTTTGTGAACCGCCCTATCCGTTGAACTTTACCTGTCCCCGCTCGAGGGTATTGAGCGCTTGGGACTCCGTCCCCCACAGACCATTGCCAGTCCCCGCTCGAGGGTAATCGAGCGCTTGGGACTCCGTCCCCTCACCGACCGTTGCCAGTCCCCGCACGAGGGTTATCGAGCGCTTGGGACTAAGGTCCCTCACAGACCCTTACCAGTCCCCGCTCGAGGGTTATCGAGCGCGTGGGACACAGTCCCTTCACAGACCTTGCCAGTCCCCGCTCGAGGGTTATCGAGCGCGTGGGACACAGTTCCATCACAAACCTTGCCAGTCCCCGCTCGAGGGTTATCGAGTGCGTGGGGCTCTGTACCCTTATTGAACTCTGCCAGTCCTCACTCGAGGGATTCGAGTGAGAGGAATTATACTGGAATTCCGTTCGTTTTTGTATTTGTTTGCCCTCCGTTGGAGCGTGTCAGGACTGACACGAGTGCGGAGGACGAAAGTAACAGCACTAAACAGCTTACTCCATAATCGATTGGCATTGTCGGCCATTACTTAGCACGGTGTCCTCTGTTGGTGGATGCTAGGACTGGCATCCGTGCAGAGGACGGTTGGAACATCTACCGTTGCACTACCTTGTAGAGTATATTATACTGTTACTATTGGTGGGAGCAAGCTGTAATAAAGAGCTGGTTTACATACCAAGATACGTCTGTTCTACATTCTTGGTGTGCGAGAGAGGTGGTAGTTACCCGATACCGAGGAATTCAGGATTACACGTAAATACAACACATATTGCATTACAAATGCTATATGTGTCACATTTGCAAAAGTTAAAACTATTGGAATTGTAAATGACAAAGCTATTAATTTAGCTATTTTCAAAACCAACACATAAATACAAAATGTGTCATTAACAATACCAATAGCTCAAACTTTCCTAATGCGAGACCTATTGCATTGCAAATGCTTGTTACTTCCAGTTACCACACACTCCCTTTGGGTAAGCGTCTGCTTCCAACCCAACGGGATGACCTTTTCACTTCCGATGTCCACACACTCCCCGGGCAAGCATCCGCTTCCGACCCGGCCGGGTGACCTTTCACTTCCAGTGTCCAAACATCTTCCGGATCAGCGTTTGTCTCCACCCCAAGCAGGTGACTATTCACTTCCGGTGTGTCTAAACTTTTGTTTCATGGGCAAGCATATGTGCTTCCAGCCCGCCAGACCTTGGTTGAATGTTCCCCCACCCATCTCTGCGAAGGTGACCCGGTAACCGGTACCCCACTTCTGCCATGCCACAGGCTCTGCCCTTAATTGTCTACTTAATTGTTCGTTTCCGGTTCTTGTGAACAAGGCCATTGGGGAGCTTGCCAGTACCCCCTGGGTACTGACTGTCCCGTTTGTGGGCTGTTCCGTTCGTAACCTGTCCCAAACCTCTGATACCAAAGGACCTCCTGCAAGTCAGCTATGCCTCCGCAACAAATGTTCATTGTTGCCCCCCATTCTACTTCCTGTTCCTAAGCGTGTGGGTGGTCTTCTCTTGTAGAAGTTCCCAGGAGAAAGAGGGCCCTGTGCCAGGCGCCTATGAATAAATACCCCCCACCTCCCTGCCAATTTCCTGAGATTAAATTTATGACTGAGCTGAACCAATGCTGGTATCTGCTGGTCCAGCTCCTTCCCTGAATCCATTCTCTTGTCTCCACCCAGTCGTGTTCGGGTTCTGCTCCTTGGGGGTGGCCTTCACTAAGGCCCCCGGTTCAGCCATTGTCCCCCTCCCCTTGGGGAGTGGAGGGCCAAACCAAGGGGCATCTGATGCCCACACATTCCCTTCCGAGTAAGCGTGTGCTTCCAACCCACCGGGTGACCTTTCACTTCCGGTGCAACCACAATTTCCTTCCGGGTAAGCGTCTGCTTTCAACCCGAACGAGTGACCTTCCACTTCCAGTGCAACCCCACATTTCCTCCTGGGTAAGCGTTTGCATCCAATCCAACCAGGTGCCAAACCTTTATCTGGGCAAGCATGTTCTTCCAGTCCGCCGGGTGACCATTTACTTCTGATGTCACTATCCATTTCATTCAGGGCAAGCATCTGCTTCCAGCCCCTAAATGAATTGATATCCTGGGTCAACGTCCCCAACCCATCGTTGCAGAGGTGACCCGGTGACCTGTACCTCAACTTCTTCCATGCCGCAGACTTTGTCTTTAATTGTTTACTTAATTATTTGCTTCCGGTTCCTCTGAAAAAATCCATTGGGGTAGCTTGCTAGTATCCCCTGGGTCCTGACTGTCCCGTTTGTGACCTTATGCCATTTGGCAACCTGCTTTATTTGTGTAGGATTGCTGTGTAAATACTGCCATGCCTTGCTGGGAGCTTTTGCTGCCAACCAGGCCCCCGCCACATATGTGCCTCAATTCTTCCACACTGTCAACAACTCCTTGCATTAAATGCCACCCATATATTCCGTAGCAGGACATCCATCCCAGTATTCGAGAGGTACACCCTTCAAGAAGTGTGGCTCACTGGTTAGAAGCGGCAGACCCTGATGCAGAGGTCTGGCCCGGGACCATGGTTCAATTCCTGACGCGGCAGGGTCTTGGGATCAATGTCCGCGGACTCGATAATTCTCGCCTCGGTGCCTACTCTAATCATGGGTCCCACTCTGCAACTCTGGGCAATAGCTTGCTTAATCTCCACAACGGCCCCAACAGCGCTGGGATGCCTGGCTTCCCCTTGGGGTGCCCAGGAGGGGCCATCTCACGGGGAAAGCCAGGAAGGGTTCCACAGCGGTATACAGCGCCAGGATGCCCCGAGATGGGGCGACAGTGCGCTTTACAAGTATACACACATTTACATTTACACCCATCTGGACTGTAATAGTGTGGCTGTCACAAGATAATTAAGCTATGCCTAATGCCGCCTAAGCCAGTCCCCACAGAAATTAGGCCTTGAGGCTGTTTAGCCTCCTCCTTGAGAACTCTATACCCCCTTGGGAGAAAGCCTTAGCCCAGGATCTCCTAGGAATGATCTCTGACAATAAAAATTTTGTGGCATTCATGCTCCTGGCCAAGTCAGTCTTTCTTTAGAATGTGAAATGGATCACCCCTACCTAAAGATTGAAGGTAATTTCCCAACAAATTGATTAATAAAACGTTAGGGTCTCTTGAGTGGATGCAGCACGCTTTAATGACACTTCCCAATTCCCTCCAGTATAACCCTGGCTTTCCAGACCATCACACCCTTGTACGTTGAAACAGGAATGCTGATTTCCCCAATTTTTCCCAGCTCCGTGTTCGCTGCCCTGGACCCGTAAGATTGCCCGATGACCCACACGGTTTTGCACTCTGCAGAGTGGGACAGAAGCACAGAAAGGTTGAAGATTGAACCATTATTAATCCCTTTATTACAGTTATAAGCGTGTTATACAGAACAGTCCTCTGCACAGGCTAACAGTATATCCATTATATCAATAACATTGTGACCGAAGCTTGAGTCTTTGCTGGAACATGCATTTCAGTTTATTCACAACAACCTTAGCCAACACGTGTTATGCCTCGCTTACGGTTGTGCACAGCGACTTCTTCAGTGCTATACTCAATACGTGAAGATCCTTAAATCCGTTTGTATTTCCGTCCCAAATTGGATTCAATAGGGTCCGATGTTAGACATACAGTTAAGACTTCACATATCTTGTGTCCATAAATAATCCCTCCTATTCACAGTGTATGTATCCTGGAGCCAGAGGAGCGCTTTCTTTCCTACCAGATCAAGAGGGTGCTGTGTTAGATGTGGCAGTGGAGGTTACAGAGGAAACTTCTAATTCAACACAGGATCTGGTTTTACAGGTACAATGATTTCTTTATCAAGAGTGATTTTAGGGGGCAGTGTTTGATTCTTTCTGCACAATTGGGGAAGTTAACTCAAGATCCTTGGATTCTAGATACCATACAGGTTTTCAGGATAGAATTCTATCACAACTAACACCATAAGTGGTTTCTCTGATAACTACATTTTCCCCCAAAACAAAGTGATTTTTATAGACCAAGAAATCAAGGAACGGTTGTTCAGAGACCATATGCTTCCCACGCCACATCCCAGGGGTTTCTGAGGCAACATATTCCTTTTGGACAAGGAAGGAGGCGGTTACAGGTCAGTCCCTGATCCGCAAAGACTTAAGTTATTGGGTACTGTACAAATATTTAAAGAGGGAAGGTATCCGTCTGTTAATGGATTTCTTGCAAGAGAAGGCCTAGATGGTCTGTTTGGACCTCAAGGAAGCTTAGTCAACATTTCAGATATTCCCATTTCAGTGGAGAAATCAACGGTATGAGTATTTAGTACTGCCTTTGGGACTCTCCTCGGCCCCCTGGTGTTTCTCCAAGGTGATGAGCCTGGTGGCAGAAAGGTTTAGAGAAAAAGGAGTTAATCAGGTGGTGTACTTGGACGATCTTATTATCATGGCTCAAGAGCAGTTGCAAGTTATACTGCATTCGATGTGGATGATACATAGGCTGCAGGAACTAGGGCTTGTAATAAACGAGAAGAAGTCTGTTTTGACCTCGACGCAATCAGTAGAGTTTTTGGCTTTCCAAGTATTGTATTATAATTGCATTTATATAGCGCTAACCACCCCTGACGAGGCGTCGAATCGCTTTTTCAGCGAGTAGCACGCTACTCCGGGACCCATAGAAGAGTGGTGTTTAATTAGTATAGTGAAACATGCAAGTACATTTTAAGTGGTGGATAGGTTAGTCAGTTATTTGGATTTGGAATGATAGCAGAAGAATAGAAGAAAAAAGGTTTGTATTTATATAGCGCTTGTTACCCCTGATGGGGTGTTGACGCACGCTATTCAGGAAGCCCATAAAGGATTAGTGGTGAATTAATTTGGTGAAATATTAAGTCATTTCAGTGGTGGATATTAGTCAGTTATTTGGAGTGAGAAGGATAGCGGAGGGATAAAAGGGGAAGAAAGGTTTGCATTCATATAGTACTTGTTACCCCTGATGGGTGTTGAAGCGCTTTTCTGGCGAGTAGCACGCCACTCCGCAACCCATAAAGGATTAGTGTTGAAAATTAGTATAGCAACATATGAAGTAATTTGAGTAGTGGATATGTTATTCAGCTATTTGGGTAGAGAAGGATTGGTGGTGGGATAGATGAGGGAAAGAGGTTTGTATTTATATAGCGGTTGCTACCCCGGATGGGGTTTTGAAGCGCAAGTAGCACGCTACTCTGGAACCCATCAGGATTAGTGTTGAATTAGTATGGTGAAACATGAAAGTAATTATAGTGGTGGATATGTTAGTCAGTTATTTGGATTAAGATGGGTTGGGAGGGGTAGAAAAGAGGGAAGAGTTTAGAAAGGGTTGTTTTAGGGGATCAGTATAGTAAAAGAGGTGTCAGATGATGCAAGGAGGGGTAGAGTAGGAGAGAGTCTAGAAAGGGTTATTTTGGGGATCATAGTAGTGATATGGGTTTTGGGATAAATGAGAGAATGGATGTAGCGGATATATTGATAGATGTATAGGGTGAGAAATAGGGTAGTGCATTGGAAGGAGTAGTAGAAAGAAGTTTGAGATAGTCAGAAAGTTGGGCTAGAAGATATATTGAACCAAGTATAGGCTGAGCAATAGGGTAGTGCATTGTCCTCTCTGCCCTTAACAGGCTCAAACAGGCAACTGCCCTTGTCCTCTCTGCCCATAACAGGCTCAATCAGGCAACTGCCCTTAGCCTCGATGCCCTAACCCTGGCCTTTTATAGCCCTAGCAATCAGGTGACCCCTTCAACCAATGGGAACCCTAGCCCTAACCCTATCCAATCACAACACTAGCCCTAAAATCAGAGATACAATTGGAGACCAGGACCTTACAGCCAATCTTAGCCCTAGTCCAAGCACCCAAGCAATCAGTTCAAAAATCCCGATCTCTACGTCCAATAGAGGCCCTAGCCCTACCAGTAGTCCCAACCCAAGTCCAAGCAACCAATGGCACAGGAAGCCCTAGTCCCTACTTTCAATAGAAAGCCTAACCATACTCTTAGTCCCACAACTAGTCCAGCAACCAATCACCCCAGAAGCCCTAATCGCTACTTCCAATTAAAGGTCTAATCCTAGCCCTAGTCCCACCCTACTCCCAATAACATAGGAAGCCCTAGTCCCTACTTCCAATAGAAATCCTAACCCTAGCCCCAACCCTACATTGATTGAATCACAGACCGAGAAACCAATCAGAACCCTCAAATACCCAACCAATGATGACACCAACCCTAATCCAATAGAAACACCAGATACAACCACCAATCAGTGTACACATGTACCAACCACTAGCAGACCTTGTAAGGTCCCAGCGACCTCAGACAAGGTTTGCTGGCCGTGGAGTTGGAAGCTGCTTCTCCTGTTCAGAATCTCCTAGGAGACAGACAGGCTCAATCCACACTTTGGACTTCTGCAGGTAAAGGCCTCACTAACTTGAAATCTAACAATACTGTTTTAATACAACTTTACTCCCTCTCCTGGCCAAAAAACAAAGTGCACAGTCCCTAGTAAACATAAATTAAACAGCTCGCAGAAGAACCCTCTGATGTAGAATATCCCTGTTGCTGGGGGTGGGGGAGAAGGGGTCTGGTTTCACTGGCTTGTGAACACAAAATGGTGGCTGGGGGTGCACCGTTTTAACACACAGGTCTTAGCACAGAGCAAAGGAGAAATTTGGAGGGAAAACTGAACTGTCACCAGGAATGAGGAATAAACTAAAGAGTTTGTACTGCAAATCCCACAATTCAACACGTTAAATGGAAGCAATCATGGGCAGCAAAAACACAAGTTTAAAACACAAAACAGGTGATAAAATATGCAATCACAGACAGGTTAAAACTACAAATATAAACTGTAACAACCACAGGCAAATACTGTAATCATAGAAAGGGAAACTCGTTTTTTTAACAAATTTTGTTTTGGGGAAGAGACAGCACTAGTCTTCCTCCTTACCACTTCTTGGACTCTGTTCACTGCAATCTGGGGCACAGGTAGGCTGCAACTCACAAGATGGAGGAGAATGATTTGGGGTGCACCCAGCAAAGCCTTAAGGGGCCTGGGCAGGCGTGAGGGGAGGGCTCTGAGTTGCCTGGTAGCTGAATAGCCAATCCCCAGTCCTGGGTCTGCTGGCCTGGGGGTGGGGGCTGGAGAGCTGCTTCTCCTTTTCAGAATCTGCAAGGAGACAGACAGGCTCAATGCAAGTCTCAGCTACAACTTACCAAACAGAAAATAAAGGACATCAAAACGGAATTGAAGTCTGCCTTGAGCAGATAGATTGTGTCCTCACAGCATGGATAGAGGGAATGCTGGCATCCTCGATCCAGTCTATTTTTCCCAGGTCTCTTCCACACACGATCCTGCAACGTCTGAAATTCCAATCATTTTTTTATTCTGCGTAGACCCTCCTCTATTTTTAAATTTTTTTGTGGTGATGATTTTTTAAATGAAATTGCAGTAATACTTGGTAAATTGTCTTATGTATTGTTTTTTATGTCTGTACTTTTATGATATATTTATCGAATAATGTATTACAACCAATATATGAGAAAGGGTCTGGCATACTCAGACCAGATTATGATCTCAGACAATGCAAAGGTGGAATTGACATGATGGCTGGAGCATATAGAAGCGTGGAATTGCAAGGCCATTTTTGGGTTCCTAACCAGAGATCATGATAGAATCTGACGCCAGCAGATGGGTCTAGGAAGCCAGATGCAACAATATCTCAGAAGGTCTCTTGTCCCTTACAGAGTTACAACTCCACATCAATTGCCTGGAGCTCTTTTTTGATAAACACATTTTTGTGTTTATTGATTGACAAAATAAAGAACTTACACCAGTCTTACAGTCCAACACCGCATAAGTCCAGGACATAGAAAAGGGAAGCAGCACCACAAGATTTACAGGCAATAACAAAAAACACATAGGAGTATAAAGTTGGGCACACCCTTCATGACTACTCCGCCACCCCACCCATTTCCCCCAAACCCTACGGTATTTCTTAGGACACCCACAAGCCTCGTACATGACCTTCTCCTGGGTGGCACACCAATCCACCCCAGTCCTTCAGCGTCCAACGCACGGAGGTTCGGAGAGCTTCCAGGAGGCGGCAATGTCTCTTGTTGGAACCACCATTGCCGTTGTTTAAAACAGTTTTTCGTTCCGTGACCCGTCCAGCCCATCAGTGATACCCAGGAGCACGTGTTTTGGGTCATGGGGGACCGCCCACCCCAAAACCTCAGTGAGTTCCTCCTCAATCTCCCCCAGAACTGCTCCAAGTGGGGACATTCCCATACCATGTGGAAAAAATTAGCGGGGTCATAACCGCGCCTGGCACAGGCTGAGGTTGGGCTAAGTCCGGCCCGGTGAAGGTGTGTCGGGGTGAGATATGCAGCATGTAAGTAGTACAATTGCACTAAGCGCAGTCTAGCGGAGGACGTGACCGTCCTAGAAGCCATAAGGTCATCTCGCCAGTCCTCTTCGTCTAAGGTGCCTATCCAACCCTCCCATTGAGCCCGCAATCGATCCAAGGAAGTGGGAGCATTATTGATCAATGTACGGTAAATACGGGAGATGCCACCCCTCCCCAGGTCACCAAACATTATCTGGGCTTCAGGTGGACTGCGATCAGGAAGGCGCGTGCCAGTGGCAAGGTGGGTGTGAGGAGCATGGCGTAACTGCAAGTACCTATAGAATTGTGACCGGTGTAAGGAGTACCTGCCTTGAAGGTCCTCAAAGGTCCGCATGTGGTCCCCCACCCATACATTGCCTAGCTACGAAATGCCTATCAAATCCCAGGCTCTAAACCCCTGTAGTGCGTTGACGTCTCTGAGCCAGGTCCCCTGCCACAAGGGTATACATTGGGTTAACATGTGCATCCATTTGGTATGGCGCAGAGCAGCCCGCCAGGCCAGCAGCACAGAGCGTGTCACTTCTGGCAAGCGGGAGGTAATAGGGGCCCCATATAGCATGGCCTGGATCTTGGCAAAACCCAATTCTCCGACTTTGAGCCTGTATGCCGGGTCTGACCAATTGCCTGGTGCTCCTAGCAGGGTTTTTTGCCATCAAAACCGTTTCTCCAAAAAAGAACAGTTGGTGTATATTGCTAAGGTATGAGCAACATCTCAGCAGTGAGGTACATCAACAAGCTGGGAGGAACTTGCTGCAGAATGTTAGCTGAAATAGCCAACGATTTTTGGCATGTTCTCCTCCAATACAAGGTTTGGGCAGTCTCCACCCATAAGTGATATTCTGCTTCACGGAGACAGTAGATGTGTTGGTACAATGAACAGAATGTGGATCCCGTAGAGGCAGAATTACCTCTAATAATCAATTTGTTGGTCCAAGTGGCTGAAGACATTAGTTTGTAGATTAGAAAATAATTTTCTATCAGCCATCACTAGACATAGGCTGATTGATGGTAACCCGGCAGGCAAACACCCGCTACTCTGTAAATTGATGAGATGAGTTAGATTATTCAGTCCTCCAAAACAATTGGTTGCAGAAGGCTGTTACTTGGGCTGTCTCTACTAAGTCCATTTATTCTAAACCTAAATCTTCTGATCCTTGGTTCTCTTCTGATCTTGGGGCCATGAAAAAACAAGGCAAACACTTAGAGATATAATGGCGTAGAGACTATAGTTCTAGCAGTAAGATGCAGTATAAACCTGCCATGAAGGACTATCACAGGACAGCTATTTATGCCAAATGATCCTTCTACACCTCTTACATTACCTCGTCTAAGTACTCTCCTAAGGACAATTTTTAACTTTTCAAATCCTTTTGCAGCCTAGTCCTCTGACAAGTGGTGTGAGGACAAAATACCGCGTATTCTCAGTGGGTTTTCTACCATCAATGAAGCCAGTGAGCCTATGATTATGTCGGACTCTGCACCAATTCCTACTGAATCTTTTTTCTTGAATATCTTCCATTTGATTCCTCTGACAAAAATCCTATCAGCTCCACTGCATTGCCACTCAGACTCTCCTTCAGATACATTTCCACCTTCGATTTTATGCCATTTGCTACCTCAATTGCCCCGATATTAACTGAGCTTTTTTTTATTTCAAAGTATTTTATTGGATTTTTATACAACAAATACAATAGCATTCTGTCAAGGGGCTAGCCAAAATAGTTAGTTTACAATGGTTACATGTACTATTACGGTACGGTATCTGTTTTAGCTATATCGCTCTTACATTGACTTGCTGGGAAATTAGGCAGAGATTGATAGAAAGAGAGAAAGGAGAGGCAAGAGGTGAGAGGAGGATGTGAGAGAGGTGCTATGATTTTGAGTCTGATAGGGGTTTTAGTCCTGTGTCAAAGCTTACGCCCGTCTATGGCGGGAGAGGTGGTCGGAACAGGCAGTCCAGCGAGACCTCCCTAAGTCCCATCGACCCTTGGTGTTCACCATCGTTACACTCCGACCCCCCATAGGTGGAGGAGAGGAGGGAGCCAGCGTGGCTTCAAGGTAGCTTTTGTGCGAGTCTAAGTATGCATCTAGTGATTTCCACATCCCTCTAGTTGCTGGCCTCCAGGGGAAGTTCTACAATGCAATGTTATCAGCACCTCTGAGGTATGTCACCCAGTTGAACCAGCCCTTGTATGAGGTCTTAGTCGTGTCCTTCCAATTGTTGAGGACCATTTTCACCGCCGAAATGAGGATCAGGTCCAATAGGTCTTTATCCAACTCTGAACGTAGTGCTGTGGTAATGAATGCCGTGGTGAGGGAGGAGAATTCAGTTGTTAGTGTGCAGCCCAGTACTCTATTTATGAGCCCAAAGGTTTTCTCCCAGAACGTTTTAAGTGATGGGCAGTAATAGATAAGATGTGCCAGGTCCCCCTTTTCGGTGTTACAATTCCAACACAGCTCATCATCTCTAAGTCCTAATGAGAATAGTCGGGCGAGGGTCCAGAAGGCTTTGTGGAGTAGCCAGAATTTAGCTTGTGCTAGCACTCGGGTGATTTTATTACGTGAGGCGGATGACCATAGTTCCGCCTGTTGTTGCTCATTCAGTGTGGTATTGCCTAGTTTTATCCAGTAGTTGATTGTCTTGTCATTAAGTTTGGTGGTGTTTGGATGTAGAAGTTTGTATAGGTGTGATACCTGGTGACCTAGCCTGTTTATCTTGGTTAAATACTGTGAGATTGACTGTTGGGTTTGTGAAAGTTTGGCTTTGGATAGAGCTGTTTTGATTTTTAGACAGTTGTAGAACTCACTGTCTGGTAGGTTATGTTTAGCTTTCAGTATGGCAAATATGGTTGGGTATCCCCCTACTTCTAGGTGGTCTGGGTTGGTGATGCCTTTCTCTATCCATGCGTTGAGGACGAGGGATTTGTATCTGATCTTACTGTTGGCCCAGAGCGATTCCATCTTCGAGCCCTTTATGCTGTGCTCCATTTTCTTGCCTTATTGTAAAAGGGCAATTTTTGTGTTCTTAAAAATGGAGCTGGAGGCATGAGGGTGTTTGCTAGCCGTTAGCAGCACCACTGGGTTTAGATTGCCCAGGATGGCTTTCTCAACTTGCAGCCATACCGGTGTGTGGCCCTGAGGGGGTGCAAACCAGTATGCCCCTTGTATTGCCAGAAATGCAGTTTGGAAGGTTCTAAAGTCCGCTAGGTTTACTCCTCCTAGTTTTTTCCCTAGTCTTAGTTTTTTTAGGCTTATCCGGGCCTTTTTCCCTCGCCATAAGAATTTAGTAATCATGTTGTCTGTTTTACGATGGAAGCAATCTGTGAGCAGGAGTGGGAGCATGCTGATCAGGTAGTTGATCATTGGTGTGATCATCATTGTGATCGTTTCGATTCTACCCCACCAATTTATACATTTCGGGGACCATGCCTCCAGGAGTTTCTTTATTTTTCCAAGCAGTAGCTTCTAATTGTGGGCTAGTGTGCTCATAAGGTCGTTGCCAAAGTGTATGCCTAGGTATTTGATAAACCCTGTTTGCCAGGTCAGACCTGATCTCCCTAGGCAGTCACTAGTGCAGTGTACGCTCAGGGGCTTGCATTCTGATTTGTCGCTGTTTAGCTTGTATCCTGAGCGGCCTGAGTATATCTCTATGGTGTCATTAGGGCCTCAATCGAGGTCTTTGTTTGCACCGTAACTATTAGGATGTCATCTGCGTATGCTGCCAGTTTTACTTCAACATCATTGATGTTGATCCCTTTTATGTTTGTGTTTAGCTTGATATCAGCAATCAAGGGTTCTAATGCCAACAGAAAGAGTGAGGGGGACAGTGGGCAGCCCTGTCTAGTGCCGCGTTGTAGAGTGAGTGGTTCGGAGAGTGACCCGTTAATGACAATGCGTGCGCTTGGGTCCCCGTACAACGCCATCACTTTACAAATGTAACCTTCCCCTAAGTTGAAGTATTTCATGCACTGTTCCAGGAAAGCCCATGATACCCTGTCAAAGGCCTTCTCGGCATCCAGGGTGCTTCAGTTTTCTTTGCTGTCTGGTCTAGTATGTGGCAGAGAGGTCTGGTATTGTCGTTAGACATCTGTGTTCTCAGGAAGCCTACTTGGGAGTTGCTTATTAGGTTGGGAAGGACGGAGTTAATTCAGGTCGCTAGAATTTTTGCATATATTTTGCAGTCCACGTTAATTAGGGATATGGGCCTGTAGTTCTTGGGTTGCAACTGATCCATGCCTTCCTTTGGTATTACTATTATGTTCACTTCGGCTATGGATTGTGCTACCAACCCATTTTCTGCAAAGTGACTGAACGCCTTCTTTTAGGTTGGTTTTAGCTGCTCCAGGAAGGTCTTGTAGAAGGTGGCTGTATATCCATCCGGCCCCGGGCTTTGTTATCCTTCATGGACTTGGCCGCCGATATAATCTCTGCGGAGCTAATTTCTTGCCCTAGACTCTGTGAGTCAGAACTGGTTAACTGTGGGAGGCCGATTCTATCAAGATATTGCTTGCATGCCTCCAGATCTAGGGTCTGATAGTTTCTGTAGAGCTCCTGATAGAACTCCTGAAAGATCCTGAGGATGTCTTTGTGTTTTGTGTGGGTTTTATTGTGTGGGTCTGTGATGGACAAGATGGTGAATTGGTTGCGTTTGTGTTTCAGGTAGGAGGCTAGTAGTTTCCCCGCTTTGTATGCTTCGCAGAGGTTAATGGCCTTGTATGTGTTAAACCACAGCCCGGCTCTCTCACTCAGGAGTTTATTGTATTCATACTTTTTTTTAGGTAAGTCCGTTAAGAGTTTGGTGTCATGAGGGCCCCTAGCATGACACCATCCATCATCTGTGTTTTTTGCAATTTTACCCCGAGTGGGCTGGGGATGCTCAGACGTGAGTCCCAGGCTCTCCACACCACTGGAGTCAAGCTATCCAGGCTGATGAAGGCTGATAGCCAGAAACCGGTCCTTGGATGCTTGATTCCGGTCTGGGAAAGACATGGCTTGGTAGTTCGGACTGGACTGTTCCCATGAGGCACAGGGTCAGAGCTGATTTGCATATAGCCAGTGTCTAACCCAGGGTGGTGTGGAGTGCAAAAAAACGATGGATTTAGGCCCAGATCCTTGTACTGGGGTGAATGTATTACATTGTTCTACATTCTGTCCATCAACTGTGTTTTTTGCAATTTTCACCCCGAGTGGGCTGGGTATGCTCAGACGTGAGTCCCAGGCTCTCCACACCACTGGAGTCAAGCTAGCCAGGCTGATGAAGGCTGATAGCCAGAAACCGGTCCTTGGATGCTTGATTCCGGTCTGGGAAAGACATGGCTTGGTAGTTCGGACTGGACTGTTCCCATGAGGCACAGGGTCAGAGCTGATTTGCATATAGCCAGTGTCTAACCCAGGGTGGTGTGGAGTGCAAAAAAACGATGGATTTAGGCCCAGATCCTTGTACTGGGGTGAATGTATGACATTGTTCTACATTCTGTCCATCATCTGTGTTTTTTCAATTTTACCCCGAGTGGGCTGGGGATGCTCAGACGTGAGTCCCAGGCTCTCCACACCACTGGAGTCAAGCTATCCAGGCTGATGAAGGCTGATAGCCAGAAACCGGTCCTTGGATGCTTGATTCCGGTCTGGGAAAGACATGGCTTGGTAGTTCGGACTGGACTGTTCCCATGAGGCACAGGGTCAGAGCTGATTTGCATATAGCCAGTGTCTAACCCAGGGTGGTGTGGAGTGCAAAAAAACGATGGATTTAGGCCCAGATCCTTGTACTGGGGTGAATGTATTACATTGTTCTACATTCTGTCCATCAACTGTGTTTTTTGCAATTTTCACCCCGAGTGGGCTGGGTATGCTCAGACGTGAGTCCCAGGCTCTCCACACCACTGGAGTCAAGCTATCCAGGCTGATGAAGGCTGATAGCCAGAAACCGGTCCTTGGATGCTTGTTTCCGGTCTGGGAAAGACATGGCTTGGTAGTTCGGACTGGACTGTTCCCATGAGGCACAGGGTCAGAGCTGATTTGCATATAGCCAGTGTCTAACCCAGGGTGGTGTGGAGTGCAAAAAAACGATGGATTTAGGCCCAGATCCTTGTACTGGGGTGAATGTATGACATTGTTCTACATTCTGTCCATCATCTGTGTTTTTTCAATTTTACCCCGAGTGGGCTGGGGATGCTCAGACGTGAGTCCCAGGCTCTCCACACCACTGGAGTCAAGCTATCCAGGCTGATGAAGGCTGATAGCCAGAAACCGGTCCTTGGATGCTTGATTCCGGTCTGGGAAAGACATGGCTTGGTAGTTCGGACTGGACTGTTCCCATGAGGCACAGGGTCAGAGCTGATTTGCATATAGCCAGTGTCTAACCCAGGGTGGTGTGGAGTGCAAACAAACGATGGATTTAGGCCCAGATCCTTGTACTGGGGTGAATGTATGACATTGTTCTACATTCTGTCCATCATCTGTGTTTTTTCAATTTTACCCCGAGTGGGCTGGGGATGCTCAGACGTGAGTCCCAGGCGCTCTCCACACCACTGGAGTCAAGCTATCCAGGCTGATGAAGGCTGATAGCCAGAAACCGGTCCTTGGATGCTTGATTCCGGTCTGGGAAAGACATGGCTTGGTAGTTCGGACTGGCTGTTCCCATGAGGCACAGGGTCAGACCTGATTTGCATATAGCCAGTGTCTAACCCAGGGTGGTGTGGAGTGCAAAAAAAAGATGGATTTAGGCCCAGATCCTTGTACTGGGGTGAATGTATGACATTGTTCTACATTCTGTCCATCATCTGTGTTTTTTGCAATTTTACCCCGAGTGGGCTGGGAATGCTCAGACGTGAGTCCCAGGCTCTCCACACCACTGGAGTCAAGCTATCCAGGCTGATGAAGGCTGATAGCCAGAAACCGGTCCTTGGATGCTTGATTCCGGTCTGGGAAAGACATGGCTTGGTAGTTCGGACTGGACTGTTCCCATGAGGCACAGGGTCAGAGCTGATTTGCATATTGCCAGTGTGTAACCCAGGGTGGTGTGGAGTGCAAAAAAACGATGGATTTAGGCCCAGATCTTTGTACTGGGGTGAATGTATGACATTGTTCTACATTCTGTCCATCATCTGTGTTTTTTGCAATTTTACCCCGAGTGGGCTGGGGATGCTCAGACGTGAGTCCCAGGCTCTCCACACCACTGGAGTCAAGCTATCCAGGCGGATGAAGGCTGATAGCCAGAAACCGGTCCTTGGATGCTTGATTCCGGTCTGGGAAAGACATGGCTTGGTAGTTCGGACTGGACTGTTCCCATGAGGCACAGGGTCAGAGCTGATTTGCATATAGCCAGTGTCTAACCCAGGGTGGTGTGGAGTGCAAAAAAACGATGGATTTAGGCCCAGATCCTTGTACTGGGGTGAATGTATGACATTGTTCTACATTCTGTCCATCATCTGTATTTTTTGCAATTTGGCCCCTAGCATGACCCATTTCTAGGCTTTTGATGTCTTGCTCGAGTTGTGAGTTTGTGTCTTTATTTAGCTTGCCCTTAATATCTATTATTGTCCCCCTGATTGTGGCTTTTAGGGCGTCCCATAGGGTGGAGGCGCTAGTCCCTGGTAGATCGTTGTGCCTGAGGTATTCCTTTATTGCCTCCTCTATTTTCCCCTTGTTCTCGGGCGAGGCTATGACATCACTGTTAAACCGCCACCTTCGGGGAATGTCTACATTGTGGCAACCGCTCAGTTTTAGGCTTATGCAAGAGTGGTCTGACACTAATCTGGGCGCTATGTCGGAAAGTTCTATTAGTTGTATTTGCTGGCCTGTGATTAGTATGTAATCTATCATGCTGTATGAGTTGTGGGGGTTAGAGTAGAATGTGAAGTCCCTTGTATCTGGGTGTTGGAGCCGCCATGGATCATTGAGGTTGAATTTGGAGCATATGTTCTTTAATGTAGTGTGTGCGCTTGTGGATTGGTACTGGCATGTTGATTGTCTATCCAGTATGTGGTCCAGATGCATGTTAAAGTCCCCCGCCACCACCATGAGGTCGTTCTGTGGGAGGCTTTCGAGCTTCTGTGACACTCCTTCCCAGAAGGTGGGGTCGTCTGTGTTTGGGCCATATATGTTAACTACATGTATACACTCTTCTCCCCTTTTCAGGTGTGTTAGCAGAACTCTGCTTGCCACATCTTGGGATTGGGATTCTATTGTTAGGTTGGAGCTTTTAGATACCAGTGTAATTACCTCTCGTTTCTTTCCCTCGGCCGGTGAGCATGCCACTTGGGAGAACCTTTTACTAGTTTGATATCCCCCAGGGATAGTTTTGTTTCTTGTAGTAGGACCACGTCACCCTTAGTCTTAGCTAGATAGTCAAGTATCTTCTTGAATTTAATTGTGTGGTTGAGTCCTTTGATGTTCTGGGATACTATCTTTAGGTCAGCTGCCAGGTTGCGATTGCTGGTGTGGGCCATTATCTGAGGTAAGTAGTGTATGGCGAACCTAATCCGTGTCCCGACCTCACTAGTGTTACCGTACCTTCTCCCCTCCTGCCCCACCGCCACCTCTCCCGTCCTATGGCCATAACCGGTGTCTGGCTGAACTCTCTCACTTATGTAGTATGAGTAAATAGGTGAAAATAGAAAGACAGAAAGAGAAAAAAGAAAGCAAATAGTCAGGAGCCCCCCCTCACTCCCCACCCCACTCACCCACCCCTCACAGAAACTTTGTATGCTTTCGTATGCTGAGCGTGCGACGACAAGGTCGCCGTCCCGTCGCCCTGGGAGGTGTTTGGGTGAAAACTCAGTGTTTCTGTGATCCCAAGAGTCTACATTTGCCGGTTCCTATTAAGTCTATAGTACTGCCCCGCCCCATTATACATCCCCCTTGCAGACTTATGTGCCCACATAGATAAAGGATATGGTAAATGTCTTTGCTACAGTGCATCCGTTATGTGGGTCTGAGCTGCGTGACTGCTCTGCTGTACTCCAGCGTACATTTTTTGGATGTATAGATACAACTACTTGATGGCAAGATGTCCACCACGCTGTTTCGAAAAACAACGGACCGCAATTCGATATTGCACTATAACAGCTTCCACAGACCTGGCTTGAAAAAGAACCTCCCATTTTCTCAACTTCTACGCGTGAAACGCATTGTCTCTACCTTGGAAGAAAGTGAACAAGAGATGAATAGCATGATCAACAGATTTGCATCCAGAGGGTACCCCCGCGACGTTTTAGAAACATCACGAGAACGATGCAAAAGGATTAACAGATCAGAACTATTGAAAGTGAAAGAAAAGAAAACTGACACCAGAATAGTAGTGGTATCTAAATATTCCATCGCAAGCCACAAATACCGCCAGATCATACTTAAACACTGACCACTTTTAAGTGGCGAACCAGACTTCCAAGGCATCTTTGAACAACAACCAATATTCGCCTACACACGAGGTAGAAACCTAAAAGAAATACTGACCAATCCAACAGAAACAGCGACACCAGTCAAATACCACGGTCTGAAACCATGCTACAACTGCAGTAATTGCAATAACATCATCCCAGGAAACTGCACACATCACCCCATGAAGGGCACCAAAATCAAACTGAAGGTTAATGCCACATGCAACACAACTAACGTGATCTACATGCTGAAATGCCCATGTGGCCTATGCTACGTGGGCCATACCGAAAGGAAAATACGAACAAGAGTCTTAGAACATAAGAGCAACATACGAACAAGGAATGCCAAATCCAACGTTGCAGTTCATTTCATGAACAACAATCATTCAGTAGCCCAATTAAAGTTTCTAATATTGGAAGTAATCAAGCCAACTGTGAACAACAAAAACGCACTTTTGAGAAGAGAAAACTTTTGGATCCGATATATGGCCACGATGCAACCCCACGGATTAAATGATAGGATGGAATTTATGTGCTATCTATAAACTTGTGCAGTACTAATGATTACCTGGATAACTAATGTTTTTGTCTCCCACTATTGAATTCAAGTACCATTTGTTATTTATGTTACCAGAACCTCATGATAATTATTGTTTAAGCACAATCACAAATTTATATTGCATGTTAGGCCTGCTTATCACGGTTTTAGACACACGAACGGTATATGACGAACACACTCACACCAGTCTAATATGGCGCCCATACTAACCGCACTTTTTCTAGTCCGTCATCGTCACATATCACCCTTCCTTTTAAACTCCCGCAAGAGGAACACACATTTTCGAACCTGCTACACGAACGCATGAAACTACTAGCGCACACGCCTACCACACAAGTAAGTACCTTTTCGGACTCCACCATAACAATTTATAACTTTACAGGCCACACGGGCTGTTTATATTCCATTTATATATTTGCTTCTACAGGCGGAGTACGCTACAGCGAACCGCCAGGTAAGTGAGCGTCTATCATAGTGAACATTAAGTTCGACACGGGGTTTAACATTGTAGAGCACTCGCATGTTTACTCCTTTCAACCGGCACAGATTAACACTGGAGAGCACTCGCATGCTCACCCTCCATAACCGGCACAGTCAAAAACGACGAACATCTTATTAAGCTTTGCATTTTCGTTGTCACTAAAAACACTGAGTCACCTGTTGAGCACCCTGGGTACAGAATCGAAGACGCACTAATAAAACGACCAGGACTACACCTACCACATTGATTGATGTAATGCACATGACGTTTATACCGTATGCGCATGGACGTTCAGACCACCCTTTTCATAATCCTTCTCACGGCAAGTCATGATTTTAAAACGAATGTTTAACGTGATACAACATCATAGGCAGATCTACTCAACGGATGTACTTTCTTTATTGTTTAGAGTGGGACCCCCTGATGAAGGGCAACAGTAAAGCCCGAAATGCATTGGGAAAAGATATTGAATTTCAAGGATAAAATGACCAATGATTGTGAATAAACAGCATTGAACATGAACTCCTTTTGATAACTTGTTTTCAAAAAACTTTATTGAGATTGTTGAAAGCATAAAACCTTTAAAGGTTCCCCCAAAGCTGTGCACGGAGGCAGCTTCCTCTATACTAGAGGTTGCTCATCATTCGTATTCATACCCCACGCTGGACGGAACAGACAGCGATACCTGCGTAGCACGCAACAACCTATCCAATCAGATTAATTTGCGTTCTACTTGGCTGTGCGAGTCCTATTTTCAAGAATTGTACTCCAGCGCATCCCATTGTTCATGATGAGGGTCGCGTCGAGCTGGCTTTTGGGTGCCCTCCCTGGGGTAGGTGTGGTTATCACAGTGGTGTCCGGGTATGGGCCCTTGCTCCTGGTTTTAGGGCCTTCTTCTTTGCGTTGTTTTGCTTGTTGTGAGCTGTTGTTGCCAACTGGCTGTCCCTGTTGAGGAGTAGGACCACTTTCACCCTGTTAGGTATGGCCTGCCGGGCCTCTCTATTGTGGTCTTGCTGGCTCTCTCAGGCAGCTTTGAGGTACATATTTTGAGTATGGTTGCCGCTGCTGAGGTAGCTCGTGAGGTAGCGCGTTGATTCTGTGTTACAACATGTCTGTATTGTGGGGTTTTTGGGGGTTTTTTTGTGCAATCTTTCGCTACTGTAGTAGTTACTTTGATGTTGAGGTAGACAATGAGGTAGATTATGAGTCTTCGAGGGCGTTTATTTTAACTCCCTCCTCTCCCCCCCAGTTCCGGTGAGGCTCTCCTCTTGCTGGTGCCGGCTTGCGAGGTCTCCATTTCTTGGGCCGTCGGACCCTCTAGGTATCTGGCCAGTTCTCTCGGATCATCGAATAGTTGGGAGCGACCTCTGTCATTTATCCTGAATTTTGCTGGGCCTGGGAACGAGAATTGGATGTTGTTCTTCTTCATTATGTCCCGTAAGGCTAGGAAGCTTTTCCTGGTGTTCACTGTGGGTTTTGAATAGTCCTGCGTGAAGATGATCTTCTGCCCGTTCCATATGATCTGGTGTTTTTTTCTTGCATAGTTGAAGATGGCTTCTGTGTGCTGAGATCTCAGAGCTTTTAAAATCACTCTCTTGAGGTTGCCTCTGTTCCTGCCTACTGGAGAAATGCCAAATTAATTCCTCTCCTGAAAAAACCTTCTGCAGATCCATCCTGTTTCTCCATTTATCGACTCATCTCAATTCTACCCATGGCTACGAAAATATTGAGGAAAGAAGTCAATATCCAATTATCTAACTATCTGGAAACCAATGAACTTCATTATACCCAGTCAGGTTGCCGTCCACAGCACGGAGTCTTCCCCCTTAGAAATGACTGAAACGATTAAATTGGCTGTCGATGAGGGGAAAAGTGTGTCTCTTCTTCTGTTGGATTTATCTGCAGCGTTTGATACCTTTTCTCCTACTAGGTGCTATTACAGTGGTTGTCCGATATTGGCATAGAGCTCCAGGTATGGCTTTGGATAAAGTCTTTCCTCAAAAGGAAATCTAAGAGATCCGGATGGCCCCCCATGTCTCCTCAAAGAAGAATCTCATCCTTGGAGTACCACAGGACTCCACTTTGAGCCCTACCTTATTCAACATTTATTTGGCCCCATTAGCGTCCCTCATTGAATCTCATAGAGTGGTTACCACTTTGATGTGGGTGATACTCAGTTGCTCTTTACTTTCGATCATTCATCTCCATGTACATTTTTTCTTTCACTGCTTGTTTGAAGGGTGCTCTATTTTGGATGCAGAGAAACCTCCTGCAGTCTAAGACTGAGGTTCTCCTTTTTTTGCAAAGCAAGACAGATGGGAAAGAGTTTTAACCCCTCAGCTGCGCCGAACGTTCCGCGCTGGTGCGGAACGTTCTATTGCGCAGGCGGAATTCGGAACGTTCAGCGGACGTGCGCAGCACTACTGAGGTAGTGCACGCGACGTCCGCTGAACGTGCGCCGCACTGAAGGGGTTAATTGGACACAAAATAACCCTTCTCTCCCTCTCCCAGTAAAATCAGCTAAAAACCTGGGATTTATAAACAATGAAAAGTTATCTTTGACACTCCAACTGGGTTGGCGTTTGGGACCTGTTATGGTCTTTTACGTTCCTTGAGAAAATTCCTGTTTTCCTCCCAGTTGAAACTAGGAAATCAGTTGTGTATTTGTTGATCACCTCCAAATTGGATTACTCTAACTGCCTTTATATTGGCTTACAGGATTATTTGACCTGGAAACTGCAGATTGCTCAAAATGCAGCTGACTGACCCATAATGGGCCGATCAAGAAGGGGCTTTGTCTTTACTGTGTTGCGTGACTTACACTGGCTACCTATTAAAAATAGGATATTGTTTAAAGCTATGATCTTTATGCACCGTGGATCCTACAGTTGGAGTCCTTCTTACTTGATAAAGAGACTCTACCCCCTCTAGGGTTATAGGGTTTGCATCATCTCTGCTAGTTCAGATTCCAAAATTCTGTTTGGTGAGAGCTGGCGGTTGCTCTTTCTCTGTGTTGCGGGCAGGGCTTGGAACAAGCTTGTGTTCTATTTGTGCTCCTTTCATTGTGAGAGACAGTTCACAAAAGTATTAACAACTCATCTCTGCATCATATCTACAGTTATCTTTTCAGAGCAGCACCCGGACACTCTTTGGAGCAGCTGCTCTCTCTAAAAATGATCTCATTCAATCTGCAGGATGTCACTATTCTGTTGAAGCTTTAAGAAAGGTGGCTGAGACCCCAAGGGAACAACTGTCGACTAAGCTGACTGTTACCCGTAGACGAGTTTCAGACATCCAAGCACTTGTCTCAGCAGGTAAAGTATATACTCCAGAAGGAGTTTCTTTTACATTCTAAACATGCAATGACTTTTACCAAATGTATTTCTTATCCAGCTTTGCCAGAATATGCTAAACTTTGTGTGGTAAAATGCTCGAAAGAGTATGAGGAGTGATCAAGAGAATTTAGGTCAGATTTTCCTGTCACAGAATAAAAAAAATCTATCTGTTGCATCAAGAATTTTTATTTTATTATGTAAGAAGTCAAGGATTATTCCACTCAGGAAATAACTGTCAAAATTAATATGATAATTGTGTAAAGATATCACATTTTGGATTTTACATACTTGATTATTATCCACCATGACTGTCTGACAAAGTTATGGCATAGATAGTGCTTCTGTTTTTGAATTGCAAAGAAAGAGTTTTTGGTGAGGATTGTCAATAGGAATTGGTGGATGGAATAATGATGTGTTGGGATATGTCTTTTTTTTATTGTTTTTTATTGTCTGCTGCTGAAAACCAGTAGAGCAAGAGAAGCATAATCCTCGCCTCCTTGTCCTTAACAGAAATGCAAATTTTTGACGCAACAGCTAGACAGTTTTTTAATCATCCTCTGCAAAATGCTAGGGTTGCCACCTTTTCAGTTTTATACCTGCATGACTCTTATTCAAATGTCCCTGCTGGTACAAAAATTCGGAAAATCACCCAAAGCCGGTATTTCTTTCCCCTTATCAGAACATACTTTAAACAATAAATGTATGAAAAAACATTTTAAGATGTGTTCTACAGCTGCTTTAAAGAAACTCAGCAAAGTGAACATAGAAGATTTCATATAAAGTTCTGTTTCAGAATCATGCCCTGGCTTTTGCAGAATCTTGAAAACGTCAACAGATAGCTAATATTTTACTCTGGGAAAGGTGGCGACCTTAGAAACAGCCGAAGGAGTCAGTGACCAAGTTACTCCTGCTTGTGTCCATACCTACAACAGAATACACTTGTTTGATGATCCAGTATTGTCAGCTCACTAATAACCAATTCAGCTACAAATGACAAAGGGTTAAAGTAAAAGTGTTTGAAAGAAGCTTGAGAACCAATACCCACATTTCATGATCTCCTCAGAAAGCAGAGGCATTCAAACTGTGGGGCACGGACCCCTCGGGCCGGTGACTAATTCCAGGAAGGTGCAAATATCTCACCACCTCATCTATCCGACATGCCCACACCAGCCGTTTGGGTGACTTCAATTGCCAAAAGAACGCAAGCTCAAAAGAACAAGAGGCACCCTCTTCAACTTTTTCGATACACCCAATGTGGTATAGCATATCACACAACCAACACACTCAAAAGGCCACATCCTTGATCTTGTCTTCTGAAAATCAACAATCCACTGCAAACCAACCATACCCATTGCCACCCTTGTCTCCCTGCTTCGTGTACCACCAACAAACCAAAGTCAACACACAAGAGAAAATAACTTCACATCCTTCAAAGACTTCTCCATAGGTAACCTAATGCTTTCAACTTATCTCTCACCCATTCAACTCCGCGTCCGACGCTGTTAGAAATTGAGTTATAAGTTGAGGTGGGTAAGTACCCACCTCAAGAAATAATCACAGTCCTTGTCAGGATGAACCTCTAAATTCACTAAATATATGTGAGCTCAATCCCCTGGTAGCTATGGTACAGAGCAGACAAGATTAACTTCAAGGCAATGTGTAAAGTTTTTATGCAGTACCAAAATAGTAATAATGTTGGATTACAAAACAATATAACTTCCAAAATGAATTAGAAAATTAGAATTTAATACACAAAATGCCACTAAAATAACAAAAATCCATTAAATAGAACACGAAGATATGAATTAGCACCAAGAAGCAGAAACTGCCAATGATGGTCAATGGTCACAATAGAACAGCACCAACACGCAATTTGACACTGACCAAGATGGAGTGTGGGTCCGATACACCAACCAGGTTCATCCTGATCAAAGATTATACGTTCTGACTTTAGTCATTTAAGTCCCTATTTGCCACAAGAGTACACTTTTAAAGCTCCTCTGGACCTCAAGGGAGGCACTTAGAAACTCACAGGGTGACAGGCAAAGTCCATTCCATGTGCCACTAATCCGCTGGGCATCTGCAGGAAAGACGTCTTGCAGCTTGTTGTAGCCCTGCAGCTTGAACAGGAGGTCAGCCTTAAAACTCATCAAATCGAATCTACTTCTTAGTTCTGGGTACATGAGGGAGATCAGGTCCAGTCCTCCAGGGATCCTCTCCGGCAATAGGCAGCAGCTCTAGTCCTCTTACGATCTTTCTCAGTTCCAGGAATGTTCCAAATTGGATACCTGGAAGTACCATATTTATGCTTTGCGTGATCTAGTAGATGAGATTGACTCCTAGGCAAGCCTTAAACAATGGGGTAAACGTTTCCTGGTCCAACCCTATCCACTTTGGGCATTTTCAAGATGACAAAAGGCTTCAGCCACACTAAACTTGGGCTCTGAGCATTGGGGGGGGGCTTACTAGGATGATCCTACTGTGCTTCCACATCTAACTCTAAAATCCAGTTTGTCACTTCGAAAAAATTAAGGGATTTTGGGTAACACAAAGAGAGGGAAGTGACCATGAACCGCTAGAATTAGAATTGGCTAGAGACGAAAGGTAAGGTAAGGTAAGGTCATTTTTATTGTGCATAGTTAATTAAAACCAGTGCAAACATTTTACAAAACAGATTAAAATATCATAAGAGAAGTTGTTTCTTTAAAACGTCATTAAAAGAGCAAACAGTAAAAGCCCAATCTAATGTCCAGATGCATTACTTTTAGGTAGGAGCAGGTATCATTGAGTTCTGATTAGCGTCTGTATGTTTACTGTGTAATGTTTTTTGGCAGACGAAAGGATCTTGCGAGACAGGATATTCCCTTTACAAATGGATTACCCTAAGTGCCTTCCCGCCAGATTGACAGAAGAATGCATGGTAAGATTGGCAAATTTTCAGCAGATCTTAACTCTGGAATAAGCCAGTGTATTAAAATCTAGAGTCGACCTGCACGGGAACGGGACGCTATACGCGGTGTTATTCGGGAACTTGAGATTGCAGTTGGGGGTCAACGTGATGAAATACATATGCCCCTCATGATGATTTTTTCACTGCTGGTGTTTCCATTTTGATTTACGATATTGAAGTTTTTACCACCCGTGCTACCACTAAGCGAATGGAATCTTTTTGAAATTTTTTGACTGAATACTTAACGCCATTGGATCATATCGAATACACCAATTCGGACTCAATTGGGGCTCTGGGCGAAGTGTGCTCTTCCCTGAATCTGCTGCTACTTTCACCTGGCGAGTACTCCGAGCCAGAGTTGCTGGCCTGTGTGTGCCTGTGATTGCTGTTCTGGGCGAAGTGTGTTCTTCCCTGTATCTGCTGCTGCTTTCACCTGGCGAGTACTCCGAGCCAGAGTTGCAGGTGGGTGATGAGGGAGACACTAATTTGTGTATGGGGTTGCCCTACTAACTATCCCCTCTTCTGGCATTTTTGTAACGGGGTGGCTATCCTAGTTTTTCGCAAGGCCAGGAAACAATAATTAAATCTAATTATTATATATTTCTTCTCTGCCTGTCCGTTACAATTGGAGTATAGAACTAGAGAAATTACCTACCAAGTTTTTGTTGACACAACCAAGGAAGGATCCAGCTATTGACCCATCTAGGTTGGTCTCTGAGTTATAATGGGTTTTTGAAATCCAGTCTCTTATTTCCTTTTTCTTTCTTGGTGGACGTGTTAGGCCTGTGTGTGCCTGTGATTGCTTTAATGAAATCCAGATTCTCTTGTCATTTTATTAGGAGAATCGCAATTTCATTACAAGACCGGAGGCTACCATTATGCATGTTGGTAGTTTAGCAACACTACATCTGATATATGTTTAATAGGTTTAAAATAGTGTTTAGCAAAAGTGTTAGAATTTGACTAAACAGCTGCTTTAAGAATGTCATCTAGTTTACCCCCTTTCCAAAGTGATTCGCTAGCCATAGCACCCCTTATGAGTGTGCCTGGAACATTTTTAGGTCAATATCAGCTGATTGCATTGCATATTTAACCCATCTTGCTATAGAAGCTGATGTAATGGGTTTGAAGGGTTTCACAAAAGAGATAAGCAATTGGTTAACACCATTCGCATGATGTTAGCTCATTCTCGCATCATATTCTTTCATATAATCTACCACACATTTTTTGCATGCGTTAAACTTTGTGTTGAAAATTGTATCTGACATAGTCTTAGTCCTCCTAATAATCTCGAAATTGACACCAAATTGGTCATAGACTCTGAGTTACTTCTAGTGCTTTAATGTCTGATACTCTACGGCAGGAGATTAGGCAGAGAAGAAATGCTAGTTTTATGGAAAGTCTCTTCTTATCTAGGTATCTGTTCTCAGGCCAGGTAGTGAAAGGGTATAGTAGTAACTTAACATCCCATAGAGTTTTATATTTAGGTTTAGGTGGTCTCCTTAGTTTGATACTTTTCATTATTCTGCATATTGTAGCATTTTTCCCTATGGTCTTGCCATTTATTAGAGCGTGGCCTGCTGAAATAGCTGATCTGTAGCAATTAATTGATCTGAAAGTAAGCCCTCTCTTATATTGTTAAACTAAAAAGTTTGCTACCTGTACAATAGGAGCCTCCACGGAATCCAGGTTCCTCTTCAGGCACCAGCGTACCGAAGTTCTCCAGATGCTTTTGCATCTAGTGGGTTCCAGGAGCCCGTGACTCTTGGAGGAGTGTAGCAGCTTGTCTCAAAAGATCTGCGATTTCATTAGATTTCCTGACATTCTCCAGGCAAGAACGTTCAAAGTCCCTGTACAGACTAGGGGATGTTCCCTTCCATCTATGTCTCTTAAAAGGCCTTCTGCGGGTGGAAGTAGAAAGGGTATTTCGCAGGCTAATTCCAAGCTCATCGGAAACCATGCCTGAGAGGGCCAGAAAGGGGTTATTAGTAATAAGGAGCATTGGTCTTGTCTCACATTCCAAGACTCCCTGGGGCATTGCAAATGGGGGAAATGCATATGCTCTAATTTTTTTCCATGGCTGGGGAAGGGAATTGACCACTTGAGCACCGGGGTCTGGCATCCAGCTGAAATATTTGTGCAGTTGGAATGTCAGTCTGCTTGTGAAAAGATCTACTTTCAGAGGGCCTCTGAACTGATTTAAAGTTCTGAAGACTTTCACGTTGAGTTTCCAGTTGCTGTGGTCCCGCAGGAATCTTGAATTCCAGTCAGCAGTGACGTTGTTTTTTCCCGGTAAGTATGCTGCTTTTAGGGCTATCTTGTGTTCTAGACATAACATCCAGAGTTTTTGGGCTAGATTTGATAGGTCTGAGGATTTTGAACCCCAAGAGCAATTTATGTATGCCACAGCTGATATGTGGTCCATTTTTAGAATAACCAATCTGCCTTGTAGGGATTGTTTGAAGCTCATCAGAGCGTAAAGGTCAGTAGTTAACTCTAGGTATTTTATGTGGTGTGAGCTCTCTGTATAGGACTATAGACCTCCCGTGTTCTGGTTCTGTAAGCACGCTCCCCAGCCATGAAGGCTCGCATCTGACTCTAGAATGAATTCTGAGGAGTTTCTAAAAACAGCTTTGCTGTCCCAGGCATCTAGATTCTCTAACCACCAGTTCAGTTCTGATTTGGCTTAGTGGTCTAGGGTTACCTTGTCTCCGTACCATAGACCAGCACGGAGGGCTTTTGCCTCACTCTTTGAAGGGCTAGATAATGTAAAGGTCCTGGAAAGATAGCTTGGATAGAGGAAAATAGGAGGCCCAGGAGTCTGGCTAGTTCAGTCAGAGACAAGAGGTCTCGTTTTAATACAAGTCGTATTTCTTTGCGTATTCATTATTTTCTTCTTGGGTAGTAGCAAAAGGGTCTACAGTGATTCCCAATAATTCCAGAGATTTTGAGGGGGTCATGATAGATCTTTCTTTGTTTATTATGAAGCTAAGGCACTCTAAGAGATTTCCTGCTGTATTCAGGTCTTGAAGAATCTGAGAGTGGTGCTGGGACATAATGAGAATGTCATTGAGATAGACTATCAGTCGTATCCCTCTTTCTCTCAAGAAGGATGTTATAGCTCTCATTACCTTGGTGAAACACCAGGGACCAGAATATAGCCCAAAGGGAAGAGCGTGGAATTGGAATAGACAACAGTTCCATGTGATTTGTGGTATGGTTGGAACTCCGAGGCCATGGTGATTGTGAAGTAGGCACCTTTCAAGTCCAACTTCACTAACCAGTCCTTTTCTACAAGCATGTCTCTCAGGAGGTAGATACCCTCCATTTTGAAGTGACTTCAAGTTGGTGGTAAGTTGCGAATTCCTTTAAACAAGCATTTGCAATGCAATAGGTCTCGCATTAGGAAAGTTTGAGCTATTGGTATTGTAAATGGCAAAGTTTTTATTTATGTTTCTTTTTTTTTAAATAGCTAAATTAATAGCTTCGTCATTTACAATGCCAATAGTTATAACTTTCGCAAATGTGATACCTATAGCATTTGTAATGCAATATGTTTTGTATTTACAAACCGCGAGAGGACAAAAAAAAGCTCCGGACCACCGCCTCCTCCCAGGCCTTCAAAAGGGACCTCAAAGTTCTCCTCCTCCAGAGACACCTCCAAAAGTAATTCACGTCCTCTTGCTATTTGTGAGGAAGACTTCCCACTACTGATAATTTCTACTTTCCATGACCATGGAAGTGCCTTCCCAGTGTATGCCTGTGATTGGAGGGTCTGCCTTTTTGCAGTATTTTCCATGTACTGGTGTTCGGTGCCCTTTTGTAACATGCACACACCACTCTGCCCTTGCAACACACGGCTGCTACCTCTCACATGACTTTGCCTTTGATACTTGCACAAGTGCCACCTTGCCCATGTAATGCTTGTTCCTGAGCCTGAGTGTCTAGCACTTATTGCAGGACTATACCTCTAATTATACTCTGTTTTCTCTTATAACTGCACACTTGTCACTTTCATTTCCTCTTGTGCACTTTTGACTACCTCATGTATTTTGGTTGCTCACAATTTTTACTCAAGTATTTTGTTTGCTCACGATTGTCACTATTACCTTTACTACCCATGTATTCTGGTTGCTCACAATTTTTACTCAAGTATTTTGTTTGCTCACGATTGTCACTATTACCTTTACTACCTCATGTATTTTTGGTTGCTCATAGTTTTTACTACCTCATGTATTTTGTTTGCTCACAATTGTCACTATTACCTTATGTAAGTAACGTATGTTTTTGCAACCTGTTCTTTTGTAATGTTTCTCATTATGTTTCATTTCTGTTCCTAATGTGAAGCGCTCTGACGCCTTCGGGTAAAGTCCGCGCTATATAAAAATGCATAAATACATAAATGAATAAATACCGCCTTCGGGGTAAAGTCCGCGCTATATAAAAATGCATAAATACATAAACAAATAAATACCGCCTTCGGGTAAAGTCCGCGCTATATAAAAATGCATAAATAAATAAATAAATAAATACCGCAAATCAAACATCCTCGTCACTCTGCCGGCCTGCGACCAGGAAGTCAGGCAGGCCGGCGCGACAACCGGAAACAGGAAGTAGGAGGGCGGGAGCCTACCCCGCCTCCCACGGAAGAGCCGCGATTGTTTGGAGCACCGGAGCAGGCAGGAGCCTACCCTGCGCCCCGGTGCCAAAGGAGGGAAGAAGATTCCTGCTGCCGGGCCCTGCAGCTGAGGAGAGCCGCCGCACGAAGGAAGCCGGTGAGTGGGTTGCTGAGCTGCGGGGGGAGGGTTGGGGGGAAGCATGTGTGTGCGCGCGCGCGTGCGGGGGGGCGGGCTGTGTATGTATGTGTGTGTGCGTGCGTGTGTGTGTGTGTATGTGTCTTGGAGTGCGCGTGTGTCTGTTTAAGGGAGGGTGCGTGTGTGTATGCAGTGTGTGTATGTGCGCATGCGTGAGTGTAGAGTGTTTGCGCAAGGGAATGAGGCAGGAGAGGGGCACGGCGCCGTGCGCGCTCACGAGGTCAAAACCGAGCAGATCTGCGCTCGTGCACCCTCTCCTGTCCACATTCCCAAAAACGGGTAGCAATAGTTGTCGAAGCACACTGCAATCAATGCTTATGCATTGAATGCAGGTCGTGCTTCGACCTAAAAAGCATTTTTTTTAAAAACAAAAGGTGCCATGTGACGCTCATACATGCCCTTAGGGCATGTATGTGCGCCATATGCGCACACATGTCATTTTCAGGGGTGCAGCACGGTGTCCTTTGGACACCCCTGCACCCTTGAAAATATTCTCAATTTGCGATTAGCTAATTGCTAATTGCACATTTCCCCTTCATTCCTATGGGCCTCCTGGCCCATAGAAATGAATGGGAAATTATTCCTTAATTGCGATTAGCAATTTGCTAATCGCATTTAAGGAATATTAAGAAATTGCTAAAAAGAAGCTGATTTCTACATACATACCATTTTGCAATTTCTAAATAGCGATTTCTTAAAAATCGCTATTTAGGAATCGCAAAACGGAATGTTGATAAGAGATTTGTTCAGTTCTCTCAGGTTTATGACTGATCTTCAACCCTTGTCTTTTTTCTCTACCAGAAGGAGAGTGCTTACGAATTTCATACAATCCCATGGTACTTATATAATTGCTCCTTACTCTATCATGGACATTACCTCTTCTACTATTTTCTGTTGTTCTGTGATCCGTACTAGGTTTCTTGGGGGTGAGGATTGTGTCCATATTTTTGAAAATTCTATTTTGAAGCCTTGAATGGTTTCTAACACCCAGGGGTCTTGTGTAATTGTTTTCAAAGTCTGTAAAAAACAAATCTGAGTCGACCTAATCCTCATTGTCTGTAGTAGGGCCTTTTGTAGACATGGCCAGTAGAGCGGCCCCTTCTGCCGGCCCTGGCAAAAACACTATAGTTGAATACTCGACGCATGCTGTTCTGAGCTTTGACGAGGGCTGTGAAGGTGGCGACATATTTGCCTAAGATCTTGACCATGTCCTCTCCATATAAGAGTCCTTTGGGGTTTGCTGAGGGCTATTTCTCAGCCATGTTGCTCACTTAGGGTTGATCTTGGTAAGGACTACTCTTCGTTGCATGCAATTATCCCTGCATTCTCATTCCCTAATAGGATCAGAGATTTCTGACTCCATCCTCTTAGCTTAGTAGATCTAAGTCTAACGGGGTACCGTTAATGTGGCTGTCTTCTGCCATATCAATTATTCTAGTCAGTGGGCCTAAAATATCAAGCATGCGATCCTGGCAGGCCTTCATTGACCTTTTCATGCCCTTCCTGGGGTCTCTACCCAGTTTGAATAGGAATTTGATTCATTCTGGCTCGAGGTTGGGCTTCAGACATACCTTTTCTTGAACCACTGGATCTTGGGGCCACCATTCTGAGCTCCACGCCTTTCTGATATTATGTGGAGAGAACATCTCCTCTCCAGTGAGTTGGTTATAATTTCTTTAGAGGATGAAGGGAGCTCTTCCTCTGATAGGGGACTTTCGAAGTCTAGATCATCCTGGTCTAGGTCACGGATACATTCATCCAACGGGTTCATGTTTTGGTCCCCTTGTGGTTCAATTTCAAGATGTTGTGTATCATGACGAGCACTTAGATATTGTGTGCCGCTTTGGACACCTTGATAGGTTGTGTCGCTAAGGACACCTGATACTTTTGAGGTGCTTATGATAGAGCGCGCAGGTCACCCGGCCAAAAATTTTACCAGATTCGTATCGGGCCCATAAACTTCAATTTATCATATACATTAATCAGGTAACCTTACGCTCTACTACCAGTATCCCAGCTTCCTTCCTATTTCATTTCCAGTGTACCCGACTTACCATTCCACTGCTACGGGTACCTAATGACCACAATGGAACAGGGAGCTAGCTGTAAAACAAAGGCAGACACCAAATACTTATACTTTATATATTCTATTTGTACTTTTATAATAACCACAAACTCAAGAAATTTTGAAAACCTTTATCTAAAATTCTTCGATCTCTGAAAACATGAGGTTTACAATGAGCAAACAGTCGATAATCAAAATCATAAAGAGCACATATCCATAAAGGAATTAGATCAAGCCAACCATTTATGAGTCTTACACTAAGGTAAAAACAAGGAACATGCTAGGCAGTAAGTTCAGAATTTTGACTTAGTAAGGAGAGACTACAGGACGGGGAAGAATAAAGAGCATACTAGAACTTCACAGTGAAATATTTCCCCATAAAGAGGAACTACAGGTAAGGTGCAAATAAACCGTACTAATAAACCGGTGCAATTACTCGAATCAACTATAACATGGGTAAAACAAGGGAACATCGGTATATCATGACCTGAAAAGGAAATGTACCCAAAGGATGGGGAAAAAGTGGAACATGCTAGAATAACGACAATTTTATGTATGACTTGTTCATTCAGAGATGCGAAAAAGCATGGAAAATCAATTTTGCAAGAGTATGACTTTATTAAAGCAAAAGAAAGGAAAATATAGAAGGTGCAGAGTAGACTTTTCAGCACTATATTTACCTAAAATGGTGTGAAGACCAACCCTGGCCACGGGTCAGTTAAGGACGGGAGGAACCCCAAGGAAGGACAGTCGCCAGTAGGACAGCAGGTGCAGAATGGACACCCCAGAACAGGACAGGAAACCCAGATTAGGATCAGGACAGGACCACCAAGGCACGACCAGCACCCGCAGTTCAGAAGCAACGCCTGCGCTCCACCCTCTCTGCAGCTATCAGTCAGAACCCCGATTGGGTTATCGAACTCCCCAGCAAAGTGCTCCGCCAGCACTTAAGGTTTCTTAACAAAACCTTGAGTCTATGGAAATTTCGGACAGAGTGCTCCGCAGCCCTCTGTATCAAGTCACCTATTGAGTGCGTTGGGTCAGTGACAGGTCAGCTATTCGGACAAGTCGGACAATTTCTCTAGCTAAACCAAGGCTAGTTATACTGTTTTCGGGTCAGTGTACCACCCCCCCAAATGTTGCAAGTGTCAGAATCCCCAATTTCGATTGGTCCCCAAGTAGGATAGGTCAACACACCAATCACATTTCAATTCTACAAGCCTATATTAGCATATTCTGGGACCGCCTATTGATTTTGGGGTTCCCATGACATACTCTACGAAATACAATGAATTAAATACATTTGTTGCATTTGCAGGACAGTTTAGCTTCTTCTGCTAGGTGAGGGTGCATCTTCCCAGGCACATCTTGGCTGAGACCTCTGGTTGGCAGGGATTCAATGCCACCGGCAGAAGACTGTCATGCGCAGAAAGGTTGTTCAAGATGGATTCACGAGTGTTCCTCAGACCCTCAAGAACGCGATACATGAAAAGTAAGCGAAAACAAATTAAAACACAGAAATAAATGATTACACTGTATACCATGAATAGCTACTCTATACCCCTTACTTTATATAAACTATTGGCATTAGGTTTTAGTGCAAAATAAACGACAACACGAAAACATCAGCGCAAGCTTCACCATGTGAGGACACCAAGCGGCCATCTTAATGCTAATGCGCAAGCGCAAAGAGTCCCACCAGAACTGCAAGTACGTCACGTCACGTGAGTGTGACTAACGCATGCGCAGGAAGAAACCCCGCCAAGCAGCGGCCATTTTTAGTGACAAGCGTTATTAAGTTTTAGTAAACACATAGGCAAGCGTCTCTTGGGCATTCCCAATGTCAAAATAAAGGGAAATTAGTAAGACAAAACATGTTGAGTTACTCTGTTACATGTTATTCGAGGTTCATGAATTCAAGCAAGTCGCGTAACGTGCGAATCCTTGCTCCATCAATCCCCTCTTTGATGATATTTACTATCATCACAAAACCAATGGAATCAGATGCCATCTTTCACACTTTGCCCAATTCAATCTCTTCCAACATTCTATTCAGCTTTTCTTTTGTTTCTTTGTTAGGGTGAGAATTTTTCACCGTTTTATAAATCTGATTATTCAGTTCCTCTAATTCAAGTTCATCCACATTCCGTTTCACACCTCTTCTATTCACAGTGTATTTCTTTTGGGGTTTGCTACATTTGCAACAGACAAATATAAGGAATATGAAGAACCCTATTCCTGCAATTGGCATCAGTACCTTAAACAAAAGACCTTTACCTAAATTAGAAAACCAATGACCTACAGAGGAGAGACCATCAGCAAGTCTCTTCCAGGCACTATCAACCTCCAGTGGTTTGAGTTCCTTTTCCAAATTTGTAATGTTCCTCACATACCTTTTGAGTTGCACACTTTTGTCCGGTATGTAAGTGCAACAATGTTGCGGTTTCAACATTCGGCAGACTCCACCCTCTTTTGCTAATAAGGTGTCAAGAGCAAGTCTGTTCTGTAAAACCATAGATCGGATCGCAACCATTTCGGTATTGACCATCAGAAGTCCACTAGCAGTGTCAGTAGACAACCGATCCACTATTGTTGATAATTTGCAAATTCTGTGTGTGTTCAGAACCACTCCCACTGCAGGTATCAATGCACTAAATATACTACCCATTATTTCACCTACACTTTCTCTTTTACTACGCACTAAACTGTTAGTGTTTTCATTGCTTCCAGCAATTTCATTCACATGGTATATTTTCGGGAAGACAATTCCAAAATAGCAGCTTCCATACCAGTGATCCGGCAATTTGAAATAAGCCTTGTTTCCACATATGTAATAAATTCCAGGAAACACAGGTTCTGACCCATTTTTGAAACCCCAACCTCCAATTACCTTGTAATTGTGTTCACATTGACTGGAACCAATGAAATGTTATTGTAATAACTAGTCTTTTCTCTTCCCCTCCCCTCCACGACCCTCCATAATACTGATCTCACTCCCCCCCCCTTTCCCTCCACCCTCCAAGATTCTAATCCCCCCAACACTCACCCTAAAAATAACGCAGCTTGGCATAATTTCCAGCCAGTCACTGAAAGAGATGTCTTTGACATCATTGCAAAACTTAAACCCTCCTCCCATACTAAAGACCCCCTCCCCTCTAAACTTGTCCAAAACCTCAAACATATCATCACACCTGCCTGGACCTCGATCATTAACACCTCCCTAGCCACCGGCTGTGTCCCCACCTCCCTTCAACTGGGACAAATCACCCCCATTCTTAAAAACCCTACGGCTGACCCTAATGACCTCAACAACCTCCGCCCTATCTCCAACTTGCCCCTCCTCTCGAAAGCCCTTGAAAAATGTGTCCTTTTTCAGCTTGACAGACACATTGAACTTTTTAACTTACTTGACCCTCTTCAATCTGGCTTCAGGAAAGGCTGCAGCACCGAAACCGCCATGCTTAACATTATAGATGACATTCACCACTCCCTCGACAATGGGGAATCTAGCCTACTGATCCTCCTCGATCTCTCCGCAGCGTTCGATACCGTTAACCACTCTATTCTTCTCAAAGTTATTAAAGAACGATTCGGCCTTAATGGCATGACTCATAATTGGTTTGTCTCATACCTGCAGCACCGCGCTCAGCAAATTAAAATCCACAATTGCCTTTCGAACCCCTCCCCCATCTCTCTAGGAGTTCCACAAGGATTCATACTATCTCCCTCTCTCTTTAACCTCTTCATGGAACCTCTCACCCTCATGCTCAAACAAGCAGGGATTAACTATCACCTCTACGCTGACGATACACAACTCTACCATAAGATAAAAACCCAAGCTGACATCCTCCACCTCAACAACACCCTCATCAAAATTCAAGCCTGGTTCCACTCGAACCATCTCAAACTTAACCCCAAAAAAAACTGAAATTATTCTTTTCTCCCCAAAAAAACAACCAGCTCCCCATTCAAAAGTGGATCACAGACCTTAACGCCCTCAACTGCTCCCTGTCCCTAGCCACCTCAGTCAAATCCTTGGGCATCTCCCTTGACAACCGCCTAACTCTCAACGTTCACATCAACAACTCTGCCAAAGGAGCCCTCCTTAACCTCCGTAACCTTAAGAAAATTAAGCCCTTCATCCCAATTGATGACTTTAAACTGGCAGTCCAATCGCTTGCTCTATCGCGCATTGATTACGGCAATGCCATCCTCACCAGAATTCCCAAAACCCACCTGGCACCTCTTAAATCTGTGCTCAACTTCGCGGCTAGGCTTATCACGGACTGTAAACAATTTGACCGCATCTCTCCCGCCCTTAAATCCCTTAAATGGCTCCCCATTGAAGGTAGATCCACATATAAAACCGCCTGCATTACGCACAAAATCCTCCACAAAAACACACCGACATACCTCTCCAATAAACTGACCAAAGCAGGCTGCACGCGATCACTGAGAAGCTCCAACACCCTCCTACTTATCCCCCCCTTCAGAAAAAGAATTCCACTCAGTCACGCTCCTTTTCAGGCAATGCCCCACTTATTTGGAATGCCCTCCCTAAAGACCTCCGCTGTAACCAGTCCTACCCCAGCTTCAAAAAAGAACTCAAACTTCTTCTCCTTAATAAATACTGGGGTTTCTAATCCCTCCCTGGTAGCCTCGTCCCTCTGCATCACCCCACCTATCTGCTCTGCATATGACTTGTGACCACCCACCTGGCCAACTCCCTTTCCTTCTATCTGATCACCTTACCTCCCCTCCTCATGACCGTCAGTTCTCTTGCATGTTTTTTGTATACCTAAGTGAGGCTTCCCGCCAAACTGTGACCGCTATTTTGTATGACTCATAGTGTCTAGCAATTGTTTTTACTTTTTTATCTAGATGTCATGTATCCTATGTGGACTTGCTCTTTTATTATTCCATTGTCTGTGCTTATACACACTGTACCTGTATGGAAACACCTTGTAAAGCGCTCTGATACTCCTGGGTCCAGCCAGCGCTATATAAAACCTCTTAAATACAATAAATAAAATAAATAAATAAATAAAGTTTCCCTTTTCTCTCGAAATCCAGCAACAAAGCAGGATTAGCCCCACCATTTGCGGTGCTTCCCATGTTTTCAGCCCATTTAGGAATTTTCTGCCTTTTATCATTTGCCTTTCTTTGGAAACTTTCTCTTCTTTTCTCCGCCATGTTTAGAAACATTTTCTCTTGTTCATGTAATGAACAGGTCAAGTTATCTCTATGTGCTTCACCTAAATCTATGGTACCTATAGTCAAAAAGTATTCTCCCATATAACGTGTTACGTCACTTTTGGTATGTACAGGATTCAGATTTCCACGTATAGGAAGTTCAGAAAATATCACGTCTGAGTTAGAGTAATAGTACTGTAGCGGTCCTCTTTTGTAGAATAAGCTGGCTAAAATGCTACAGGAAATTCCATATGTTAATGGCAGGTGATGGTATGTCACTCCCTCAGCTACAGAAGTAGGTAGCTTCATGCAAACATAACAGTCCTCTATTTCCATGGTTTCTACATAACGCACTAAAAGGTTTGCGAATACATTTAAATGAGTCTTGTTCTTGATTCTGTGATAATGTAGTCCTTCCTCATCTGATGCTTCTAAGTGTATTTTAGTTTGTCTACTGCTAAGTGCTTTGTGGTGTCAGTTCGTCAGTGTCTTTTGTCACAGTCTTTGTAGAGTCAATATCAGTACTTTTACTCATCCTTTAAGGAATAGTAATCGTTAGTCCTATCCATAATATTAATACTAAAGCTACACTACATACACATACCTTACAGCAGGTTTTACAATAATTCCGTCTAGGTCTCCCATTCACATTTGAATCAGACATTTCTGCTTAAAAGAAGCTTTTCAACCCCTCTTTGTAACTTTGCACAGGTAGCTTACACTGAGCAACTTCAGGTTGGTTCTTCTTCTTCAGCAGACTGGTCAGCCGTCAAATCTTCGTCACTTTCGTCAGTTATATCAAGATCCTCAAACTCCTCCAACACCAGGTATGTCCATTCAGGATCCTGATACTTTTCGTTCTGTCTTTTTATTCGGGCACTTCTTCGTTTAGTGCTTTCTCCAGTTGGCTCTGTTTTGCTGGAAGCTTGTTTCCTTTGCTCAAGCTTCTCTTCTACTGTTTTCAGTCTCAGTCTCAGTCTCTTAATGTACCTTGGTTCTTTATTTTTCTTCTTGAATCTTTTAACTGGCACTGTTGTTTGGCTTTTTTCCAATGCTCTTTTATTTTCGTTCTATTGTGGCACTTCTTCTTCTACTTCCTCTCTTTCTATCTGACTAGTCCCAGGTCTTATTTCGCTTTCTTCTGCCTGGTCGCTAAGCTGGCCTTGTTCAGGTGAATGCTGGATTTGTCTTTTGTGTATTTCAGCTTCAGTGTCCTGAACACCTTCGTCTATTTCTATCTGATCCTGTTCAAGCACTTCGAACCTTTGCTTTTCTTCCGCTTGAACTTTCGCCCTAGTCTCTGTCTGTCCCTTTTCAATCTCAGGAGTTCTTGGGGGTGTGTGGATCACCTGCTCTGTCCCTATCTGTTCCTCCTCTCCATCAGATCTGATATGGATTTCGATAATCTGTTTGTCTCCTTCTAGTCCTGTCTCCTCCTCACTATTCCACTCTCTGTCTGCGTATGTCTGGCTTCTGGTTCTTATTGGATCATCAGTCAGGTCGATCACTGGGATCCAATCATCTTGACTGGTGCTCATTTGTTCATCATCAGCTACTTCAGGACCCGCGTCTGGAGACTCCACAGCTGGGCAACCTTCAGCGTCAGTCTTCTTTTCGTCCTCTGTTACCCTCTTGGTATGGCTGGCATGGATCCACTTTGGCACACCGGCACACTTCACCGCTGTCGTGGTAACCAGGATCACCTGTCTTGGTTTTCCCCACTTCGGTGCAAGGCAACTTGAACGGGTGTGTTTCTTGAGTACCACCCAATCACCTGGAATCAATTTATGGACTGGAGTTGCTGGACTGGCGACGGCGTCTTCCCTAATCTGGTGAGAGATAGAACGCACTCGGTCACCCAGTTGCTTGCAGTACTCAAGTACCAAATTATCAGAAATGCTTATCAGTTTGTGTCCTGGGACCCATGCTTGTCTCATTACTCTTCCCATCAGGATCTCATGAGGACTCAGCCCTGTATTTCGGTCTGGAATACTTCGGATTCCCATCAGGACAAGAGGTAAAGCCTCTATCCAGTTCATGCCAGTAGATTCACACATCTTCCCTAATCTCGACTTGATAGTGCCATTTATTTGTTCCACCACTCCAGAAGCCTCTGGACGATATGCACAGTGCAGTTTTTGTGTGATTTTGAATGCTTCACAGATTTGACCAATTATTTCATTCTGGAAATGCCCACCTCTGTCTGATTCAATTGTGACTGGGACCCCGTACCTAGGTATTAGTTCCCGCAGTAACAACTTGGCTACAGTGATGGCATCATTCTTCTTGGCCGGGTAAGCCTCTACCCACTTTGAAAATAGGCAAACAATGACAAGGACATATCTCATCCCTTTACAAAGGGGTAACTGAATGAAGTCAATCTGCAATCTTGTGAAAGGACCTCCTGATTTCCCAATTTTTCCTATCTCAACTACTGTCTTCTTCCCAGCATTGTATTGCTGACATGTCAAGCACCTCTGGCAGAGTTAGTCTGCTACTTTCCTGAACTTCGGATTGAACCATGTCTGCTTAAAAACACGAACCATGGCATCTCTACCAATGTGTGTATCTCCATGCATTAATCTGGCCATAGGAGCAAGCAAACTGTTAGGCAACACAGGTATACCATCAGGGCAAACTATAACACCATCCTCGCTTCTCGGTTGACAACCAAGCTTTCTCCATTTTCCCTTTTCCTTCGGTCCTGCTGCACCTTGCAACTCTCTCAATTCCTCCCATGTTGGCACATCCTCAAACACCATAAGTTGGCAGCTGTTTCCATGCCCCCCCAATTTTATATTGACTGCCATTTGATGTCTTGCACAATGTTGGGCTAGTTGGTCAGCATATTTATTACCTACTGTCACATTGTCATTGCCCGATTTGTGAGCAGCACACTTGACCACCACCAATTCTTTTGGTAACAGGATTGCTTCCAGTAGCTCTTGTACCACTTTTCCATTTCTGATAGGAGTACCTGAAGAAGTCAGGAACTCTCTTTGCAGCCACAATTGGCCGAAGTCATGCACAACTCCGTAACCATACTGACTGTCAGTGTATACGGTTACTCTTTTGTTTTTCCTAATTTTACAGGCTCTTGCCAATGCAATCAATTCGGCTACTTGTGCAGACTTTATTCCAAATAGATAAGATGCTTCTATAGCGCGTGATACTGTGACTACAGCATAGGCAGCACGTAGGCCTCCATTCTCATGTCTCAAACATGAACCATCTACAAACAGCTCATAATCTTCTACAGGCAAGGGCATCTCTTTGATATCTGGACGTGGTTTGGTACTAAACTCAGTCAGGTCAATGCAGTCATGCTCAACCTCTCCCTTTGCTTCTGCAATTAATGAGTCTGGTAATAGAGTTGCTGGACTCAGTATGTTACATCGAGTAATGTTTACATTTGCAGCACCTACAAGAATCCTCTCATATTTAGTCAGCCGACTAGGGGTGAGATACTGGGTTTTAGTTCTGGTCAGTAAAATTACAACTGCATGTGGAACATATACAGTTACAGGATGTCCCATAACGATGGATTTGCTCTGTTCAAGACTCATGCAAGTTGCAGCTACTGCTTTCAGACATCCGGGTAATCCAGCAGCCACTGGATCCAGAGTAGCAGAAAAGTATGCTACTGGACGTCTAGTCAAACCATGCTCTTGGGTTAAGACTGACAATGCACAATTGTCTCTCGTATCACAAAACAGTGCAAATTCTTTCGAATAATCAGGCATTCCTAAAGCAGGGGCTGTACATAGGCATTCTCGCAATTTTGTGAATGCCGTCAGGCTTTCCTCGTCCCATTCTACTGGGTCTTTTGCTCCTTTCTTTGTCATTTTTATCAATGGTTTTGCTAGGACTGCAAATCCCACAATCCACTGTCTGCAGTATCCTACAACCCCAAGGAACATTCTGATCTCTTTCTGAGTGTTGGGTAACTGCATGTTTCGAATTATCCTAATTCTTTCTGAAGTAACTCTCCTGATACCTTTCTCTATCTGGTGCCCCAGATATTTTACTGAATTGGTACAGAACTGTAGTTTGTCAGGTGATACTTTGTGTCCTCCTTCACCTAGATGATTCAATAAGGCAATGGTGTCAACAACACAGTCTTTCTGACTCTTAGACGCCACCAAGAGGTCGTCTATATATTGCACCAAAACTAAGTTTCCAGGTAAGACTAATGATTCAAGGCACTTTTTCAGAATCTGATTAAAGATTGAGGGGCTTTCTGTATACCCCTTAGGGACGCGATTCCAAACGAACACGTGACTGTCGAATTCAAATGAGAAAAGAAATTTGCTGTCTGGATGCAATGGGATCGAGAAGAATGCATGACACAAGTCAATTACAGTAAACCATTCAGCATTCCAGGGAATCTGATACAGGATTACTGCTGGGTTCGGTACAATAGGACAGCAAGGAACAACAATTTTGTTTACCTTTCGCAGGTCCTGCACTACCCTGTACTTACCACTAGGTTTCTTGATTCCAATTATGGGTGAGTTACATGGGCTACTCAACACTTCTTGTATAATGTTTGCCTCTAGCAATCTTTTTATTTCGATGGCAACTCCTGCTTTTACTTCTGCACTCATTTTGTATGGCTTAGTATTTGGGTAAACTGCATCTTCTTTTATGGCTATTTTAATTGGGTCAACATTTGCCATTAATCCTACGTCCTTTCCAGTAAAGTCCCATACTTCTGATTTCACGGTCTGTTGGAGTTCTTCAGGTAAGTCTTGTATTGTCAGTCGTTTAATTTCTGAGTCAAGTCTTATTAGCATTAATTTGTATATTCCATCTTCGTCTGGGGTTTGTATTTCAACGCCCTTTGGTGTGCAAAAGATGGTACAGTTCATTTTACACAACAAATCACGTCCTAATAAATTTACAGGACTGGTATCACAGACAACAAATCTATGCATCTCCTTGAAATTCCCTATTGTAATCTCCATGGGTTCAGTAACTGGGGTACTAATCAATTGATTAGATACACCTACTACTTGGATTGCTTCTCCCGAGAGGGTTAGGTTTGGAACATCTGCTGTTCTTACAGTAGACCGGGTAGCTCCAGTGTCCAACAGAAAGGTGACATCATTGCCTTCAACCTTTCCTTCAATGTATGGTCCTGACTGGTCTACCGGCAAGGAGGTGCCAAGTACGCACTCCTTGTCCTCCCCCCTCAGGCACCGTCAGTAAGGTTCATCACAGAGGAAAGTGTCATTCAACAGAAATTGCGAAGTTGCTGCATTTCTATCCTCCTTTCCTCCCCAAATTTCTATGTCTTCACCCTGCTGTGCTTTTCCCTTAAAATTCGGTCTAGTTGCTCGGGGCAACTGACTCGATTTTACCTGTTGCTGGGTCTTTCTTGGTTTTTCATTCTGCGTCTGTGGATTTAAATCAGTGGTTTGGGGGTTATTATTCTGTGCATATGGACACTCGTCTCTCCAGTGCCCTATCTGTCCGCACCCGTGACAGAGGAACTTCTTTTTGGCTTCTTCTCGACTCATTTTTACCCTGGGCTTCCCTCCACCCCCAGAACCTTGGTTTTGGGTATTACTATTCGCTTTACTTAACTTCTTTTCTTGTTGCTCAGCTAATTTAGCTTGAGCCCACATGACCTTTTCTTTTAAGGCCTTTCTCTTTTCAGCCATCTCGTCTTCGCAGTACTTTGTGTAGCGCAAAACCTCATCAATTGTTTTCGACTGCCAACAAATTTTATTGTCTTTAATCCATTGACAAATTTCAGGTCTTAAACCGTTTACAAACCTGTAAATGTAGTGGGTCATATCCTTCATCTCAATGTTATCTATGCCACTGTACATTTTGAACATCTGTAATAGTCTTTCATAATAGGAATGCACAGTTTCGTCTCTATCCTGGGTAGTTCTATCTATTCGGGTCCAATCTGTCTCTTTTGCAGGCACTTTTCCCTTCAGATGCAATATTACCTGATTGTATTTTTTCATTACGTCATCTGAAGGAGCCCCTGTGATAGGGTCCCTCGGGTATTCATTACTGGGCCAATCAACGGCAATTTTACATTCTGTCCACAAATCAACGGGAACTACGATATCGAAAAATCCATCCAAGTCTTTCCACAGACAATTTTGGACTTTCATAGACCTCTCTACCTGTCTGTACCACTCTACGGGTTTCTCTCGTAATTTCGGGAAATCATTAGTAAAAGACACAATATCCTGTCGGGACCATGGAACGTGCACATACTTTCCACCTGGCACTTCTCGCATGGGATATAACTGTTCTGGTTTGTCAGCTTCTTTTAGAACATACTCAGAAGTCACCTGTTTTGATCTAACTTCCTCCTTTTTCTTTGCCCACCTGGCTTTCTACTTTTCTAATTCTCCCCATTTTTGTAACAAGGTCAACAATTCTTAGATCTGTACCTTTTTCCCTGACACATTCATATTTTCCAGATCTTTGTCTGAGAACTCAGCTCTATAGGGTTTTTGTAATGGCTTTGATTTCGAAATATCTATTCCCATACTAGCTGCAGTGTCTGTTAATTTCTCATGGAACACTCTGGTATTACGGGTAAGACTCTTACAGATAAACAGCAGCTCTTCTTCAGAATATGTATTTAATCTGTCTAACCCCACATTTCCAGCCATCAGTTCTTTCATTTCTATTCTCAATTTGTAAATATCTAATGGTTTCGGCGAAGAATTTGGTTTCTCTAATTCTCGACTCCATCTCTCGATTTCTTCAGGAGTCACTACAGTGGCACGTTTAGTACCAGAAGCTGACTCAATCTGCACTTCTCCTGAACTGAGAGGAGTGTGTCTTCTCTGTGAACCCCTTTCAAGCTCTCGTACTGGCAGATCCATCAAGGAAATCACAGACTCACATTCGCTTTCCTGATCATCTACAATTAGGGGTTCTTTTCTCGGCTGTACTACAGCTGGAGAAATAATTGGAGTCTTTGGACACCCCGGTTTATCCCCATACAAAGGAACGACTGGTCCAATAGTTACTGGATGGTCAGGGCTTCAGGACTTGTATTTAGCTGGGAGATTTTCTGAATTAATTCTGTTCTCTGTTTAATTAATGCCTCTCGCTCTCTCTCCTGTAGTATCCTTTCCAGGCTGACTTCAGGTACAATTTGCGGAGTCAAAGTTGGGGCAGTTGGATGCGTCGTACTAGGTCCTTCACCATAATTAGGTTTCATGAATGGATTTCCTGTACTTACAGGTCTCGGCATTTCCTGATAAGGAGGTATTTGACAGCCGTCTCTTACATTTACAGGTCTAGACCCCTCCTGGTAAGGAGGTCTCAGATTTGCATTCCCTACACTAGAGGATCTGAGTCCTTCATTATAAGGAGGTGGATTTTTCATAAACAAGTCATCCAATAAATCATCATCTGAATCCCAACTGGACACCCAATGCTTGGTCTTTTCTGTCTTTTTCCCTCCCACAGGTTCCTCTAGTGCCATCATAGGATACAGTCCTTCTACTATCATATTCTGTCTCCACTGTTTCATCTTTTTCTCTCTAGTTTCTTGCTTCAATTTCGGATACCATTTGGTTAACCCTTTGTCCATGCGGGGCTTATCTCTTTCAAAAGCCTCTATCTCCCATTCTTCTAAAGCTTCGTACTGGGTCAATCTAGGTCTGGGATGTAGATCATTCATTCGCGTTCTCAAATTAAAAAGAATTCTGCCATTAAATGTACCTTCCAATGGGAAAGCCAAAATTCCATCATCCTTTGTGTACTCCGCCCAGTTTTCCAACCACACACATGAGTGGTACCCTTTATCAAACATCATAAAAGATGCGGGAGTATTAGGTGGCGGTATGACAACACCTTCTCTAGTTTTGATAGGTTTGTCCTTTTTGAAATAATTCTTTACTTTGTTTACAAGGGTCAATTTTCTTTTATTTCCGTACATAATGCTGGTGTTATGACCTTTCCACTGATTGTTTTCAAACCCCAAATGTCTTGGATCAGGTCTAGTCACTGGCCTATACGTATGCCACATATAACTTCCTACAAGCGACTTTGTTTACAAAATCACTCCCAATCCAAATGCGTCTTTTATTTCCGTGCAACCAATAGAATACACAATTTCAAATAATCTCGACCAATGGGTGCGCGGCCTTTTCGCGAGACAGGTTCTCATGCTTCGGCACTCACCCCTCCTTTACAATTTCAGCTCCGCTACACACCCGCTGTCTCTACCAATCCCAGCGCGGCACAGAGTGACGTCAGCGCAGCTCCGCTACTGACTCCCTCCTTCACAAGGTAACGGAAACTTTTATTTCTTTCTTAAAGTGCAAGTGCGTTATTTAATTTACAACGTAGAAACATTCGCCACTGTACTTGAGTGTCTAGAAAGAAAGATTTGTTTCACTGCAAGTAAACCTCTTCTGTCTACTTTTCAAATACTACGAGTAGATCTCTTCTGCCTACCCTTCACTCAAGCATTAGAGAACCTGCTACTTCTTTGACTCATCCACTTCTTTCCGGGATATATACTAAGTCTAAAGTTTCACTAGCGAACTCCTTTGCTAGCGATCAAGCTTAGACGAACCTGCTACTCCTCCCGTGTGACCCTTACTAGGTTATATCACAATAGAAGTTTTGCCAGCGAACTCTTTGCTATCATTTATTCAAACATACATTCAGAAAACCCTAATTAGTGCTTCCAGTTCTGCCTAACCTGCACCAATTTTCCTCAAGCCAATGACCTCAAAGCGAAGTGGATTCTCCTCACCACTCGCTATTCAATTCCCCGGGGATTCCAGACAACATATAACAATTACTAACGAGTTTTGTTAGAACATAAATCAATATAACAGCAAGAAAAACAGTTTAAAAATTTCATAATTTTCAAAGCTATATAACATTTGCAAATGCGTTTAGCAGCAACATTTTCACAATTAGCAGCAATAACTTTTTAGCAGCATCCAACCTACCTACCTATCTTAACTAGTCCTACCTAACTTTAACTAGTCCCTAAAACCATCCTCTGGCTACCAGATAAATACTGATAGAGCGCGCAGGTCACCCGGCCAACAATTTTACCAGATTCGTATCGGCCCATAAACTTCAATTTATCATATACATTAATCAGGTAACCTTACGCTCTACTACCAGTATCCCAGCTTCCTTCCTATTTCATTTCCAGTGTACCCGGCTTACCATTCCACTGCTACGGGTACCTAATGACCACAATGGATCAGGGAGCTAGCTGTAAAAGAAAGGCAGACACCAAATACTTATACTTTATATATTCTATTTGTACATTTATAATAACCACAAACTCAAGAAGTTTTGTAAACCATATCTAAAATTCTTCGATCTCTGAAAACATGAGGTTTACAACGAACAAACAGTTGATAACCAAAATCATAAAGAGCACATATCCATAAAGGAAATAGATTAAGCCAACCATTTATGAGTCTTACAGTAAGGTAAAAACAAGGAACATGCTAGGCAGTAAGTTCAGAATTTTGACTTAGTAAGGAGAGACTAAAGGACGGGGAAGAATAAAGAGCATACTAGAACTTCACAGTGAAATATTTCCCCATAAAGAGGAACTACAGGTAAGGTGCAAATAAACCATACTAATAAACCGGTGCAATTACTCGAATCAACTATAACATGGGTAAAACAAGGGAACATCGGTATATCATGACCTGAAAAGGAAATGTACTCAAAGGATGGGGAAAAAGTGGAACATGCTAGAATAACGACAATTTTATGTATGACTTGTTCATTCAGAGATGCGAAAAAGCATGGAAAATCAATTTTGCAAGAGTATGACTTTATTAAAGCAAAAGAAAGGAAAATATAGAAGGTGCAGAGTAGACTTTTCAGCACTATATTTACCTAAAATGGTGTGAAGACCAACCCTGGCCACGGGTCAATTAAGGACGGGAGGAACCCCAAGGAAGGACAGTCGCCAGTAGGACAGCAGGTGCAGAATGGACACCCCAGGACAGGACAGGAAACCCAGATTAGGATCAGGACAGGACCACCAAGGCACGACCAGCACCCGCAGTTCAGAAGCAACGCCTGCGCTCCACCCTCTCTGCAGCTATCAGTCAGAACCCCGATTGGGTTATCGAACTCCCCAGCAAAGTGCTCCGCCAGCACTTAAGGTTTCTTAACAAAACCTTGAGTCTATGGAAATTTCGGACAGAGTGCTCCGCAGCCCTCTGTATCAAGTCACCTATTGAGTGCGTTGGGTCAGTGACAGGTCAGCTATTCGGACAAGTCGGACAATTTCTCTAGCTAAACCTAGGCTAGTTATACTGTTTTCGGGTCAGTGTACCACCCCCCAAATGTTGCAAGTGTCCGAATCCCCAATTTCGATTGGTCCCCAAGTAGGATAGGTCAACACACCAATCACATTTCAATTCTACAAGCCTATATTAACATATTCTGGGACCGCCTATTGATTTTGTGGTTCCCATGACATACTCTACGAAATACAATGAATAAAATACATTTGTTGCATTTGCAGGACAGTCTAGCTTCTTCTGCTAGGTGAGGGTGCATCTTCCCAGGCACATCTTGGCTAAGACCTCTGGTTGGCAGGGATTCAATGCCACCGGCAGAAGACTGTCATGCGCAGAAAGGTTGTTCAAGATGGATTCACAAGTGTTCCTCAGACCCTCAAGAACGCGATACATGAAAAGTAAGCGAAAACAAATTAAAACACAGAAATAAATGATTACACTGTATACCATGAATAGCTACTCTATACCCCTTACTTTATATAAACTATTGGCATTAGGTTTTAGTGCAAAATAAACGACAACACGAAAACATCAGCGCAAGCTTCACCATGTGAGGACACCAAGCGGCCATCTTAATGCTAATGCGCAAGCGCAAAGAGTCCCACCAGAACTGCAAGTACGTCACGTCCTGCAAGTACGTCACGTCACGTGAGTGTGACTAACGCATGCGCAGGAAAAAACCCCGCCAAGCAGCGGCCATTTTTAGTGACAAGCGTTATTAAGTTTTAGTAAACACATAGGCAAGCGTCTCTTGGGCATTCCCAATGTCAAAATAAAGGGAAATTAGTAAGACAAAACATGTTGAGTTACTCTGTTACATGTTATTCGAGGTTCATGAATTCAAGCAAGTCGCGTAACGTGCGAATCCTTGCTCCATCTATCCCCTCTTTGATGATATTTACTATCATCACAAAACCAATGGAATCAGATGCCAACTTTCACACTTTGCCCAATTCAATCTCTTCCAACATTCTATTCAGCTTTTCTTTTGTTTCTTTGTTAGGGTGAGAAGTTTTCACCCTTTTATAAATCTGATTATTCAGTTCCTCTAATTCAAGTTCATCCACATTCCGTTTCACACCTCTTCTATTCACAGTGTATTTCTTTTGGGGTTTGCTACATTTGCAACAGACAAATATAAGGAATATGAAGAACCCTATTCCTGCAATTGGCATCAGTACCTTAAACAAAAGACCTTTACCTAAATTAGAAAACCAATGACCTACAGAGGAGAGACCATCAGCAAGTCTCTTCCAGGCACTATCAACCTCCAGTGGTTTGAGTTCCTTTTCCAAATTTGTAATGTTCCTCACATACCTTTTGAGTTGCACACTTTTGTCCGGTATGTAAGTGCAACAATGTTGCGCTTTCAACATTCGGCAGACTCCGCCCTCTTTTGCTAATAAGGTGTCAAGAGCAAGTCTGTTCTGTTAAACCATAGATCGGATCACAACCATTTCGGTATTGACCATCAGAAGTCCACTAGCAGTGTCAGTAGACAACCAATCCACTATTGTTGATAATTTGCCAATTCTGTGTGTGTTCAGAACCACTCCCACTGCAGGTATCAATGCACTAAATATACTACCCATTATTTCACCTACACTTTCTCTTTTACTACGCACTAAACTGTTAGTGTTTTCATTGCTTCCAGCAATTTCATTCACATGGTATATTTTCGGGAAGACAATTCCAAAATAGCAGCTTCCATACCAGTGATCCGGCAATTTGAAATAAGCCTTGTTTCCACATATGTAATAAATTCCGGGAAACACAGGTTCTGACCCATTTTTGAAACCCCAACCTCCAACTACCTTGTAATTGTGTTCACATTGACTGGAACCAATGAAAATGTTATTGTAATAACTAGTCTTTTCTCGGTGAAGACAAAGTTTCCCTTTTCTCTCGAAATCCAGCAACAAAGCAGGATTAGCCCCACCATTTGAGGTGCTCCCCATGTTTTCAGCCCATTTAGGAATTTTCTGCCTTTTATCATTTGCCTTTCTTTGGAAACTTTCTCTTCTTTTCTCCGCCATGTTTAGAAACATTTTCTCTTGTTCATGTAATGAACAGGTCAAGTTATCTCTATGTGCTTCACCTAAATCTATGGTACCTATAGTCAAAAAGTATTCTCCCATATAACGTGTTACGTCACTTTTGGTATGTACAGGATTCAGATTTCCACGTATAGGAAGTTCAGAAAATATCACGTCTGAGTTAGAGTAATAGTATTGTAACGGTCCTCTTTTGTAGAATAAGCTGGCTAAAATGCTACAGGAAATTCCATATGTTAATGGCAAGTGATGATAAGTCACTCCTTCAGCTACAGAAGTAGGTAGCTTCATGCAAACATAACAGTCCTCTATTTCCATGGTTTCTACATAATGCACTAAAAGGTTTGCGAATACATTTAAATGAGTCTTGTTCTTGATTCCGTGATAATGTAGTCCTTCCTCATCTGATGCTTCTAAGTCTATTTTAGTTTGTCTACTGCTAAGTGCTTTGTGGTGTCAGTTCGTCAGTGTCTTTTGTCACAGTCTTTGTAGAGTCAATATCAGTACTTTTACTCATCATATAAGGAATAGTAATCGTTAGTCCTATCCATAATATTAATACTAAAGCTACACTACATACACATACCTTACAGCAGGTTTTACAATAATTCCGTCTAGGTCTCCCATTCACATTTGAATCAGACATTTCTGCTTAAAAGAAGCTTTTCAACCCCTCTTTGTAACTTTGCACAGGTAGCTTACACTGAGCAACTTCAGGTTGGTTCTTCTTCTTCAGCAGACTGGTCAGCCGTCAATTCTTCGTCACTTTCGTCAGTTATATCAAGATCCTCAAACTCCTCCAACACCAGGTATGTCCATTCAGGATCCTGATACTTTTCGTTCTGTCTTTTTATTCGGGCACTTCTTCGCTTAGTGCTTTCTCCAGTTGGCTCTGTTTTGCTGGAAGCTTGTTTCCTTTGCTCAAGCTTCTCTTCTACTGTTTTCAGTCTCAGTCTCAGTCTCTTAATGTACCTTGGTTCTTTATTTTTCTTCTTGAATCTTTTAACTGGCACTGTTGTTTGGCTTTCTTCCAATGCTCTTTTATTTTCGTTCTGTTGTGGCACTTCTGCTTCTACTTCCTCTCTTTCTATCTGACTAGTCCCAGGTCTTATTTAGCTTTTTTCTGCCTGGTCGCTAAGCTGGCCTTGTTCAGGTGAATGCTGGATTTGTCTTTTGTGTATTTCAGCTTCAGTGTCCTGAACACCTTCGTCTATTTCTATCTGATCCTGTTCAAGCACTTCGAACCTTTGCTTTTCTTCCCCTTGAACTTTCGCCCTAGTCTCTGTCTGTCCCTTTTCAATCTCAGGAGTTCTTCGGGGTGTGTCGATCACCTGCTCTGTCCCTATCTGTTCCTCCTCTCCATCAGATCTGATATGGATTTCGATAATCTGTTTGTCTCCTTCTAGTCCTGTCTCCTCCTCACTATTCCACTCTCTGTCTGCGTATGTCTGGCTTCTGGTTCTTATTGGATCATCAGTCAGGTCGATCACTGGGATCCAATCATCTTGACTGGTGCTCGGTCGTTCATCATCAGCTACTTCAGGACCCGCGTCTGGAGACCCCACAGCTGGGCAACCTTCAGCGTCAGTCTTCTTTTCGTCCTCTGTTACCCTCTTGGTATGGCTGGCATGGATCCACTTTGGCACACCGGCACACTTCACCGCTGTCGTGGTAACCAGGATCACCTGTCTTGGTTTTCCCCACTTCGGTGCAAGGCAACTTGAACGGGTGTGTTTCTTGAGTACCACCCAATCACCTGGAATCAATTTATGGACTGGAATTGCTGGACTGGCGACGGCGTCTTCCCCAATCTGGTGAGAGATAGAACGCACTTGGTCACCCAGTTGCTTGCAGTACTCAAGTACCAAATCATCAGAAATGCTTATCAGTTTGTGTCCTGGGACCCATGCTTGTCTCATTACTCTTCCCATCAGGATCTCATGAGGACTCAGCCCTGTATTTCGGTCTGGAATACTTCGGATTCCCATCAGGACAAGAGGTAAAGCCTCTATCCAGTTCATGCCAGTAGATTCACACATCTTCCCTAATCTCGACTTGATAGTGCCATTTATTTGTTCCACCACTCCAGAAGCCTCTGGACGATATGCACAGTGCAGTTTTTGTGTGATTTTGAATGCTTCACAGATCTGACCAATTATTTCATTCTGGAAATGCCCACCTCTGTCTGATTCAATTGTGACTGGGACCCCGTACCTAGGTATTAGTTCCCGCAGTAACAACTTGGCTACAGGGATGGCATCATTCTTCTTGGTCGGGTAAGCCTCTGCCCACTTTGAAAATAGGCAAACAATGACAAGGACATATCTCATCCCTTTACAAAGGGGTAACTGAATGAAGTCAATCTGCAATCTTGTGAAAGGATCTCCTGATTTCCCAATTTTTCCTATCTCAACTACTGTCTTCTTCCCAGCATTGTATTGCTGACATGTCAAGCACCTCTGGCAGAGTTACTCTGCTACTTTCCTGAACTTCGGATTGAACCATGTCTGCTTAAAAACACAAACCATGGCATCTCTACCAATGTGTGTATCTCCATGCATTAATCTGGCCATAGGAGCAAGCAAACTGTTAGGCAACACAGGTATACCATCAGGGCAAACTATAACACCATCCTCGCTTCTCGGTTGACAACCAAGCTTTCTCCATTTTCCCTTTTCCTTCGGTCCTGCTGCACCTTGCAACTCTCTCAATTCCTCCCATGTTGGCACATCCTCAAACACCATAAGTTGGCAGCTGTTTCCATGCCCCCCCAATTTTATATTGACTGACATTTGATGTCTTGCACAATGTTGGGCTAGTTGGTCAGCATATTTATTACCTACTGTCACATTGTCATTGCCCGATTTGTGAGCAGCACACTTGACCACCGCCAATTCTTTTGGTAACTGGATTGCTTCCAGTAATTCCTGTACCACTTTTCCATTTCTGATAGGAGTACCTGAAGAAGTCAGGAACTCTCTTTGCAGCCACAATTGGCCGAAGTCATGCACAACTCCGTAACCATACTGACTGTCAGTGTATACGGTTACTCTTTTGTTTTTCCCAATTTTACAGGCTCTTGCCAATGCAATCAATTCGGCTACTTGTGCAGACTTTATTCCAAATAGATAAGATGCTTCTATAGCGCGTGATACTGTGACTACAGCATAGGCAGCACTTAGGCCTCCATTCTCATGTCTCAAACATGAACCATCTACAAACAGCTCATAATCTTCTACAGGCAAGGGCATCTCTTTGATATCTGGACGTGGTTTGGTACTAAACCCAGTCAGGTCAATGCAGTCATGCTCGACCTCTCCCTTTGCTTCTGCAATTAATGAGTCTGGTAATAGAGTTGCTGGATTCAGTATGTTACATCGAGTAGTGTTTACATTTGCAGCACCTACAAGAATCCTCTCATATTTAGTCAGCCGACTAGGGGTGAGATACTGGGTTTTAGTTCTGGTCAGTAAAATTACAACTGCATGTGGAACATATACAGTTACAGGATGTCCCATAACGATGGATTCGCTCTGTTCAAGACTCATGCAAGTTGTTCAGACATCCGGGTAATCCAGCAGCCACTGGATCCAGAGTAGCAGAAAAGTATGCTACTGGACGTCTAGTCAAACCATGCTCTTGGGTTAGGACTGACAATGCACAATTGTCTCTCGTATCACAAAACAGTGCCAATTCTTTAGAATAATCAGGCATTCCTAAAGCAGGGGCTGTACATAGGCATTCTCGTAATTTTGTGAATGCCGTCAGGCTTTCCTCGTCCCATTCTCCTGGGTCTTTTGCTCCTTTCTTTGTCATTTTTATCAATGGTTTTGCTAGGACTGCAAATCCCACAATCCACTGTCTGCAGTATCCTACAACCCCAAGGAACATTCTGATCTCTTTCTGAGTGTTGGGTAACTGCATGTTTCAAATTATCCTAATTCTTTCTGAAGTAACTCTCCTGATACCTTTCTCTATCTGGTGCCCCAGATATTTTACTGAATTGGTACAGAACTGTAGTTTGTCAGGTGATACTTTGTGTCCTCCTTCACCTAGATGATTCAATAAGGCAATGGTGTCATCAACACAGTCTTTCTGACTCTTAGACGCCACCAAAAGGTCGTCTATATATTGCACCAAAACTGAGTTTCCAGGTAAGACTAATGATTCAAGGCACTTTTTCAGAATCTGATTAAAGATTGAGGGGCTTTCTGTATACCCCTGAGGGACGCGATTCCAAACGAACACATGACTGTCGAATTCAAATGAGAAAAGAAATTTGCTGTCTGGATGCAATGGGATCGAGAAGAATGCATGACACAAGTCAATTACAGTAAACCATTCAGCATTCCAGGGAATCTGATACATGATTACTGCTGGGTTCTGAAGAATAGGACAGCAAGGAACAACAATTTTGTTTACCTTTCGCAGGTCCTGCACTACCCTGTACTTACCACTAGGTTTCTTGATTCCAATTATGGGTGAGTTACATGGGCTACTCAACACTTCTTGTATAATGTTTGCCTCTAGCAATCTTTTTATTTCAATGGCAACTCCTGCTTTTACTTCTGCACTCATTTTGTATGGCTTAGTATTTGGGTAAACTGCATCTTCTTTTATGGCTATTTTAATTGGGTCAACATTTGCCATTAATCCTACGTCCTTTCCAGTAAAGTCCCATACTTCTGATTTCACGGTCTGTTGGAGTTCTTCAGGTAAGTCTTGTATTGTCAGTCGTTTAATTTCTGAGTCAGGTCTTATTAGCATTAATTTGTATATTCCATCTTCATCTGGGGTTTATATTTCAACGCCCTTTGGTGTGCAAAAGATGGTACAGTTCATTTTACACAACAAATCACGTCCTAATAAATTTACAGGACTGGTATCACAGACAACAAATCTATGCATCTCCTTGAAATTCCCTATTGTAATCTCCATGGGTTCAGTAACTGGGGTACTAATCAATTGATTAGATACACCTACTACTTGGATTGCTTCGCCCGAGAGGGGTAGGTTTGGAACATCTGCTGTTCTTACAGTAGACCGGGTAGCTCCAGTGTCCAACAGAAAGGTGACATCATTGCCTTCAACCTTTCCTTCAATGTATGGTCCTGACTGGTCTACCGGCAAGGAGGTGCCAAGTACGCACTCCTTGTCCTCCCCCCTCAGGCACCGTCAGTAAGGTTCATCACAGAGGAAAGTGTCATTCAACAGAAATTGCGAAGTTGCTGCATTTCTATCCTCCTTTCCTCCCCAAATTTCTAAGTCTTCACCCTGCTGTGCTTTTCCCTTAAAATTCGGTCTAGGTGCTCGGGGCAACTGATTCGATTTTACCTGTTGCTGGGTCTTTCTTGGTTTTTCATTCTGAGTCTGTGGATTTAAATCAGTGGTTTGGGGGTTATTATTCTGTGCATATGGACACTTGTCTCTCCAGTGCCCTATCTGTCCGCACCCGTGACAGGGGAACTTCTTTTTGGCTTCTTCTCGACTCATTTTTACCCTGGGCTTCCCTCCACCCCCAGAACCTTGGTTTTGGGTATTACTATTCGCTTTACTTAACTTATTTTCTTGTTGCTCAGCTAATTTAACTTGAGCCCACATGACCTTTTCTTTTAAGGCCTTTCTCTTTTCAGCCATATCGTCTTCGCAGTACTTTGTGTAGCGCAAAACCTCATCAATTTTTTTCGACTGCCAACAAATTTTATTGTCTTTAATCCATTGACTAATTTCAGGTCTTAAACCGTTTACAAACCTGTAAATGAAGTGGGTCATATCCTTCATCTCAATGTTATCTATGCCACTGTACGTTTTGAACACCTGTGATAGTCTTTCATAATAGGAATGCACAGTTTCGTCTCTATCCTGGATAGTTCTATCTATTCGGGTCCAATCTGTCTCTTTTGCAGGCACTTTTCCCTTCAGATGCAATATTACCTGATTGTATTTTTTCATTACGTCATCTGAAGGAGCCCCTGTGATAGGGTCCCTCGGGTATTCTTTACTGGGCCAATCAACGGCAATTTTACATTCGGTCCACAAATCAACGGGAACTACGATATCGAAAAATCCATCCAAGTCTTTCCACAGACATTTTTGGACTTTCATAGACCTCTCTACCTGTCTGTACCACTCTACGGGTTTCTCTCGTAATTTCGGGAAATCATTAGTAAAAGACACAATATCCTGTCGGGACCATGGAACGTGCACATACTTTCCACCTGGCACTTCTCGCATGGGATATAACTGTTCTGGTTTGTCAGCTTCTTTTAGAACATACTCAGAAGTCACCTGTTTTGATCTAACTTCCTCCTTTTTCTTTGCCCACCTGGCTCTCCACTTTTCTAATTCTCCCCATTTTTGTAACACGGTCAACAATTCTTTGATCTGTACCTTTTTCCCTGACACATTCATATTTTCCAGATCTTTGTCTGAGAACTCAGCTCTATAGGGTTTTTGTAATGGCTTTGATTTCGAAATATCTATTCCCATACTAGCTGCAGTGTCTGTTAATTTCTCATGGAGCACTCTGGTATTACGGGTAAGACTCTTACAGATAAACAGCAGCTCTTCTTCAGAATATGTATTTAATCTGTCTAACCCCACATTTCCAGCCATCAGTTCTTCCATTTCTATTCTCAATTTGTAAATATCTAATGGTTTCGGCGAAGAATTTGGTTTCTCTAATTCTCGACTCCACCTGTCGATTTCTTCAGGAGTCACTACAGTGGCACATTTAGTACCAGAAGCTGACTCAATCTGCACTTCTCCTGAACTGAGAGGAGTGTGTCTTCTGTGTGAACCCCTTTCAAGCTCTCGTACTGGCAGATCCATCAAGGAAATCACAGACTCACATTCGCTTTCCTGATCATCTACAATTAGGGGTTCTTTTCTCGGCTGTACTACAGCTGGAGAAATAATTGGAGTCTTTGGACACCCCGGTTTATCCCCATACAAAGGAACGACTGGTCCAATAGTTACTGGGATGGTCAGGGCTTCAGGACTTGTATTTAGCTGGGAGATTTTCTGAATTAATTCTGTTCTCTGTTTAATTAATGCCTCTCGCTCTCTCTCCTGTAGTATCCTTTCCCGGCTGACTTCAGGTACAATTTGCGGAGTCAAAGTTGGGGCAGTTGGATGCGTCGTACTAGGTCCTTCACCATAATTAGGTTTCATGAATGGATTTCCTGTACTTACAGGTCTCGGCATTTCCTGATAAGGAGGTATTTGACAGCCCTCTCTTACATTTACAGGTCTAGACCCCTCCTGGTAAGGAGGTCTCAGATTTGCATTCCCTACACTAGAGGATCTGAGTCCTTCATTATAAGGAGGTGGATTTTTCATAAACAAGTCATCCAATAAATCATCATCTGAATCCCCACTGGACACCCAATGCTTGGTCTTTTCTGTCTTTTTCCCTCCCACAGGTTCCTCTAGTGCCATCATAGGATACAGTCCTTCTACTATCATATTCTGTCTCCACTGTTTCATCTTTTTCTCTCTAGTTTCTTGCTTCAATTTCGGATACCATTTGGTTAACCCTTTGTCCATGCAGGGCTAATCTCTTTCAAAAGCCTCTATCTCCCATTCTTCTAAAGCTTCGTACTGGGTCAATCTAGGTCTGGGATGTAGATCATTCATTCGCGTTCTCAAATTAAAAAGAATTCTGCCATTAAATGTACCTTCCAATGGGAAAGCCAAAATTCCATCATCCTTTGTGTACTCCGCCCAGTTTTCCAACCACACACATGAGTGGTACCCTTTATCAAACATCATAAAAGATGCGGGAGTATTAGGTGGCGGTATGACAACACCTTCTCTAGTTTTGATAGGTTTGTCCATTTTGTTTACAAGGGTCAATTTTCTTTTATTTCCGTACATAATGCTGGTGTTATGACCTTTCCACTGATCGTTTTCAAACCCCAAATGTCTTGGATCAGGTCTAGTCACTGGCCTATACGTATGCCACATATAACTTCCTACAAGCGACTTTGTTTACAAAATTACTCCCAATCCAAATGCGTCTTTTATTTCCGTGCAACCAATAGAATACACAATTTCAAATAATCTCGACCAATGGGTGCGCGGCCTTTTCGCGAGACAGGTTCTCACGCTTCGGCACTCACCCCTCCTTTACAATTTCAGCTCCGCTACACACCCGCTGTCTCTACCAATCCCAGCGCGGCACAGAGTGACGTCAGCGCAGCTCCGCTACTGACTCCCTCCTTCACAAGGTAACGGAAACTTTTCTTTCTTTCTTAAAGTGCAAGTGCGTTATTTAATTTACAACGTAGAAACATTCGCCACTGTACTTGAGTGTCTAGAAAGAAAGATTTGTTTCACTGCAAGCAAACCTCTTCTGTCTACTTTTCAAATACTACGAGTAGATCTCTTCTGCCTACCCTTCACTCAAGCATTAGAGAACCTGCTACTTCTTTGACTCATCCACTTCTTTCCGGGATATATACTAAGTCTAAAGTTTCACTAGCGAACTCCTTTGCTATCGATCAAGCTTAGACGAACCTGCTACTCCTCCCGTGTGACCCTTACTAGGTTATATCACAATAGAAGTTTTGCCAGCGAACTCTTTGCTATCATTTATTCAAACATACATTCAGAAAACCCTAATTAGTGCTTCCAGTTCTGCCTAACCTGCACCAATTTTCCTCAAGCCAATGACCTCAAAGCGAAGTGGATTCTCCTCACCACTCGCTATTCAATTCCCCGGGGATTCCAGACAACATATAACAATTACTAACGAGTTTTGTTAGAACATAAATCAATATAACGGCAAGAAAAACAGTTTAAAACATTTCATAATTTTCAATGCTATATAACATTTGCAAATGCGTTTAGCAGCAAAATGTTCACAATTAGCAGCAATAACTTTTTAGCAGCATCCAACCTACCTACCTATCTTAACAAGTCCTACCTAACTTTAACTAGTCCCTAAAACCATCCTTCGGCTACCAGATAAATACTGTTAGAGCGCGCAGGTCACCCGGCCAACAATTTTACCAGATTCGTATCCGGCCCATAAACTTCAATTTATCATATACATTAATCAGGTAACCTTACGCTCTAGTACCAGTATCCCAGCTTCCTTCCTATTTCATTTCCAGTGTACCCGACTTACCATTTCACTGCTACGGGTACCTAATGACCACAATGGATCAGGGAGCTAGCTGTAAAAGAAAGGCAGACACCAAATACTTATACTTTATATATTCTATTTGTACTTTTATAATAACCACAAACTTAAGAAGTTTTGAAAACCTTTATCTAAAATTCTTCGATCTCTGAAAACATGAGGTTTACAATGAACAAACAGTCGATAACCAAAATCATAAAGAGCACATATCCATAAAGGAAATAGATCAAGCCAACCATTTATGAGTCTTACAGTAAGGTAAAAACAAGGAACATGCTAGGCAGTAAGTTAAGAATTTTGACTTAGTAAGGAGAGACTAAAGGACGGGGAAGAATAAAGAGCATACTAGAACTTCACAGTGAAATATTTCCCCATAAAGAGGAACTACAGGTAAGGTGCAAATAAATCGTACTAATAAACCGGTGCAATTACTCGAATCAACTATAACATGGGTAAAACAAGGGAACATCGGTATATCATGACCTGAAAAGGAAATGTACTCAAAGGATGGGGAAAAAGTGGAACATGCTAGAATAACGACAATTTTATGTATGACTTGTTCATTCAGAGATGCGAAAAAGCATGGAAAATCAATTTTGCAAGAGTATGACTTTATTAAAGCAAAAGAAAGGAAAATATAGAAGGTGCAGAGTAGACTTTTCAGCACTATATTTACCTAAAATGGTGTGAAGACCAACCCTGGCCACGGGTCAGTTAAGGACGGGAGGAACCCCAAGGAAGGACAGTCGCCAGTAGGACAGCAGGTGCAGAATGAACACCCCAGGACAGGACAGGAAACCCAGATTAGGATCAGGACAGGACCACCAAGGCACGACCAGCACCCGCAGTTCGGAAGCAACGCCTGCGCTCCACCCTCTCTGCAGCTATCAGTCAGAACCCCGATTGGGTTATCGAACTCCCCAGCAAAGTGCTCCGCCAGCACTTAAGGTTTCTTAACAAAACCCTTGAGTCTATGGAAATTTCGGACAGAGTGCTCCGCAGCCCTCTGTATCAAGTCACCTATTGAGTGCGTTGGGTCAGTGACAGGTCAGCTATTCGGACAAGTCGGACAATTTCTCTAGCTAAACCTAGGCTAGTTATACTGTTTTCGGGTCAGTGTACCACCCCCCAAATGTTGCAAGTGTCAGAATCCCCAATTTCGATTGGTCCCCAAGTAGGATAGGTCAACACACCAATCACATTTCAATTCTACAAGCCTATATTAACATATTCTTGGACCGCCTATTGATTTTGGGGTTCCCATGACATACTCTACGAAATATTATGAATAAAATACATTTGTTGCATTTGCAGGACAGTTTAGCTTCTTCTGCTAGGTGAGGGTGCATCTTCCCAGGCACATCTTGGCTGAGACCTCTGGTTGGCAGGGATTCAATGCCACCGGCAGAAGACTGTCATGCGCAGAAAGGTTGTTCAAGATGGATTCACGAGTGTTCCTCAGACCCTCAAGAACGCGATACATGAAAAGTAAGCGAAAACAAATTAAAACACAGAAATAAATGATTACACTGTATACCATGAATAGCTACTCTATACCCCTTACTTTATATAAACTATTGGCATTAGGTTTTAGTGCAAAACAAACGACAACACGAAAACATCAGCGCAAGCTTCACCATGTGAGGACACCAAGCGGCCATCTTAATGCTAATGTGCAAGCGCAAAGAGTCCCACCAGAACTGCAAGTACGTCACGTCACGTGAGTGCGACTAACGCATGCGCAGGAAAAACCCCCGCCAAGCAGCGGCCATTTTTAGTGACAAGCGTTATTAAGTTTTAGTAAACACATAGGCAAGCGTCTCTTGGGCATTCCCAATGTCAAAATAAAGGGAAATTAGTAAGACAAAACATGTTGAGTTACTCTGTTACATGTTATTCGAGGTTCATGAATTCAAGCAAGTCGCGTAACGTGCGAATCCTTGCTCCATCACTTAGACCTCCTTTCTATGATGAGGTGCGTAGACCTCTCAAATTATTTGAGGTGCTTAGACATCCCAGTGTGCTCATGGGGTTTGCTCTTTCAATGTTGTTCTTTCTCTTTAATATTTTGCCCCCTTTTTATTGCATTCCCCGTTTTGGCCTTTCTGGGTTTCAATAGTGTCAGTGTTTTTTGGTTGACATGACCTGATTGAGTGTTTTGCGCATGCAGGAGTGCATCTCTTGTTGAGTAATCTTTTTCATTTCTTCATTGTTGATGCTAGGGGTAGGTACCTCAAGACCATCTGATATTACTTCCGGCATATTAGATGTTATACTCCTTTACGGGTTGTAGTACTTAGTAATCTATATAGATTGCTTAGAAGGCGGGCAATCTGATTTATTAGTAAGGTTCAAAGGACCTTATGTAAATTAAGGCTTTGTTAGAGGCGCTTATGTAAATTAATGCTTTGTTACATCAGGTCTTTTACATTTTATGCTCCTTTACTGTAAAGTGAGGTTTTTGGTGTAAAAATAGTTTGAGTACATGCGGTCGCAGTTAGCAGCAGATCACAGGAGTGTCCAACTGCCAGATTTCCTGACATCGGCTATTCTTGTGAGCGATCAGCTGTTGATTTACTGCATTGCCCATGTAGCCCCCAACTACAGACAGGGTAAAGATTTTACATTTTTTTTATTTTATTTTAAGCATTGATTTTTGTTATGAGGTCCCAACTTGTCTGTATTTCGGGGTAGCCCGTTATTGGGTGGAAACACAATGTGAGGTCTGGGGTGAGGGCAGAGAGTGGTGGGGGGAGCAGGATTTCCATAAATTGGAAATCAGTTAGGCGTGAGCCAAAATTTAAGAGGAGTTTGAGGTCAAAGAGGCATACGTCTATTTAAAAAAGGTATACAAATTAAGTTAAAAAGGGCACAAGTCTCTTCAGAAAGGTATACAAATTAAGTTGAGAAAACATACATACACATGTAGTTGCCCATTCTAGAAGATACAGGCCATACATGAAAGTGAAGAGAAAATGTACTTATCTGCCTGGAGCCACATTTAAAAGAGGCAGACTATCCTATGTGCATGGCTATTATACATCTGGAAGATTCTATTCCAGATCTGTTTCACTTTATGATGTATTGCTTCCAAGTGGCTGCTTGGAGTTAGCATTAAAAGAAATATGCATAATGGTGGCTCCGGTCTTGTAATGAAATCCTAAAGATAAAGGCTGGGAGCCCACAATTAGCCTTTTGATGCACGTATCATTCTCACTCCCACTCTGATCACTCCCATGAATTGTGTTGTGGGACAAAATAGCTTTGGACTCTCCGTGCTGTTACAGTCTTTCATGAGTAAAGAAGAAAAACAGAAGCGTCCACTTCAAAAGAAGCAGAATCCAACATAAAACTTCAAAGGCTCCAAATTATATTTTGGTATATGGAAATCGACCAAAAGAAGGGGAGGTTGAGACCCCAAATGTTGTCATCTGCCAAGCAGCCAGACTAGCTGTGTGAGAAGGGAAAGCTCTGCAAAACTTCTGCCTGTGACTAGGACTGCAGGGCAAAAGACTGGTAGTCTGCCTGCTGAGTGAGGACATCAAGATCACCTGCCCTGGAGCACCATTGCCTGCTTGCTTGCTTGCTAAGACCAGTGTGTGCCCTGTGCAGAAGAGGAGAGCATTAAGGTAGCGAGGTCCCCTGGGGAACCCTGCAAGAGGATTTTTTGAGTGAAGTGTGAGGCTGTGCACCGATCGGGTCGTTGCTCATGTGCAGTGTCTGCTCGGTAACCCCAGTATGCCAGGAGAGGGCTGCCGCTGACTGAGCAGCAAATTAAGCGATGTACAGGACTGGACGAACCCGTACTGCTGTACTGCAGTGACCCCTGTATGCCAGAGGGGGCCACCGGTAAAGCTACCAGAAGCATTGAGACCAATCGCTGCCGGTGCTCGGAAGTGCAGTGGGAGGAGAGGAGTGGAGCGGGGTAGGGTGGGCGGGGTAAGGAGAAGTCGACAGTCGATGGAATAGGTTTTATTTATTTAATTAATTTGACCTATTCTGTCTGTTGAATTCCCCCCCTACCATCCCACCCTGCCCCCCCCACCCCGCCCCAGAGCACTTACCTTCGCCGGCCGCCGCTGGTCGAGCCACGTAAACGTCTTGCCGTGGGTGCTTGTACTGAGATAACTTGTGCCGAGATAGTCTGTGTCTGTCAAGAAGCTTAGCAACCCCGTATGCCAGGAGGGGCAGCCGGTGCCAACATTGCCAAGGGATTTGTTCCGCTGCCCGAAGGAGACTGAGGCTACATTCAGTGGGTTGGACCTTAACTGCAAGGGTACTGCCCTAACTGACCACTGAGGACTGTCAAGGATACCCTGGACAACGTTGCACCTGAGCTGGGCTCTAGTTGGGAGCTGAAGGAAGGTCTTACCTCCCCTCCCCAACTGGGTAAAGACACATTTATAGCATCTTCGCGAATTGAGAGCTGTTCCAACAACTGAGAAGAACTCCGGCAGTAACATGGGTTAGAACACGCTCTACTGAAGGTGATCTGGAGATACAAAGTTGTGGCATGCTTCAGGAGTATCGCCTTCTGATCAGGGTGTAGGTCCAAATGCGAGTGGGTAGTGTCACTTAAATAAGCGACATTCCCCTGAGCACAGGCTAAGACCTGCGGGGAGCAAGAATTGAGATTCTTGTTGCAGGTTTATGAAGAACGAAGGCTGATGAAAATAATTTGTTTAGCTGTTTTTTATTCATGAAGTATTACTGCTTCATCTCAAAAGTGAATCATTAGAATGTACATAAATCCATCTATTCATTCAGACATATGTCCCGATGCATTTCGGGCAATGGCCCTTCATCAGGAGAAGTATCTACACATTGAAGATGGATTCCAAACGTACAGTTGTAGTGTCGAAATTTTCTCCTGAGTCCACGATACAAAAAACCAATCAAGGATCATTTGTCTATTTTGTCTTCGGAACCTGATTTCAAAGGTATTTTCAATGAACCACCAATTTTCACGTACAATAGGGGTAAAAACATTAAAGACTTAATAACGAACAGACCTACAGTGACAACACCAACCAATTACAAAGGAAGTGTACCATGCTACAACTGTAGCAATTGTAATAACATCATCAAAAGACAAACCATTACACACCCCATGAAAGCCACAAAAATCAAATTGAAGGTCAGTGCGAACTGTGATATGAAAAACGTAATCCACATGCTCAAGTGCCCTTGTGGCCTTGTATATACAGGAAAGACTGAAAGGAAAATTAAAACCGGAATAAACGAACATCTAATCAAGTGATTATTTTCATCAGGCTTCGTTCTTCATAAACCAGCATCAAAAATCTCAATTCCTGCTCCCCGCAGGCCGTAGGTTGGGCTCAGGGGGATGTCACTTATTTAAGTGACACTACCTACTCGCATTAAGAACTCTGGCAGTGCCACTCAGGAAAGGGAGCATGCACACTAGGTGCTGCTGTGTGGCCCACGAGCAGATCAACTTTGAGCAGAGCCGGATTTGTGGATGCTTGCGCTAAATGCACCCACTGAACCGCTGAACTCCTCCTTGCAATGAAAGTGGGTAAGACGTGAACTGGGTTAGTTGCGCCCCTGGGGACTCACTGCCAATGGTGCTGCAGCACCACAGACATCTTTGAATAAATCCTGAAGAGTCAATAGGAACCTTTGAATATGACCTAATAGTGAGCATTCCTGGGATGCAGCCACCAATGAATGGGGAATAACACTGAACACGTTACACGAAGGAGGGTGGGACAGGGATTTTCCTGACAATTACTAGAACCCGACCTCACGGGGATTGTGTTGTTTCTTCTGATTCTTGTATACCTTTGCTTGTGTATCGTTAGAAATGAAATACGTATTTTTTTGTATAAATGCAAGTATTTGACTGGTTATTTATTTATTGTTCGTACTGTTTGTACTTTGAGTTCTGAGCAGTGGTCACTGATCTGTGCATCCACCCCCCTCCAAAGGGAGCCCTGGCTGCCCGACTATAGCTACCACTGAGAGTCAAGTGCAAAAAGGGTACTTGGCCCTGTTGCTCAGGATCCATAGTAGTTTGGGCCAATGTGATACCAGGAGTAAACTGCCTCAAACACCACTGTTGGGCCCAGCAGCCCCGGCATGGCCCTCTGGCTACACACAGATAGGGACTTGTAAGTAAGTAATAACAATTTAAAAGGAAAAATCGATATGTTGCACAGAATTTTCAAAATACTTAACAATAAAATTAGCAAAATTCCATTGGTCAGGTAAAGGGAGTAATATACCTTGTTTAATGTGCAGGGTGCATAGGTCTAACCATGTCTAAAATATGTAATTTTATTCTAAGATAAAACATAATCACATAACCACTAAAATTCATTGTCAATGTAACAAGCTGTTCACAGTTCGAGGTAAGCAAAGTATACACTACTGAGCTGTTTTATAAAAGCAGTGAACTATATAAACTGCCACCTAATGCCTTTCAATATACACCAATAAAATAATATTGTATAAAAGGAAAAAGTGCTTTGTGCTGACTGTTGCCTCAAGCATACCCTCCTGGTACCCCCCTCTCTACGGGGAGATGCAAAATATGAGGATACCCCAAAGAAACGCCCAAAATAGTCTTCCTTAGGGCTATCTTAAATCCCATACTCTTGCTTGCCTCGTAAGGTACCTATGCATTAACGTATGTAACACGAATAACTACAATAGTAATGACGCTTTACGACTCTGCTGCTAGAACTTTATAATTAAGCTATCGAAAGAGACTAAACTAGATACATAATGCAATTACATTCATACTCAGAGTTTTAACCTGTTAACGAACACACACTTCTTCAAATCAGATTTTACTAACACTGCAACTGTTATGCAGGTAGCCCAGTGCATATTGCAAATGATGTAATTAACGCCTGGTGCTGTTTCAGAGGGAGGGCTGTGGCCTATACTTTCGTTAAAAGTTGATTTAAAATGTTCACAAATTTAGTGCATCTCCCCAGCACCCCAGGTGATCTGCTATTAAAGCAAATGGAAGATACCTGTACACAGGTACGTACTCCCTCCGCCCCAAAAATTGGTTTTAGCAGTAATCGCCTTTGCTGATCTAACGCGAGGCAGCAGCATAGCGAATTAAACCATGATTCTTGATAATTGTGGCATAACCTGTGTTAGACCTGTCTGCTTCTGAGAGTCCCCTCACCATTATGATTTCTTTTGTTCCCCTGTACCTCCCAAAATTTGTCGCTTTTCTTTGTCTGCCAGGACTTTTTATGTGTTGTTTCATGGGGTTAGATGTTCCTTGAAGCCCAGTTGCTCACCAGGTTTGTGGCACCTATTTACAAGACATGGTGAAACCGGTGGCATTACAAACTGGGGTTGTCAACCCAAAGATATGGCCCTAAAATGGTAGACACCCTTTTCCTTCATGTGAGTGACTCCCATTGGAGCCTTCATGAACTTTGACCTTTGGAGGTTTTGGCGCCCTTTGTTTAGCGCGCTCTTCTGACAAGAATTTCTTTATTTCCTCTCAGGTACACAAAATGGCTGCTCCAGAACCACAGTACGGTGGCTCTGTGTGGCCTAAATACACCTCCAAAGGGCCATGTCATTGTCACAGCCAGAGAAGGTTCTGGAACCTTCTGGCTCGTGCCAGCACCCCAGGGCACTGGCTATATAAGGCTCAGTCCCTGGCGGCCATTTTAGATTCATTTGAGATTCATTTTAGATTCATTTGAGATTAATTTTAGATTCCAGACTTGACACCAGATTGACACCTGCCCTGTTGACCCCTGAGGTGGCTGGTAGCGCGGGCAGTAGAGTGGCAAAGGTCATTGGCATTGACCCTGACTGGCGTTCCAGTTATCCGCATTAGCGGTGACCTTGCGCCTACAGCGCCTGCCCAGCGAGGGCCTCATCATCCCCAAAGACTGTGGCCAATATCGTGTTCCTCCCCGCCCCCCGGTTGTGAATTGCGACAGACTTCACGAGTCGCGTGGCGAGAGCAAGTTTATCGACTGTGCCCCCCCTTCGCGACAGGCACCTCTAGAGGGGAGCTCGGACGTCTCCGAGCCCCACCAGCGTAGAGCGCTTCCTGGGCGATCTGAAGGTGAGGTGGTGCGCCGGGGCGGGGAGCGCCAACCCTTGTTGGGTGGGACTAGCGTCCCTGCCACTCCCCAGTGACCCAGAAGTTGTGGCCGTGGGCGGGAACCACCCGGAACGCGGAAGTCAGAGGGAGGTCTGGTGAGCCCCTGAGAATCGCGCCGCTGGTGTGAGGAGTGCTGAGCCCTGACTGAATCGCTTTTCGATCACAGCCAACGTGAGGTGGGCCCGTTTCTTCCAGTAATGTGCAGTGTTGTGAAGGAACTGTGAACCGGCATTGTTTTCCCTAAGCGCGGAAGTTACGTGACCTCGCCGGCAGCCTGTTCGTCAGTCTAAAGACTTTGAACTGGTGCCGCCTGAGTGCAAGCGATGACAAAGCCCGTAGGCGCGTAGAGACTCCACCGGCAAGCAGAGATCCTATCCCGGTGGCAGCCGCGTGCAAATGAGATGTTCACTGTGTTTCCTTGCCTTTTTAGATACATGCGCGTACTCTTTGAATGAGCCTTAAAGAGTCCCAAAACACATTCTGTGCCCAGAGAAGCCTGTATGCATTGTTATTGAAACCAACACAAACTGTAAGAGTTATCTTTCCAAATTGACACGTAATGCAAATGAAATGTTCCTAAAATATTTAATTGGTGGCAGCGATACCAGAATGAACATGTGTTTATTTATTTAAACGAACCAGTATTTATTCTGCTAGGCGAAAGTGATATATAATCTATTGATTTGTGATATTTATTATTATTATTAAAGGCAATTTGTATGGCGCAACTAAGCCCAATGGGCGTCAAGGCGCATAACCAAACAGTAACAGCTGTTAGAAATACCACTATGCAGTTATACAACTATTACAGCTATACGACTATTGCAGTTATACAGCTATTGCGGGTAAGCCTTGACGAAATACCAGGTTTTAAGGGCCTTTTTAAAAGAGGAAAGAGAGGACTGTGTCTTGATATCTTGGGGGAGAGAATTCCACAACTTAGGTGCAACAATTGAGAATGCCCTATCTCCCCATCGTGCTCTTTTGGCTCGAGGGACAACCAGCAGATTCAGCTCAGCAGATCTAAGCGCTCTCCCCGGCTGGTAGGGAGTAAGCAAGGCGCTTAACGGGTGCGTAGATCTTTCTGATAGAGCTCTATAGGCTAAGCAGAGAATTTTAAAGGAAATCCTCAGTTGAATAGGGAGCCAGTGAAGGGTCCTTCTGGCCATAGTGGCAGATGAAGTATTTGGGAGTGCTAGGACAAAACGGGCCGCAGCATTTTGGACAATTTGTAGTCACTGGGTGAGCCCTTTGTTGCCATCTGCATATAATACATTGCAGTAATCCAACCTCGAGCCCACCAATGCCACTACTATCTGCTTCCTGATATTTATTCTATTTATTGATGCTATTTATTCTTGATATTATTTATGGAACTACTCATTACAGAATTGAAGCCCTGAAATGTGTGACTAAAAGAAATGTATATGTGCTATCCCAATCATCCCTATTTACAGAGAATTTTTACATAAAGGAATCGTATTTTTCTACAGCAGTGGTGTGGTGTCCTTCTTTTTGGTGTGGCTGCACAGGGGGTTATTATTGGGTCACAGCCGGCTTAACACTACAGCCTTCACTTGCCTTGTCACTTGTGCCAAGCTACCCCCTTTGTGCTGGGCTTGCCCATCGCAGGTCCAACAACCTGCAATTATTATCAACACCTGAGCCAACCCAACGCAGGTTAAAATCCCTTATAGGTAAAGCAAGGAGTCTCATATAAAGCATTTGGGCCCGCTAGCTGCTTTAAAGGGGTTCAATAAATATGTTTGTGGTTTCTCAACATGGCAGGAATCCTCTAGAGGCTGCGCCAGCACTCGGCTATCAACGTGAGTAAATCCTGTTCCCAGGAGGTCACTTTCATTTGCTTGTTAATGGCTATTTTCCATGCAGAATGTGGGATGGCGCCATCCCTAAAGGCAGGAACTTCAGTCTTGAATACCAGGATCGCTTCTTTTAGTTGGATGGACCATGGGTTAGTTGGGTTTTCATAGATGGTTTTCAAAAGGCTTTTTATGGATTTTTAGGAGCAGTCCTGCACTTGATGTAATATTCTAACATGGATGCCTTACACTCGATTGATTGGATTACTAGCCCCAGCTCTAGTCTTAATCTGGAGCATCGGACATGTCGCGGTTGGTGGAATAGTTTTTTGTATGCTCGGATGTGATATAACTCCAGAGTAACTTGTAGGTAAGTTAAATATAGGAGGTGGCCTAACGGCTAGGGCGGTCGACCTCGAATCTGGGGAACCGGGTTCGAGTTTCGGCAATAACGCTGAACATCCTGTGATTCTGGGCAAATTACTTAATCTCCCCGTGCCAAACAAAAATTAATGTGTCCTCATGTAACACAACTGGTGCTATGTAAAGCGCTCTGAAACCCGATACCTTCGGGTCAAGTTCACGCTATATAAAACTCTGTAAAAAAAAAAATTATTATCAGGTGTATACCAATTTCATCATATTAAAAGGTGGAGCACAGGCACTTTACCACTGGTTAGCATGGGTAAAGTGCAGAGAGGGTTCAGCAAAAATGTAATGAATCTAGGGTAGCCCCGCAGAAAGGACAAGCTTCCTACAGTAAAATATTCTTCACATTTTGCAGTTTCAAATTGCAGACCTTTATCAGATATCGAACACTTGGGATGTTCTTCCCTAGGAAATCATTTGCTCAACCAATTGACCACAACATCTGCTGTGACGGTAAACAACCTTTACAACGCGGTCAAAACACCGCAGTGCCATTACGACGCATCTTTTACAATGCAAGTCGTTACCACGACTTGCGCTGGAGGGCGCTCTAGACTTAGGAATAGTAGATTAACTATTCCAACACCTTCCCTACTGTACGTAGGCTGGAGTTGGAATAGTAAATCTTACTATTCCTAAGTCCAACACCCTACAGCGCAAGTCGTGGTAACGACTTGCGTTGTAAAAGATGCGTTCTGATGTACCACGATCATTTTGTTCGCGTTGTAACATCATACATACGCTGTGACACTCTCAATCATTTTAACTCTGGACACTTATTAGAACTAAGCACTGCCACCAAACTCTCCTCTTGCTGCAGGACGTCCCTAAATGCCCTTCAGGGCCTTGCCCCATGATTTTTATTGTTAGACTGAAAAGCGGATCGTATTCCTCTCGTGAGTACACCAATCTTCCAGGACAGTTTGCCTTGCATTTCAATGAATGACCTTAAATCTCCTTGTAGGTACAGACAAACCCCATATTGAGTGGGGATGAAGACAGGGGCCACCGGGCTCCAAGTGTGGTGGTTGACAGTGTTTGCCACCGCAGTCGTAGGGTCCTTTCCATGGCTCTGCAAACTGAGCATGACTCCTCCGGTGGCCACTACACGCGGTCCCTTCACTCTATTCTGTCTCCAGCCCCGGTGACTCCATCGAGGACTGTCCCCAGCAAGCTCTATTAGAAGCATGACTATGGCTCAGGTGTAAATTAGGTTCCCCTCCCACTCCCAAGTCAAATGCACAACCAGTTTACTGTTCTCTCCTGTTCTTACCTCCATTGTAATACATTGTCTCCTTGTGCTCGCTTTGTTCGCCCTAAGTTGGCAGGGTATGCCCAGACGTGGGTCCCTTGCTCACTTTTTCACTGGATTCAAGCTAGCCTGGCTGATGAGGGCTGTTAGCCCAAAACCGGTCCCAGGATGCTTGTTTCCAGTCCAGGGCGGACCTGGCCTGGCAGTGCGGGCTGGACTGTTCCCATGAGACACAGGGTCAAGACTGATTTGCATATAGCTGTGTCTGAACAAAGTGAGCTAAAGAACGATGATGGATTCAACCCAGATCTGTGACTGGGGGAAGTGTTTGAAAAGTTTCAGCGCTCTGCCCATCATCTCCTTGTGATTACTGGGCAGAAACACAGGGTTAAGGGCACAAATCTAAACAAGAAACCAACCCTCTCGCCAGGGTGTCTGCTGCCTGAAAGAACTGTATATCTGTGCACTTGGCTAATCTGCAGATGTAAAGGCTGCCTGGGAGCCAGAATAGGTGTTAATTGATGGAGATCACTTTAAGTTTCCTGAAGATAAAGAATTGTTTTAAGAGGTATTGTAAGGATGTCTTAAGTTCAACTGTGGAGCTCATGTTTAATGGACATTTCTAAATCTGTGTGCACTATGTGTAAACTGCATATTACTAAAATCTATATGTGGAACAGACCCCTCCCCTACCTCTCTCAGGCGGTGGCTCAGTACCGTTTCCCTGGGCTCCGACGATACTCCCACCGCGTCCCTGGCAATCCGGCATATCCCCCTTTCTCTTTCCATGCAGGAAACGAGTACGAGGGACGGCGAACCGGAAGTACCTGTCTCCAACCCCGGAAGTCCCGCCCACGATCCCGGACCGGAACACGGAAAAGGACGCCACGGAGAAGAAGCGGAGTTCTTGAAGGCGGACTCGTGGCAGGAGACAGCAAACCGAGAACTGAAGGTGGTGGACGGAGGGCGTGGAGAAGAGGAGAGCGGAGGCGAGGAGGACGAGATCTGGAGCGAGGACTGGTGGAGTCCTGTGGAGGTGGCTGGAGAGCGGCCGCAACTCGGAGAAGAGTTGCGGCGGGGCATGTGAGTACCCTGTCTCCTGAATTGCAGGCTGACTTGTATCATAGTGTAGATATCGACTCCTCTCACTGTATAGCACTCCTAGGAGCACTGTATATATGCGCACTTCCTGAGACACCCTAGATAGTTCATACCGCCACCGGAATCCTCACAACTTGCACCCTTTCCCTTCCTGCTTGAGTTCCATTCCATCTTCTACCCTTCCGACCCCCCCCCTCACGCTCTCTTCTATCCCCTCACAACCCGGGTGTTGGTGTCACCAGTTAGTACTCGTGACCAAGGACTAACTGCCCTGTCATTGTCTCTCTTTACCTCCGAGGACCACCGGACTACCAAAGACGGAGAAAAGGAAGACACCCACACCTGCTCACCGCGGATCCCGGCTCCCTGACGACTACCATCCGGATTCCCTCTCCATTCTTCTGTTTCCTCTGCCCCTACGTACTATAACTGTCACTGTTAATAAACAGAGCTACAGAAATTGCTCAGTACATACGGCCTCCAAGCCTGTTATTCCGGTCCGCCCATACCCAAAGCCCACAAGTGGTGTCAGAAGTGGGATACACCGGAAGCATGGAGGCGGCAGTGAAGAAACTAGCAGAATCCCAGGAGCAGATGGGAAGGATCATGGAACAGTTCCTAAAGACGGCCGAAGAGGACCGCGGGCAATTACACGACGTCCTGAAGGGTCAAGGCACGGCCCAGGACCATGCTCTAGGAAAACTGACCGACGTGTTGGGACAACAGAGGCCCGTGACATCCCTTCCGTCGGTAGTGCTACAAAAGTACGTTCCAGGCGAAGACCCTGACTTTTTCTTTACTAATTTTGAGCGCTTGGCCCAGGCTGCTGCATGGCCAGCCGACCGTTGGGGTCACTATTTGGGACCTTTGCTTACCGGGGAGCTACAGGCAGCTTACCAGCAGGCCAACGTTCAAGGACAGACCCCGTATGCCGACATAAAGACATGCATTCTGGAACGCCTAGGGATCGACGAGGACACCTATAGAATACGCCTTAGACAAGTAAAGGAAGGGCCACAAGAAAACCCCAGGGCTCTTTCTTTCCGTATCCAGGACTTGGCTAATCGGTGGCTGAAACCCGCCACCTCCTCCAAAGATGACATCTTAGCCAAAATATATCTGGAGCAGTTTTTGGCTTCCTTGCATCCCTCCACGCAGAAGTGGGTACGCCAGCACGCACGCCTAACACTAGAAACGGCCGTGGAAATTGCCAGTGCTTTCAATCGTGCCCAGGAGACACAAAGGATTAAGGATGAACACCTAACCCGAGGACATCACCCCTCTCACATCCGAGCCCAAAGACCTCCCCCGCCAAGAAAACCCGAACCAACTCCCCTTTTTCCTTACCCTGTCCTACCACGACCACCGAACCCCGGACCCCAGTGCTACCATTGTGGAGGTTATGGCCACATCGCCAGGGTTTGCCCCCAGAGAGAAGAGCCTATGGAGGTGGGGCTGGTTAGAAACCTGGTGTGTGACACCCCGGAGATGGAACCCCCTCGTTTTCACTGTCCAGTGATGATAGACGGCCAACCATTGAGCGCTCTAGCAGATTCCGGTTGCCGGCAAAGCGTACTGCGCCCTCAAGAACTGCCCACTCGCATAGGACCCGTGACCGGTACTGTCGCCATCCAATGCGTACACGGCGACACCAAGACATATCCCACCGCAAGGGTGCGGGTACAACACCATGCAGACCAAGGAAGCCTTCTGAACGTAGGTTTGATACCCACTTTACCGGAACAGATTATACTGGGCAGTGATTACAGCGGACTACCTCACCTCCTCCAGAAAACGACTGACTCACTCGAGAAGTGGTGGGCAGAAGCACCGTTTCCCCAGGCCACTGCTAACCCGAGCCTCCCGGACAAACCCCACAAAACCAAGAGCCAAAAGAAGAAGGAGAAAAGAAAGCACGCAACTGCATATCCCGTGCAAGTGGACGACCACCCATGGGAGACCGACAGGGAGTTCCGAGCGGCTCAGCAAGAAGACCCCATGCTACAGAATGCCTGGAACCAGGCTTTGGATAACGAAGACCCTCTTCATGTAGGTCCCTACTTCTTTAAACGAAACGGGCTGTTGTACAGGAAGGGCAACCCACAGCAAGCATCACAGTTGTTAATCCCTGGGCCCTTTCGGGAGAAAGTGTTGTTCCTGGCCCACAGCCACCTATTAGGGGGACATTTCGGTGATATAAAAACGGGACAATCCATCCTTGACCGATTCTATTGGCCGGGGGTTCATCAGCAGATCAAACGTTACTGTCAGGAATGTCCCGTTTGCCAGAAAAACAGCCGATATCGCCCTCCCCGAGTTCCTCTCATGCCTATGCCCCTCATAGACGTGCCCTTTAGTCGGGTTGGCATGGATCTTATCGGTCCTATGCTTCCATCCAGAAGTGGGTGTCGGTATGCTCTGGTTCTGGTGGATTATGCCACTCGCTTTCCCGAGGCGGTGGCCCTAAAACAACCCACCACCCAGAACATAGCAAAAGCACTTATCACCATCTTTTCACGAGTAGGTTTTCCCCGAGAGATCCTGACGGATCAAGGGACCCCCTTTGTTTCCTCCCTCATGAAACAGGTTTGCACCCAGCTGGGTGTCAAACAGATAAGGACTTCTGCATATCACCCACAGACCGACGGCCTGGTAGAACGCTATAATGCCACCCTAAAGACCACACTAAAGAAGCTGCTGGCCCTCGAAAGCAAAAGGTGGGAAGAAATGCTACCCCTAGCATTATTTGCTATCCGTTGCAAAGTCCAACGAAGCACCGGTTTCTCCCCATACGAATTGTTGTATGGAAGGGCTCCCCGAACCCTGTTGGACATGGCAAGAGAAGCGTGGGAGGCCGCACCTGATCGCACCAAACCCCTCCCAGAATATGTAGCCAACCTGAAAACCCATTTGGGACAAATACGGGAAATTGTACGTCAGAACCTGTTGGCGGCACAAGCCTCTCAAAAGCGTCAATATGACAAGGGAACTAGGGCCCGTTCGTTTAATCCAGGTGATCTCGTACTACTCCTTCTACCATCCTCAGACCATAAACTTCTGGGTCAGTGGCAGGGTCCTTTTACAGTCCTACGTCAGGTAACCCCTGTGACCTACGAAATAGAGATGGATCCCCAACGAGGGGTCTCCCAGATTTACCATATAAATCTCCTGAAACGGTGGGAAGGACCCCGACCTGTTCTGTCCGGTCTTGCGACTCCTACTGTCCTCCCTTTTGAGATCTGTTTTGATCCCGACTTGCGGGAAACCCAGAGAGCAGACCTAAACACAGCCCTGACCTCCCTTCAGCATGTGTTTTCCTCCCTACCGGGCCACACCACGGTGGTAGAACACTGTATTCGGACTGAACCAGGGAAAACCGTGAGACAACGGCCCTATCGGGTCCCAGAGGCTCGAAGGACGGTAATCAAGGAGGAAACTGACATGATGCTACGAATGGGCGTCATCGAACCGTCCATCAGTCACTGGAACTCCCCTATTGTATTAGTACCGAAGCCGGATGGCTCGGTACGTTTTTGCATCGACTTCCGGGAGGTCAACAAAGTCTCCTGCTTTGATACATACCCATTACCCAGGGTCGATGAAATGGTGGAACGCATAGGAAAGGCTAAATTCATCAGTACCCTTGACCTCTGTAAAGGCTATTGGCAAATCCCACTCCGCGCAGAGGACAAAAAGAAAACTGCCTTTTCAACCCCGGATGGCCTGTTCCAATTTAAGGTGATGCCCTTTGGCCTTCACGGTGCCCCCGCCACCTTTCAGAGGGCAATGAACCAGGTCCTCCAACCTCATTCACGATACGCCGGGGCATACCTTGATGATATCATCATCTATAGTGAGACTTGGACCCAACACCTACAACACTTGCAAGAAGTCGTTTCCTCACTAGGAAACCATGGCTTTACCATCAACCCCTCCAAGACCACGCTGGCCGCTCAAACCGTAAAGTATCTGGGGTTCCTCCTGGGCGAGGGGGTCATCAGACCACAAAGCAAAAAAATAGAAGCCATACAATCCATCCCCTTCCCGCGAACAAGAAAGGAATTAAGGGCTTTTCTGGGTCTCCTGGGGTACTACAGGAGGTTCATTCCCCGTTTTTCCCAAACAGCTGCTCCCCTGACGGACCTCCTTAAGAAATCCACAAAAGCCGAGGAGGCCCTCTGTCATCCAAACCCGGAGGTGCTCCAGGCCTTCAGCCAACTGAAGCAGGCCCTGGTTTCCGAACCTGTCCTGGTTAGTCCCGACTACACCAAGGGATTTATCCTGCAAACGGATGCATCAGACCAGGGTATAGGGGCCGTGCTGTCGCAGAAAGATAGGGACGGACAGGAGAGACCCATCCTCTACCTAAGTCGAAAGCTCTTTCCCCGGGAACGGAATTATGCAGTCATTGAAAAAGAGGCCTTGGCTATCAAATGGGCTATAGAAAGCCTTCGTTATTATTTGGATGGTCGCGAATTCACCCTATATACGGATCATGCACCATTAGAATGGATGGCGAGAAACAAGGGACACAATGACCGTGTTCTACGATGGTTCCTGACTCTTCAGCCCTATAGATTCACAACACTACACCGCAAGGGTGTGGAACAGGGAAATGCGGACTACTTGTCTCGTTACCCTCCCCCAACCAACTCTAGTAGAAAGATGGCTAGGGGAAAGGGATGTGGAACAGACCCCTCCCCTACCTCTCTCAGGCGGTGGCTCAGTACCGTTTCCCTGGGCTCCGACGATACTCCCACCGCGTCCCTGGCAATCCGGCATATCCCCCTTTCTCTTTCCATGCAGGAAACGAGTACGAGGGACGGCGAACCGGAAGTACCTGTCTCCAACCCCGGAAGTCCCGCCCACGATCCCGGACCGGAACACGGAAAAGGACGCCACGGAGAAGAAGCGGAGTTCTTGAAGGCGGACTCGTGGCAGGAGACAGCAAACCGAGAACTGAAGGTGGTGGACGGAGGGCGTGGAGAAGAGGAGAGCGGAGGCGAGGAGGACGAGATCTGGAGCGAGGACTGGTGGAGTCCTGTGGAGGTGGCTGGAGAGCGGCCGCAACTCGGAGAAGAGTTGCGGCGGGGCATGTGAGTACCCTGTCTCCTGAATTGCAGGCTGACTTGTATCATAGTGTAGATATCGACTCCTCTCACTGTATAGCACTCCTAGGAGCACTGTATATATGCGCACTTCCTGAGACACCCTAGATAGTTCATACCGCCACCGGAATCCTCACAACTTGCACCCTTTCCCTTCCTGCTTGAGTTCCATTCCATCTTCTACCCTTCCGACCCCCCCCCTCACGCTCTCTTCTATCCCCTCACAACCCGGGTGTTGGTGTCACCAGTTAGTACTCGTGACCAAGGACTAACTGCCCTGTCATTGTCTCTCTTTACCTCCGAGGACCACCGGACTACCAAAGACGGAGAAAAGGAAGACACCCACACCTGCTCACCGCGGATCCCGGCTCCCTGACGACTACCATCCGGATTCCCTCTCCATTCTTCTGTTTCCTCTGCCCCTACGTACTATAACTGTCACTGTTAATAAACAGAGCTACAGAAATTGCTCAGTACATACGGCCTCCAAGCCTGTTATTCCGGTCCGCCCATACCCAAAGCCCACACTATACTTTAGAAACTCTTAATTATCTTGAACTGAAATGTAATTCCACATTTTGTAGTCGCATACTATGTGTAATGCAAATTTTAAATAATGGCTAACCCATTCACAGTGCTTTCTGTGATGAGCTGGGACCCCATAGCACTAAAATACACAAGTCACTATTCGCTGCTGTACAAAACCAGATTCAGTTCTATGCGCCTCTGGAGGCACACATACATCTGCTGTGATCACGTTGGCCAACAGAGGTTTTGTAACTTAAAACCGTGCATTTCCCACTGGTTAGTTTAGCTGCCATTTATTTTTCATTTAAGAAGTGCATTGTTTTATTTGCAGTTACCTGATGGTGAAGATCAACAAAATAGTCCAAGAATATTTTGTTCTTTTTAGCCATGCCTTTGCTTCCGCCTCCGCGCTCACTGACCCCATCCCCACTACACTCAGGGCCATAGGATCAACACTTTGCGTTAATGCACTTCCCCGCTGTGTTGAGTAGCTATGTAAAGTCTGAGTGAGTGATGTTAGCACATAGTGTTCTGCAGTCCTTCGCCTTCACGATGTACCTTTTTTAATATATTGTGTCAGATTAACCTGTGATCTGTAAATTATTTACTGTTACTATTCATCTGCTAGAATTGTACAAAAACATTGTCCTCTGGTGATAAAGGAAATTGTGAAAAAGAAATGAATCTAGTCAGTGGATGAATTTCACTATGCCTGACCAGGAAACCTGGGTTCAAATCCTGGCTTCCTGACATGACTGAATTGTGTGATCTTAGTCAAAGCAAGTTACTTCATGTGTCTGATTTACTTGATAGTGATATTTGAGAGCACTTTCAAGTACTTCGTTTCAAAACGGATCCTGTACAAAAACAACACTTGCATATGTTATAGTGGCCTTGTCATTTTACACCATCCATAGCAATAATATTGGTAATAATTTAAGGAACACCAGACATTTGGTTCACTTTGTTCACTCATGGCTTTGTGAAGATGGAGGGTTAATAAAAGTTTTAAAGTTCATGATTAGAAACATTCACTTCAAATAAGTCAATGCAATGTTGTGATCTAATGTACTAAATTGAAAAACTCCCAAATGTTAAAGAAACACTTTCTGCATTTTGAAGTCTTTATCATGGTCTTAGTTTTTGATGGTTGTTCATATACTCATGGAGGGCCCATCTTGTCGGATTTTAGGAATTGTCCTGCCTTCTTGTTGTCTTCCTTATTTGTCCGGTTCTTAGCAATGACCATTTGAATTAGTTGCTGCAGATCTCACGTCTGATCTTAATTTCCTCCTCCTCTTTGATTCTCTTTGTCTGGTGGTCAGGGCTTCCACTTCTAAGATCAAGGTAGAGTCCCTGACGCACACTCTACTGAAGCATTGGGCCTTCTTGGCGCTGTGAGACTACTGACAAGTTGTGGATACCTCACATCCTGACATAGGTCAGGGTGACTGCCGCCCACACCATCTGCCTGCCTCATTAATTTTTTTATAGTTGACCTCTAGTGGGGGGTGAGGTGACCCAGATGTTTTTGTCAACTTGTCCAAACTAGTAGAAGGTGTAAAGGACACTTCACTTAATGTTTCCCAAACTGCGTGACATAGGTTTCAAAATGTTTAGAACCATAATAAAACATTTGCTGTGCTTTCTGTCCAAGAAAAATAGTAAATTGGTGCCCTTGAGCACTGTCAAGGGTATCCCTCCTACTCAAATCTAACCTATCTTTCTGACTACACAAAAATCAGTGAAGAATATCCTGGCCCTACCACATACATGTGCTCAAGCACGTTTTGATCCTTAACAGATGACCCTGTAGAGTTGACAGGGAGACCTCTGCTGCTATCGAGAGTTTATCCTTTTCTACCTACTCACGCTCTTTTTCTTGTCTCCACCTTTTGTTTTCCCTTTCTCCTTTTCTTTCCTATGTGGCCCAGTCCTCTTGTCTCTGTTGCCTCCTTCCCTCTTGTTCCTGGCAAGCTAATCTCAACTTCTTCCTCTCAAACTCCCTGACCTTCTCCTCTCCTTCAACCTTAGTTTTCAGGAGTGCCAACTGCATGTCCAGGGTCTCAGTCAGATTTAACTCACAGAAGGTAATGAATTCTGGAGTCAATGACCTTAATTACCCTGGAAACAGAGTGGGGTGTGGAGGGGGCTATCACCGGGATATACTATAAAGCAAACATTGTGTCACACTGGGAGCATTTGAGGAAACCTGTGCTAAAGAGTTGAAAGAGACTGATAGCACAGCACTCCTCTGGATTCTATCCCCAGAGTCCATCACGTTGTCTTCACCACCACTCAATATCTCCAATTGGCCCTTAACAAAATCTACAAGAATCCCCCTATCTTTGTTTCTGGGAGCTTCCACCTTCTCTCCAAACACAGATGACTACTGATCTAATGAGAGTACTCCAACAAGAGCAGTATTGGCTCTACCCGGTCGCCCAGGCGTTATTTACGTAGTATAAGTACAGTCGCACTCAACCTTCTAATGGTTCTACTGCTCGGAAACCATAAATCAAAATGAACAAATATACGTAGAAAGAGAGTGCTTAGAAAGTCCCAATTTTTTTTTATCTAAATTTAAAATAACTCAATACAATGTCAATCCAAATTCTTATTCCAATGATGCAACTTCTTCTTTCAAGTCCAGCCAATGCACAAATATTGCTTTGGAAGCCAAGTAAGTATTATTAAAAATTGGCTTGATTTAGTGATCATTCAATCACCAGGTTTCTTCTTATAGATTTCAATATAATGCAGGAGCCAATGCATGATATTTAAAAGCAAACCTATTATTTATTCTTGGGGGCGTGGCTTCGCTGAGCAGCGAGATGGCCGCACATTAAGGCGGCTCCGCCGGCCGAGCCTCCGATATCCGTCATTATCCGCACATCAGACTTGGACCCAGGGTGTACACTCGGAGATCATCAACTGAAGACCAGCAAGGGGGTAGGTGCAGTGGTTGCTGACGTCAGCAGAAGATGTCCAAAAACAATTGCTGAAGATGCTGTTGGTGAATAATGTGTCAATCATGTGAAAATAATCCCATTATTGACGCTGCAACAAGAGCTGAGAGCCAGGAAGCATTGCATAGGTCCGCAGCAACAACGGTGTATCATCATGTTCATCATCTTCATCAGCAGACGTGATGAGGGGCAACTTCAGAGCCCCGAAGAGTGAACACGGAGAGCCAGTGGATGGATCCATTGCAGTGGTCCACAGGGAGCCCACCCGGACCTTCCAACTGAATGTTGACGTCAGTCGCATGAGGGCAAGTGATGTCTTGAAGAAGAGGTCCTGCTCTGGCGGCAAAGAGTGTGAGATCTCAAAGTCCGCTGCTCACCCTGACTTAAGAGTAACTCATTGCTCAAGCAGACAGCATTGGCATGGCGCCGGGGCGGCTCAGGCGGGCGCGGTCTACTTGTCTCAGAATGACCTCAGATGCAAGAGCGAAGCCAGTGAGAAGCCACCGAACATCCTCAAAGTGAGGGAACCCAACATGCAGATCCGTGCTGAGCGCAGTTTATACAATGATCCCTAACCATCTTTATTAAGAAGTTAGCAATACCTGCTGCATTAGAAGAATGGTAGAAGGGACCGAGGACGCTAGTGAACCGAGTCAGAAACGGTGCTGAAGGGAGGGGCGCGGTGTGTCCGACCTAGACTGCGCTGGTCGAAGTTCACAACTCTAGGCAGAAGTTAAAGTTTTGTGTTAGAACTGCAAGAAGCTTGGTCGCACAGGAAGTGGATGAACCCTTGGCCCCTTTAGCAGTCTGAGAGAGCAGTTAACCAGGTACAAATGTGGGGACTCCCAAATAAAGGCTTCTCCTAAGTGTGACCATCTGACACAAGTCTCGGCAATGAGTGCTCACGGAGACTGATATATCCTGTAGAACCAGAACAGCCTTGTGTGCACCGCCCTCACAGGCAAAGCTTGGCTAAGTCTACCATTCACCTTACAAAGCTGGCTCTGTATATAATACACCAAAGTGAGGTACAGTGTGTATAGAGTCCAAGTGTCCCCAGAGTTAGGCAGAGGTAAACGTTAGATAGAACCTTACTCTCTAATTGTGGTCGAGCAGTAAGGCAATATCAGAGGACAGTGTAAAGCATTTGATGTACACACTCAGTCAGCAAATGAGTTCACACACTCAAGAACTGAACTCTAGGCCAATTGCTTTTGTATAAATAAATATACTGTTGTTTTATTTTTAGAACCAAGCAAGCCTGGCACAGGTAAGCATGAAATACTTTACAATAGTAATGCAATTGGAATACAGTTTGAATGATAATTGTATATGCACTTTGGTTTGATTTACAGTATGGATACAGAGAAATGCAACACTTAGTAAATGCAGTACATAGACCTGAATAGGCTTTTCAGTAAAATAGCAGGCAAGTAACTTTTGAGATTACTAGGCTTACACAGAGTAATATACCTAGATACTACTCTGGGACATTGTCTGAAAACAGGTAAGTAAAATCGTTTTTATTAGATTATGCAATTTTAAAGAATTTCTTTAGTTTCTCAAACTCCACAATTTTTCACATAAAAACAGTCAATGTTATCCTATGCAGGAAAGTAGTGTTATTGGTTTTGAGGTAAGTATTTGGTAGTGGGAGTTGAGGTTTTGGGGGTAAACTCTGGGATCCTCCAGGGTCAAGGATGCACTCTAGTTGCACCCTCAGCGGCACTAGGGCGGCCAGGTGCAGAGTGTTGAGGCCCAATGTTATCCAATATAGGATAGGGGGCCTCCGGTTGGTGGCTGCTGGCAAGCAGGCCACTTGGTTGTGGGAGCAGAGCTCCTAGATTTTAGCTCAGGGCAAATGAGGAAACCAAGAAGCACTAAAGGTGCACCCTCAGCGGCACTAGGGCGGCGGGTGCAGGGTGCTGTTTCGACATCAGGCACCCTGTTGTTTTCAATGGGGAAACTCCGGTTTGCAAAGGCACTGCAGGCTTGGGGACAAAGGTCTTCCGGTGCGACCACCACTTCAAGAGGTAAATTGGGAAGTTAGAGGTTGGTTAGGCACTGTCGGTTTGGGTACACAAGGCCGTGGGGCGTTTGGTGCAAGGGTGCCCTTTGGGGTCGAATCTTCTTACCAGTTCCTGGTCGCGGTTGGGGGACCTTCTGGAATTAGACTGCAGATGTCGGCTGGAGGCTTGAGGCAGGTCAGGGGTCGCCGTAATTTGGGTTAAGATCGCCAGGGTGACCTCCTCGTGGTGTTTGCCCACTCGAGTTTGGGCCGAGGACAGCAGGTGCAGAGTGCTGTGGATCGCGGTTTCCGTCCAAGGCCAGAGGTTGTAGATGAACAAATTCAGTGTTCACAGAAGACAAAATCTTTGGGGTTGAAGGCAGGCAGGTCCTCAGGGGGTTTCGAGGTTGCTGACTGTAGGACACACCGGGATTTCGCAAGAGCAGGTTCGAGGTGGAGACAGGCCGGTAGGGCTGGGACCAAGTCAGTGGGCATCTTCCTCTTGTTAGATGCTGCAGGGCTGTTCGGTCCTTCTTCTTCTTGTAGTTTCTTCTTGTCTGAGGGAGCAAGGTTCAAGGTAGCCCCTAAATACTAGATGTAGGGGGGTTACAAGTAGGTAAAAGGCAGGAACCAAGGGGTCCCTTCCCTGGGGTGGGTACTCCCCCTATTATGCCACCCTCCAGTGGAATGGGGACATGAGCCTGTCCTTGGTTGGCTGAGTCCCTCCATCTTCAAGATGGCGTGGATTGAGAGTTGTGCTTCACTTCGCCTCCCCCACCTGAGGGGTGGAGTTGGCAGAGGTGGGAACACCTCTCTCCTCACTTGTTTTGCCCTTCGGTTCTCCCACCCTAAGTGGGGGATAGAACCAGTGGGGACCAGTTGCTGAGCGCAGCAAGTGGCCTGGGCAAGCTCACAAAGGTGGCAAGCCATTGAAGCTTCCCCTTCGTGGACCCTGCCCATCCTGGGGGAGGAGGCTTGGCACCTCGTCCCAGGGTGTGCATTGTTTCAGGCCCCCAAGAGCAGCAGGCCCTCAACCCAGGGGTCCAGAAACTTGTCTGGTGGTGGCAGCTGAAAGCAGCCACTCAGCCTGGACATCTCTAAGATGCCTTCTTTGTGTATTTTTCATTAAATTCCACACTGGCATCAGTGTGGGTTTAATATGCTGAACAGTTTGATTCCAAACTTCTCAGTTTTCAGTGTAGCCATTATGGTGCTGTGGAGTTTGTAATGACAAACTCCCAGCACCATATACTCTTAATGGTAGCACTGCACTTACAATATCTAAGAATGGACTTAGACACTGTAGGGGTACAGGGTTCATGCACCTGTACCCTCACCACTGGTATAGTGCACCCAGGTAGAGGGGTGACTGACCTATGCCAAGGTAGTGGGTTGTAGGCATGGCACACAGGGGGATGTGTGCCATGTTGACTCTTCACTTTGTTCTGCACCAAGACACGCAGGCTGCGAAGGCAGGGTGCGTGTGTGCGTGTAAAGGGACAGGGCCTCCAAGGGTGGCACAATAAGTGCTGCAGCTCTTAGAGGCCTTCTCCGGTCACAGTGCCCTGGGTACCTGTGGTTCCATTTCCCAGGGGCTGACCTGTGGCCAGAGAGTGCCAATTGAGTTTAGGTTTCAATGCAGTTTTAGGGAAAGAACATAAGCCCTGGGTACCTGATTAGCAGGAACCCAGGGCACACTCAAAGTACATCAAGTAGATCGCAAGATGACCCGGCCTTTCGGATAGACAGGTGGCTCCATCTTGGGGGTGGTTTTGAGGGTCCGTTATATATTTAGTCATTGAAGCCCACCCTGTCCGGCCCGACCGGTCATGCCGTACAAGTGTGGAAAGAGGCAAACCGGAGCCTGGGCTGGGAGGGTAAGCTCACACTATCCACGTCACTCTGGCACTGTGACATGTTGGGTTCGCTGTCCCGCTCCAAGGGTTACGATAAATGGAACCTCATCGGTATCCCCATGGTGGGGATCTCTGGAAAACAGGTGACGTAATTCCCTTTTTCCGACTTCAGCACGATTACGAGATGGCCAAATCTGAGCATTTCCGATATCTTCAAATTAGGCTTGTCTTGCTCGCTGTTCTCCCCAGGGGTACTGTCCTCCCTGAGTCCTCCCCTCTTGAAGACAGGATCCTAGATGGTGATCTCCCTGAAAAAGCTATATCTCTTATTTATATAAAGCTTATCAACAACATGACAGATCCCCTAACCCGTTTGCGCAGTAAATGGGACCATGATGTGGCCAGCTTGAATGATGAAGAGTGGAGGGCAGCGGTGGTGTCACGTTTAAGCCAGGTTGAATGAATGCAGCAAGGTGGCTTAGAACTACATGTCCCTGAAAACCTGAAGACTGGTTCTGTCTTCGCTGTTTACTATCTTTTCTGCAACTTCCTATTTATGCTCCTCCTTTTCTCTCATTCGGTGCTTGTCACCTGAGTTCCAAGGTGAAGACCGGTCCTGTACAGTATACGCTGTTGCGGTTTCCAGAAAGCATTTCCTTCGACGTTCTACGGAGGAATTCCTTCTTCGTTGCAGTTTCACTTCCTGTGCTCTCGCTGGCTGAGCGCTGTATCTACGGGTAATTCTGAGAACATTCCTTCCGTGATTACGTGATCGCGCTGGAGCGCGACCGCGACCTCTGACCCGCCAGCAGCGCCTGGCAACTTCTAAGGGTTCTTGCTCGAGTCGCGCTGGAGCGCATTAACGAGTTAGAGTCCGGATATTCTTTTCGCCCCAATTTCTGCTGAGCAGCTACTGGGGGCCTTTGTTTACACGCTTGTGAGGAAACGAGAGGATTCATGGGCATTTTTACTTTGCTTCTTCGGTTGCTTTCACCAACAGGAAAGGGTGTTCCAAGCAACCAAACCTCGTATTATTTTGGGTATTTGAATAACGCTTAGAGGAGCCGTTGCGAGGCTCGGATTACCATAGGGTATCCTGGAAATTAGCTGGGTGATGCTGTTAACCCCTGTGTTACAGGAACCTCTCAAGATCTTCCAGATAAGTAGATGCCTTCATTGACTTTCTATGCTTTTGATTGAAACAGTTTCATGCTGAAACAATTGCTGACCTTGAACCATTGGAAGCAAAGTACTCTTTTCTTTTTCTTACTTTATTTTTACCTTTTGTGCCTTTCATATTTTGAGGATGATTGTGGCAGATATTATGTGAGTTTATCACCTCTTCCATACATATAATATATTGCATACAGGGGGACGAAGGGGGAAAAAATGTATGCCTGTCTATTGTGTTTCTCATACAGGGAACACTGATGCAGCCGTAGGAGTGAGGCATACAACTCCTTCAACCCATGCGGAAGAGTGTCCTGGTTGCCACAAGTGTTTTTGTTTCGTTTATCCCTTTTTTTTCCCTTCCCCTGCTGAGGTCCTATCTGTGGAATGATTATTCACCACTCGCAGTTGGTACCGCACTTAGGGAAGGGGTTAACTAGCTACAACATCGCTCCTGCTGTACCTGGATATTTAAGGCTAGTCAACCAGTCTCTGTTGTGACAGGTGGCCTCCCCCCGTGAGGTGGCCATTTCCTGCCGTCTCCGTCTGGTCCAACTAAAACTTCTCCACAGGACATATTTGTCCGGGCCCTTGCTGGTCCATATGGGCTACACCCAAAACGGTGGCTGTTTGCGTCAATGTGGGCAAAAGGGTACCTTTATCCATGTTCTTTGGGAGTGTGCAGTGATTTAGAAATACTGGGAGAGGGTGGTCCACAAGATGGAGGAGGCATTGGGGCGACAGATTAATTGCAACATTAAACTGGCATTGTTGAATATTTGATGCCCTACAGATTTGAACGGCAAGGATAGAATTTGGGTTTCTCTACGTTTTATGGTTGCTAAACGGAATATTGAACGATTGTGGTGGGCCCAGAGCCCACCGAAGACTGTTGATTGGGCCAAGGATATGGACTGGTGCTTGGTAACAGAGAAAGCCATCTATGAATCGAGAGGGTGCCCGAAAAAGTGGATGCAGGTCTGGGGGCTGTGGAATGCTTACAGGGGGGACATTTGTGTACCACCGAGGATTAGTGACGGTATTGCTGCTGGGGACTGACTGTATTCAGTGAATGTTATCAGCCCTATGTTCTTGAGTGTCATTACTGAGGATGTATTGTTTGAACTATTTCCTCTGGCTCTCTGCCTACTATTGCCTTGTAATGGTGTTATTTTTATTAAAAAAATTAATTAAAAAAAGAATAGTCGGAGTGCCAGAATCAGCAAATACTGGATGCATGGAGCACTACGTACAGAGTCTACTAGAGGAAGTATTTGGTGCAGAGCCACTTTCTCCTATGCTTATCGTCGAGAGAGCGCACCGCTCATTGGCGCCCGTGTCCAATTGTGGCCAGATTACTGAACTATAGGGATAGAGACACAGTATTAAGACTGGCCAGAGAAAAGAGAGATATAAACCACCAAGGGAACACATTACTATTTTTCCCAGACTTTACAATGGCAGTACAGTCGGTTTAGAAACGGTATCTACAAGTCAAAGGCAGAGATCTCTTAGGCTATGCTCTACCGGCGCGAATAAAGAAACGTCAAGGAAAGAGAGAGAAGACCCCACTTGTTCCAGGAAACAGGGTACTGTAGACAATAAAGGTCAGTGGAAAATCCCTGGAGAAACTACTCTTTTATTCACTCTATTATATCTCATTTACCACATTCAACCCAAGAAACCTGGCTTGACAGTGAAAATGTATAATTCCCACACTAAAATGTAACGTTTACAATCTTATTTTATTTTTCATAAAAAATGGAAGACACTGTCCTCCATGTGTGAATTAAAATTTCAGAAAAACTTCCTGAAAACATACATGATTAAAACATTTTGAGTTTGCAATACACAGCATAAGAAACAAATATTCACAGTATCTCATCAAATACAGACAAATAAATTAAATGCAAAGAAAAAACCTATTCATCAAATAATCACAGTGCATCAATTAATCAAAACATTCCCCCTTCTACCAGTAGCTTAAATTGTTCTTGCTACGCATTTGCTTGATCCAAACAGCCTTCCAATCTTTTCTCGTGGGAGCTACAGTACCAATAATTGATGAATATCTGTTGTTCCCTGGGCTCTACTTGGATTGTGAATAAAGATAACACACAAAGGGAAAAAAAGGTCTTCCACACGCCAAAAGCAGCAATGGAATACACAGATACATTGCTGGCAAGCAACAAGCAAAAAAGGCAACACACAGAAGAGGACTGATACCGATGAAAGTAATTGCCAGCATATGGAAAAGCAGAAAAAGGAAGATAGATAAAATGTGACAGGAAGACCAGTAAAGCCGTGAACGGAACAAGGTAGTGGGAAATCAAACAAGAAGTAAAAGAAGAAGAAACCTAATGTAACTAAGAAGTTGTGCAACACCAGACCCACTGAACTGCAAATTAGAGCCCTATGGCTGATGGCAAAAACTTTAAGCTCATGGCCCGTCCCTTCCCAAGAGGGGATGAGAGTTGGGACTTTGGCGTGCCCCCACATTGGGTGAGCTCCGAACTGTTTTATGTAAGTAATGCATCAATTTAAGACTGTTAAACTCATTGAGGAATGGGTAAATGTTATTGTGTTTAAAAGGGAATTCTCCAGCATGTTTGAGATGCAGGTAGTGGGATTGTTGTATCAGTTCAACAAGAGTCACCACATACAGGATATACAACATGGGTGTGTATCTATCTGTATGACAACATCACGACACATACCCACAACTATATCGTCCCTAACTATATAAATGAATGATCAGAGGCACAAAACAACGATAAAATGGACAAAGTGGAACATGCAGGGCCTAAATGACCCTAGGGAATAAGGCAAGTGCTAGCATATCTCAATAGGCACCAAATAGAAATCGCAATGTTACAGGAAACGCACCTCAACGCTCAGACCAATAAAGGGGTAGGCAGAAAGTGGACAGAATTAGCAGTAGTTTCCTTGTACTCATCCTACTCAAGAGGAGTGTTAACCATAATAAAGAAAGGAGTACAATTTAAGGAGTATAAGGTCATCAAGGACGATCAAGTATATAATAATGACTGGCATACTACGGAGCACCAAGATAGGCATCATTAATACATATGGGCCAAACACAGATGACCCGGGATTATACTGGTCAATATTGATAAGCTGCATGAATTGCAGCAGATTGAAATAATATGGGGAGGGGATCTTAATGTCGCCTTGCATGAGGCAGTTGAAAGATCGCCAGCATCTAAAGAGCATCATAGACAAGCTGTCCAAGTGATATTACATGGCATGGAAGAATTCCAGATGGTTGATGCGTGGCGCCTAAGAAACCCTGGGAAGCAAGAGGGCACATACACATCTACTGTACACTTGAGATGGTCTAGGTTAGACTACTGACTAATTTTTCATTTCATGAAGCTTGATTCGGTTCATATAAAAAATGACCATAAAAGCACAGAGTACAAATCATAATTTGACAAATTATTAAATAACAGGTGGAGAGATACCAACAAACGTAAGCAGCAAAAAGAATTTTAAAATAACATGCCTTTGCGTGCACTAATAGACTGATTTAAAAACGTGGCAGTATAAAAGCAGATATCTACAGATTTCATATTAAATATAAGATTCATTGCCTCATCGACTGTACGTACACCATATTTGACAAACATCGGTTTCAAATAGGTAATACGGAAATTCATGTACAGTTTGCATAACAATAAAAAGTGCAAGGTGCTCTGTTTAGATATGCCATCGCACAGACATGGGCCTTTAGGATGTTTGTTAAGGTTGGGTAAGGCGACTAAATGGTGTACTACTCCAAACCTCAGTCTAGTTAATACAAACTTGTGGGATGGCCTAGTCACCATAGTAAGATAAGATGGAAAACCTTCAATAGATAAATATCTGTTAAAAAATATACCAGTAGACATCAATCCACTGGCTAAAGCTCGCTTGCTCGCCTTATTGGCCAAGAATATTGCTTTCAACTCAGCTTTGGGAATCATGGAAGCGGCCCTATTTTTAATCAAAACCTTAATATTAAATATTTCCATAAAATAGTCGGCGACATATTTTATCCATGGGATTTTCCTATAGCTGTCCAAGGAGAGACAATCTTCAATGATAAGTCTATTAACTGACTTTTCCTCCAGGAGCCAAATTGAGCGCCATAACATAAGTGGTCTTAGTAATATTAGATCAGACAGGAAATCAATCAATGTAGCTATAGATCGCAAGATGACCCGGCCTTTTGGATAGACAGATGGCTCCTTCCTGGGGGTCGTTTTGATGGTGCGTTATATATTTGGTCATTGAAATGTACAGGAATTTATATAGCGCAAATCACCAAGCGGTTTCTAAGCGCTTGCTTAGGGAACCCGTCCTGGTATTCCCATGTGAGATAACCCCAGCAGGGTATCCGCAAGGTGAAAGCCAGGCATCCCGCCGCGGGTGGCCGTTGTGGAGATTAAGCAAGCTATTGCCCAGAGTCGCAGAGTGTGAACCCGTGAATCGAGTAGGCACCGGAGCGAGAATTGTCGAGTCCATGGACATTTTAGGACTCAAGACCCCGCCGAGCCGGGAATTGAACCCTGGTCCCGGGCTGACCTCTGCTTCCAGGTCTGCCTCCTCTAACCAGTGAGCCACACTTCTCCAATTGAAGCCTGCCCTGTCCGGTCTGACCAGTCATGCCGTACAAGTGTGGAAAGAGGCGAACCGGAGCCTGGGCTGGGAGGGTAAGCTCAAACAATCCACCCCACTCTGGCACTGTGACATGTTGGGTCGACTGTCCCGCTCCAAGGGTTTCGATAAATGGGACCTCATCGGTATCCCCAGGGTGGGGGATCTCTGGAAAACAGATGACGTAATTCCCTTTTCCCGACTTCAGCACGATTATGAGATGGCCAAATCTGAGCATTTCCGATATCTAGAAATTAGGCATGCCTTGCTCGCTGTTCTCCCCAGGGGTACTGTCCTCCCTGAGTCCTCCCCTCTTGAAGACAGGATCCTAGATTGTGATCTCCCTGAAAAAGCTATACCTCTTATTTATATAAAGCTTATCAACAACATGACAGATCACCTAACCCGTTTGCGCAGTAAATGGATCATGATGTGGCCAGCTTGGATGATGAAGAGTGGAGGGCAGCGGTGGCCTCCCCCTGTGAGGGGGAGGTCTAGTTCCCGGTGAATCAACTCAGTTGGGGCAGATGGAGGTAAACACAAAAGCTTCTTTAGAAACAAGTTTTCCTCCAACTGCAAGACATGATTACATCTGTGATCCCAAACAGCCGCCCCATATAATGCAATAGTAATACATCTAGCTTGATAGATTTGCAGCATATCCCTTGTTCTTCTGTCCCCAACTTTTGCCGCAAATCTCAAAACACCGTGGGCACTTTTCGCCATTTTATGGCTAATGTTGTTAAATTCAAAGGACCATTTACTATCGTGGGAGAAGGTTATTCCAAGGTAACAGAATTTATATACTGATTGCACCTTGTCAGAATCAATAAAAAAGGCATTGGATTTGCTATTTGCCCCACAGGTCATAGTGTACGTTTTCCCCTTGTTAATGATCAGTTTTCTATCCTTAATAAACAAAGAGAATCTGTCAATTAAACGTTGTAAACCAAGGGGAGTTCTAGAAAGAAGCACGGCGTCATCGCCATACAATAACACCGGCACAGAGATACACTTGAACATAGGGGCATCGGCTTTAACACCCTTTAAAATAACATCAATTTCATTTATAAATAAAATAAACAATAACGGGGGCAAGACACATCCCTGTCTAATACCTCGATGGACACTGAACTTGGGAGTACATTCGCCCTTAGTACCATAGCGCACACAAGTTTGGAGATTTTGGTACAGCCTGGCAAGAAAAAAGATTATACCCTCGGGGGCTCCCATCTGTAGCAAGATTGGCCACAATAAAGTATGGTCGACCAAGTCAAAGGCGCTGCTTAAATCTGCAAAGCAGAGATATAATCAACCGCCTTTGGCTTGGATATATTTGCCAATTGTAAGATCAAGATTAACACACTGATCTACTGCTCCCCGTCCCTTCCTAAATCCATACTGGCTGTTTGCCAAAATGCCCTCCTGTTCAACCCACTCTTCAAGCCTAACCAGCATGACTCTACTCATAATCTTTATAGAGGAGTCAAGGAGGGAAATAGGGCGATAATTTTTAACGTCTGTCCTGCTACCCTTCTTAAAAATCGGAATTATAATGGATTCCCCACAGGTTTTTGGGGCTTCCAAACACACAGCTGCGTTAAAGACTATTGCCAGGTGAGGGCTCCAAATCTCAGGGGCAGCTTTGTATACATCAATGGGCACCCCATCGGGTCCCTGAGCTTTCCCTCCCTTGCTTGCACTAATTCCGTGTTCCACCTCGGCAACAGTGATATCCAGAGGTAAGACGGCCCACCTACCGGGGGTATTTGCCCCACAGTTATCAGAATTTAAAAAAATTGAAAAATGACTAACCCAACTGTCGCTAGAAACATTAGAAGTTAATTCAGGTAAATTTCCCTCCTTAAGAAAAGGGGAAATAACTGTAGCCCAAAACAATGCATTATTATGTAACTCCGCTGCTTGGTTGAGAGAATCCCAAGCTTCCTGTTGTAGCTCACCCCTCCTCCTTTTCAGGGCTAACTTATAATCAACTCTTAATTTGGTTATTAGAGCATTGTCCCTGGGTTTTTTGGCAAGTACATGTTTCAGCTCAGTCAGTAAGGTAGTACACGTGTGGTCAAACCAGCCTGGGCTTATTCGACGCTTATCTCTTATTGGTCTGGTGAACCTGGCATCAATGGATGAATTAATATCAGTAAAAGCAGATAGAACCCGTTTGTGATCAGTATTATTTTCAAGGATAAGGGTAATATCGATCAGACACTCACTAACGATAGAACTTAATACTTCGTTAGCTTTTTCCCCTATCCATCTGATTCTGACTCCATTTGCTCTGTGTGGTTCCACGTTAGTGAGAGTAGTTCCTACCGCTACAGGACTCTCACCCCAAAGAGTACATTCTAAGATAATGTAATTGCGATCACTTAAAGAAGTGACTTCAATCCTAGGAGATTCACAATGCGTGGTGATATTAGAGGAAACAATCACGTGGTCAATCACTGAGCTTGTTCGCCAGTTCTTAAAAGTAGGGATAGTCTGCCCATTTACATCTTTAGCGAAATCCAAAATTTCCAGGTCATAGCGACCCATGAAACTATACAGGAGATCTCCATAGCTGTTGTGCTTAAAGTGCAGATCATCAGAACCTGCATTATTTATAACCCCACAGGCTTTTTGGGTTGATAGTTCACATAACGGGATGTTAAAATCACCCACCCAAATAAAATCAAAGAAAACATTATTTTGGTCATTAAGATTCTCAATGATATTAATTAAGTCTTTGACTACTAATGTCCGGCTATCATTAAAAACATTATTATAGTAGTTAAGTAATAATACATTCCGGCCCTGATCATCAAGAAGCCAAAGGATCTGTACATATGCTCCCACGGTCAGGTACCTTTTAACTACTATTCGTCGGTCAATAGAGACTAAAATCAAAAGGCCACCTTTTGCTCTCCCAAAAGTAGAACCATGCGCTGGCAAGTTATGGGAAGCAAACCCCTCGTAGTTGACCTCCTCCCTGCTCCATGTTTCCTTGGAAGCATAGTATATCATAGGTATTAATAAAATCTTTCCACCCCAAGGCATCCCCCTTAGTTTTCAGCCCCGCGATATTCCAGCTGATACTTGTAATACCCTTAAGACCCCTGGTACTATAGTTATTTTCGGATAGAGTTGTTTCATTTAGGTCAGTTACTGTATCAGGATTCCCATTAGCTATAAACCCGACGCCACTAGGCAGATTGTTGACGGCCACCATAATCGGCTCGACATCAATATGCCTATTCCTAGTACCAGACACCTGGACGTTCGTGGTCACACAAAGAGTGGGACCACGTAGCTGAGTTTCTCAATCATTAAAATCTGTGCTTAGGGCTTGGAATCTATTCTGTATCGGGATCCCAGAAATCGGGCAACAGGGAGGGGTAAAAAGATTAATCCTATTGGTATCAGGAGGCATATTAATAAGGTGACTATAAAAATAGCCAAGAGGGCGGACACATATACTATTATCACCAGGTGTTAAGGAGGCAGCCCTTAACAGAACTGTTGCCACATGTTGAGGGTGTTTAAAATTGACTATTACACAGTCACCTCTACTTGTCTTGCTGGAGTTGCCTATCCAGTCTACCCTTCTAGTACTTAGTATTTGATCAGAGTAGGAAAGTGGAAACCCAGAGTTATTGTACAGCCATGAGACTGTTTTATTTTTTTATGAATCGTGAGATTCCTGCAGATGGATAGGAAATGTTCCAATAGGTGGAACATTGGTTAAAACAACCACGTATGGTGCACACTCAGGCGGGCGGTTAATAGAACAATTTCTCATCAACCTGTCTTGGCCCAACCTGGCTTACAGGGGCCACTACATCTTGATTAATCTGGCAAGTAATAGGCGATGATTCAAGCCTAGGGGGTACAGAAATAGCTACATCATTTACAGTTTTCCGCCCTTTAGATTGCTTAGGGACAGCTTTAGGGACTACTTTAGGGACTTTAAGACCCTTATCGACAACCCTATTTTTTTCAGCCGGGGCAAAGTGGTTATCCAAAAGTCCGCCTAGTCTGATTACTTCGGCGGAAATCTGGTCCAGTTTATCCACCAGGGGTTTAATAGGCTTTTCTACTTTAGAATCAAAGGTACTGACCAAAAGGTCAAATTGGTCGCTATTCATTGTTACTTGACCATTCTTATCCATAGTCTGGACATCCCCTGCAATACACCTAGAAGGTGTATCTACTCTTTTTTTCTTTTTGCGAGTTTGGATCCCCCCCGATTGATTTGGGGTTTCCTACATGCTCTCTGCGCTCTAGGAGCAGGTGAGCACTGGACAGGGGATTCAATAGAAACACCAAACAGATCTATATTATGAACTGAATTAGCAGGTGCTTCCACTTCCGCTAAGACTTCAGGGCTATCTAATTCACAGAAATCATCCGCTGGCAAGCTAGACAAAGTAGGACATAAAATGGGTGGGCTCCCCTTACCGAGCGATAATCTGCGCTCCTTATTGATTTTATTCACCACTTTAACTAGATAATTGTCCATCGTGGCTATCACTGGGAGGTTTTTAACGGCCTTCTGTTTAGACATAATAGCACTCACAAGAATACAATTAAGTATACATTAAAAACAAAAGCTATCATGAAAATGATAATAAAGAGGATATAACCGACTGGTACTCCTACTGGTTAAAATCTTATAGTCCTTAAACACAATCAGAAAGTTCGACAAAGTCGGGGTATCTCACGGATTAGGTCCATATATCGCCTCCATTGCTACGACCAAGGTCTGTGGCCCAGCCCAGCCTCGTCCTGCCCCGGACTGCCACAGACTGTCCTGCCCTTGTCCCGGGCTTCTCCCGTGATACTCCCGCGCGCAACTCGCGGGGCGAGGTTCGTTCCGCCTTCTTTAAGCGCCTCCGGCCGCGTTGGTCGCGTGGGTGCTTAGCGCCACCCCGAGGGCAGCTGGGAAATGAAGTTCGCTAAAGCAGTTCCCCTCACGGCGTGGCGGTGATGGCGTGGCAGGCAATGAACAGAGCTGTTTCCCTCACGGCGTCCAGGTGCCGGGAAAAGCAAGGTAAGAAATGCCGTTCACCTCGCGGCTCGCATCCTGCACAAACGCTGTCCCCAAGGAGCTCAGGGCGCTCCGCCTTCTTTAAGCGCCTCCGGGCGCGTTGGTGGCGTGGGTGCTTAGCGCCACCCCCAGGGCAGCTGGGAAATGAAGTTCGCTAAAGCCGTTCCCCTCACGGCGTGGCCGTGATGGCGTGGCAGGCAATGGCCAGAGCCGTTTCCCTCACGGCGTCGCAGGTGTCGGCAAAAGCAAGGTAAGAAATGCCGTTCCCCTCACGGCTCGCGTCCTGCACAAACGCTGTCCCCCAGGAGCTCAGGGCACGCCGTCTTCTTTGAGCGCCTCCGGGCGCGTTGGTGGCGTGGGTGCTTAGCGCCACCCCCAGGGCAGCTGGGAAATGAAGTTCACTAAAACCGTTCCCCTCACGGCGTGGCGGTGGTGGCGTGGCAGGCAATGGACAGAGCCGTTTCCCTCACGGCGTCGCAGGTGTCGGGAAAAGCAAGGTAAGAAATGCCGTTCCCCTCAGGCTCGCGTCCTGCACACACACTGTCCCCCAGGAGCTCAGGGCGCTCCGCCTTCTTTAAGCGCCTCCGGGCGCGTTGGTGGCCTGGGTGCTTAGCGCCACCCCCAAGGCAGCTGGGAAATGAAGTTCGCTAAAGCCGTTCCCCTCACGGCGTGGCGGTGATGACGTGGCAGGCAATGGACAGAGCCGTTTCCCTCACGGCGTCGCAGGTGCCGGGAAAAGCAAGGTAAGAAATGCTGTTCCCCACACGGCTCGCGTCCTGCACAAACGCTGTCCCCCCTGACTCACATCAGCGGGTGCCAAGAACGCTTTCAGACCATAGACCAGTCCAGTTGTCACTAGATATACCAACATACGTGCCACCACTATAATTATGGCGGTTCAACGCAAAATCAATGCTTGACCCAGTGTACCATGCACTAATATACAAGGCTATAGAGGAATATTTCCAGTTGAATGTGATGACCCGACCATAGTATGGAAGGCCATTAAAGCCACTGTTCGGGGGTTCTGCATAGGGACAAGTGCGGGCATCTTGCAAGACATACGTACACAATTGCAGAAAACAGAAGTGAAAATTAAAGCGCTGGAAGTGGAGTATGATCGTACACTTAATGCTGCAGTGCTAGGCTCTATAAGAGAACAACTGTCAACATATGATGAATACGCAGAAGATGAAGTCAAATATAGGTTCAAGAGGCAAAGAGCGAGAGCATATTGGGAGGGGGTCGATCAGGCCATACACTCACCCAAAAAATACAAACTAAAAGCACGCCACAGACAATCATACAGATAACGGATGATGATGGCGCAACACACTACAATGTTAAAAGTATTTCTCAAACCTTCGCAGACGCATACCGTAAAATGTACGCTACTCGTAAAACTGTGGACGCAGGGGAAATAGTAGACTACCTAGAGGACATGGTGCTAGCTTGGTTATCAGATTGCCAACGAGAATACCTAGCCCAGCCTATTACAGAAACAGATGTTAAGGAGGCCATCAAGACGCTACCGAATGGCAAGGCACCTGGGCCTGATGGGCTAAGGGGTGAGTTTTATAAAGAATTTGCTGAGCTGCTCAGCCCGCACCTAGTGTGCATGTATGAAGACGCATATGCCAGAAAGCTATTCCCACCCACCCTCAGAGAAGACTTGATAGTGGCGTTGATTAAGCCCGACAAACCAATAAACACAATATCCACACTATATTTGCGCTACAGCATCATCTCAATCCAAATTGGAGGCAGCGGCTGTATTGCTAGATGCAGCCAAAGCCTTTGACTCTATAGAATGGGTCTATCTGTTCACTATTCTGCAGAGAATGGGTATGCCAGCAACATTAATACAACTGATACAGCTGATATTAATGGTTCCAGTGGCGCACATTAGGGTCAATGGGCAGGTATCAGATCTGATAAATATTCAACGCAGCACAACACAAGGGTGTCGCACTCCCTGTTATTATTCACAATAGCGCTTGAACCGCTGGCTTGCAAAATAAGATAGACGTATGCACACACGGGGTTGATGTTCCATCAGCGACCAATAGGCATAACACTATATGAGGACGATATCAATCAATCAATCAATCATATCACTTGTATAGCGCACTACTCACCCGGAAGGGTCTCAAGGCGCTTGGGGGGAGGGGTCCGCTACGGCTCGAACAGCCAGGTCTTGAGTTGTCTCCTGAAGGAGAGATGGTCCAGGGTCAGCCTAAGGTGGATGGGGAGGGAGTTCCATGTCTTGGCCGCCAGGTAGGAGAAGGATCTGCCTCCGGCGGTGGCTCTTCGGATGCGTGGTACGACGGCGAGGGCGAGGCTAGTAGATTGTAGCTGGCGGGTGGGCGTGTAGAAGGTCAGGCGGTCGTTGAGGTACTTGGGGCCCAGGTCGTGGAGAGACTTGTGTGCGTGGGTGAGGAGCCTGATCGTGATCCTCTTGTTGACGGGGAGCCAGTGCAGGTCCCTCAGGTGGCCGGAGATGTGGCTGCGTCGGGGGATGTCCAGGATGAGTCGGGCGGAGGCGTTCTGGATGCGTTGGAGTCTTTTCTGTAGCTTGGCTGTGGTTACGGCGTAGAGGGTGTTTCCGTAGTCCAGTCGGCTGATGACGAGTGCCTGGGTGACCGTCTTCCTGGTTTCGGTCGGGAACCATCGGAAGATCTTGCGGAGCATGCGAAGGGTGTGAAAGCATGATGAGGAGACGGCGTTGACTTGTCTGGTCATCGAGAGGGAGGAGTCCAGGATGAAGCCCAGGTTGCGTGCGTGGTCTCTTGGCTTGGGAGCGGTGCCCAGGGCAGGGGGCCACCAGGAGTCGTCCCAGGCGGAGGGCGATGGTCCCAGGATGAGGACTTCCGTCTTGTCTGAGTTTAGTTTCAGGCGGCTGTTCTTCATCCATTCGGCGACGTCTTTCATCCCTTTGTGTAGGCTGGTTCTGGCGGTGTCGGGGTCTCTGGTGAGGGAGAGGATCAGCTGGGTGTCGTCGGCGTAGGAGATGATGTTGAGGTTGTGTTGGCGTGCGATGGCTGCAAGAGGTCTCATGTAGACGTTGAAGAGGGTGGGGCTGAGTGATGATCCTTGCGGTACGCCGCAGATGACTTCGGTGGCCTCGGATCGAAACGGGGGGAGGCGGACTCTCTGTGTTCTACTGGCGAGGAATGAGATGATCCACTCCAGTGCCTTCTCTTGGATGCCAATGTTGCTGAGGCGTTGAACTAGGGTGCGGTGGCAGACAGTGTCGAACGCTGCAGAGAGGTCCAGGAGGATGAGTGCCGCTGTGTCCCCGTTGTCGAGCAGGGCTCGGATGTCGTCGGTGGCTGCGATGAGGGCGGTCTCGGTGCTGTGGTTGGCTCTGAAACCGGACTGCGAGGGGTCGAGGGATCCGTTCGTCTCGAGGAAGGTGGCAAGCTGTCTGTTGACGATCTTCTCGATGACTTTGGCAGGAAAAGGGAGGAGCGAGATGGGGCGGAAGTTCTTGAGGTCGGTGGGGTCCGCTGTTGGTTTCTTCAGTAGGGCGTTGAGCTCTGCATGCTTCCAGCACTCCGGGAAGGTGGCGGTGTTGAAGGAGGTGTTGATGATGTTCCGGAGTTGGGGTGCGATGGTGTAGTCGGCCTTGTTGAAGACGTGGTGGGGGCAGGGGTCGGTTGGAGATCCGGAGTGGATGGTGTTCATCATGCGGGCTGTGTCTTCGGTGGTCACCGTGGTCCAGGCGCGGAGGGTGGCGGTGGGGGGCGTTGGTTCGAAGGTTGGGTGCGTGGATGGTGTGCCGAAGCTGTTGTGGATGTCGGCGATCTTGCGGTGGAAGAACGAGGCGAGAGAGTCGCAGAGATCTTGTGAAGGAGTGATGTCGTTGTTGCCGGTGCTGGGGTTGGAGAACTCCTTGACGATGCTGAAGAGTTCCTTGCTGCCGTGGGCGTTGTTGTCCAGTCGTTCCTTCAGTGATTTCTTCTTGGTGGTGCGGATAAGCTGGTGGTGCTTGCGGGTGGCGTGCTTGAGGGCGGTCATGTTGTCAGTGGTCTTGTCGAGGATCCAGGCTTTCTCGAGGGTGCGGCAGGTCTTCTTTGGAGTCCTTGAGTTCGTCGGTGAACCAGGAGGCCTTCTTGCTTCTGGGTCTGCTGGGAGGGTTCTTCAGTGGTGCGAGGTCGTCGGCGCAGGCGGTCAGCCACTGCGTGAAGTTGCGGGCTGCTTCGTTGGGGTCCGTTGTGCTGGCGGGTGGGTTCTGGCTGAGGGAGGTGGTGAGCTGGTCGGTGGTGATCTTGCTCCAGCTCCTGTGAGGAACCTGTTGCGGGTGGTGGTGGGTCGTGGTTCTTCTGAAGCTGAAGTGGACGCAGCTGTGGTCGGTCCAGTGGAGTCCGGTGGAGTGGCTGAAGGTGATGTGCTTGCTGGAGGAGAAGATGGGGTCAAGCGTGTGGCCGGCGTAGTGGGTGGGGATGTTCACCAGTTGCTTGAGTCCGAGGTTGGCGAGGTTGTCCAGCAGGGCGGCGGTGTTGCGGTCCTTGTTGTTCTCCAGGTGGAGGTTGAGGTCCCCTAGGAGGATGTAGTCAGCGGAGGGGAGGGCGTGCGGGCTGATGAAGTCCGTGATGTCTTCGCTGAATTGTGTGCGTGGTCCTGGGGGTCTGTAGACGAGGGTGCCTCTGAGGGTCGTTTTTGGGTCGGTGTGTATCTGGAAGTGGAGGTGCTCAGCGGCGGTGAAGGTGTCGTCGGAGTTGGTCGTGATGCGGATGGTGTTCCTGTGGATGATGGCGATGCCTCCTCCGGTCTGGTTGACGCGGTCCCTCCTGATGATCTTGTATCCATCCGGGATGGCGATGGCGATGTCGGGGGCTGAGGAGACGTTCATCCAGGTTTCCGTGAGGAAGGCGATGTCTGGTGATGTTGTGTCGAGGAGGTTCCAGAGTTCCACGGCGTGTTGAGCAGGATGCATTTGAGGTGGTTGTTGCTGGGGCTCGGCTTGGCGGGAGCGGTGCAGGTCGGGAGGCAGGTGAACTTGCAGGCTTGGCAGGTGAAGGGTCCGTGGGTGCGTTTCGGGGTGGCTCGGCAGCAGGCGGGGTTCCGGCCGGCATTGAGTGCGTTGGCGTTGTAGGTCTGTCGGGTCGTCTTGCCTCGGCGGGGGCCAGGGGTCCTGGTGCTGGGCGCGGTCCAGGCGCGGACGGGCTTGCCTTTGGAGCGCCTTCGGCGCACAATCGGCGCGTCCGCTGCACGCGTCCGCTGCGCATTCGCTGCGTGGCCTCCATATGAGTGGAAGAGGGAGGGAGGAGCAGCTGGGAGGTGGGAGCGGGGCGGCCAATGGGGTGCGAGGGGGCGGAGCTACCGGGACGCAGCGGCGGGAAACGGGTGGTGAGGGGGTGACGCGGCGATCACGGGAAACAGAGGGAAAAAAGGGATCACAATCTGGGAAAAAACGTTAAGGGAGCAAAATCCGGGCAACAGATAGACACAGGTACAGATGAAAAGGCGGGCACAGGCACTCACTCGGGGTACAAGAGAGAAGGTGGACACAGGCACTCACTCGGGGTACAGAGGAGAAGGAAGGCGCTGGCACTCGGTCACAGGCAGTCAGGTCACAGCAGCGGGAAGCGGTCACACAGGGGGCTGCGTGGCGGTGAGGGGAGCGACCTGCCTGGTAAACAGGGTCAGAGGTACTTTACGTCCGCGACTCCCAAAACAACTTATCACTGCTGCTGAGGGAGTATATCAAGTTTGGTAGACACTCCGGACAAATCCACCATAATCCAACTTACTGAAGGCACTCGCGCATGTCCACTGGAGTTTCCGCTCGCATGGCAGAGCGACCCGATAAAATACTTAGGTATATGGATCCATAGGGACCCAACTGAAGTGGTTCGGAAAAATTATGGGACTGCAATAGATCAATTAGATACGCAGGTAAAGAAATGGACCCAGCCCCCTTTAACACCGGCGGACAGGATACCCATAGTTAAGTTGGTCACACTGCCTACATTTTTATATTTAGTCAACAACATCCCAATACAGTTACCCATATCTGTTTTTAAAGAATTACAAACAAGGAGAGTCAGATTAACATGGGTCGGGAAACAGCCATGGATAGACTGGAAGACACTAACCCTACCATACGAACAAGGGGGATTCAAGGCACCGGGCATGCTATTATGTTACCTGTGCGCACAAGCGCTATACGCACACTATTGGTACCACCCGGTACCACACGGTACTTATCACACACATCGGTAAAAGAGGGCAACGCGCATCTTATCCCACTATGCAATATATTAACCCACAAACGTGCAGAAATAACGCGTAAAGAAATAAATACAGTACAAGCTACAGCAGAGGCATGGCGCGAAATGGGTAAGATGGCACAGAAGCTGCCTTTATACGCACCAGCACTACTATTAGCAAATCATTCATCAATATCTGTAGCGCAGGACAAAGGAAGCATAGAATGTTATTGCAGGTAGAGGTGAGTACTATGGGCGACCTATATATAGATAGGAAATGTGTAGAGATTGCTGATCTGATTTACATAAGCAATCAAACACTATTATTTCGATTCACCTTCTGCCAGTTAAAAGCAGCAATTAAAGCACTGTACCCATATTTCCCAATGGAACCGTACAATATAATTAAATGATATATAATTTAATGATAATTAGAGACACCACGAATAAGAATATAGGGCCAGATGTAGGAAGGCGATTACCGGTCGGTAACAGACGAAATCGGCCTTTACCGACCGGTAATAGACTTTTCCTATGTAGGAGGCACATTTACCGATTCGGTAAATAACGAATCGGTATTTACAGATTCGGTATTTACCGAATCATCATTTACCGATTCGGTAATGTAGGAAGCACTTCAAAGAGTGCTTCTGGGCTTTAAGGATTCGTTATTTACCACCAACTATTAGTTGGCGCATGTATGTGTGCCACATGTGCACACAAGCACTAATCAGGGGTGCAACAGGGTGTCAAAGTGACACCCTGCCACCCTTGACTTTTTCCCAATTTTACCGAATTGAATGGCAAATACCGAATCTTAACGATTTGGTATTTTTTACCGAAAAATTATCTACATAGCATTTACCGATTCGAAAATACCGAATCGGTAAAATTCGGTATTTTCGAATCTGTAAATGATAATTACCAACATCTAGGCCATAGTTGCCAGACTATACCGAACAATGCAAATAGAGCTACCGCAGGACACTACCATGGCGCAAGAGCGATGGAACCAAGTGCTAGATGCACCTCTAGGGAAGTCTGAATGGCAATTCTGCTGCACGCCGACAAAAATGCTCACTCTGAACAGAAATCTGTGTATAATACATTACAAATACCTGCACCAAGTATACCACATGCTCGCGATATTATATAGATATGGCTTGAGGGCGGATGCTATCTGCTGTCGTGGAAGGGTATACTCAGATGTGAGTCCCTTGCTCATTGCACCATCAGGATTCAAGCAAGCCGGGCCGACGATGCCTGAAATGGCAGAAACCGGTCCCCGGAAGCTTGTTTCCTTCCCAGTACAAGAATTGGCTTGGTAGTTTGGTTTGCCCTGTTCCCATCATGCACTGGGACAGGAACAGACTAATTTGCATATAGCCAAGTTCTGAGCTGGGATGGTGCAGTGAGCTAAAAAACGGTGAAGGATCAAGCCCTGCTCTTTGGACTGGGTAAGAGTGGTCTGCTTAATTCAGGTACTCTGTTCATCACCACCCCCTTTTCTGAATCATTTTGTCCACCATAAGCGTGGAAGGGTATACTCAGATGTGAGTCCCTTGCTCATTGCACCATCAGGATTCAAGCAAGCCGGGCCGACGATGCCTGAAATGGCAGAAACCGGTCCCCGGAAGCTTGTTTCCTTCCCAGTACAAGAATTGGCTTGGTAGTTTGGTTTGCCCTGTTCCCATCATGCACTGGGACAGGAACAGACTAATTTGCATATAGCCAAGTTCTGAGCTGGGATGGTGCAGTGAGCTAAAAAACGGTGATGGATCAAGCCCTGATCTTTGGACTGGGTAAGAGTGGTCTGCTTAATTCAGGCACTCTGTTCATCACCACCCCCTTTTCTGAATCATCTGCTGTCGATGTGGCACAAGAGATGCTGATTTTGTGCATCTAGCATGGCGTTGTCATGGAATTAGAAAATACTAGGAACAAGTTGTGAAAACACTACGGAATATTATCATCATCATATAAACTTGATTACAATCTCAGAGATTCAAAAAAGTACGTCACATCACAGGTTCCATTTAAAAAACAATAAAACCATATAATAAAATCATTAAGAAATGGTTATCAGTAGACATTGCAGCAAATTATTATACAATAAGTATAAATTCATAGATGAAAAGAGAAGAATCAGAGTAATAACTTCGTCCGCCTGAAAACACTGCGGAATATTATGAAATTTGATCTAGTATGCTCAGTTAAAGTTTGTGTGTTAGGCTTATTAGACCAAGTACCTTCAACAAAGAGAAAGCTGGCGGCAATAGCCTTACTACTGGCTAAACGTAGAGTGTCAATAAACTGGGACAGCAAACTAAAACCTACATGCCAGAAATGGATAAAAGACATGGTGTTCTGTAAAGACACTCTGAAGGTATACACAGAAGAACTCCCTGCAGCAATGTCAAGGCCAAAAGACTTCTGGGAGCCACTGACTGCATTTCTGTTTGAAAACCCAAACATTGCCAACCTAAATAAAGTGTAGACCATTACCAACTGCGAGAGAGATGATGTAATAGATATGTTAGAAGGGACTTAAAGAAACTGTAAACATGTGATGTATATTGGGGTGAAGAGATGTGATGTGACTCTGTAATGTTATTATTTGAAATACTGAAAAAGCAATTAAAAATAAAAAAAATAAAAAAACCTCACACCTCTTAAGAGCAGAGTACACTGATGGTTAGATAGATGTGAGTTAAGCACAAAGTACCCGACCCAGGGGGAACAGGGAGGAAGGGACAGGTAAGAGAGGAACACTGGCCCTAATTCAAGGTCTGCAAGCACCCCAGTACCCCTCAGACAATACTACTGTCTAGATATCCAGAGTCAGATCAGTTACTGTCCATTGTATGAAGACTGAGGGCAACAGGATCCAGATTGTAGCCAGGAGCATCAGAGAAGGTAATTACCCGTAGGGACGAGAACATATCGGAAAAGCGCACATTAAGTGAGACCAAGTGGGACCCTGAACATGATGCAGAGAAACCTCAACCAGAACTAAGAGAAATTCCCCAGCGGCCTTATTTTTTCATATTCGACATAGTTCAAACTAATTTTTCAGTGACAAACTGCCTTCGGATACCACAGATAACATAGAACTATTTCATTTTCATTATCTTCTTTTATTATTTTTTACTTTTTTACAAACAGATTGCTTTATTTTTTTCCTTTTTTGTTAGATACTTTCATCATATAAACATTAAAAACAACTATACATAATTCATATATCAAAAAGATCAAAACTATACATAATTCATATATCAAAAAAATCCAAACATTGTTTTGAAAAGAGCCCTGTTTACCACACATACAACGACAATCACTCACTATTCATGCATACTCAATAATATTTCCCACTCAACATACAATCCATCCATACATTTCTGTGTTTGAGGTAGTCCAGATGGTCTAAGTGACTAAATACGCCAGGTCTACGCGTTTCGGTGGATTGAAACCACCTTCCTCAGGACCAACAGATTTTCTCCTTTTAATTCTTGCGGGTACAGGGTATCTGCAATAATAAATGTAAATACATCTATCTGTGGCAAATTTTTGGAGTTTACAATCGTTTTGCAACACATTTATCCATAGTTATCTAAGATTACCCAGAATGCATAGTCCGTTTACAATAGGAACTCAGCTGAAGAGAAGGTACCATTCATTAGCAAAATTTACAATGTCATATTCCAAGGGTTTATGGGATTTACCACAGATCATTTACCCAAGATAGCGAGCTCAGAAACGATATGTTAAAACTAAGGGGAACTTTTTTTTTACAGTAATTATGAAATAACATTATAAGAGATTTGGTACATCATGAAAGTAGTATGGCATAAACATTTACCATTACCTTTATCATCTGGGAATGAATATTAATCAAGGATACAGGTGTGGTTTGGAGACATCAATTAAGTCGATGGGTAGAAATTGAATTATATCCTAGGAAACATACGTAGTATAGTCTCAGTAACTTGCATGTTGCATTATAGATACACACGATCAATTGCAAAACATTTTGACCTCGATAGATTACCTTCTATTGGAACAGCAGAAGCATTGATTTCCAAGTATAAGGTCTACTGTAAAAATCTATTTCTTTTTTTCTTCTTTTTTAGATACAGGGACAAAACTTTATAACCTGAAATAAGATGCAAACGTATGCTTAAAATAGGGAGTCCGTTACTCAAGAATGTCTGTATACTATCATGACGTTTATTGTTTGCTAACCTTATCTTGGGGTCATTATAGTATCTCAGTGAGATCGTAGGTTTATTGTCGTATTTACAGGTCGATGTCCTGGGTTCTCACCGCAATGCTGAAATTTTTAAATATAGCGGTCATGCTCATGAGGTATCATATTTCCGACAAACTTATTTTAATGGTAAACCAGTATACAAACCTTTTTTTTGGATAGAATAACGTTCCCTCAGGTTTATTCTTCCCGTCCTATTCTTCTGGTTATTCAACTAGAAGGTAAGATAGTTTGATAGAACCTCAACCAGGACACAGTTGCTGGGCGTGACATCACAGCGTATGACATCACAGGAAGTGGCATCACAACCCATGACCTCAAAGGAAGTGACGTCTGATGTGTGCAGCCTCTTTTACTAGTGCTGCTGGTCTTGACCCAGAGGCTCCTGTCTGGAAGTCGGGATGATCGTGGACAGAGAAGAAGACCTTCATGCGGCAGCGAGAGAAGCGAAGGCTGCAGGAACTGAAGGTGCTCCTTCCCCATGGACAGGACAGTAGAAGAGAAAATCTCGGGCCAAAAGGGAACTACCAAAAGTACTGAGGTCCTCTCCTCCCAAGTCTTTGGAACTACCAATAATCCCAACATCACTCTGGACAAAATCCTACCACTACCCTAGACAGTTCACAAAGCTATACACTTTAAAATTCAAATAACGCAGTCTACACCGCCTCAAATAAATAGACCGCTTCTTGTAAACACTTGACCCTGAACACAGAAGAAAGATTTAGAAGAGACCCTTGATAGACAAACTCCTACACAGGCCACTGATAACAACTTGGCAGCATACACATTTGATGAATGGATTAGATCAGCTGTAAATAAGTCTTCTCCGGAAAAAAACATGAAAATAAGAAGAAGTCCGGCGTCAGGTCCATGGTACAGCTCAGACCTCAAAAGCATTAAGTCTAAATGTAGAAGAGTCAAAAGAGTATGGAGGGCCGACTATAGCAGGGAACATAAAATGGCCTATACCTAGTCCTAGAGGAACATAAGGAGGCAATCAAAAAAGCTAAGATGGACAATTACACAACTAGAACTCCTCTATGGAGCTTTTTAAGACATTCCTGGCTCTATCTAAATGACAGCAGGCTAATCAGTTCATACCTGATCAAACCTTTTGTAACAAGATTGCCAACTTCTTCCTAACCAAGGTGCAATCAATCTATGATGACCGCCTTAAAAGAGCACCCGGCGCTGCTAAATCCAATACTCTTACCATCTATAAGAATTTCACTCATAGCAAACTAACTAGTTTCTTGGCCCTAACCACGGAGAAAGTGAACAATCACCTCCTATTGACTAAGTCGGGATCTCCTAATGACCTGTGTCCCCCTGCCACTCTACCTCTGGTCTCGGAAAAGATTAGCGTCCATTTAGCTCCACTCCTAAATGAAGTGATCAAGTCAGGGATTTTTCCTCTGTCTTGGAAGAAGGCATGCATTAGGCCTATTCTGTCAAAAAACCTCCTTTGGACCCCACTGAGGTAAAAAATTACCGGCCGATATAGTGCCTGCCAATAGTGGCCATAATCCTAGAAAGATCGATAAATGGTGAGCTAATCCAATACCTTAACTCTAATAATCTCTTAGCTCTTAGCCAAGATGGCTCAATCAATCAATCAATCAGAACATTTGTATAGCGCACTACTCACCCGGAGGGTCTCAAGGCAATGGCTTTAGACCACGTCATTCCACTGAGTCTGCCTATATGGCTACAGAGGAGATTCGCAGGCAACTGGATGGGGGATTGGGGAGAGGGGGGCAGAGTCGTCCTTATCCTACTAGACCTATCAGCAGCATTTGACACCATGAATCATGAGACGGCTCTAACCCTCCTCTCCTCCTTTTTAGCATCCAGACACCAGAGGGTACTTTGGGATATACCTCAAATCGGACAAATTCTATCTCCCATGTGGAGTGCCACAAGTTTCGGCTCTATCACCGACCCTATTTAACATCTATGTCACCCCGCTGGCTACACTAATCAGAGAGCACGGTTTCACTCTGGTTTCATATGCTGATGACACCCAGTTAGTCATATCCGTATCACACAAAAATGAGGTCACAGCTGCCAGTTTTCATAATTGTTTGACGAATATCACTTTGCCTAGTTCACAAGGCATTGTATGGAGGGGGTGCCTTGGATATGCAGAACCTGTTTCTCTGGTACTCCCCGACACAAAATCTTAGATCAACTAACACTGGTCTGGTTCGGATTCCCAAATTCGCAGGGCAGGATGGGGAGGCAGGAGCCTATCCCACCGTGCTGCTAAATTGTGGAACAAGCTGCAGGCCACCATTAGGCTGCAACCAAATAGGGTCCAGTTCTGGAAAATGAATAAGACCTGGCTGTTTCCCCAAATAAGTTTGGGGGGAAACAGCCTAAACAACACACCTTACACTCCCTTAGTGCCAAGACTCCGCGGCATTCGAGCGCTTTATAAAACATGTACTTACTTACTTACCCTTGGGAGGAGAAGCGTCGTGGGAAAGTGTGGCGGGGTGGAAGGAATGGGGCGAAAGCTGGGTCTAGGAAGGCATGGCTTTATTTTTTTTTAAGAAACGCTTATTTCGACTGGTAAGGCTTTCTGTTGCAAATTTAGCAGGATCCTTGGTGGCGGTAGAGTTTCTTGATCCACAGCCAGGCAAATCTTCTCCGGTGTCTTCGGCAACTCGGGTAAGGTATGGCAGCCCAAAAAAAACCCATAACAAATAGACAAAAGAAATGTTAGGGGGCTGTTATTCTAATACCACCAAGCGTCAGGACAGGGAGTGAGGGAGACACCTGTAACACTCGTGACCTTTGTGCTTTTATTCTCGAAGGAAAAGGTGTGAGCGTAGTGTCTGTGCTTAAAGGAAAGAAGAGAGGGATACGGGAGGGGGTGGCCCGAGAACCGCTTGCACGAAATGCTTTGACAGGCGCTTATGGGTGTCCCGGCCTCCCCATCCAGCCTGGGAGCCGGTCCCGTACCTGAAGAAGCCACGCGCCTCCAGGAGCGTGGCTCGGGGATAAACGGGAACGTTGGCCTCCTGGCTCCGCAGAAAGTGAGTCTCCGACCATCTGCTGCTCCACTCTGCATTCGGGTTGACTCTTCCACAAACTTGAAACCGCAGTTGCTCCTCTGTTCTCCTTCGATACGTCGGTGACGTCGCACACCACGTCATGTTCTTCCTGATCTTTATCCAATGGGTCTCCTGTGACATCCAGAGAAGGCGAGGCTTCACCGCAGTAGTACGCCCAATTAAATGCACCCTGTTCTTTATCATCGGCTGTATGGCGTTCTACCTCCCAGGCACAGTCATCCTGTTTGGGTTTAAATAGAGAGGGTGACGGGGGTAAGACAGTCCACCAGTCGTTATCGTCGTCATGTGACCCGGGCTGTAGGTCCACCCGGTCACAGAAGGCAATAAGAACAATTGTCCTGGGCCAAGAGACTAACAGATGTCCACGATCCACGCCTGGGGACACCGTACCTCAGTACAGATCAGTGGTACCCCTGCTTCGTGTTGGGATGTAAAATGATCCATCCAGGGTGTACCAAAGAGATTGCACATCTGGTTGAATCCTGGTTGAATCCTGGGATAGGCAGATGATACATCACCATGGATGGAAGGTTGTGTTTGAGACTGTTTGCCTGGAAATTCATCTGAACCCGAGTATTAACTGCCCTTAGCGCCAGGAGATGCTCCTCTGCCATGGCAGAAAAATGAGCCGCCAAAAGGTTCAAACCTTCGTTATTGGTCCCTTCCTGGTGATTCCGATAGCACACTGCTACCCGGTTGTCCATCCTGACAACTACATTGGCCCCTTCTAACTGAAGAGAATAATCTGCAATTGCAGGAAGGTGGAATGTGACTACATGGCTGCCCCCACTTTTTCCTGGTGTTTTGATGGTTTTTTGACTCAGTTTGGCTGGGAACCTGCTATTCAGGTCCCCAGCCGAGCTGCTACCACTCCAAAAGGATTCCAAGTACTTTAGGTACACTCCAGTTGGTTACTGGGGTACCCTTGTGAGTCCCTAGTATATGGTACCTTAGGAACCTAGGCAGGGGCATAACAAAACTTGAGGGCCCCCCCTGCAAACTACATGGAGGGGGCCCCCTCCCATCCTCCGTGCCAGTCTAGAGCTCTCAGGCCAGCGACCCGCCATACTGCAGGGGATGCGGGCTATTGTTACGCCACTGTCACCAATCCAGCCGTTATAAGTAACACTGGATGGTGGAGTTAAAGGTTGGGCCTAGTCTGCCAGCAGTCTGTCATAGGTGGTGGTCCATTCATTACAGGGTCCCTGCCATCAGTACGCCGGGGAAGTTTGCCCAATGTTAGGTGGGTTTCCTGATGCAGACTCCTGTCATGATATACAACATCGGGCTCTGTCATCGTTCAGTTTTTCCAAAAGTACATCCACTGCTCCTTCTCGTTTCCGTTTTAAAACATTAGACAAAGAGACAATGCAGTATTTCAAAAGCAGATGTAACTACAAAGAGCAAATTTTGATAATACATTTGTATTAGTAGACAATAGCAATCTTAAGAGGCATTGCATAGCTTCGTACACACTGTGACCCCAATTCCATCACAGTCTCTCTCTCTCTCTCAGTCAGTCAATCTCTCTCTTTCAGTCAGTCTCTCTCTCTCAGTCAGTCTATCTCTCTCTGTCATTCAGTCTCTCTCAGTCAGACAGTCTGTCAGTCAGTCTGTCAGTCTCTCTCTCTCTCTCTGTCAGTCTGTCAGTCATTCGGTCTCTCTCTCTCTGTGTCAGTCTCTCTATCTCTCTCTTTCTGTCAGTCTCTCTCAGTCAGTCAGTCTCTCTCTCTCTGTCAGTTTCTCAGCCAGTCAGTCTCTGAGTCAGTCAGTATTCAGTCTCTGAGTCAGTCAGTCTCTACTCTCTCTCCACTCTATCTCTCTCTCTCCATTTTCTCTCTCAACTCTGTCCACTCTATCTCCACTGTCTTGCTCTCTCTCCACTGTCTCTCTCTCCACTGTCTCTCCACTGTCTCTCTCTCCACTCTCTCTCCACTGTCTCTCTCTCCACTGTCTCTCACTCTCTTTACTCTCTCTCCACTCTCTCTCTCCCTTGTCTCTCTCTCTACTCTCCCTTCTCCACTGTCTCTCCACACTCTCTCTCTCCACTCTCTCTCCACTGTCTCTCTCTCCACTGTCTCTCTCTCCACTCTCTCTCCACTGTCTCTCTCTCCACTGTCTCTCACTCTCTTTACTCTCTCTCCACTCTCTCTCTCCCTTGTCTCTCTCTCTACTCTCCCTTCTCCACTGTCTCTCCACACTCTCTCTCTCCACTCTCTCTCCACTGTCTCTCTCTCCACTGTCTCTCACTCTCTTTACTCTCTCTCCACTCTCTCTCTCCCTTGTCTCTCTCTTTACTCTCTCTTCACTCTCTCTACTCTCTCTCCACTGTCTCTCACTCTCTTTACTCTCTCTCCACTCTCTCTCTCCTTTGTCTCTCTCTCTACTCCCCCTTCTCTCTCTCTACTCTCTCTTCACTCTCTTCACTCTCTCTCCACTCTCTCTACTCTCTCTATTCTCTCTCCACTCTCTCTCTCTCCACTCTCTCTCCACTATCACTCCACTTTCTCTCCACTCTCTCTCTCCACTCTCTCTCTCTCTCTCTCTCCACTCTTTCTCTCTCTCCACTCTCTCTCTCCACTCTCGCTTTCTCCACTCTCTCTCTCCACTCTCTCTACTCTCTCCACTCTCTCACTCTCTCTCCACTCTCTTTCTCTCTCCATTCTATCTCTCCACTCTCTCTCTCTCCACTCTCTCTCTCCACTCTCTCTCTCTCCACTGTCTCTCTCTCCACTGTCTCTCTCTACTCTCTCTCCCTCCACTCTCTCTCTCTCCACTCCCTCTCTCTCTCTCCACTCTCTCTCCACTCTGTCTCTCTCTCCACTGTCTCTCTCTCCACTGCCTCTCTCTCCACTGTCTCTCACTCTCTCTACTCTACCTCCACTCTCTCTCTCTCTCTCTCTACTCTCCCTTCTCTCTCGCTACTCTCTCTCCACTCTCTACTCTCTCTCCACTCTCTCTACTCTCTCTCTCTCCACTCTCTCCACTCTCTCTCTCTCCACTCTCTCTCTCTCTCTCTTTCCACTATCTCTCTCTCCACTCTCTCTCTCCCCATTCTCTCTCTCTCTCCACTCTCTCTCTCTTCTCTCTCCCTTTCTCTCTCCACTCTCTCTCTCTTCTCTCTCTGCACTCTCTCTCTCTCCACTCTCTCTACTCTCTCCTCTTTCTCCACTCTCTCTCTCTACTCTCTCTCTCTCCACTCTCTCTCCACTCTCTCCCTCTCCACTCTCTCTCCACTCTCTCTCCACTCTCTCTCCACTCTCTCCCTCTCCACTCTCTCTCTCCACTCTCTCTCTCTCCACTCACTCTCTCTCCACTCTCTCTCCACCCTCTCTCCACTCTCTCTCTCCACTCTCTCTCTCCACTCTCCCTCTCCCTCCACTCTCTCTCTCCCCTCTCTCTCTCTCTCACTCTCCCCTCTCTCTCTCTCCACTCTCTCTCTCTCCTCTCTCTCTCTCCACTCTCTCTCCACTCTCTCTCTCCACTCTCTCTCTCTGCTCTCTCTCTCTGCTCTCTCTCTCTACTCTCTCTCTCTACTCTCTCTCCACTCTCCCTCCACTCTCTCTCTACTCTCTCTCCACTCTCGCTCTCCACTCTCGCTCTCCACTCTCTCCACTGTCTCTCTCTCCACTCCCTCTCTCTCCACCCTCTCTCTACACCCTCTCTCTCTACTCTCTCTCTCTCTCTCTCTCTCTACTCTCTATCTCTCTCTCTACGGTCTCTCCACTCTCTCTCTCTCCACTCTCTCACTCCACTCCCTCTCTCACTCCACTCTCTCTCTCACTCCTCTCTCTCTCCACTCTCTCTCACAAAGTAGTGTGCGTTGCCATGGGCGTCCGCAGAAATGTTTCTAGGGGGGGGGGGGCACATTTTTTACTTCATCACCATCCCCCTTACACTCTTCTCCCCTCTGCCTTGCACCCTTCTCACCCTCCCCCTTGCACCCTTGCACCCTTCTCCCCCTTGCACCCTTCTCCCCCTCCGCCTTGCACCCTTCTCTACCTTGCACCATTCTCCCCTCTGCCTTGCACCCTTCTCCCCTCTGCCTTGCACCCTTCTCCCCTCTGCCTTGCAGCCTTCTCCCCTTTGCCTTGCACCCTTTTCCCCTCTGCCTTACACCCATCTCTCCTCTGCCTTGCACCCTTCTCCCCTTCTGCCTTGCACTCTTCTCCCCTCTGCCTTGCACCCTTCTCCCCTCTGCCTTGCACCCTTCTATCTGCATTGCACCCTTCTCTCTGCCTTGCACCCTTCTCCCCTCCCCCTTGCACTCTTCTCCCCTCTGCCTTGAACCCTTCTCCCCTCTGCCTTGCACCCTTCTCCCCTCTGCCTTGCACCCTTCTCCACTCTGCCTTGCAACCTTCTCCACTCCGCCTTGCACCCTTCTCCACTCTGCCTTGCACCCTTCTCTCCTCTGCCTTGCACCCTTCTCCCCTCTGCCTTGCACCCTTCTCCCCTCTGCCTTGCACCCTTCTCCCCTCTGCCTTGCACCCTTCTCCTCTCTGCCTTGCACCCTTCTCCCCTCCGCCTTGCACCCTTCTCCCCTCCGCCTTGCACCCATTTCCTCTCCGCCTTGCACCCATCTCCTCTCCGCCTTGCACCTTTCTCCTCTCTGCCTTGCACCCTTCTCCCCTCTGCCTTGCACCATTCTCCTCTCTTCCTTGCTGCCTCATCCCTTCTCATATGAGCTTTGCCCTGGAGAATGCTCTCTCTGGGGGCCCCCACTCCCACCCTTGTCAGGGTCCCAAGGAGTGTTCTGTGCTGCCTCCTGTTCTCTCTCTGGGGCCCCCACCCCCGTCCTTGTCAGGGTCCTGAGCAGTGCTATGTGCTGCCTCCTGCTCTCTGGGACCCCCACCCCCGTTCTTGTCAGGGTCCTGAGCAGTGCTCTGTGCTGCCTCCTGCTCTCTCTCTGGGGTCCCCAGCCTCGTCCTTGTCAGGGTCCCAGCAGTGCTCTGTGCTGCCTCATGCTCTCTGGGGCCCCCACCCCCGTCCTTGTCAGGGTCCCGAGCAGTGCTCTGTGCTGCCTCCTCTCTCTCTGGGGTCCCCACCCCCGTCCTTGTCAGGGTCCCGAGCAGTGCTCTGTGATGCCTCCTGCTCTCTGGGGCCCCCACTCCCCCTCCTTGTCAGGGTCCCGAGCAGTGCTCTGTGATGCCTCCTGCTCTCTGGGGCCCCCACACCCTCGTCCTTGTCAGGGTCCCGAGCAGTGCTCTGTGATGCCTCCTGCTCTCTGGGGCCCCCACTCCCCCTCCTTGTCAGGGTCCTGAGCACTGCTCTGTGCTGCCTCCTGCTCTCTGGGGTCCCCAGCCTCCGTCCTTGTCAGGGTCCCGAGCAGTGCTCTGTGCTCCCGCCTGCTCTCTCTCTGGGGCCCCCACCTACCCACTCCTTGTCAGGGTCCCGAGCAGTGCTATGTGCTACCTCCTGCTCTCTGGGGCCCCCACCCCAACCTCTTTCGGCTTGTGGCTCTGACTGAAGAGAAACCATGTCAGTTGATACTTTGTTTCTCTTCAGTCAGCGGGAGGGGGCGAGGGGCTCAGAGCAGGCTGCACCTGCTTTAGAGGGAGAGGGGGGCCCCCTTCATTTACTGAAGAGAGTAGAGCCCCCCGCATCACGGGGGCTGCGGGGGCGTTTGTTACGCCCCTGTACCTAGGGCATAGGTACCCCAGAGGACTACCAGGGGCTGCCGCATGTATTATGCCACCCCTGGGAAACCTTCCAAAATGGCACCACAGGACTGCTACTGCAGCCAGGGTAAGGTGCTGTATGCATCCCTTACTAAGACATAGGTTACCTATATCTACCTTTAATCACTGACATATATAAACTTATCAGTCACTCCTATGGCAGGCCTTATCAATCCTGGAGGCAGAGTGCTTGGTTTTGTGTGAGGGTGCCCATGCAGCCTTCGGAATCAATTCTCTGGGGCTGTTCTGTGATGCAGCCAGCCCACATACTCGTAAGTGCATTATAACCTTGCGGAAAATGCTAACTTTGGAATGGCTGCAAGGAAACATGTTGTGTTTGGTGTCAAACACTTTGGAATCCTACCCCCGCCAGTTCTGACGGCGGGGGTAGGATTCCACCCTTCTCGAGGGAAAGACATGTACACACCGGTCTATCCGGTACCAGTTTAAAAGAGTCTGGCCTCCTGCTGCTGGACGAAACTCCGGCAGGGGAGGCCTGGACAATAGGTTTCCTGTCACAGGGAGGTGTCATCACCTCCTAGACAGGCTTTAGTGTATGAGCCTGAGTGGGTGCACGCCATGAGTGCTTTGAAATCTGCACTGGGGGCACATTTGGTGTCCCTGTGCATAGCCCAGTTCAAACCGGTTGCAGGAGCTACCAGCCCCTGCTTTGGCGCAAAACTGGACAAAGGAAATGGGTGTAGCCACCCCTCTTTCCAAACCCCCCCATAGGTGGGTCCTCAGAGTATGTCCACCCCTTGCTTGGGAATAAGAAAGGAACCCCTGACTACAGGACTTTAGATTCGCGTGTATTTAACAAGGACCCCCTGGGTACAAAAGAATATGGTTCCTAGACCAGGGAAAAAGTAAGCACTTGATATGTATCAATCTAGGCAACCAGAGCGAAATAAATCAATGTTGATATTTATAAGGAAACTAGGCTACAACAATACTTCTTGGTTTGGACAATTTATTGACAATTAAAAAATTAACACAGTACAATATTTTAAAATTAAAATGCACAATAAAAAATATAATTTCCACAAGAAAAGATAAACATGATACACAAATTACATATTACATATTCAAATGCCTATGAAATTAAAAGAAGGTGGCAAAATAGTTCTCTACGCGCGTTTCGGCGACCAGCGCCTTCTTCTGGAGCAGCCACGAAAATATCTAAAAGAAGGAGAGTAAATTTACAAAAAGAAAAATTACATACATATAATTACTATTTCTACACTTTTAAGCAACGATTTACAAATTTTCTTGTAGCCTAGAATTAAACCTTTTTCGCAAATAATATTCGTGTAGCAGTACATCAACACTTTAAATTTCATTTCCTTGCGAGACTAGCTTTCCAGAAGATGGAAGGGCATATAAAAGAATTGGAACAGAGATATAAGGACCTTTTAATAGAAAGGGAACAGCGAATAAATTCATACGGCCATGTAAATCTTGGAGGACCCTTTTAGAATTTATCAGTGGCCTAGTTTCTCCTTTTATAGTGACTCTTAATAAAGTCTCATACTTACAAGAGAAGTTGGTTATATTGATGTATAGGATATACTTTGCTTTTCTTGATTTCTGTAGTAAGCGATTTCAACCGTCAGATTACTGGAGCTTGAAAAAGGATTTATGATTAAAATTTACTCATATGGTTTCAGAACATTTTCTACGATCTTTATAAAAACTTTTTTTAGGTTCTTTTTCTGAGCACTTACATGATAAGAAGATTTGCAATATGTATGGCTTCGGTGACGGTATCTAGTATTATTCAAACATTAGTAATTTATCTTCAGCAGGTGACTGGAAAATACATGAGATAGAGACACTTTATATACAGATCTTGGGTTTTGGACTAGGGTCTCAGAGTACCTATACTTTTAGTTACTACCTAACGTATCCTAATAGGCTCTTCGATCATCTCTCCACTGATTAGAGCTGGTCAGTCTCAAGTTGTAGGATTTCTATTCTCAGACAGTAGAGGTGACAACTACAGATTTTTGGAGATTATAAGAATCCCTTTTGAAAAGTGTAGTTAAAAATAATTGCCATCTTTTCCTATAATTGGTATAATGTTCTCTTTCTTATCAGATACAAGAGCATTTCTACGTTCATTACACCAAGGTCATGAATCTAGATATACTATAGAACTATCTTTGTAACCGATCTTATAGTAATATCGTGTTATTTTTTATTTATTTAAACACTGGTGGATTACCTGATTAGTTAGAAAGATATGGATTCGTCCCGCCGTCCGGAACCTTTAAGACGCTAAAGCCAAAGATGGGCTTAGAAATTCAATAAAGATGCGAGGGGAAGAAGGGAAGAGAGAAGGGCATGCAGCCTGCGTAATCCTCCTGATTATTGTGCATTTTAATTTTAAAATATTGTACTGTGTTAATTTTTTAATTGTCAATAAATTGTCCAAACCAAGAAGTATTGTTGTAGCCTAGTTTCCCTATAAATATCAACATTGATTTATTTCGCTCTGGTTGCCTAGATTGATACATATCAAGTACAGGACTTTAGATTACACCTGGACGAAACTGTGATACTGAATCCTGGAACTTCGACGATCTGCATGATGCTGGATGACTGAAGAACCTCCCTTGGAGTAAAGGAGTTATTATCTTGCGTGGCAGGCACCAAAGACGTAGCTGACTGGTTTGCATCTCCGAAGCTCCCGCAGGACTCCGAAGTATTTGCAACACAGGAGGTGGATTTCCAGACTTCCCCGAGACCGACCTGAGTCCCCAGCAAAGCTGAGACCTGCAGCCCTCGTGGGTACCACGTCTGGTTATAGAGAATTATCCTAGCAAGGTGGAAACCATGCCATGTTTGAAACTGTTCATGAGTGGAAAAAAATGCGTAGTGCTAGTGGGTGTCAGTGATTACGGCTTGGGGGTAGTGTTCACGCAAAGGGATGGTTCTGATGAATGGGTTATGGCATATGGTTGCCCGCCCTCAGGCCAGCAGAGAAAAATTATTCTGTCATTGAACGAGAAATGCTGACATGTTGATCATTTTAGAAACTATTTGTGAGGTACAAAGTTCTTGATTAGAATTTATTACAAACCTCTTATACATCTTTTGCCAGCTGGTGGAGGAAAAGTTATGTCACCAAAGTTGGTTAAATTGGTTTCCAAATCACAACTTTATCGTTACTGTCCCGAATGTGTTCCTGGGCTATTAAATGAGCATGCAAATGGGCTATCTAGGTTACCAGTAGATGAAAATGTAGAGACTGTAGAATTAGACGAAGAATGTGATGTTGCTGCTCTTTGAGTATTTCAAAGAAGGTTTTTTTTAAGCTCATGGTGGTGTATTGAACCAAGAGTAGTGGATCAGGGAGATGGTCTTAGAACAAGATAGAGTGTTTGTTTACCAAATTCTTGTGAAGGGGTGACTGAGAGCAAGAAATTGGTTGGAGATTGGGCTGCTTTCGAGAAGGTAAAAAATTAATTTGAGATTGCTGATGACGTTTTGACTAGCGGTGATAAGGTGATGTCACTAGTAGGTCTATGTAGAACCATGAATTTGGCCCATTAAGGGCATTGCAGTATGACTTAAAAAAGAGAAAGATTTGTGAATGGTTTTGGTGGCCAAGAATGCATACTTGTATAGATGGTAAGGGAGTGTAGTGTGTTTAACAAAAGTGATAAAACAGCTCGTTCATTAGAAGCTTCTGTATATGTGGCCGAACATCACGATGGACCCTTGTAGCTGTAGATATAATAAGACACTTTATGGTTTTACCGAAAGAAGTAGAGAAGGTATTCCTGAGGAAGTGGTCACGGATAATAGTGTGCAATTTGTCTCTAGGGAGGCATCAAGCGATCCGGGGGGAGGGGGGCTCTGACCAAAAAGAAACATTATGCTGATAACAGTGTTTTGTTTATGATTACAAAAATGAGCAGCACCAAGCAGCTATGTAATAGCCAATCACTAACATATTTTGCTACTTATATACTGGCTGAGAGAAGGTGTCAAAAGGAAAGGGACTTCAAATATTCTTCAACCCACCCACTCAACCCCACTTTTAATAGTCACACTGTGGATACTTGTATGTGTTAGTAAGGCCTGTCTGACCAGAATAGTATGTTTGGCAATCATGCATATGATTGCATTTTTAAAACAGTAACAGAACATAATTGCAATGTTGAAATATGTATAGATCTATTTAACATTGCCAATTTAATAAAATAATTGTGAAAAATTCTGAGGGGGCCCGATGATTTTTTTTTCCAGCTGGGGGGGTGGAGAGGTGCAGCTTTAAAAAGTTTGAAGACCACTATTCTAGAGTCATCTGGGATTAAACACACTACTGTTGCTTTGTATCATCCTGAGGCTATTGGTCAGGCAGAGAGGTGGAATAAGATAGTGAAGCAGTCAATCCAGTTAGCTCTCAAGTGGGGTTTGTGTTGGAGAAAAACTGAAGCTGCGTTTTTATCTTACAGGGTTACTACCAATATATTGACTGCCAAGACACTGTTTGAGTTATTAAGGGTGCGGAAGCCGATGACCAAATTAGTTCCATGGTGGTTAATTAGACAGCAGCTTGTTCAGTTTGAAGTGAGTGGTAATGTAGAAATGAAGGATCGAGAGAAAAAGTAGCAGGAGAAATTAAATGGATGCATGCTACAGTCTCGTTGGAGGGTGAAAGGAGAATCTGGGCATGTATTAGGAAGCTGGGTCAGGATAAGGAAGCCAGGAATTGTTCCCAGGGACACTCATTGTGGACTGATCCTCAGCATATTGTTAAATGTTCAAAGTGTGCTCTGATGGTTCAGGATGGAAGAGTTTGGAATATGAGTACAGTATCTTTGTGAAGGTGGGAGATACAAGATGGTGGAGATAATGTGTTTTTGAACTTTACTGACGGAATGGAGCTTGAATTCGGAGGAGGGTAAGGTTTGCCAAGAAACATGTAGTAGAGCAAGGGAAATGGAAACCGAAGTGAGTGTTGGAAGGGTGGATAAGAACATTGCCACTAGATTACGAAGGTTACTGGTCCGGTATCAGGATTATGTGGAAAGTTAATGGCTAATTATTTCCTGGCTGCTATTTCTTTATTTATTTTGCTATTTTTATGTTATCATTATGTGACTATTTTTTGTGCTGTACGTACGGAAGTGGATGTGGGGAAGTGGATTGTAAGGCACATTATGGCTGGGAATGTGTGTCCATGCATGGAATGAGAAAATGGAATGAGTTGAGAGTGGTGGGGAAAATGGGAGTTTAAGGAGGAATCTGTGGATAATGGAGCCACTTATGTTCCCTTCCTTGTAATATGTTTGATAAAAGAACAGAGTAACAATTTTAAAATTATTTTACTACAAGTGGACTAGAAGAACAAACATTGAGATAAAAATAAATTTAGTATTCCCCGCAAGAAGAAAGAGAATAATATGATTTCAGGAGGGAATTTTATGATTATGATTTCTGGATCATGTGGTTACTTTGTATCTTGACTATTTCCCAGTGTTCTTTGGGAAATCTAGGTTTGGATGTATGTATGTAAGGATGAAAGGGTGGATGGATGAAGGATGGATGGATGTGTGAAAAGGTGGGTGGATGAATAGGTGGATGGATGGATGGATGGATGAAAGGGTGGATGAATGAAGGGTGGATGGATGAAAGGGTGGATGATGAAGGATGTATGTATGGATGGAAGGATGAAAGGGTGGATGGATGAAGAATGGATGTATGGATGGATAAAAGGTTGCATGGATGAATGATGCAAGGATGGATGTGTGAAAAGGTGGGGATGAATGATGGGTGGATGGATGGATGAAAGGGTAGGTGTATGAAGGATGGATGTATGGATGAAAGGGTGGATGGATGAAGGATGGATGTATGGATAGATGGATGAAAGAGTGGGTGGATGAAGGATGGATGTACGGATGAAAGGGTGGATGGATGAAGGATGTATGTATGGATGGATAAAAGGTTGCATGGATGAATGATGCAAGGATGGATGTGTGAAAAGGTGGGGGATGAATGATGGGTGGATGGATGGATGAAAGGGTAGGTGGATGAAAGATGGATGTATGGATGAAATGGTGGATGGATGAAGGATGGATGTATGGATGGAAGGATGAAAGGGTGGGTGGATGAAGGATGGATGGATAAAAAATTGCATGGATGAATGATGGATGGATGTGTGAAAATGTGGATGGATGAATGATGGGTGAATGGATGGATGGGTGGATGGGTAAAGGATGGATGGATGGAAGGATGAAAAGGTGGATGAAGGATAGATGTATGGATGGAAGGATGAAAGGGTGGATGGATGAAGGATGGATGGATGTGTGAAAGTGTGGGTGGATGAATAATGGATGGATGGATGTGATGAGGACTAACAGGCGCATTTATGGTTGTCGATAGTTGTTGATGCTGAGGAGTACCAGTTTCTAGAAACTTTTTGTCGGAAGGGGGTCCTTACGCCTAAAAAGGTTTTACAAGGGGGTCTCGGCATCAAAAAGTTTGAAGACCTCTGACCTAGAGGGACGCACGCAGGCAATGGAACATATTGGGAATTTCCAAGCCGGGAGACGTTTGGGAACAGGGCGACTCCTCCCATTCAAGGATTTCAGCACCAGTACGAACTAACGAAGGGGCAGTGCCTTCGATACATACAATTACCACATACTCTCATGAGACATAGTGACTAACAATGTTGAAATTGTGACTACTCCTCCTATTGATCCCATTGATCCTGTTGTCCAAAAAGTCGTCGACAACACTAATGCTGTGGGGGGAAATGCACCTTTGGGATCATCTATAAAGGTTGATATTCATAAGCCCCTTAAGCCCTCTACCTCATCCTCCTTTTCACAGAGAAAAGATTCAGTGCTGATCGGGAAGGAAGATAGTTTGGTAGAAGTGTTTCAAACGGTGGGTAATGAACTCTTTCCCATCTTTAACCAGGATAAAAAAGAACCAGAAGGATCATTGACGACCATTAGAGCCTTAAAAGTAAAAACTAGAGGGAAAAATAGGAAGCAGTTACGTAAATACAAAAAGAAAAGACCAAGGCAAATTACTTTTCAAAAACATATAATATCTGAAGTGCCTGATACTATCGAAAGTGGACACAATTCACTATCGGATACCTCCGTTAAAGAGGGAGTTGAGTGCATTACTAACGATGCATGTGTGGGTACCCCGGCTGAACCAACTACGAGGGGGGGTAGCTCCATGCTCCATGGTAAATGTTCCTGATCCACTACCTTTAATTACTGAAGTTGCAGGAAACACACCGATAGTAGCAAAGGTATTTAATCCATCTGCACCCATTTTTCGGCCACAACCTGAAGTAGTGAGGAGTTCAATTATTCAGCCAGCAAAAAGCCCTATTTTGGGTGTGGATACACTGTCATTAGATTTTCTCCCGTTATTTGATTCAGACCTAAAGTTGAACAGATCTTGGCTGCTTAACTGCTTTAAAGAGATAGAAGGTTTAAAATTAATTTTATCCAATGATATTGATTTGGTTCTCCCAATAAGATCTATACATGGGCAACGAACAAGGGTAAAGTTTTACTCTAAAATAATTGCTAATCTTGTTCTTCAACAAGCGGAAGTTTTTCAATGTAGAGGAATTGACGTGTTACCTTATGTTAATAGTGATACGTGTATTTCCTCCAGTGTAAGAAATGCAAAGTTGGCTTCTGGGCAGGATGATTATCTTACCTGCAATAAAGATCTAAAAATTTGGGTCTCCAGAGGCAAACGGATGGTCTCTCAGGTACTCCCTTTACCTGATAGCACAGATATTCCTTTAACAGAAGACAATCAGATGTGGAACTGGTTACCAGGAGTGTTATCAAAGACCACATCGAATAACCCACGACTATTTTCACATCTTTAACACTCACTTAAAAATTGTCTCCTGGAACGCCGCCAGTTTGTACAATTGCCCAGAGAAATTTGATTTTCTATTCTCTTTAAATGCAGATGTGCTATGTATCCAGGAAACATGGTGTAAAAATCTCCCATATGGAGGGAAAGATTATTTTGTCCTGGAGGCCCCTGCGATTCCCTCAAAAAAAGGCCACGCAAAAGGTGGAATTGCCTGTTTGTTATCCAATACTTTACAATGGCAATTCTCCCACTATACGGACGTTAGTAACCTTTTCCAATCCATAACCATTACTAATCTAGCCTCAGCAGGCAAACGGTCTTCGATTATAATTTTAAATGCTTATATTCCCCCTGAAGATAATTTTATCACAGTTCTAAAGCGTATGTTTTCCTATGTTAAACAATTATTAGAGGTCGATCACCCCCCATATATATTACTGGTGGGGGACTTAAATAGCAAAGTGTCTAATTTCACTTTAGACATGTTTAGAAATAAATCTAAGGAAGAAGCATACAATATACCTCAAGCACTCCTGCCTACTAAAATAAAAACTAATAAAAGAGGTAAGATTCTCCTTGAGGAACTTAGTTACCTAGAGGGGCTTATCATAAATGGCAGGATGCCTTCTGATACTCCTGCTAACTATACACATGGATCCGTTAGGGGTGAATCTATTTTGGATTACGCAATTACGGACTATGATACGTTCTCTTTTATTAAAGATATGGTGATCTCTCACTCTTCCTTGAGTGACCATAAAATTATCAGTATAACTGTCTCATTAATTCCCCCTGAAACTAATTCCTGGTCCTTAAAGAATAGAGGTTTCTCTATAAAGTGTAAGTCAGGCAGATGTTATTGGGGATCCACCAATATGAAGGATGTACAAAATATTCTTGCCCAAACGTTATTAGAACTAGATCATTGGCAAGGTATGGAATTCCTTCATCTCGAATATCTCCTCAAAAAAGTAACAGCGATGGCTAAGATATCAGGAAATCCTAAAAAGACATATTTCTCTCCTAGTCCACTACTAATATTAAATAAGGAGATAAATAAACTTGTTAGGAAACAATATCTTAATAGATCTGGGGAAAATGAGCATCAGTTAGCTCTATTAAAAAGAAGGAGGGTAAGATTGAGATCTAAGATAAAAAGAGAAAAAGAAGATTCTCTATGGATCAAGTTAAGAGAGGCTTCGACCTACAATAAATCTAGAGATTTCTGGTCCATAATAAGGAAAGGATGTGGCTCAATAACAACTCCCACTCCCATCGCTATTTCAGAAGATGTCTGGACTCTATTTGTGTCTACCTTATATGCACCTAATGGTGCAGGGGGGGATACATGGGACCCAGGCTCAAATAGTGACCATAATATGGAACTTCCTACAGAGAAATCCATAGCTACCGTGATAAAGAGTATGCGCTCTTCCGGAGCTATGGGTCCTGACGAACTGCCCATGTCTATAATTAAGCAAGATGTTACCATCTGGAGTAGGATTCTTCTTCCAGTTTTTCTAGCATGCTTTAAATCACGAACAGTCCCCGACTCTTGGAGGGGAAGTATATTAATCCCTATATTTAAAAAGGGTGATCGGGATAAACCTTCTAATTATCGTCTAATAGCCCTATTAGACTCAATAGGAAAATTTTTCGCTAAACTACTTTTAATGTTAATAATGGAATGGGCAGACCGAAATTGTATTTTACCCATGGAACAGACAGGATTTCGAAAAGAGCATGGAACTTTAGATAATTTGACACTATTACAGGTGATTATGGATAAATATGCTCGTGTTCGAGGTGGTGGCGTATACGTAGCATTCATAGATTTCTCCACGGCGTTTGACAAGGTGGATCGTCCAACGCTGTGGAGAAAGTTGGCTGCATTGGGTATGCCAGGATATTTACTCGAACTAGTTAAGTCTCTACACTCGAATACATGGTGTAAGGTGCTACAAGGTGGAGAGCGGGGTCTTTCTCAATCTATCCCCTCGCTGAATGGATTAAAACAAGGGTGTATTTTGGCGCCCATATTGTTTTCCTTGTATACGGCCGACCTTCCATCTTCCATTGCAGTCTGTGAGGGATTAGCACCATCAATCGGAGGGTCAGCCATATCGATTCTAATGTATGCGGACGATATACTTGTTTTAGATTTGGCCCCGAAGGGTCTATCTAATCGTCTACATGCATTGAACCAATTTGCTGAAGCACACTATATGAAAATTAACAGTTCGAAAAGTAAAATTATGTGCATCTTTGGTAAGAAGAAATGCAGGTCTGGTAGTTATATTTGGACTATTAGCGGACAAAAACTCGAGGTGGTTAAAACCTATACCTTTTTAGGCAAAATAATATCTGCTAATCTTAGTGAGAAGCCCCATATTGAACATAACTCACGTAAAGCGCTGGCCCATGGTACGGGGTTATGTACTTTGTATAATGCTACCGGGAAGAGGCATTTCTCCCTCTTTCTGGATGTATTTAGAGCGAAAATTCCCGCAACTCTTCTATATGGAATTGAACTAGTGGAGTTGAAACAATGGGGTTTTATGCAAAAAATGGAAGGAAAGGTACTAAGAAAAATTTCCTCTCTTAACACAGCATGTTCCACATCTTCATGCAGGTTGGAATTCGGACTCCGAAGTTGTTGGGTACAGGGGTTGGTTGCCCTCGTAAGATGGGTAGCCTGTTTGGCCCGAGGTAAACCGGGTACCTTAAGAGAAATTATTAAAAAGGAACTCCTGGGCAACTTTAACGAGTACTCACAGTTGGTAAAAAACTTTAGAAAAGCGGTATCTCTGCTTGAATTGGATGAAAGTACGTTATTTTTACTTTCACCATCTGAGCTAAAGCTTAAACTAAAAAGTACATCCTGGGAACTCTGTTATAAGTTAGACATACTTGCCCAACCTAGACAAAAAGAAAGGGAAGCCCTGGTAAAAACATATATCCCAAAATTAGCCCAACAATATCTCATTTGGAATACTCCCCATAGTGTCCGTAGATTATGGTACCTTTTAAGACATAATTTGCTTCCACTCAATATACTTTTAGCAAAATGGTATGGGGTATCTCCTTTATGCAATTTCTGTAATAATGCTGTACAGGATCGTAATCACGTCTTGTTTATTTGTCCTGCATTGCGCCCATTGCGCCTCAAATGGTTAAAACCAATTTGTTTACAATTGGGAATTGTAAATGTAAAAATGTTCTTCCATGCACTTTATTGCCCCCCAAATGAAATGTTTTGTTCCAGAATTTTTAAATTTTTTAAAGGAATTTTAGATATTTATTAATGAAGTACAGGGAGACGTTGATGATTGCTTTACTCGCAGATAAGTAGTGGTTTTTTTTCTTGCTTTATGTCGTCATTTATTTGTTATTTGTATGTATAATTGTGTGTAAAATTTTATGTGGCCCTCAATGAGAGCCAAAACATAATAAATAACTTTGAACTTTGACTAACCGAGGAAGGAAGCAGACGAAACACAACTGGAATATAGGTTGCTAGCAGCTCCCCTAAGCCGGCAAGCTGTCTCCCAGATCTATAGGACGTTTGTAGTGAGCACCCAGACTCCACTACTGGTCTTGAAAGACTGGAGGGAAAAAGACCTGGGTATTCTAGAGGAGATGGGGTGGGCAAAAGCATGTCAATATACATGCAAAGTGGCCATTAGGACCGGATTCCACCCTGTCCAGATGAAAATATTACATTAACCACATTTGCAAATTCACATTTTGCTGTTCTACATGGAGAAAGCTGACACTGATAAATGCTTGCATGGCTGTGGTTAAGCTGGGGCTCTACTCCACACACTGGGAGACTGCTCCAGATCTGGACAAAAGTGGGGAGGTTGATTTCATAAATGACTGAAATGGTGGAGAATTTACATCTTGCATTGATATCTCTGGGGAGATCAAACTCTAGCTAAATGCACTACTGTCCTGCAGTGTAGCTCTGATTGCAGCCAAGCATAACATTATCTAACTTTGGGGCAGCCTCACGGCTTGAAGATGGCACGATTGAGCTACAAATATGGATTGGTGTATACGGGCTGAAGAGACTTCAGCCCGCATAAACCAATCGGGGGTGCCCACAATAAGCATGGAAGATCTGAGGGCCATGGAAAGATTTCAGAGAAGTAGATTGACACTACAGGTGACAGGTACATGTTTGCAGTCCCTTGTTACTGGCCTTAATGGGACACAGGGGTGGGAGGAAGTACAGGGGAGGGGGGTTTCCAGCCAAATCCCAGAAGAGGGGGGATTAGAAACCCCACTAGACTCTAGAGCAGGTGTCTCCAATCAGCCAATCGCGAGCTACTAGTAACTCCCAGACACCTTCAGAGTAGCTTGAGGCCTTGAGTCAATTTTTAAAGAAGCACAGGTCACATTTTCTTTTCAAAGTTAAGGGAAGGGAGTGTGTAGTTTGCATTATTATCATCAGGTTGCAGATAGCAGGGTCATATCATGAACAGTGCTCAAACAGATTTATGACCCAGGCTGCAGCTGGGGCACAGAGGTGAAAAACGGAGGTATTTAACTGATAAATAAAAGTCCTTCGTAAATCAATATAGGAAGGTGAGAACATAATGATGTCTCTGAATGCTGTTAAATGAGAGTAAATTAAAATATAAAGTTACCTAAAGGATTAAGTTAAGTCTTCATTTGAGTTTTCTGCCATTTCAAAGTGTCATATTTACAAACAGCATGCCTCTTGCTCCCAGTGGCCAGTAGACACTGTGCCATAGGTATAACTGAAAAATATTGTATTTTTATTAAATGGTAGAACTTTAAAGTACGGACAACTGTTACATATTTGTAACATTTTTCTGCACTTTTACTTTCTCCCATTTAAAATAAATGGTTGTATGTTTGTTTGATAGCGGCAACGGTCTCACAAAAGAAAGGTATGTCCTGTTTCACAAGTTCGCCCATACACATATATGCCATTCATACGCACACCTGTTCATACATCCCCTAAAGACCAAGCTCTCATGGCAGCCCTGTCATAGTGCAAGAAGACCGGGATTGTACATGCTACCTTTTACATGCTACATGTTTTCCGAAAACGCTGACGAGAGCAAGGAGACGGGAATCGGGTTTTCAACAAAGAGGAATAGAGCGCAAGAAAACGCCAGCAATACCCAGTTTTAACAACAAGGCGCATCCATAACAAAGAGCGATAGAGTGCAAGAATACGCTTGAGGTACCACGTTTGAAAACACGGCGTCTTCTCTATCTACCCGACCCAAGGACAAACTTACCGTAATTCTAGCAACATAACAAAGAGGAACATTGTCATCCATTGAAAACTCCATGTCTGAATGTTGAGGAGAAGATTAACATCCACGTCAATTCTGCAACCAATGACAAGGGGGGATATATCTCCTTAATTTTAATTGGACATCGGTGAGACAAGAGCCACCGGAGAGCGATAAAACAGATTTTAATGAAAGTTTAAGGTGGAATTATCCGAAACCTGAAAATAGAAACTAACCCTCTGTCCACAAAGTGAATATGGAATAAGGATTTCGCTGTATAGGCAACCACCCAGTGCCACTATAGGAGAGACAAAAAATCTTTAAGTCTTGAAAAAGATGGCATATTATTAAAAAAGGCCATCGAAACGCGTCAACGCTCACTGTTGCACAATCCAACTACCCAACTCACCCCAAGAACAAAGGGAAAAAAAGCCACGTCTTGGATAGAGTTCAAATGAGGGTCATGATGTGCATTCTCGAATGACAAATTGCTGATGTCTTTGTGTGTCTCTCCCCTCTCGTCTTTCTTTGGATATATAGAATATGTTTTTTTTTTTATTTGTTAGATTACAGTATAAGTCTTTGCTTACATCTATGAATTGTGAATGAGTTTTTCTTAATTGATGCAAAGTGTTTTTTATAAAATAAGAATGTTTTTTAATATGTTTTAAATTGTGCGGTTGAATAAAAATTTTAATATTTGATATATAAAATTGTTTTTGTTTGTGCTTTTGCTTAGTTAAGCTTTGTGTCCAAGACCAATATTTGGGCATACTTTCTCAGTTACTTACCCAAGGGAAACTGTTCACTTTACATGCTACCAAAGATCCATAAGGATTTACAAGATCCCCCTTTTCAACCTATCGTCACAGGATGTGGCACTATCTTTGAACCTATGGGTCAATATCCAGGCCTGGACATCTTACATTAAGGACACGACTCATTTTTTGCAGAAATTGAATACAGAAGAATTAAATGCGGACATCATTCTGTGCACCTTGGATGTCAAGGCATTATACGCCTCCATCCACCATCAAGGAGGCATGGAGGCTGTAGAATGGGCCCTATTGAGACAAAACGCCATAGGAGCAGACAGATTAGAGATCTCGGCAGAACGCCTGGTAAATGTTAGTAAGTTGATTAGGATTAATAAAAATAAAAAAAGGAATGCTCCTTTCCAATCATTTTCATAGTCTATTACTTTGTCCTCACTAAAGGAAGCACCCAAATATGTCATTTGACGCAATCACAAACCTAACAGAAAATCGAACAAGTACATTGGCATATACAAATGAGCAAACCTCAGAAATATACTCTCTCATTCAATATGTTAGAACTTTCAATGTTCAGGGAAGCATTCTACACCAACAACTAAAACAATTGGAATTTTTAACCAGGAGTCAGTTAAACCAACGCCTGCATGCCTCCACGCTAGTGCAGTACCATCGCGCCAAAAGGATCCCAAGAGGATTGAGAATGTCCATAAAACCAATGCTCTTTAGGTTTCATTTGAAAAAGGACTCTTGTTGGACCTGGCCTCGTGGCATGGATCTCCCCGTTCCTCAGCACCCCGTTAGCATAGCCCTGCACCCAGAAACCCCTGGTCATCCCATCCCCTGTCCGTCCCGCTCCCTACACGACCCTACCAGAGAACGACCATCCCAGCATTCCGCCATCCCACTTCCCGGCACCGGGCGCCCCGAACCTGCATCACCCCACAGGGCCACCGGCCGCCATTACCCTTCCCGAGGTCCCTGACTCCCTAGGCCTTGCCTGACCCTGGCCCCAGCGAAACTTAGGCTTCAGACGTGCCATGCCCTGCTGGTGGGTAGAGGGCTCCCTGAGTGAGATAAGACGAAGGAATTTTGATTGCACCTCTGGCCTCCCCTGGGAGACTGGTTTCTCTCACACCTCTTGCCTTCCTCTGTGGGCTGGTTTCGATCGCACCCCTGGCCTCCCCGAGAGCTGGCTCCAGACCATGCTGAGCCTCTGGGAATTCCCGGACGCATCTTCAAAACGATCAAAGGGCCAGCCGACGGAACACTCCGACGACCAGCCCCAAGGCATGAGATCTCCGCCTGCGAGGGTCTGGACATCAAAGGGCCACTGCGCTATATCAAGGCCCGCCCAAGAACTAGCGGGCAGTTGTATCCTGGACAAGAGAGCCCTGCTGATCTGTTCACGGCTCATCCTCGTGAAGAAGGAATTGGAACCTCGGAGCCCTGCTGACCTCATCGCGGCTCATCCTTGAACTCTAAGAACATTCGGTGAAACCCTGAGCCCTGCTGACGCTGTCGCGGCTCATCCTCGTGGAGGAGGAACTGGAACCTCGGAGCCCTGCTGACCTCGTCGCGGCTCATCCTTGAACTCTAAGGACATTCGTGAAACACCCTGAGCCCTGCTGACGTGGTCGCGGCTCCTCAAGAACTGACAGACACTCTGTTCACTCCGGATCGAGCCCTGCTGACCTCGTCGCGGCTCGAGGAGTACTCTGGTCCGGCTGGACCATCGACGCTACCAACACCACCTGGTTCGAGAAGAAGTGAGTGGAGCAGCCAGTACGACCTCCATCGTCCGTATCCCCCGGCTCGAGGATTGAGAGCTGTGCGCAGGGTACGCTATGTATTGGCCTAATACTGAGACTGTCCCAATACTGAGACTGTCCTGCTTCCCTATTCCTTACCACGGAGACTTTACGATCTCTCGATCGCTTGTAAATACGTGTCAGTTTGCCAAAAACTCTACTGTGTGATAAAGAACTTGCTTACTGAAATCCACGGTGTGGTGTCTGTTCATAAGTGTGGTGTGAGCTCAGTGTGTACGATCCTAGACCCGAAGTCCTCCCCGGCGAGGGCCTCATGTTAAGACTCGGCAGTATTCTTGGGAGTGGTGGGTCACGGAGTGGTCGGGAGATAATATCCTGACCCTCAGGGATCAGCCCTTCTAACAGGACTTTATGGATCGCTGGTATGCAGTACTAAATAAGTGTTCATTAGATCTTATTCTATTGTTAATTGAAGAACTGGCAGTTGTCATCAAAGAAATTACTGAAGAAAGTTCAATCATACAAACGGATTTGGAAACAGGCATGGATTCAGAGGAATGGAATGAAGTGTTGAAAGACATGAACGCCAAATTAGAAGTATACTCAAAGGAACTACAGAAGGAGAAATTAAGGAAATATAAAAGAGACACCTTGGATTACAAGTTAAATGAGGTCTATACTTGGGCTAAGGTATATGCCCAAAGAAGAGCCTATTTCAAAAAAGTACTAACACTTCTTGATAAGAAAGCGTAGCCACTGAAGTCAACACGACCATCAACAGGGCTCCACCTAGGGTAGAAAGGAAGTGACAAACCTAGTGAAACCACTAGTGAAACAAGAACAGATCACGCATCTACATCAAAGTCTTTTTTAGCCCAGGACAGAAAGACCAGCCAACCGCCAGGCAAAGGAGCAGGAAAACCAGGAGAAGCCAAAGAAAAACAAAGGCAAAATCTGAGTAGTCAGAAACAAGTGCAGTAGTAAACATTTCATCAGTTGAATTGACTTCACAACAAACCCATATACTGAATAAGGGATTAGGATTTGTTCCCACCTATCACACCAACTCATTGGAAAATGAGATCGCTTTGTTCAAATTTATGAGAGTGTTACGACTATGCTATTTTTTTCTCTACAATCGACACAGGAAACACTGAACGCCCAGAACCTGAATTTATAGAATTCAAACAAAATCTACATTTCAAGCCCCTACATCGCATAAAATCTTGGATGCCTTTGAGAACTTGAAGAAGAATGATTTGGACAAAATAAATACAAAAAAAATCAAGAACATCAAATTTATCCAATCACGATTAACAGATTTTAAAATCATTAGCTGCTGACACCCGCATCACCATTCAAAGAGCAGACAAGGGAGGAGCCATAGTCATCATGGACAAAGAATTCTATACAGCTAAAGTAAAGGAACATATCTCTGATACCAGCACTTATTTGAAACTTGATCAAGATCCCACGAAAGATTTAGTGCCCACCTTTGAAAGAATTTTCAAAAAGCTTCAGAAATTGAATGGATCACAGGAACACTAAACTATTCCTAACAGTCACTAATCCAAGAAGACTGGGATTGTACATGCTACCAAAGATCCATAAGGATTTACAAGATCCCCCTTTGCGACCTATCGTCACAGGATGCGGCACTATCTTTGAACCTATGGGTCAATATATAGACTACTTTTTACAACCTTTTGTCCAGGCCTAGACATCTTACATTAAGGACACAACTCATTTTTTGCAGAAATTGAATACAGTACAATTAAATGCGGACATCATTCTGTGCACCTTGGATGTCAAGGCATTATTCACCTCCATCCCCCATCAAGGAGGCATGGAGGCTGTAGAATGGGCCCTATTGAGACAAAATGCCATAGGAGCAGACAGATTAGACATCTCGGCAGAACGCCTTGTAAATTGATTAGGATTAATAAAAAAGAAAAAAGGAATGCTCCTTTCCAATCATTTTCATAGTCTATTACTTTGTCCTCAGTAAAGGAAGCACCCAAATATGTCATTTGACGCAATCACGAACTTAACAGAAAATCGAACAAGTACATTGGCATGTACAAATGAGCAAACCTCAGAAATATACTCTCTCATTCAAGATGTTAGAACTTTCAATGTTCAGGGAAGCAGTCTACACCAACAACTAAAACAATTGGAATTTTTAACCAGGAGACAGTTAAACCAACGCCTGCATGCCTCCACGCTAGTGCAGTACCATCGCGCCAAAAGGATCCCAAGAGGATTGAGAATGTCCATAAAACCAATGCTCTTTAGGTTTAATTTGAAAAAGGACTTTATGGATCGCTGGTATGCAGTACTAAATAAGTGTTCATTAGATCTTATTCTATTGTTAATTGAAAAACTGGCAGTTGTCATCAAAGAAATTACTGAAGAAATTTCAATCATACAAACGGATTTGGAAACACGCATGGATTCAGAGGAATGGAATGAAGTGTTGAAAGACATGAACGCCAAATTAGAAGTATACTCAAAGGAACTACAGGAGGAGAAATTAAGGAAATATAAAGGAGACACCTTGGATTACAAGTTAAATGAGGTCTATACTTGGGCTAAGTTATATGCCCAAACAAGAGACAATTTCAAAAAAGTACTAACACTTCTTCAGAAGAAAGCGTAGCCACTGAAGTCGACACGACCATCAACAGGGCTCCACCTAGGGTAGAGAAAGGAAGTGACAAACTTAGTGAAACCACTAGTGAAACAAGAACAGATCATGCATCTACATCAAAGTCTTTTTTAGCCCAGGACAGAAACACCAGCCAACTGCCAGACAAAGGAGCAGGAAAACCAGGAGAAGCCAAAGAAAAAACAAAGGCAAAATCTGAGTAGTCAGAAACAAGTGCAGTAGTAAACATTTCATCAGTTGAATTGACTTCACAACAAACCCATATACTGAATAAGGGATTAGGATTTGTTCCCACCTATCACACCAACTCATTGGAAAATGAGATCGCTTTGTTCAAATTTATGAGAGTGTTACGACTACGCTATTTTTTCTCTACAATCAACACAGGAAACACTGAACACCCAGAACCTGAATTTATAGAATTCAAACGAAAATATACATTTCAAGCCCCTACATCGCATAAAATCTTGGATGCCTTTGAGAACGTGAAGAAGAACGACTTGGACAAAATAAATACAAACAAATCAAGAACATCAAATGTATCCAATCATGAGAAACAGATTTTAAAATCATTAGCTGCTGACACCCGCATCACCATTCAAAGAGCAGACAAGGGAGAAGCCATAGTCATCATGGACAAAGAATTCTATACGGCTAAAGTAAAGGAACATATCTCTGATACCAGCACTTATTTGAAACTTGATCAAGATCCCACAAAAGATTTAGGGGCCGATTAGGATGGAGGATTTTCCGCCTCCTCCGGGCCGGCGGAAGCCACCTCCGCCCGGAGGAGGCGGAAAATCCTCTGCGGAGTCACCAAAGACCCACCGCCGCATTACGATGGCTGGTGGGTCTTGGTTTCTGTCCGCTGCTTTTCCGCCGCGGTCGGATTACAACCGCGGCGGAAAAGCTCTCATTTGGCTGGCAGTGTCTATCAGACACCGCCAGCCAAATTAGGATGCATTAGTAAACATGCTTTTCCGCGGCGGTTTTTCCGCCGTGGAAAAGCATGTGTACTTTTGAATTTGGAGGCCCGTTGCGGGCCCCCAGGGTGTAGGCGGGTGGGGGGTGCACATGGGGGGTACCTTTGGTACCCCCCAGTATTTACATGCACAAAGCGGCAGGCACCGCGCGGTGCCTGCCGCTTTGTGCATGTAAATGTTAAACATGCATTTTTAACATTGCGGCGGGTGCTGCTTGAAGCAGCACCCGCCGCAATGTTAAATATCCAGGATGTGACCGCCAGGGTGGCGGTCACATCCTAATTTGCACGGAGGGACCGCCGCAGCCCATACGGACGGTCCCTCCACCTCTGGGATGGCGGACGGACGCAAGTCCGTCCGCCATCCTAATCGGCCCCTTAGTGTCCACCTTTGAAAGAATTTTGAAAAAAGCTTCAGAAATGGAATGGATCACAAGGAACACTAAACTATTCCTAACAGTCACTAATCCAAGAAGACCGGGATTGTACATGCTACCAAAGATCCATAAGGATTTACAAGATCCCCCTTTGCGATCTATCGTCACAAGATGCGGCACTATCTTTGAACCTATGGGTCAATATATAGATTACTATTTGCAACCTTTTGTCCAGGCCTGGACATCTTACATTAAGGACACGACTCATTTTTTGCAGAAATTGAATACAGTACAATTAAATGCGGACATCATTACGTGCACCTTGGATGTCAAGGCATTATTCACCTCCATCCCCCATCAAGGAGGCATGGAGGCTGTAGAATGGGCCCAATTGAGGCAAAATGCCATAGGAGCAGATAAGGTGTTCATACTAGAGATCTTACATTTCTGCCTTCATCACGACTTATGCAAATATTTACATGGCCAGATTTGAAGATTCATATTTATTCAATGACAAAGAGTGGTCTGAGAATGTACTGCTTTATTGCAGATACATAGACAAAATTTTTCTAATGTGGAACAACAGCATTGGGTTACTGAACATTAAAATCAATCAAATGAATCACTTTGATGAAAATTATTATTATTATGCGTTCTTATATAGCGCTCGATTACCCGCAGGCATCTCGGCGCTTGCCTTGGGAACCCGTCCAGGCTTTTTCCCTGTGAGATACCCGTAATGGGCATCCCCAAGGTGAAAGCCAGGCATCCCGCCGCAGGGGGGCCGTAGTGGAGATTAAGCAGGCTAATGCCCAGAGCTGCAAATTCGAGTAGGCACCGAAACGAGAATTATCGAGTCCGTGGATATTTGGGCTCAAGACCCTGCCGCGTCGGGAATTTAACCCTGGTCCCGGGTCTGACCTCTGCTTCAGGGTCTGCCTCCTCTAACCAGTGAGCCACACTTCTCTTCTTCGTGAATGGAAAATATTCCATTCACGAAGACAATTGACAAAAAATCGATACCATTTCTAGATGTTCTAGTGAGCATATAGAACGGGCAGATTCACACGGAAGTGTATCATAAATCAACGGATAAGAATACTGCTTTACTACACACCAGCTTTCATCCGCAGAACCTGATTAATAATATTCCCTATTCCCAAATGCTCAGAACAAAAAGAATATGTTCAGATGATACTTCTCTACAAAAAATGTTTAGCATTATCAAACAACGATATACATCAAAAGGCTACCCGGAGATGCTTCTGGATCAAGCAATCACCAAAACAAAAAATAAAACTAGAAGCAGTTTACTGGAGACAAAAATTAAATCACAAACCAACAGACAAGTGTTCGTATCCAAATTCTCCATAAGTTCTGGAAAAATTAAGAAGATCATCAATCACCGATGGGAGATTTTAAGCAATGAAAGCTATTTCCAGGATCTGTTTAAAGACAAACCCATCCTTGCTTACAGAAGAACTCTGAACCTTAAGGAAATTGGAAAACCTAACCCAGATAAAACAATGGTGAATTACAAAGGCACATAAAGGTGCCATAACTGCATCCACTGCAACAATGTAATTTGTAGTGACAGTATACAGCATCCCCAAACAGGATTAATTAAGCATCCGGGTTAATGCTAGGTGCACCCTAGACACCTTGGTATAACGTAATGGAAGCGTTGAATCTTAACAGGTGTATCTCAGTTATAAGCGTAGTCTTTGCTATTTCTATTTGTTCAGTTTCCCACCACTTTTACTAACTATATACAGATCTCTTTTTAGTACTTCATCATTATGTTTTGGGTATAATCTGTAGAGTGCATCTGATGTAACTAATAATGTTCCATGTACACCATTATTGACTGCCTCACCCAGACATGCGTTCTATGAATATGAGAGCATGTTTTATTTATTTTTTCACAGATTAATCCCCTGAAGAAGGGCCGATGGGGCCTGAAATGCATTGGGCGGTTCTGCTAACAAATGCTTTCCTTTTGACATATATGTAATTTATGTCCAGAAAGAATTGTTTTGTGATATAAACAAACCAAAATGTTAATGTTTTGATGATATGAATATTCTGTTGTGAAAATACAGATAATTGAAATAGCAACACAGTGTAGCATCAGAATTTGTTTTTAGATTTCGATCATTTTTGGATTTTGGCAACAGTGCCAAACCCCTTTGATTTGGTCACAGGCACACAGGGACAGTCTGCATGCCTCTGTAGTACCTGGTAAATGTTAGTAAATTGATTAGGATTAAGAAAAAAGAAAAAAGGAGTGCTTCTTTCCAATCATTTTCATAGCCGTGTCATAGTGCCCCTAGTCGACGTATTTTATTTAATCCGTAGTATCTAGCTCTACGCACATTAGACCTAAAGCCAATGCAGCTGGGCGAGCGGGGGTCTGGTAACAATGCACAAGTTGTTTAGCCTTCAGTAGCTCACAATAATTTTCACAGCTCAGAAACAGCTTTCACTACAGAAAAGGTTGGGGTTCCCTGCCCTAGGGATTTAAAAATGGAATGAACACAAGCAAGGGTGGATAGGCCTGACTGGCATTGGGCAATGATCAAATACCCTGAACGTGCAATAAAATGGCATAGAGCAATACCAGAAGGAGCAGTAATATCTATATTTTTGCCCCACTCCCAGGGGCACATAGGTTTTGGCCCCAAATCTGCAGGGGGTGGTCTGGTAACAATGCACAAGTTGTTTAGCCTTCAGTAGCTCACAATAATTTTCACAGCTCAGAAACAGCTCTCACTACAGAAAAGGTTCCTGCCCCAGAGATTTAAAAATTGAGGCAACACAAGCAAGGATGGGAAGGCTGCCTGGCATGGAGCAATGCCCAAATACCCAGCATGTGCAATAAAATGGCATAGAGCAATACCAGAAGGAGCAGTAATATCTATATTTCTACCCCACCCCCAGGGGCACATAGGTTTTGGCCCCAAATCTGCAGGGGGGGGGGGCTGGGCCTATGGCAGATGCTGAAACAAAGCCCTGCCAGTGGCGCATGTACTGCACCGTCTGCGCATGCGCAGAGCCGGCGCCGCACCGACGTTTCCAGATCGCCTTTCTCTCCTATGCCTGGCGGTCCACCAACCTAGCTTGATTGGAAAGAATCAAAATGTCGGCTCATGTCCTTCCCCTATGACGTCACCAAGACCTTAGGTAGCCAATCACCAATTACCGGACAACCGGAAACACCACCTGCTTTGATCGACGAATCGCTCGTCAAATCATTATCCTAGTTCTCAGTTACAGGCAGCGGCAGCGCTCCAATCGGCAGCAAGCAGTGGGGCGTGACCCGTGGGTGATAAAGGCGGGGCTGGGGCACGCGAGGTTTGGTTGTGCGCGCGCTCTTTCTCTCGCTAGCCCCGTGCAGAGGCCGCTGAGGAAACTCGACGTCCGAGGCCCGGCTTCCCCCCGCTCCCCTCCCGAACCATCGACCCCCCCGCCCGGCACCGGCCCCCGCTCCCCCTCACTCCACCCCCGTCCGCTCCCGGAGCCCGACTGAGCCGCCGCGGGGAGAGCACCGCAGAGCCGCCAAGGTAAGCGCGGCCTCGAACGGAGCCGCCGAGCGAGCGCGGGCCCCGCGTGTGTGGGCCCCCAGGGTAGACGGGTGGAGAGCGGCTGCCCCGCCATTCCTCCACGCGGGCGAGTGTCGTGCGTGGGGTGCCCCAATCCCCAAATGGTGGCGCCGTGTTAGGGGCGCGGGGGCTTGGAGTTCTGGGGTTCAGCCGAGGTGGGGAGGGTCGGGTGTATCCCCCGGGCCGCTCCGTTGCTTGGAGACGCGGCGGAGAGCGGGGCTCCCCGGTCCAGAGTATTCTGGGCTCCACTGGATCATTTGAAGTGGGGGATACCCGGGCCCTGTGGGTACTTCCGGTCCCAGGACCGTTAGTGAGACTGTAAGGGGGGGGTCTGCCAGTCTGGGGGAGGGGGGGCTGGTTCTGGAGGGAGGCTAGGGTTGATGGAGCCTTAAACGGGTCCTGGCCCCCCTCTCATGGTGGGGGAGAGGGGGCCTGGTGCTGCGAGGAGCCCAGAATTGTTAAAGGCGCGGGGGTGATGGTTCTGGGGGGGGGAGGTTAGGGGCGACCAAGAGCCTCAACTGTCCTGCTCTCGCGGTGGGGTGAGGAGGCCTGGTGCTCCAGGGTGCTGTGAGGAGCTGAGATTTATTCCAGGCGTGGGGGTGATGTTAATGGAGGGAGGCGGGGGGTGAAAGAACCTTAACCGGGCCCTGGCCCGCTCTCTTGGTTGGGGAGTCTCAGGAAGAGGGTGCTTGCTGCTCCAGGGTGCTGTGAGGAGCCCAGATGTGTTCAATGTTCGGGGGTGATGGCCCTGCAGTGCCCTGGATCCTCTGATAGTATCGGAGTGTAGCTGTGACGGTCCAGGCGGCTCCACTCCTCTGCCATGGGAGTCCTCTGGGGAGTGTTGATATTTCAGAGCCCCCCAGAGACGCTTCATCCCCAGGGAGGGCTCCCATGTGTTGTCTGTGGAGGCGGAAGAGCAGTGTGTTTAGGCGGAAGTGATGTCCAGTGCTTCCTCTGGCGCTGAGTGCTAAGCATCTCTTCCACTCTTTCCTAGATGATGCAGAGCAGTCGTGGCTACGGCAGGATGGAGCAGCAGAACCACGCTCCCAGGAGGCACCCCCAGTACCAGATGAACCCCTACCCGCAGCACTACATCATGGAGGACGAGCCGCTGTCTCCCGCCAACGGAGAGGAAGAGGAGGAGCCCGTCCCCAGCGTCAGTAAGTCTTTGGAGTTTGGATTCTGCCGACTGCAACTTCACATCTGGTCTATTTATTATTTTATCTCGCCTTTTGATCATCCACAAGCCACCCGCTGACCTAATCTGTGGGTTCTTCTATGAGCCCAAGTGCTTTACAGTCTAGCTACGTTGTGCCTCTGAAAGTGAGCATTTTCTAACAGACCAGATGCCATTTTGATCCCCAGAGTTGTTGTCATAGAATTCGATAAGGTGCATGTTGATGGGTTTATCTTAAAATCGAAAGCCCCCGACACACCTGCTTTTCTTCTTCCCGTTAGATGATGGTCTCACTATAGACTTGACCAACTTCCGGAAGCCTGGAGAAAAGACGTACACTCAGCGCAGTCGACTCTTTGTGGGGAATCTGCCCCAGGACATCACCGAGGAAGAGCTGAGGAAGCTGTTCGAGAAGTATGGGAAGCCTGGCGAGGTCTTCATCCACAAGGACAAAGGCTTCGGATTCATCCGCCTGGTGAGTGACTAGCAGAGGGCACTGGTTGGTCCTACGAAGTGCACGCTGCTTTAAATGGCACTCGTACGGTTACTGTGCTGTGGGGAGCACTTCACACTGGTGGACACGTAAAGTGCATGCTGGTTCAAATGTAACTCCTCAAAGTCTGCACTTTTGTTGGCCATAAGTGTTTTCTATTTTCTATTTTCGTGCCCGATTACAAAATGCGTTAAGGTTACGTATTTGTCAGCTGGGAAGTTTTGGATGAGCGTGGTCTTGGATATGCCAAATTGCTGTTTTAAGTGCCCGTGGTTTCATGGAGATGTTTGGTGGTCACTAAGGAGTTCAGGTGGTACATGTATTTGTGGCATTCTTGGCAAAACCGCTTTACAGCGTTTCACCAATTTCGAGATGGATAAAAGTTTGGTAGGGGCGCCACGATTGCCATTCTACTTCTCGAAGTAGAACCTAGAGTAGGTTCATTACCTCGGCTTACGACCCGGCGGCCTCGGCACCTACGAACAAAAGCATTTCCAAAGCCAACCAGTGTATTTCAGCATTGCATGGTCATGATGGTGTTTCCCGGCAGATGCAGCACCCAAGTGCCCACAGCGTTACTCCTTTGTGTAACCATGGGCATACACGATCAAGGCATCCAAAATTAGATTGACTTATTTCCTAGAGTAACACTGTGTTAACTGTTAATTTCCTTTAGCAGCCTGTGCCAAACAATAATGCAAATCATGATACACCTTTTGCTCACCTCTCAAACAGAAGGAAGTCTAGTCTGCCTGATTGCAATTCATACTTGCAAGTTACCCACATGCCTGCTGTAGTCACTCAACTCTCCGAGCTATCCACTAGCTACAAGTAAACGTTTTTTTTTTTTACTGGTCCTGTGGGGCATAAGGATGATCAGATGCTCCAGATAGTGGACATACTATTGAATGGGTTCCCGTGGGTGTAGGTTCAGACGCAAGTTAGGATGGAACTCGGGCACCTTTACAAATAGGGTCTAGACAGGGATACTTGCTGCTTTCTGAGAACTGTCGGATGCATGGTAGGGATGAGGACGTCTCTTCTGGGATTTGCTCTGTCTGATTTAGAAGGCTGAGAGATTGTGATCTCTCTTAATTGGGACCTTTTGGGGGATATTTCTGCTCTGACCCAGCATTCTAGCTTTCTGCTGTAAACACACCGCATGTAGGAAGGCGGTCCGAAGAACAGCCAGTTGAAACATCCCAAGTCTCTATTGAAATCTTAGTGCATCCTGTGCTCCCCTGTCTGGATCATGTGTATGAAAGTGGGGTTCGAACCACAATTTAAGGGAAAGTGGCCACCACAGCAGACACGGGCACAAGTGGTCTGCACCAGGACGTCACCTCGATTTGCCACAGGCTTTTTTTGAATAACCCTTGTTTGCCATAATCCTATTATGATTAATCGAGCCTATTATGCTACTCACTCACTACCTATTATTATACTGTTCACGTTAGCTTGCTGAAACTCGATGTCCCTACCCCTTGTTCTCTAACTTTTAGATATTGTCATAAGCCATCCCTATAGCCTAAGCTCTCCTGATCTCTATTGTAGTTGGATCAAAGTCTCTGCATCGTCTTATATTATCGTTTACCTGATTGTTTATTGGTATTTTATCAGCACATGATTGCTATCCGCTCATGCTATTGATTATTATACTGTACCCAATATGTTGCGTCACCCTCCTGGTGTCCTCACCCCCTGTTTCTGTGAAGCGCTCGGATATCTGTAAAGATCTTGTTCGCGCTATATAAAACTCTGAATAAATAAATAAACCCGTCAAATGATTGGTTGGCTTAGTAGTAATGTCCCTTTGCACACACTACTAAACTCCTCAGAATAACTTGGCCGTTCTAATGGAATGGTTCTTGCTTTCAGGAAACCCGCACCCTGGCTGAGATAGCGAAGGTCGAGCTCGATAACCTGCCATTGCGTGGCAAACAGCTTCGTGTTCGCTTCGCCTGCCACAGCGCGGCTCTCCAGGTCCGCAACCTGCCCCCGTTTGTGTCCAACGAGCTCCTGGAGGAAGCCTTCTCCATGTTCGGTCTGGTGGAGCGAGCGGTGGTTATCGTGGACGATCGAGGGAGGCCCACCGGCAAAGGCATCATCGAGTTCTCTGGGAAGCCCGCTGCCAGGAAAGCCTTGGACAGATGCTGCGATGGCTCCCTCCTCCTCACCACGTGAGTCTTGTTTAATGTCCGGTGTCGTTCAGGGGCATAGAGTGGGAAATAAATGAATGTCTAAAATATGTCGTGTCATCTCTTGCTGCAGGTTTCCTCGTCCAGTCACAGTTGAGCCAATGGAGCAGTATGACAACGAGGAGGGGTTACCAGAGAAACTCATCCCCAAAAACCAGATGTTTCACAAGTGAGTAGCCGCTTTGATTTCTGTGGTGGCGCCTTCATTAAACGCCGGGTGGTTCTTGTTTTTGTTCTCGGACAGCGTCTAGCCCATTTGATTGAGCAGACCGGCATGTTGATTGTATTTTGAGCGCTCAATTCCAGGTTAATGATGTAATGCAGACTTCTCAAGCTTTGCCATATCGACCATAAAACGGTAACGAGATCGGACTGTGTGCACCAGTTGAGCTTCGGGCTCTTGGGGCACCTCATTTAGCAGAAGTACACATGACGTTTGCCCTGACCACAACGCCTCAGATCAGAGTGGACCTCTGACTAAACTGTTGGTTGATTTCATCTATACCAGATTTGCTGGTCATGGAGTGTAGCATAAAAGGATAGTTTGTTGACATAGTTTGAGAATGAGTGAAATGCAGGAGTATCAGAAAACAAGCTTAACTGTAGTCTTACGTTTTTCAGGAGCGACGAATTTCTTTAACGGGACGCACAGACATTGTTTTGGCCAAGTCAACAAACTTTCATGTGTTTTTTGTCTGAGACAAGTAGACCCCACCTCCTACCGCACAAACCCTTTGGCTGCAGGTTTACAGAAACACATTATGCAATAAAATTCACAAAAAATCCAAGTCTGAAAAAACGTTTCTCTAAGCGGCTGCAAACTTTTAGTTGCCATTTCTTTGCAGCATCATTTAGTTAACTTGTTGCATGCTAGATTTCCCCAAAAATATTCATAATGGTAAGTCGGAGTAACCAGCTGTAGGAAAGCGGATTTCTGTTGCAGTAAACCCTCCCCGTACACACTTTTTGCTGGATTTCTGATGCACTTTGACTTTGTGCCCTTGGTCCCTGTCAATCCGGTTCCTGTGATCTCTCTCAAAACTTTGTGCCCCCAATTAGCACCTCTCTGGCCATGTCAGTCCCTTGGTACCAAGGGCACTGACCAGGGCAGGCCTCTGAAGGGCTGCTGCACATATCTTGCCACCCTCAAAGGTCCTGTACCGTAACACACGCATATCCCCCGCGTGGGTTCCCTGACGTAAACACTAGTCTGCCACACCAAGACTGGTTTCTGGACCCTTGAGTGGGAGCCGGAGGAGCAGTCTTTGGCAGGGGAGTTTCAAAGGCCTTTGTAACGCACCCCCCCCCCCCCAACGTGGGTTAAGCACACCAAGGGTGTAGTCACCCTAAGGTCATTAACCCACACTAACCCAATCTCTAGACTTCTAAAACGCCCCTAAATATAGTATTTAGGGAACATCCCTGAACGCGGGAGGGTATTTCCTCGCAACCGTTGATGGATGAAAGACAGAACTGACTTGGCCCATCTACAGTTACCATAGATCATGCATCTAGTGACTGTCCTGCAGCCAGCGACCTCCAGAACCCTGGGAGGACGAACTGCCTTCAACATAGACCGCATCTCCTGTGAACAGTTCTGGTTAAAATCTCCAAAGAAAGACTGATCCTGCTGCAGACAAACAGGACTCCTGGAAATACCACTGCACCTGTTGCCTACAGCCGGAGTCAGAGTGCCCCACTAGTCCCAGCTAGGTCCCCGTGGGGGAGGGCTACATCCTGGGTGTGGGGGGAGAAACACCTTGGTTCTAACCCCAGAAACTACTCCCAAGACTGATTACTCCCCTTTAAACCAATAGCCTGATTTGATCCCATATGACTGCATTGGCGGGTTTCTGTGGGAACGCTTTAAGTGTGTAAGCTTTACCTCTGTAAGCCTTTGTGTATCGACTGGATTCTGTGCACACAATGCCTTAGTTTGGTATAGTATATACAGAGCCAGCTTCATACACCAGCTTCAAGTTGATTATGGGAAACTGAAATAAACTAGCTTTGGAAAAGCCAGTGGGTCTGAAAATGGTGGTCGGCTTTCTGATTTTCAGTGTGACTTGTTTTGGCAGTTTTTGTAAAACTATATTGGTGTTGAAGCTGACAGACCCGTACCATTGTAACAAAAGTGGCAACCTTGTTGTTGTTCTCAAAGCACACAATAGTTTCTGGCACTTAACACAACTGTGTGCTGATATGCTCCTTGTGAAAGAGCAGCATGCTGGCTGCGTGGTTGTCCGCCGTCTGTGGCGCCACTTCTCGAGTCTTAGGCAAGTCTACTTGGATTCCTGGAGGTCGTAGGTGGACCAGATGACCCTCCTGTTGGTGCGTCTTTTTGAGGGTTTACTGATCGGTGTGAGGGTGTTGGGGCAGTCATCGATCCATTGCCTGAAGTTGCAGGCGGCTGTCGGTTGGTGGGTCTCGGGTGAGGGTGGTGATTAGCTGGTCTCCGGTGGCCTTGTTCCAGCTGCAGTGGGGGATTCTTTGTGTAGATTTGCTCATGCGCAGAGTAGTGTGGAGTGTCTTGTAAGTTAACTTTCTCTCCAACCATCTGGAGATGTAGGTAAAATTGAGTATGTACCAGTGTACAGTTGGAGGTCCGAGAGACTAACTCTGACCAGACGTTCCCTAATTGAGATTCCAACGAGGTACCAGGCCCTAAAATCGCCCAACATGGCCCTCCTTCGTGCCACAGGAATGTTGGCTCTCCATGATAGCAATACTGCCCTGGTCACCAGAGGCATGGCATTGGGGAGCTGTAAAACATAGCCTGTAGATGAGGAAAACTAAGAGGAGAGCTCCAGGCAGTAGGTTGAGTCTGACCAGCTCCAGGACCAGTTGATTTATGAAGCAACCTGTCCAATGGACAAGTAGATTTTTTTTAAATTAAATTCCACACCCCTGGTTTTTACTGGAATGCCATGTGACCTCTTTAGAGAAGAGTAAAGACATGGGTGGATCGCATCGTAGTCAGCCAAGGGATAAATTCTTGCTTGCCAGTCAGTAGCAGCTGCTTGTGCAAGGTCTAACTGTACTACTCAGTCACCCGTGCAGTGAGAATCCATACCAAGTTCCTCAAACTAGTTACCAAGTATTTTGGCGTTCTCCCCTTATTATTAAGTTGTCTTGACCTCTCTTCAGTTACCCCTTTTACCACTACAAATGTTTCCTTGTTATATTTTGTTTGCTCCTAGCTTATACCTCCCTTATTTTATTTAATTGTACATAACCTTCGAACCCTAAAATGTTTGCCTTTCTGCTAATTCAATGGTGAGATTCGTATGTTCTTGACTGCATTTTGCATGTAACTTTTGTTTTCATTTATATTTGCCTTGCTCATGTAAATCTGATATCTCTGGGTCTAGCCAGCGCTATATAAACCTTATGCCTAACCCAGGCGGGGTTGTCTGCCAGCCAACATAGCTTTCGGGCAGTATTTTATTAATTTCCACACTTCTTGATCGTGGCTTTTTGTAGGTTGTTGCAAAAAAGCTAAAGCCAATTCCCAAGATCTTACTGCGGACGTGAAGTCTGTCAAATGATTAGCTCTACTGTCAATACATTGCTTGATTTTTATTCAATATATTTTATTGCCAGTCTTGTTTTGTCCCTTCCCTGGAGCGTAGCATCTCTACTTGTCTTTCCACTGTTCACTTTCAGGGAACAGTTTTTTCTTAAGCACTCCACAATTGTTTTCTCTGGCTGTCCCCGTTGTGCACTTCCTTTGTTCTCCCCTAGCCCATGCTACACGTTGCACATCAGTGGGCACCTCGTGTTCGCCTACCTCTGGTTGTCTCCCCCCCCCCCCCCACCCCCCCGTGCAGCTTTTCAACTTTATAGTCCACCTGCCCCATCATTAATCAACAACAATTTTAATTGTTTCTTTCGAGCTCAAGCTTACCAATCTGCCTGCCCTCTTGACTCAGTAAATAATAGGAAAGCATGTCACGCTTCATTCTGCTGGTTGGCATTAATGCCTTCTAGTGCATTTGAACATCAGGGGTATGACCTGACACTGCTCTGTGTCCTGACCAGGTAGCACGCCAAAAGCAGTTTGCAACGCCAGTTGCTCCCATAGGTTTTTTGCTTTGTCATTGCCTGTGAACACCAGTGATTATGTGAACGGTTAGCCCTCGGTTCACCCATAACTTGAGAACACTTGTCTCTATTGATGCTTTGCAGGGAGCGGGAGCAGCCTCCTCGCTTTGCCCAGCCTGGCTCATTTGAGTACGAGTATGCCATGCGGTGGAAGGCACTGATTGAAATGGAAAAGCAGCAGCAAGAGCAGGTGGACAGGAACATCAAGGAGGCACGAGAGAAGATGGAGATAGAAATGGAGGCTGCGCGTCACGAACATCAAGTCATGCTGATCCGTCAAGGTTGGTGTTTGCTGTAGATTTATCTCTTCTGAGGTGAGGTATGAGACGCTTTCACCCATTTAATGTTTTTTTTTTTTTTTTAGATCTGATGAGGCGTGAGGAGGAACTAAGGCGAATGGAAGAGCATCACAATGCAGAAATGCAGAAGCGCAAACAGTATGAGCTCAGGTAGGATATCTTGTTTATATCACAGCGTAGAAGAACCTGGGCGTGTTCATGTTGTAAATAAACCGAGTGGAACACATCTAAAATATATCCTTTTTAGCCTCTTAATGGCCTTTTAATCTCCCCAAGACGTTAAACCATTCCTTTAGTAATTGTTTGTTATGTGCATATTTATAGAATTGAGGAAGAGCGCAGACGACGCGAAGACGAAGCTAGGAGACAACAAGAGGAAATGATCAGGCGTCAGCAAGAAGGTTTCAAGGCTAGCTTCGCTAACTCGGTAAGGCTGTTAATCCTGTTATGCTTGGTTCTTGAATAATTCTGTAGTTTTGTGCACTTGGTTCCCAAAGAACAATCTACTTATTTTGTGAAACCCCCAACTCTCATAGTACCAGAGCACTTGTATAGACTTCTTTTGTCATACCCATGTTTGTTTCCTTGCAGGAGTCTGGCTATGCAAGCGCCCAAAGCGCCCTAGGAGGTGGCAGCATGCATTCAATGCAAGGCCATGCACTTGGCCCAGATATCCCTAGAAGCAGTTCCGGGTGGGAGGTGAGTTCTCAATTTTGCTCTATGTTGATACCCAGTATATAGCTTGGGATTTGTATTTTTTTTAAAATTAGATCGCCAAGTTGGTATGGAAGTACGGTCTGTGTATGGGCATCTAATAGTAAAGAATACTTGCGTTATATCCCAGTCATTGCAAGGCTGAAAAGCTTAGTATTCCACACAGTTGAAGGTTTGGGAACCTTTCTGAAAAACTTTGAGGCCTGCCCTGTTTAACTGAAGTAATACCAGATTGCCATATTCAGTTGTGCGTCTACTATGTCCCCAAAGCGAAGACACGGCACACCCCTGAGTACCATGTCTGAATCCACCGCATGCAATATATGCAAGTCACCCCAACTGCCCTAAGGCAGGGTGCATTATATCCAAGGCCATTGGAATTATGTGGCATGGTTGAGTAAATCATTCAAAAAGAAAAGGCAAGTCACAGAAAGGTGACAATTCATTTTTTCCAAAAGACCTTCCACTGCACTTGCAACATGTTGCTGCATTTTTACTAACTTAACCGTTAAAACTAGTTTTTGTTATGGTATGCAGATTATGCAACAGGTGGATTATGTGGCACAAAACAATTATTGCAACCACAGTCTCATTGCACTAGTGATCTGATTATATTACATGTGCAAACATATCTACATGAGCTGATGTCCCCCTGTGGTGTCCAAGTTGATTCTCGAGTACTTGTATTAGGCACTGGTCTTTTAAGAATTCCCCAGCTACATGCCTGCTATGAGCTTCGAATTGTACAATAGTCACACTGGCATATGTTAAAATATATTATGACAAGCATGGCATGAATGGGGCTTAAGGGTTGGGGGAAGGGAGAGGAGAGAGTATGGTTAGGGGTACTTAAAACATTTTCTAAAATACCCAACCTATTCGAAGATCTGTAAAACGGGGGAGAGTACACTTCTGTCTGTAAAAGTCCAGGATAAATCTGACACCACCTCAGCATATATGACTGAAATCACATGTGCCCAACAATTTATTGAAGAGTACACACCCTGTTGTCGCAATTGCAGGCCAATCCTTCCTGGATAGATCACTTTCCTGCTGAGGGTCCCTGCAACTCTTCGCAGCACTCCAGGGTTCAGCCAGCTTGGGTACCACTCTAAATCAAGTCTTGGTCCTTGGTCCTGTACGGCAGTGGTGGTAGCGGCTTGAAGACTTTGACTAACCGCCTTAACCCAGCAGGCTTCTTGAGGTTGTGTTCTGTGCTGCGAACAGGAGGCCAGTCGGCTGGCCCTTGGAGATTCTTGGCCAGACTGGGCTCTGGACACCACTCCTCCTTTGAGCAATACAAGACTGGCAGATTCTCTAGTCACCAAGTGCAGTCCTCAACAGTTCAGCCACTTTGCTGGTTCCTCACATGCATTGTGATCCGAAATATGGGTGACCTGTTTGGAAAATGCCCTTTGGATATGGTGTGGTTTTTAGACCATGGGCTACCAGGCTCCCTCCCAATGACCGCTTCCTGGGCAGTAGCATCTGGCTATCCCAGGATGCAACATTCTCCTCATTTCAAAGATGGCTGGACCCTGTGGTGTTGACAACTGACTTCTCTCCTGTCCCCAGTGCAATGGAAACGCTCCTTTACCAAGTGTTACCCATTTGCCCTTCAATGGCACTTATTATTTTGATATCGAGCAGTGTCCACCTTGGAGTCCCATTCAGAGTCTAGTTAATTACTAGCCTATACTGAATCTAGTGGTTCTGTTGATCTATGTGGAATTTGTATTGAATCTGAGTGAGGGCTCCATTTTAGACGTGGTGTATACTGCCTTCTAAAATCTAGTGTTTGAGACTAGTGCATATTGTAGGAACAGACCTGCAACTTGGAAAAACATCACAGCCTCTTCAAATTGCGGACACATTGCTGATAGCAAATATGGATGAAAGTCCCTTGTTTAATCCAAGCTCCAGGCGTTCACACTGTGCTCTTCCTTTCAGCTTAGTGGGTATTATACATTTCAGTCTTTCCATCAATACCATGACTGGGTTTCCTTACCAGGTTTGCTAGTCCTGGTTTGTGGATTCCCAGCTGCTTTTTTTTGTCCTATGTTGCCTGCGCTTTTAACCCAGGATATTATTGCACGTCTAGGTCCCTCTTGCGGTTGAAAAGCCTACTCTCTAGCTCTAGTACTGTGGAAAGAAATGTAGTAGTTTCGTAGCAGTGTCTTTTAGGTTAGATACTTGAACAGTAAAAGATTAAAAGCTCTGTCTATTTGTGTTGACTTGAATCTTTGTGTTTCAGAGGGAGCAAGAGATGAGAATGGGACAAATGGCAATGGGAGGTAAGAATGGCTTCTGTTAAAATATGCAGTGAAACTTCAGACTTGGGTGAGGGATAAAATTGTGCCTTTTCTCGTTCTTTTCTATTGCACCATCACACGGTCATGACTACATTCTGTTTTAGCCTACATTCTCTATAGTGCTTGCTGACGCTGAGCTCAAGACTAACCACCTTTTACAGCTTTGATCTTACTGAAGCCTTATTCAGTCCCATGTTTTCAGGAGTGGCTTTAAACCGATGCATGCCTGACTGGTCAGGCATTGAGGTTAGCCCGTTTAAACTCCATCTTGGACCATTCCAGTTCATGTTGGTGGACGTTTTGCAGTGCATGAAGAGGCTGTTTTGTAGTGGCTTTGATTTGCACTTTGCATCAAGGCACCACACCCACAATCCAAGGGCAATGCACTATGGATGAACTGTTCAGGGACATTTCCGTATGCTTTTCCACCTCTTCCACTCATAAGATGTGACTTAGACAAACATCGTTCATAATGAAACTCACAGCACCATCGTGGGCACAACAGCCCTGGTACACAATTATGCACGGATGCAACTACATCTAGCAGCAATCGCTGCTTGCCTACAAAATCTGAAGCATCAATCTAGTATTTGTACCTCAGTCTTCAAGGCTTTTATGAAGGGACTAAAGTTATTTCATGAAGTACAACCCATGTACCATCATGGATCTTAAACAATGTAGTGACATGGTTAATATCTGTGCCTGGGCCTCCAAACATCTACTCGCCCATGTGAGATTTTATCAGTTTGAGCAATTTTTAGCACCTACTAGTCCTATCTGGCGACTCAAATTAAGCTGGCAGGGAACAGGTGTTGCGTTCATTCAGAAAGTAAAGGAGTAATAAAGATGCCGTTAAATCTTTTATCTTGTCAAATATGCATCTGTTCAAGCAAAGAAGTCAAATGTCCGTCTTCACTAATTGCTGCTTGGAAAATTAGGTTTATTTTTCTCTTACTAGTTGTGGTTTTTGTCAATTGAGCTGTCTGAAGATGTTACTTATTTTATCTAACACATTTAAATATCCTGTAAATTAATATTGCAAATATTTCAAAATATATTGGGGATTACAAGTTGTGTGATGCAAACACTTTACTTGTTGATGTGCAAATGAAATTTGCAGAAACCCTATTGCCAAACATTCGTTGTACACTATATAGTTTTATCAGTAAAACTGCATGTCCATGGGAAAGTTTGTGGCCATTCAATGTAAAATCTGATTACAAATGAGTGTGCTACCACTTCTTGCTTTAGTTTTGTACTTGTTAAGTGCTAGTTTTTAAACCTGATTTGAGAAACATTGCTGCCCGTGCTCTGGTAAATGCTGTTGATTAACTAAGAGGCAAATTAGCTCATGTGTATCCTAAATGTGGCTATCTTTGTATTCTATATGGAAAAAAAGTTTTGTCTAAATCAAACTAGGTTTTTTGTACAGAAAATGGTGGCTCAATTCAATTATTTGCCCATGATCACACCGTTTGTGGGTCAAGAGTATTACAAATGGGTTGAGTACATTGTCACTAGACCTGCAGGTCTAGTAATATTTTTGATTTTCGAAGTCTTGCACCCTTTAATCCCATGCACAAATGCAATTTCTAACAAGGAAAGTAGCCTTGCTTCTTGGAATTCACTTACTACGCAGAGTGAAATACATGCACTCACAATGAAAGAACCTTACTTCCAAGTGTTCCAAGGCAAAGCCAGAATTTCTGCCAAAGGTCCTATCACCTTTCTACCTTACCAACCATGCTATTACACAAGAAAGATGCATCAATAGCATTTTTTTTTTTTAGCAAACTTGCCATTAACAGACATTTGCAAAGCTGCATCATGGTCGAACCCACCCATACATCTGCCTCGATGTCATCAGCGAGAGCAAACCTGTATGCTCTCTACATGTCATCACCACCCACCTGGGGACAACCTTATCTTCACCCAACAACTCATGGACACTATCTCAACCAATTCTGGTCAGCAAAACACTCAAATTTTCCTTGGTGACTTCAGTCTCCATTGGAACGATTACAATGACGCAGTGGTAAATAGTCTCAAAAACTACCTCAACGCTCTTGACCTCACCCAAATCTGCAACAGCCCGACCCACGATAAAGGCTCTATCCCCGACCTGATCTCCGAAGCGAACTCTACCCAACTTGAGTCAATCCAACCCTGTGACTGGTCAGATCACCACATTATCTCATTCTTCATCAATGAAAAAGTTAAATTTAACCCGGTCCAACCCACCAAATCCAAGGTCTAGAAAAGGGACCTGAAGAAACTCAACCCAAACTCTTTACCTTCCCACAGCTGCAATCTTCTCCTTCCCCCTACCGGCGCTTCTGATGTTCAAACTTTGACCGACTACCTCAACTCTATGACTTCAATAATCAATGAGGCCGCCCCCTTGCAACAAAAGAGTCTCCACTAAGAACTCCAACCCATGGTACGATGGTAGACTCAACGAAGATAGACGGGCCATGCGAATGGCAGAGCGCACCTGGAGATCAGCCCCTTGGGCACTGCACCTTAAAACTGAAGAAAAAGAGAAACGCCTACTTCAGGAAAATCAAACGCACAAAATCCGATTTCTTCAGCCTCCAGCTCGACCAAGCAAAAAACCGACCAAGAAAACGGTTTGAACTAATCAATACACAATCCAAGGAACAACCCCAACTATCACATAACACAATAGGCGTTATACCATCCTGTGAAGACTTCTCTTCTTTCTTTAATCTAAAGATTGATAACCTAAGCAACGATCTCCTCAATGACGTAAGCCTTTACTCCAACCCCCACAGCATAACACCCACTGAACCAAAAAACAATGCTGCATGGTCATCCTTCGACACCTACTCAGAAAAAACAATTGACAAATTGCTCAACACACTGAAACCACCTAATCACCTCACAGACCCCCTTCCTGCTAACGCTGTAAAGGACTTAATCACATTATTCCTCCGACTCTGGCCCAAAATTATCAACCGTTCACTTTTTTTTTGCAGTTTTATATATAGCGCGAACTAGAACCGAATCAGTTATCAAAGCGCTTTACATAGCACCAGTTACGTTACATGAGGACACACTTTCATTTTTTTAGGCATGGGGAGATTAGGTGATTTGCCCAGAATCACAGGGGGTTTTTGGCGTCGTTACAGAGACTCGAACCCAGATTCCGAGGTCGAGCGCCTTAGCCGTTAGGCCAACCCCTCTCCCCTTCAACAAGGACTCATCCCAGACTCCCTCAAAGTTAGACAAGTCACACCTATACTCAAGAAACCAACAGCTGACCCTACTGACCTAAACAAATACCATCCTATTACCAACATTCCCACCCTTGCCAAACTGTTGGAAAAATGCGTACAACTCCAATTGACGAAACACATTGATCAGTTTGACCTCAACCCTCATCAATCAGGCTTCCGAGCAGGGCACAGTACTGAAACCGCTATGACACACAATTGATGACGCCCTCCAAATCCTAGATCAAAACGATACCTGCCTCCTCATCCTTCTTGATCTCTCCTCGGCATTTGACAGTCAAACACGAGAACTTACTCGAGCTGTTAAACACCAGAATGGGTCTATCCGGGACTGTTCTCAAGTGGTTCACTTCCTTTCTGCATAACGGGTCTCAGAAATTCAAGAGCAACAACTTGATGTCCCCGCCAGTGTCTGTAACATTAGGCGTCCCACAAGGATCTTCCTTATCCCCAACATTGTTCAACCTGGTCATGGAACCTCACCACCTTGTTACAAGCATCTAATGTACACTTTCACATGTACGCCGACAACACTCGACTATATCTCAAATTACAATCCCCCAAAGACATTAGACTGCTGAACTCCACGCTCAGAAACACCCAATTGTGGCTTGCCGATAATCACCTCCAACTCAATGCTCTGAAAACTGAGTTCCTTCTGATCTCACCTCCCGCGAAAATCTCCACCACTCAAACCTGGCTTAAGCACCTAACTGCACTCAATGTCCAACCTGCCATCGTGGACTCAGCGAAATCTTTAGGCATAACACTTGACGCCAATCTCAACATGCAACACCATATCAGCAAGGCAACTAAGGGAGCTAATTTCCAAATCAATACCATGAGGAAACTTAAACCCTTCCTCCCAGCCAAAGACTCCCAAACTGCAGGACAAGCCCTAGTCATTCCTCGCTTAGACTACGGTAGCGTCGCCCTCTGCGGACTCCCCCTATCTACAACTGCACCCCTGAGAGCCTCTTTGAACGCTGCAGCGAGACTCATCACTGGATCAGAAAAACTCATATTTCCCCTGACCTAAAATCCTTGAACTGGCTGCCTTTTGAGGCCAGAATACATCTGAAAATTGCCTGCATGACACACAGGGCTATACACCACAACTCACCCGGCATCCTCACTCAGAAGCTGACAATTTCTGGTGGCTCAAGAACCACTAGAAGTACAAAGAATCTTCTTCTGAAAGCTCGTAGATTCCGGAAGGAAAAAACATAAGCGCTCCTTTTCAGGAATGGCACCCAGGATCTGGAATTCACTCCCTCCAGAAACCAGGCTAATCTCCTCCACTACATTTTTTGAGAAAGAAGTAAAAGCTATCCTCATGGCTAAATTCACCTGAACTTAACTTTGGAACTATTTGAGACTCTCCACCTATTTGTAATATTCGTTTATCTGTTTGTCTATTTGTATTATTGGTTTTGCTGATTGACTATGCTCCCTCATGTAACTACCCTATTTTGCTACTCATTTATTACCTACAACTATTCTTTGCTCAAAAGCCTGTTTAATCACTCTTGTTTTTCTTACCCCTTGTTTTTTTTTTGGGCTCTGATATCTGCAAAGATCTTGTTTGCGCTATATAAAACTTTCAAAATAAAACATTTACCAAACACAACCAGCTCTAGTGGGGATAAACTGTTCTAATGGAATACCTCAGAGGAGGGCATTGGATGCACTACGTTGGCCTATATAACCTTTTCCTCGAACAACTTGCAGAGTCGGAGCTCAGCACTAGATGGCAGTGTGCATGGACTGTAAATCTGCAGCACTGCATGCTACGAATCTATGCTTATGGGGGTTAGTTATCTATTCCATATTCGGCTCGGGCTTTTCTGGATGGACTTTTTTCAGCATGTAATTGATTTAAAGTCTAGATTCCTTTTTCCCATGATTGCTGGTGAGCTAGTTTGACCAGTGTTCAGCATTCCTGTTAAGAACATGTGCCGTAAATGAAACCACTGTCTGCCAGAGTTAGTCTTTTCCGACATGGTGCCCCATTCTCCAGATTGGCAAACGCCTCTGGACACCTGCACACTTAGTACTAGATTCCCGGTGTTCTTGCCATTGGCTTTTTTGCATCCACATTTTTGTCGGTCAAGTCAGGTGACATCCCTACTCTTGGAAATCTTACACCTATCTGGTATCTCGTACATGTTCAAGATGGGTGGATAGACGTGGCTGATGTTTAGAGCATCCCTATCTTCATAGGGTTTTAGACAGGTGTTTAACACCTGCAGGTTTAAACTTGTTGAGCCTAAATTATACAAACTTCAATACTCTGCCTGACCTAAAATTTGCATAGGTCTGAGTTGCTTTAACATTTTATTTATTTATTCTAAGTTTTATATAGCGCGAACAAGATCTTTGCAGATATCAGAGCGCTTCACAGGGGCAACAGGAGGGTGACTAAACAGACTAATGTGAACAATATAATAATCAGCAGCATATTAGGATAGCGGTCATGTACACGTAGTATACCAATCAACAATCTGGTAGCCAGTAATATAGGACGGCGCAAAGTCATTGATCCAGCTACAATAGGGTTCAGGTAAACTTTGGCTGTATGGATGGCATATACCATTTTCTTGGAATTAAAGAGAACAAGGGGTGGGGGAATCAAGAGGGTGAATAAACAAACTAGTGTGTACCATATAGTGGTCGGTAATAGAAGAGTGGCATAAAAGGGTCGCAATCAAGTAAGGATATAAGGTCAATATACAGTCAGGTAACCAATGATAAAAAGCGATGCAGAGTCTCTGATCCAACAACCTTAAAGTTCAGGTGAACTTGGCCATAAGGATGGTTTTCACCTCTTTCTTGAAGAGTGCAGTGGAGGAGATAAGCCTGTTTTCAGGAGGGAGCGCATTCCAGATCCTGGGTGTCATTCCTGAGAAGGAGCGTTTGTATGTTTTTTCCTTCCGGAATCTACGAGGTTTCAGGAGTAGACTTTTTGCACTTCTGTTGGATCTCGAGCCTCCTGATATATACAACTTTCGGGCGAGGTAGTTGGGTGCCTTGTGGTGTATGGCCGAGTGTCATAACGGCAATTTTTAGCTGTATCCTGGCTTCAAAAGGCAGCCATTTCAGGGATTTTAAGTCTGGGGAAATATGCGAGTATTTTCTTGAGCCAGTAATGAGTCTCGCGGCAGCGTTCAGGGAGGCTCTTAGGGGTGCGGTCGTTGATAGCGGGAGTCCGCTGAGGGCCACAATTCCATAGTCTATGCGGGGGATGACTAGTGCTTGTACAGCAGTTTGGAAGTCCTTGGCCGGGAGGAAGGGTTTAATTTTCCTCAATGTGTTGATTTGGAAGTTGGCTCCTTTCGTTGCTTTGCTAACGTGCTGCTGCATGTTGAGCCTGGCGTCAAGAGTGATGCCTAAGGATTTCGCAGAATCCACGATGGTGGGTTGGACATTGAGTGCTGTAAGGTGATTAAGCCAGATTTGGGTGGTAGTAATTTTCGCAGGAGGTGAAATCAGTAGGCACTCAGTTTTCAGAGCATTTAGTTTGAGGGGATTAACGGCCAGCCAAGATTGAGTGTTTCTAAGTGTGGAGTTCAGAAGTTTGATATCTTCCGGGGATTGTAGCTTTAGGTAAAGTTGTGTCATCAGCATACATATGGAATTGTACATTGGAAGCTTGGAGCAAGGTGGCGAGAGGTTCCATGACTAGGTTGAACAGTGTGGGGGAAAGGGAAGATCCTTGTGGGACGCCTAGATCGACTGGCACAGGTGAAGACAGCACATTATTGATCTTGAACCTCTGAGACCGGTTATGTAGGAAGGACGTAAACCATTTGAGGACAGTTCCAGATAGACCCATTCTAGTGTTTAGCAACTCCACTAGATTCTCGTGTTTGACCGTGTCAAATGCTGAGGAGAGATCAAGAAGGATGAGGAGGCAGGAATCATTGCGATCAAGTATTTGGAGGGCGTCATCAATTATGTGCGTTATAGCCGTTTCCGTGCTATGTTTCGCTCGGAAGCCTGATTGATGAGGGTTGAGGAGATCGAACTGGTCAATGTGTTTTGTTAGCTGGAGTTGTACACATTTTTCCAGCAGTTTGGCCAGGGTGGGGATATTGGTGATAGGGCGGTAATTGTTTAGGTCAGATGGGTCAGCTGTAGGTTTCTTGAGTATAGGCGTGACTTGCCCCACCTTGAGGGAGTCTGGGATGAGACCTTGTTGGAGGGAGCTGTTGATGATTTTGGTCCAAAGTGGGAGGAGCAAGGGGATGAAATCTTTTACAGCATTGGCAGGTAGGGGGTCTATGAGGTGATTAGAGGGCTTCAAAGTGCCGAGCACTTTGTGTAATGCTTCTTCAGAATAGGTGTCGAAGGACAACCATGATGCATTATTCTTAGGTTGAGTGTTAGACATTTTGGTGAGGCAGGGGTATCGGCTTAAGTCATTGATGAGGTCACTTCTTATGTTGTCGGTCTTTAACTTAAAGAAAGTAGAAAAGACTTCGCAGTGTGGGGTATCGCTTGTTGTGCTGTTTGATTGTAAGGGTTGTGTCTTGGTTTGAGTTTTGATAAGTTCGAACAGTTTTTTTTTGGCCTGTTTTTTTGCTTGGTCCAGCTGGAGGCTAAAGAAGTCAGACTTTGCGCGCTTTCTTTTCCGAAAGTAGGCATTTCTCTTGTTTTTAAGCTTTTTGAGATGCAGTGATGAGGGGTCAGATCTCCAGGTGCGCTCTGCCAGACGCATAGCACGCCTGTCATCATTGAGCCTGCTGTCATACCAGGGGTTTGAGTTCTTGGTGGAGACTCTTCAGTTGCAATGGGGCGGCTACGTTGACTATTGAGTTCATAGAGCCAAAGGTAATGATCGGTCAGTGATTGAACATCCGAGGCGTCCGAAAGGGGAAGGAGGAGATTGCAGATGTGGGGAGGCAGGGAGTTGGGGTTAAGATTTTTCAAGTCCCTTTTCCAGATCTTGGATTTGGTAGGTTGAGACGGGTTAAGTTCAACTTTTTCGTTGATAAAGGTGATAATGTGGTGGTCTGACCAGTCACAGGGTTGGATCGCCTCCAGTTGGGTAGAATCCTCTTTGGCGATGATGAGATCAAGTATCGAGCCTTTGTCGTGTGTTGGTCTGTTGCATATTTTTGTAAAGGATAGCGAAGTTTCGAACTTGTGATGCTAGAGGCTGTTTCTTGAGGTATGAATCATCACAGTTTAAGTGCTTTATAGCTTTGGATGTTTCTGTAGGTTGCCATGTTTGATTTCTGTCAAGCTGTGAACCATGAGCCAGTATGAAGAACGGGCTTCTCAAACGAGTAGCTCATGAGCTACTAGTAGCACTCCACCTACCTCTTAGGCCTCCTGTTTGCAGCCCAGTCTACTAAATTAGACTTTGCTTGGCTGAATTAATGTTTGTATACCAAAAATAGTGTTCATTTGAGATCAAGTCAATATTCGCTTTAATCAGTTAAACATTAAAACCATCAAAGCTCAATACAAATATCATGGAGTTAAAAGATGCATTACATACTACTCAGAAATATAAAAACACTTTCCAGCTTAACATATGTTGTGGATAAAAAGACCATATAAATCACAACACCATTAATAAAATGATTTGAAAGAGGTTTTCACCCATTTAGTCTTCCTTATAAAGTCCCATAATTCCTTAACTAAAGCGTCACACCAAAGAATTTCCTCTTCCAAAAAATCACTAAAAGTACAAAGGTGGAGAATGGGTACCGCAATTTCTACACCATGTTTCTTCGTCTAATGGCCCCCGTGATGTAGCTGGCTACCCCGAAACACAACAACGGGGACCCCAGGGATTGCAAGTACACCAAGGCCGGCCTAACTTGCTCAAAGCTACAGCCCTTTAATAATGGCAATATCAATTTATTCCGTAGTAGAACGTAAGTCGCAGAAAGACAATATGTAAAATATTCAGCTCTGAAAAATTATCACAGGGGCAGGGCCCCCTCCTTGGCAAAGCCTTTTGGGAAGGATAGTAGCCATGGGAGCATATTATACTTGAACCTTATTAAAACATACATATGATATGGCTTGTTTATATAGGTCAAGTATGGCTGTATTTCTCGAACTATACTCCGCATTACAAAGCTCCTGACTGAGGGTTTGGCCAGTTCCCCATCCTCCCTGATTAACATTGCCCTATTCAGAAACTGGGTTTTTATTGCTTTGCTTTAATAGCCACCTTACTTAAAGCCTTAGGATTTGTAAACTGGTCATGTCGATTGTGCCAATTCATTATCTTTTGGCATCTCTATCTTTCCAGATGCCTACAGATAATTCAACCAGGCTGCCCATCTGATTGTTCACCATCCTAGGCATCAGCATATTACTACGCTTGAAGCAATTACACTGGCTTCCGGTTGTTCAGCGGTGTGCTTTCATGATTGACTGCCATTTTTAAATCCCTTAACGGAAGGAGGTCGAAATTTGTCAATGATTGTGTAGGAGCAGATTTGTCAATCTTCGTTCAGCTCATAAAAATGTATTACGCCTCATTTTAGATTAAAGCGCACCTGGGGTGCCAGGTTTTCTACCCTGGCCCCCACATTCTGGAACTCTCTTCCCTCCAAAATCTGCTTCTGCACCAATCTTCTTGGTTTCAGAGGTCTTTTAAAAACCTGACTCTTCCGACAGGCCTTCTGAATCTTTCTTTAGGACTCTGATCTCAACCGAATTAGCGCCATGAAACCTCCCCGGTGTACGTGCACTCTATAAATTCCGTTTTAACATACTATCTGCCAGGCAAATAGTGGATGATGCTCCTTCTCGCAGCGAGTATCCGAAACCACCTCCTGCACCTCAGAGCAGCAGTCACTAACTGTTCAGGAAGGACCTCAAGACCTGGATGTTCAACCAATAGGAACAGGCAGCGTGATCCCTCAACTGGACCGGACCCCACAGCACCTCCAGACTGTCATGGGTGAAGCAGCTACGCTATACCAACCCAGATTGCTGCAGTAGACTTCACACTCCTGGGCTCCAGTGCCACTCCACCTGCCTAACTAATGAAGCAGCCAGACTTCTGCCCATTGTTCACTCCTATCTACCCTAAACCTCAGGCGGCAGAAAGGAAAGTCTCTTGGTTTTCCTCTTAGTCCACTTCAGTGCTCAAAGTGCACCCGGGCCTTGATACAAACGGAATGATGGTAAAGCAGCCATAATAGTGTAGTTGGCACTTAAAAAAAGCTGCATTTCTCAACACTTTAATGTCATCTCCTTGAAGTTGCCAGGTTCTGTCCATTTGTAAGTCAAGATCATTGCTCCCACTTCTCAGCCATCTTTGACGCGATCCATGGATTTTTCTTTGTTCTACTTTATTCTGGGCCGTTACTGATTTCCCAGGGATCACGGCCCTGAATGTGGCTCTTTGGTTTGAGATGTCCTCTCAGGTGGTCAAGAGTTAAAGCTAGATGAAGCCAAGGTTTTTTTTTTAGATTTTACTAAAATGGCTCCCATAAATTTTGTTTAAAACCACCAGCCCTGAATCGTTGAAGAGCTGGAGGCTGCTGATATGAGGGGTCTATAAAGTGATTTAATCGAAGGGGTCATGAGAAGTATCTGGATCTCCTTACACGCCACACCTGGAAGATGTACCTGGACACATGTCCGGTCACGAGACCGGACACGGGTGGCGTCCTCCGAGACCACAGCGTGGCTATACCGTTCATCCGTTAGGCGCTTCACACACTCTGTCGACAGCCCGAGGGGCCCCACTGCTCTCAATGGCTGTCGCACACTATGACAAAGGCAGACTGTGCACCTGAACTGCTAACCCCTACTCCATTGCCGCGCCCCCAAGGACTGACGCTCCGTTCTGTGGGTTTCAGTGTCATGGATGCCGGAAAAATACGCGATGGCGCAGCTAAAATTTGGGACATACCGATGAGAACTGATCTGTTTTGTTTGCAGAGTTAAACTGTTTACTTATAGGGAAAAAAAATGAAAAAATAAGACGTCACTTACAGACATAACTGTATAATGAGCGCATGTGATACGTAAAATGTAATTAGTCTCATTCACTGAGGGTACAATAGATGGTATGGTGCACCTTTCTCTACACTCCCCTACCCTCACGTTACATCAAAATGTTGCAGCCGGCCCACAGGGTTGTAGGCTTCGCTATATGTACTGCTCTATTGAATAATAATAAACGTGTTTAATTGTTTAATAAAAAAATAAAGAAATGGGAAGTATCTGGATTAAAAACCTTTTTGTGCGAGACTCTGTAAGGATGCGGAGTTCTGGAATGTCGGTTTAATGGATTTATGAAGAAAATTACTGCACTATGTACAGTCAAGTTCTCCAGTATATGATCTTTCTCAGATTAATGTGCTTGAATAATTCCAAGTCGAAGTGGGAGTCCCATAGTAAGGCAGTATGTAACACGTTCATAGGCTACACTGACCATGAGCAGTCAGTTTAAAAAAAAAAGGACTAAACTTAACCAGTTGAGCAACTGCACTCTAGAACACTCGAGGCTTAGTCCCTCAAATTTTCTACTGCACGTTTTGTAAAGGGAGTCGCTAAACTGTGCTCAGTCTTCTGGTGTTTGCAACTTTCTCATATCCCCCATATTTTCCTGTCTAAAAAGGCCTCTTTCGAGCCTGCAGAAAGAAGGCTGCATGTGGGTGGCCCACATACAAACTCTATTGCCTCTACCCCAGCACAAGGTAAAGGAGTTTAAAATATTCTGCACTTTTCCCTCAAACTTTGAAGGACAGTCTAGGCACACAATCTACTGGGGCTGGGCAACGTCTGCATTCTTCCTCTGTACCATTGATTAGAGCCCTGCTGGCGGCAATATTGAGTCAACAATGAGTACAGCTAAGACCTCAGTTTACAATATTACGCTGACTGACAACTGCGTCGACAACCCAGCAGACGGAGTTCATCTACACCAAGGCCAAACCATGCCTTTTGCCATTGCGCCGTCATCGCAACCATCTAAAATGATGAATGTGAAGCAACTTTGAGACCTGAACGGACTACCCCACCACTGCCAATCAAGGTTTCTCTTAAGTCACCTATCGGACCTCGAGGAGTCGGGTGATGGGCCTTTTGGAGCAGCTCGCATCAAGATCCAGGATGACTATTGGAAAGTTAGTTCAAGATCTGCTGACCTTATTTGGGAAGTACATTGATAATGCTCTGTTGGCCTACGAAACTGACACGGCCAGATCCCTATGCATCTGTCAGTTCAAAAAGTTGTTGCTGTTTCGGGGGCCTTGTAGAAGGGGATTTGCAACCTACAGGGGAGGATACCAGTGCTCCCACCAGTACCAATCCTTCCATTCCCTATACAGACGCGCTTTTCATCAACTGTACTGTCTCCTGCCCAGAGAGGCATATACAAAACAAGGCCCCAGAAGAAAGCTTCCCCCACCTATGGCCATACCCTGGAGTTCACCGAAGGACCACCAAACTCTCTTCCAATGGAGTGCAAAGCTACAAACTCTTCCTCGTCGTTTCAAACTTGGTCTCGCATTGAATCATCCAAAATCCTCAACTATTCAAAGACCATATTTCTAGGAACCAACCTGGATACAAACCGAGGTTAACACATTTGGCTCTAAAAATGTGCAGAAGTCTGTTTCAGGCTGCACAAGTTGCTACTCGGCATGAACTCTTCCACAGTCAGCCTGATCCCGCTGGTGCGTCTAAATGAGGCCATTACAAGAGGAGCTGCAAACGCGGATCAATCGGAAGGGTTGTGTAAAGACTTGATAAGTATCACCCTAGAGATGGTGGAAACTTTCGCATGGTGATATCATCTTTTGATAGGTCTCAGTTTTTGGTCTTTAGTACCCAACTGCGTCATCACTGCAGATTCCTCTCTAGAGTGCTGGAGCCAGAAAATCCAAGGGAAGTGGTCCGCACTCCAGAAAAGTTTTCATAACCACTTAAAGCTGAGAGCTATCACTCTTGCCTTACCTGCTTTTCTTCCGCAAATAGCAGGGTCTTGGGTGCTGGTATGTATAAAACATAACGGTATGTAATATTGCAACGAGCAAGAGGTACAAGGTCAAACGCTTTCTCAGGAAGCCCAGGAGCTCTAGGGCTGGCTCCAAACCCTCAAGATATCAGTGCTGAGCATGTGACAGAAATAAACACCTTAGCGAACAGGCTGAGCAGAGCCGAAGGCAGTTCTACGAGTGGGAACTGGATCAACCAGAGCTGGTAACGTTCTCACTGTGGGGAAAACCAGCATTGGATCTCTTGCCAACAGATAACACCAAATGCCAGTTGGTACCTATTCCCAGGGTCGTGGGCTAATGCCCTCTTGAAGTGATCTGGGTTTTATGCTTACGCATTCTCCCCATCCCATTTCATACAGAGTTCTCAGGAAGATGAATATAGAACACGACTCCTCATCCTGATCGCTCAGTTACCCAGGCACCATTGGTTTACAGAGCTTCCACTGCTGTCTGAGTCCAATCCATTAGCCTGCCATCAACGCATACATGGATCATGGGGAACAAAGGCCAGTCCTACACCTGAAACCAGCCTCTCCACTTGTATGCTTGGCTCCTGAATTTTACGAGTTGTCTTATCCCTCAGGATTGTAGGAACATTCTATTCAAAGCCCGAGTGGAAGCCAAGAAGACCTGAAAGCTAAAATGGAAGAGATTCTGTTCATGGTGTCAACAATCCAACCTGCATCAATTTGAGGAATCACCTGAGCACATTCAGCTTTTCCTTCTGTTGCTTGCTAGATTAAGATTGGTGCATGCATCTGTCAAGGTTCACCACGCCGCAGTCTCAAGGTGCATGCGCTCTGCACACTACTCTCTCTCCTCCACGAGAATAATCAAACCATTCATGAAGGAGTTATTCAGAGCCTCCCTTGGTACAAACTTTTCCCTCCCCAGAATGGCATCTCCATCCTGTTCTCAACTTGTGAAACTTCAATTTGATCCCATTCCCAAGGCAGACCTGATATTTCTCACGTCTAAGCTTTCTTTACTTTAAACTCTCGCTTACACTAGAAGAGTTGGTGAGCTACAGGCTCTCGCAACACAGGAACATTTCTTTCGTTTCACTGAATATGTGCTTCTCGGAACCCTGGGATGAAATTTTGGTTTGTTCTATCACAATTTCACCTCCATGAACCTATCGTAGTATGTCATTTTTGCCCAAATCCGTGATCACCAGCTGAAAGGTTTCTCCATACACTGCACATTAAAAGAGGTCTTAAATTTGATCTACATGGTACTTAACCGCTTGGAAAACTGATCACCTGTTGGTGTTTTGTGGACCATCTCAACTGGATACCATAGTCTCGAAAGAAACCATCGCAAGAGATTTCTGCCACCATTCAGATTTGCCACTACAAAGCTGGCAAACCACTCCAGTGAAGGAGCGCTGTGTCCACTTCAGCTGCTCTTTTTGCAGGCATCCCACTAGAGATGTTCTGCTGCAACATGGAAGTGCGCTCACCTGTCTGAAGCACTACTGCCAGGAATTAGCACAGTCATGCAGCCATAAGCAGGCGATGTCAACTTCATGCGTTCCAACTCAGATGAGCCTTTGCAACTATAGGTTTATACTGATGTAGATTGTATGCTGAATGACTGTTTTATCACAGTACTTACTCAGTTATGTCTATATAGACTTATAAACATGTATTACTGATATCCACCATCCGCATATGGTACTTACATTAGTAAAATAGTAACCTACAATAACTGCTTGCTATTCTGATTCAAGCATGTGAATCCATTAAAGAAATACAGGAGAAGGAAATAAGTAACCTTTAACTGCAGTTCTCTCCAGTATTGCTTTCTTCCATAGCCACATGCGACCCACCTACTCCTGATTTATTTCCACTTGTAAATGAAAGTCTGAGACTGCCTCTTAAGTGTTCTAGAGGGTGCTGTCAGTGATTGGTTGTAGTTCAAGTGTTCTTTTTTCGAATGTATTTTTCAAAGTTTTATATAGCGCGAACAAGATCTTTGCAGATATCAGAGCGCTTTACAGTAAGAGGTTAGGGGCAACAAGGGGGGGGTGATTATACACACTCTTAAAAGCAATATAATCGGTAGTAAGTGAGTTGCAAGGTAAGAAAGCAATCAAGTAATGGTTATGATGCTTTTTGGCAAAATCGACCAGGAAGCACACGGGGAGGAGGGGTAGCGGTGATTTTTAAAAAAACGCTGTCAGTAGAAATTTTACTATTTGAGACTGTTGACCTGGCTGATTTGCTTGGGGTGAAAATTACAGTAAATAGCCTATGTTGGGTGGTGTTAGCGGTTTACCGCCCTCCCAATGCAACCCCAACCTTCCAGGACCTATTTGCCCCCATTATATCAGACCTTTGCTCTCGCTATACGAAAATTGTAGTCACTGGAAATTTTAATTTGCACTGGGATAATCCCCACTGGGATGCCCCTATGCGTCATTTGGACACTTTGATGTCAGCATTAAATTTTAAACAAATTGTGCAGGTCCCCACGCACATCAAAGGTCACACTCTTGACCTGGTGTGGACTACAGATCCCTCCTTAACACTGGAGGAAGTAGCCCCATGTATTTGGTCCGACCACCATCTAATCTCTTGTGAGATACGTATTAAGGGCCAAACAATTAGACCAACATTGGCGGCTAGACAAACCCGTAAATGGGCAGAGGTCGATCTGAGGACCCTGTCCAAGGTATTCCCGCCAAGAGACTGTCTCCTGAGCCTAGATCACTCTCTGGATCAGCAATACGCGGATTTAACGCATTGTCTGATATCAGCTATTGACCAGATAGCACCAATGGAAATGAAGGTGTTAAAAGGCCCGGGTAAGGATGCCCCTTGGTTCACGCCAGCTCTGAGGGACCACAAAAAGAAACTAAGAGCCTTAGAAAGAGGATGGAGGAAAACTAAACATGACTTAGCTAGAAACCTCTATCGAACTTCCTTGACTGCATACAAAAAACATATTACGCTGGCCAAAGCTGAGTACTACGAATCCCGCTTAAGTATGGCAGCCAACGTGCAGAAAGAGACTTTTAAGATCCTGTCGGAGCTGACTAAAAAGTCGGACAGTGTTCAGTCCTCCATAAACTGCAATTCCTTCCAGGAATATTTTCTGGAGAAAGTAAAAACCATCATCCAAGACATAAAAAGTGGGATGCCAAACGGGATGCCCACATCCATTGGCCCCCGAACTCAAACTGACTGTTCCATCACACTGTTTCCAGAGATTGACAGCTTGAGTCTGCAGCAGTTGATGGGCAGAATTAAGTCTGGATCCCTAGCGGACCCGTGTCCACCTAGAGTCTTTCAGGCAGCCCGCCCTCTATTGGAGGAGCATGTCATCTCTCTCCTAAATAGATCCTTGGAAACAGGACAATTACCGACAGACTTCAAGGAAGCGCGTGTTAGACCGCTGCTGAAGAAACCTGGTGCAGACCCCGCAATACTAAAAAATTACAGGCCGATCTCCCAGTTACCATTCCTCTCAAAAGTACTGGAACAACATGTACTAAAAACCCTGTCTATGTACTTGGAGTCCAACTCCCTGCTTCATGAACGACAAGCAGGGTTCCGAGCACATCACAGCACCGAGTTGGTGATGCTCTCGGTGCTGGACGAACTGAGAGGCCTGGCTGACGGAAAAAAACCGAGCGCCCTGATTTTATTAGACCTTTCAGCGGCGTTCGATACCGTCAGCCATGCGCTACTATTGGAAAGGCTGGGTGACTTTGGTATCAAGGGCCTGGTTTTTAGTTGGTTGCAGTCCTTTCTGTCAGGAAGGACACAAAGAATACAACTGGGAGAACAAATCTCCGTAGTGGGAGTTAGAATGTGGGGTGCCCCAGGGCTCGGCCTTATCCCCACTGCTGTTTAATTTATATCTACAGCCGCTGATTGCCTCCTTGGCGAGTATGGGCTGCACAGTATACAACTACGCAGACGACACGCAGTTGCTGCTGAGTGTTGATAATACAAACACCGCCCAACTCCACACTCAGAACATTTTGAGACACACGGTCCAGTGGATGACAGGAAACCTCTTAAAAGTCAACCCAGACAAGACTGAGGTCCTGGTGATTTCATCTACCACCTCACCATGGGGTGACCTCTACTGGCCCGCAGAGCTGGGTCCAGCTCCAAAACCCAGCCTGGTTGTGAAGAGTTTGGGAATCAAACTGGACTGTGACCTCACTATGGTCAACCAAATCTCCGCTGTAGTGGGTAGCTGCACTAATATTATTCGACAGCTGCGGAAACTAGTGCCTATCATTTCCCAATCTATGCTACGTTCCATCGTCACAGCTACTGTAATCTCACGCATAGATTATGGAAATGCCCTCTACCTTGGCCTACCACAAACCCTGACAAACAGGCTACAGGTGGTGATGAACGATGCTGCTCGTCTTATTTTCAGGCTGCCAAGACGTACTAGAGCATCCCCCCTGCTGCAGAGTCTCCACTGGCTCCCTATTAAGGAGCGAGTGGAATTTAAAAATATGTGCATTGCCCATAAAGCCATCTACGGCATGGCGCCAGCATACATTAAAGATCGTCTAGCAGTGTACAGCCCAAAGAGAGCTCTCAGATCCTCAAATTCTCAGCTACTGGTGTGCCCCCGTTACAAACTTACCACCAAGGGAGGAAGAGCGTTCTCGGTGCTGGTTCCTCATCTATGGAACACACTACCTGAGCTATTACGTAAGGAAGGAAACCTCCTACGCTTCAGAAAGGGGTTGAAAACGCTACTATTCAGGAGAGCCCTCTGAGCCACTTCAGGTTAAGTGGAGACTTCTGTACTGTCTAAGTTGTTGTTTACCATCTAGTCCCATGCGCTTAGAGGCCTGTAGGTGATTGAGCGCGGTATAAATTAAAAATAACAATAACAATAGGCAATCAAAAATACAGAGCCGTGCAATGTATTTGATCCAGTAACAAAAGTGTTCAGGTGAACTTAGCCATAAGGATGGCTTTTACCTCTTTCTTAAAGAATGCAGTGGAGAGGATAAGCCTGGTTTCAGGCGGGAGTGAATTCCAGATCCTGGGTGCCAATCCTGAGAAGGAGCGTTTGTATGTTTTTTCCTTCCGGAATCTTCTAGGTTTCAGGAGGAGTTTTTTGTGCTTCTATTGGATCTCGAGCCTCCTGATATAGTCTGCTTTTGAGTGAGGTAGTAGGGTGACTTGTGGTGTATGGCCGAGTGTCATACAGGCAATTTTCAGCTGTACTCTGGCTTCAAAAGGCAGCCAGTTCAGGGATTTTAAGTCTGGATATATGCGAGTGTTTTCTTGAGCCAGTGAGGAGTCTCGCGGCAGCGTTCAGGGAGGCTCTTAGTGGTGCCGTTGTTGATAGGGGGAGCCTGCTGAGAGCCACAATTCCGTAATCTATGCGGGGGATGACTAGGGCTTGTACAGCAGTTTGGAAGTCCTTGGGTGGGAGGAAGGGTTTGAGTTTCCTCAGTGTGTTGATTTGGAAATTAGTTGCTTTGCTAATGTGCTGCTGCATGTTGAGATCGGAGTCAAGTGTGATGCCTAGGGATTTTGCGGAGTCCACGATGGTGGGCTGGACATTGAGTGCAGTTAGATGATTGAGCCAGGTTTGGGTGATGGCGTTTTTCGCAGGAGGTGAGATCAGAAGGAACTCAGTTTTCAGAGCATTTAGTTTGAGGTGATAATCGGCCAGCCATGATTGGGTCTCTTTTTTAAAAAAAATTTTATTTTATTTATTTTAGTTCCACACTTCCAAAACATGGTAGACATTTAGCAATAAATACTTTCCTTATATGGTTTTTACACAGTAATCATATATTTAATCCGCCTATCACACTGGGTCATATCATGAAACTTCCCCATCAAAAAAAAGAAAAAAATTAGCCCTAAAAGACATAGCTGTAGGTCATTTTAACATTAATTAAACAAGTGTTGCTGGTATAGTGCATTACTGCATTACTACTACAGTTATTATTCCATATACATCAATCTTTGTATTACAAAAAATAAATCATCAATTATTCAAATGAGTCAAAAATTGTTCCCAGATCATAAGACCCAATTTGCGTTTTTTTGCCCCCTTCAATGAATATAGACTAAATTCCAAACTTGCAATTCTGTATAACTTGGCCCTCCACACCTCCAATCTTGGAGGTTCCTGGCAAAGCCAGTCGCCAGCTATACATACACGAGCTACAGCCATTGCTACAAACAAATATCTGAACTTGTATAAGCTGCCCCCTTGGAAACCTCTTGACCCATCCCTAGCAACATCAATGCAATGGTTATCCGAACATGATTGGGTGTCTCTTAATGTGGAGTTCAGAAGTTTGATGTCTTCCGTGGATTGTAGCTTGAGGTAAAGAGTGTCATCGGCGTACATATGGAAGTGTACATTCGATGCTTAAAGCAAGGTGGTGAGGGGTTCCATGACGAGGTTGAACAATGTGGGGGATAGGGAAGATCCTTGAGGGACGCCTAGTGTTACGGGCACAGATGAGGACAACACGTTGTTGATCTTGAACTTTTGAGACCGGTTATGTAGGAAGGAGGTGAACCATTTGAGGACAGTCCCGGATAAACCCATTCTTGCATTAACTCCAGTAGGTTCTCATGTTTGACCGTATCAAATGCTGAGGAGAGATCAAGAAAGATGAGGCAGGAATCATTGCGATCAATGATTTGGAGGGCGTCATCAATTATGTGTGTCATAGCCGTTTCCGTGCTGGGTTTTGCTCGGAATCCTAAATGAGGAGTGTTGAGGAGGTCAAACTGATCAATGTGTTTTGTCAGTTGGAGTTGTACGCATTTTTCTAGCAGTTTGGCCAAGGTTGGGATATTGGTGATAGGGCGGTAATTGTTTAGGTCGGCCGGGTCAGTTGTTGGTTTCTTGAGTATAGGCATGACTTGCCCTACCTTGAGGGAGTCTGGGATGAGTCCTTGTTGAAGGGAGCCGTTAATGATTTTAGTCCAGAGTGGGAGGAGCAGAAGGGGTGAAGTCTTTTACAGCATTGGCAGGTAGGGGGTCTGTGAGGTGATTAGAGGGCTTCAAGGAGCCGAGCAGTTTGTGAATTGATTCTTCAGAGTAGGTGTCGAAGGACGACCATGCCGCGTTGTTTTTAGGTTGAGTGTTATGCTGATGGGGCTGGAGTATCGGCTTACATCATTGAGGAGATCACTTCTTATATTGTCGGTCTTTAGCTTGAAGAAGGCAGAAAAGTCTTCAGAGCTTACTGTTCATTGTCAGTATAGCCTATGATAGTGATACATATTGCTTTACCGTGGGACTGCCACTTCGACAAAGAATTTTTCAAGCATGTAAATCTATGAAAGATATCTATACTGGGGAACTGCGGTTGAGGAACCAGTTTTCTTAGCCTTACTAATATGTATTCTTGGAATGCACTTTGTTTTACTATCAAACTAAATAATTGTGGCAGCCTAGCTTCTACTTCATGCCACTTCAATTTATCGATTGTGCGGCTGGGGCACTTTATTGCATAATTATGTATTTGCCACAAAGCTGCTATAATTTGTAGATTTGAATATTTCTTACTCACAGTTCAAAAGTTAATGACTGCAGCGACACATGCTGCAGAACAGTGGAAGGCCCTTTGCAAAAATTGTTTTGTCACCTTTCTGTTGCTTAATGCTATATTTGTGCCAAACTAATACTTATTAGGAGCAATCTATCCCAAGACAGTGTTAAAAATTACAAGATACTATCACAAAGTGCTGCATTGTGTTACATAATTTAATCAACCCTGCCACAATATTTGACTTTCTGCTGCATAATTCCAGTGGTACTTTATTTGTTGGGACCTCATTGCACTAAATACACAGGTCCCTATTCTGCATGGTGCCAAGCAGCGTTCAGTTCTGTGACTGCTCTGGTCACCGACTGCTGCAGCGATTGCATTAACCAATTAAGTTTTCATAATGTGAAAGTTAATTTCCCATCCAATAGTTTAAGTTTACTTTATTTCTTATTCTGTGTTTTATTTCATATGCAGTTACTGTAGATGAAAAAACAAAATACTTATTTTTAGCTAGGTCTACTCACTATTTTTTACTGCTAACAGTACAAGCTTTAAACAGATTTTTGGAATAAAATGTATTCCACAGCTGCCCTGATGACCGTGTACTGATTTAACACCAATAAGCCAGGATTAGAATAATTGGAGGAGTTCATATAAAATTATACTTAACCATATCTGAGCCATTGCAGAATCATGAAATCTGAACAGATGGCCTAATTTTTGTGTCAAAGGTGGCAACTCTAACTTCGCTCTAAGTAAATGGAGATTGCCTGGAAACACGTCAAATGTGTGTTCGCCAAAGTTTTTTTTTATCCCCTGCTGTTGGGCTCAGAAATGAGCTATTTTGGCAATCGACAACACTAGCAATTGAACACTGGGCTTCTGAGCAGAGAACTGAGATGTGATAATGGCTAAGCACAAGTGCCAGCACAGACACCAGTAGGGGGGATCTGCTGAGTATTCAAAGGCGTTGTTCCTCCTGGGCCTCAAATCCGTCCCAGAAAAGATTTCATAAAGCATTTCACCATGAATACAAATCTAGTGTTTTAGAGGAAATACTGTTAAACTGAGACTGAAATGGCTGTTGACATCAACACTTTGCTGTCGACCTCTTTGAAACGTAACTCCTAGGTTTAAATCAAGACGGCAGCTTGAGGGGTGTCCGTGGCATTTCAAATCGGGTGATGTGGTGGGTTCTATAATAAGCTTTGCAACAGAATCGAGGGAGGCCGTTAATGGAGCGGTCTTGGGTCTGGGTTTGCCACAGAGTAGCACTTCCAAAGTCCAACCTGCGAATCACTAGGGCTTGGGCGTCAGACTGTCGTTGCATGGGAGGAAGTCTTAATTTTCTTAAGATGTTCATTTGGTAGTTTGCTCCTTTAGTGGCTGGACTAATGTGCTTCTGCATGTTGAGGATCTTTTCGAGAGCTTCCCCCCCCCTCCAATGATCTTAAAGTCCATAACTTGTGGTTGGCAGTTGAAGGCTGTTGGGTGCTTCATCCATTCATTAATGATGGGTGACTGCGTGGTTGGAGTGATTAGGAGGAATCGTACCTATTTTGTGGTCCCTCTGGGTGGCATAATACATACTATAGAAACCTTTAGTACCCCTGCCCTGAATACCATAGGTACTATTTACCAGGGTGCTAAACTCTTTGCCAATTGAGTTGCAATTAAAGTATGGCTGTGGCAGGAGACTGGTTAGTTTTCGAGTCCCGGTGCACTTACAAATCAACAGCATCAGTACCCGTGAGCAAGAAGTAGGAATGACATGTCAAAAAGGGCTCTTTTCTACAGGTACCTGCCCAGAACAGTTTACAAGCAGCATACTTCAGCCCAGTCATGAAGCCAAGTTTAAATTTCAAGTTCCTAGTGCTATGGCTAAAAAATTCCCCACTGTCCTATGTAACAGTGAAGATTGGTGTTTGTCTGCCCATCTCAAAGATCCTATGTACAAGGTGTTCAAATCACTGTCAAGGATTTTTTATCCATGTCTTGATGTGTGGTTTACAGAAGAGACCAACTAAACCTTACTGACTGTAGAACTATTTTGCTGTAAGGTGGTGGGCTAATGGTCAGCATTTGGTGTCTGGGCATATTCTGTAACTGTTCTCCTATATCTGTCCTTCCACAGTATCCCAATAGCGAGTAGGAAGAATGATTGAGGACACAGTGGCATTTTTACAGACTTTTACTTAGTTTGTTCTTTCAGCTGTAGGCACTGTAAAGAGAATCTTTGCAGAGGACGGTCTTGTAAGTGTGGGTGTAATTTTCTTTTTCTTGTCCTAGGTGCAATGGGGATGAACAACCGTGGCTCGATGGGAAGTGCTCCAAGTGTTCCACCGAGTGCAACAGCGGGGACAGTGACCCCCACTGCAGCCGCAACTCAAGCACTAATGCCCGAGGGATCTGCCATGGGAATGGTAATGTAGACCGCATTACAGTGGCTTGCTGCTAGTTCTTTACTTTTTGGGTGCTAGTGAGTTTATTGTTGGAATTATGTGAGCCTTTATTGGCTGCCTGTTCGGGAGAGTAGGATGAGTGGTTGGGTGGGGGTGGCTTCACACTTGGAGCTAGAACAATTAAATGGTACACATTAATTTTCACCGTAGTATCATAAAATTTGGGGCAGACAGGTGGGCAGCTGCTCCCTATTTGGAGAGACTGTTTTAATTTGCCCTTTTTGTTTTTTTATACTTTATAGATTTTGTTAAAAGCAATACAAGCTGTTAGAACACAACAACAATAAGACGTGTTGGTCAGGAACACAACCATTACTATAGGGTAAGAAACAGCTTTAGGGGATTATAACAAAGGTGTAGGGTCTGTGGAACATAGTTGTTTAATTTTCTTCTGTAAAATAACCCAACATGAGGGCAACAAATGTTTCACTTTCTGAGCCCTCATGTTGGTGGGAGGGAGGCTTAGCTTTCCAACCGAATGTGGGAGATCCTGAATATTACCTTCTCTGTGCAGCATGTGCTGTGACCAATCATGTCTTAATCGTGTAGTAGTCATACACATGGGTCTCCCAGCAGCATTTGCAGTAATTGCACTTGTAGAAATTTCTGATATTGATCAAATAAGAACCTGTCTCCTCGTCAAAATTTTTGTTGTGTGCAGATTATTCTGAGGTAAGATGTGGCATGCTTGGGGATTTAAGTGAACTGGTATAAGTTAACTAGTATGACGCAGCATACTGAAGGAGTTGCCTGACCAACGTTTCTTTCTTTCTCCAGACGCCACCCCCTGCAGAACGCTTTAGCCAGAACAGTGCCATGGAAGGACTTGCAGGTGCTCTGGCAGCAGGCCAGCAGCCGCCTGGTTTCAGCAGAGGAGCTCCTGGTGGAGATTTTGGGCCCAATAAGCGTCGTAGATATTAGACTCCTCTCCTTCTCCCCAGTTTTTCGGAGGGCCCTTACTATTAGAGTGATATTTCACGTCTATTTTGTGGACAAAGCTGGTGCTGTCCTGAACAGCTCTCATATTTCACTCGATGTGTTTTTTTAATTTAAATAGAATGGCTTATTGCGTTGTGTTCATCTGTGCAAAGCTGATATTCTGGTATTGCCTGGAACAAGTCCTCTCCCAATGCCTTTATCATTCCAAGCAGTGGCTTCCTTTCTCTTCTGAAGCAGTGCTGTTTTTTGTTTGATGCCGTGCCCCTCAAATAACTGCCCCTGAAAAGGGGCTTTTGGTTTAGTTTGCCTTTTGTCTTATTCACATCTTGTGGCTCATTTAAAGCCCACTTTACCCCATCATGCAGTTAACATAAAGGGGTTTTAGTATTTTTTTTAAATTTACATACATGTTGGCCTCTGGAGTTTTTTTTTGGGGCTAGTGTAGTGTCTTCTCGGACATCTGTTAAATATGGTTCCTTTTGATAATGTGTTGTATCTGTTCATTGTCTGGCAATTAGTAAGGTCGTTCTTGGAAATATACTGTATCCCAAGCTGATTGAACTCAATGCAACAGTAACCATGACTGTCTAAGCCTTGTTCCATGTAAATCTTTTGCATTGGGATAAAAGATGTAAAGTAACCAACCGGCGGTGAGATGTGATGGTAATGTATTTAGTAAAGTGAATTTTAATCCCTTTTCATCTGGTTTCTTTGTGCTTCTTGGAGAAGTGACTGGTGTGAGTGGCTCTCGTAACTTGCTTCCATAGATTTTTACTTTCACTGAGGACTCCTCACTTGTGAGAAACGTGTTGGTATTGAAAGTTGCTGTGGTGTGCCCTGCATTTGTTACAACTCAACTGGTGTTGAGCAATGGGGAGGGGAGACTGTCTCCTAACAGTCATGAGTAGGGCTAACTGGTCTCCATACCCCCAACTCCCCCAGATATTGCGGCATACATTAGGAAATTTTGCAGCGCAAAATTGCATTTTTTACTGCACCCTATTTCAGTTTATGCCCTAATAAAAAAGAATCTGCAGTATAAAGCCACAGGGTACATTCTTATCACAATACTATTCAGTCTCTTCCAAGACTGCAGTATCCATAGCCTTAAATGGCAGGTACTGCTTTGTCCTTATCCAGTTGCCAAACTGCAGTGTAAACCCAAAATCTGGGATCAATCCCAGCTTGCTGCTTAACCAAATTGTGATCCTAGCCAAGTACTTTTTCACTGAGCGTCCTTTTTTATTACCACATATGAGGGGGATTGAAATGTGATCGCTGAATGTGCGCTATACAAAAGGATCGTTTTTTTTCAGTACCCATACCAAGCTAATGTGTTGCCTGGAATTCCCATGAGTTAAGGACTCATTAGCTCATATGAGCCCTTATAAATACGTGAGCACTTGATGTGTGCTGTATTACAACATAGGGATGTGATATGGCAGGGAAATTGCACTCCGTTTTATTCAAATGTTATTTCTTTAGCGAAGGAATACCAGACCAGTATGGGCTTTTTTTTTTTTTTGTGGCCTTCTCCCAATATTTGCATAAGAGGCATTATGCTGAAGGGTCAGTGACCAATGAAAAAACAAATAATTGGACAAAATGTTGAACAATGTCACACATTCACCCCAATACAATCTCTGGGCCTATATCAATTTTTTTTTGCTCTCCCATGCAAATCCACTTTAAACCCAGCCATATGCAAGTTAGTCTTGACCCTTCTTCCGATGGATTAAACCCATGTTCTTGTGAATGTTTGCATTGTTCAGCATTCCGTCCATTTGTTCCTTATGCTTTTTTTTTTGCAGAGTTTTATATAGCTTGAACTAGACCCGAATCAGGTATCAGAGTGCTTTACATAGCACCAGTTACGTTACATGAGGACGGACATTTTAGGCACGGGGAGATTAAGTGATTTGCCCAGAATCACAGGAGGTTTTGGCGTTGTTACCGAGACCCAGATCCCCAGGTCCGAGGTCGAGCGCCCTAGCTGTTAGGCCAACTCCTCTACCCTTTGAAGGGTCCTAGTAAAGCATGCGAGATGCAGTACTCCTTTTGTTTGGAGAAGTCTTGAATCGTTGGTTGTGAGTCATGGTGGTGTCCCTGCAGTTGGTCAGATCCCCTAGATGCTCAAGCACTTGGCTGCAACAGTGTGGTGGAAGGAACTGCAAGCATAACCTGCAGCACCACTGAGGGACACTAATGCAGAGAAAAAACAAACCGGAGAAAGTGGCAAGAGATGCCGAAAAGACCGCTAAAAGCACAAATGCTTGGAGCATAAAATCTGAGGATACTTTTTTGCAGTGTCTGTTAAAACGTTAACTGAAGGTCAGCCTAGAACCAAAGGCCCCCAAAAATCGATGGTCTAATCGCTGCAGAGTACAAAAGGGAAAAGCAAGCCTTCGGAGACGGCAGAACCATCACTGCCAAAAAAGATGCCTAACAGAGGGTGCAAAAGGTTGAGAAGAAAGATTTCCTGAAAAAAAAAATGGGGGTGCTAATTCAGTGGAAGTGGTTCGATGACTCAAAGAATATCCTATCCAAAACCTTCAAGGCTGTAGTTAGAATCTCCGCTGGGGGCCGAGCGGGGGGGACTTCAACCCCCAGGAGCCTTTGCGGGGGCGCTCCCAGTGACGCCGCAACAGGCGCCCGGAGGCGCATAAAACAGCAGCGCTCCTGGAGCGCTGTGGGAGCCCAAACGCAACATTTTAAACTTGCCACACATTTCTTGCCACTGTGTCCGTGCTGCCAGGACCGGGGAACGATACTAAAACGAGACCAGGAGCCGAGTCCCCGCCGCCTTTCTCCACCAGAGCGGCTGCCGAGCGGGGGGGGACTTCAACCCCCAGGAGCCTTTGCGGGGGCGCTCCCAGTGACGCCGCAACAGGCGCCCGGAGGCGCATAACACACCATCACCCCCTCCGCGCAGCGGGACGCGAGCGGGACACAGCGCGGGGCAAAGGGCGGGCCCTCTGTGGCCCTGAGGAACCTGGCCTGGGCCATACACCCTGCTCGATTTCCTATAACCCACTGACTATTGGACTATTGGACATCTGAACCGTAAGCTGTTTGCCCCCTATATACATTTATCCTAACTGGGGTGTATTCTGATTTTCCCTGTCACTGTTGCTTATTTTTTATTGACTAAGGGTTGGCTAACATAACATAGTGTTGACCCATTTAACTGCTATATCAGTGTGTAGCATTAAGGTCCGGTATGAATTGTCGAGAGACCAGAAGTATGGCCGCTGGGGGAGCAAAAAAGCTGACTGGCACCCTGGACGATTTTATTGTTCGCACTAATGCCCTAATCGATGAAGGGATTGTTTTAATGGACAGAAGGGTGTCCCAAGAGTTCGAGGCATGTGGGCTGCTAAATTCATATCTAGTGCATAGATCGCCGCCTAGTGTTGGGTCCGGATGATTGCACATTGTTGTCCTGGAAGAGTCTTCGAAGTATCACGAGATAGGTGGCTCCTCCCCTGGACTACAGTGCGCATGGGCATCGGCTCCATCCGCCATTGGGTTCGGATGTGGTTCTCGACGTCTCTGTGTCGGAACCGATAAACTTTGTTCTTAAGGCCAAAAGGCCTTCGTTACCAGCGTCGGTATTGTTTGCGCACGGTCTCGAGCGTCGTCCGACTCTCTGAGCCGGAAATCTACGGAGTATAGTTACTCTTCGCACTTCGAGGCCCTCTCGTCGCAGCAAGACACGACGACCTTAACATGGAGCGGAGCCCGTTTAAGTTCTGCCCCGTCTGTGGATCCAAATATCCACACATCGATGTGCATCCGGTCTGTAATAAATGCCTGTCACCGGACCACAACGAAGACGACTGCATGGCCTGCTCAAAATTCAGGTCGAAGAAGACGCTCAAGCATCGGCGCGTGGCGCGCCTCGAGGCCCAGCGAGCGACACCGGCACCCGACAACATATTCGACGGCCCTGCGGAGGAAGGCGGTAGCCATCACCTCCAAATTTCGCCACCGTCGACGGAGGTCCAGTCCGATCCCGAGGAACAGGTCGAAAGACAGGACCAGGACATTAAATACGTCGAGGAGGTAGGGGACGACGAAGAAGTTTTTGGGGCCGTGAAAGATAGCTCAGGGGAAGAGCTATGCCCCGATGTCTATATTACACAGGCTCAGGTCACGGGATCGCCACTCGGCCTTACCCACGACCCTGCACCGCTATCCCCGGCCCCGCATTATAGCCCGGCCACGGACACTCAAGCGGAGCCGCCATCCACCGTATCGAAACCGAAACCTTCGGTTTCTACAACACCCAAGATGGCCGACGTCCAGGCAAACCCGAAACCAGCGGATTCGACAGCACCTAAAATGGCCGACGTCCAGCAGAAAACGAAACTGAAACTAACGGACTCGACAACATCTAAGATGGCCGACGTCCCACAAAAAATATCAAAGCCTGCTCCTTCATCGACTCCGTCCACCTCCGGTCCACAGAAGTCGAATAAGGTTATCGAGCCAACAGCGCCGCAGAAGGTGCACAAGGACTCCTCCTCCAAGAAGGCCGTCCTCCAAGAAGGCTGTCCATCAAGAGTCGGCCTCTGTTGCTCCGGCACGGACGTCGAAGTCTGTTCACACGCCTTCAGACGCTCCTACGGCGCCGTCAACTAAACGCCCCGTCAAACATAAATCGACTACAGGCCACGACCCGAAGGCCGCAGCCACTACGCATCGGCACAAAGATGTCGGAAATGCAGCATCGGTGCCAAAGCCTACAACGGAGCCGCGCCACGTTGCAGCTGAAGAATCGTCGACGCAAATACCGTCGACACCGAGGGACTCAGACGCCACCGAACGTCGGCTTCGACACCCTCCGCCTCCTTCACTAAACAAGTCACCGACTCCCTGAAAAGGATTCGAGACCAGACTTTGTCGGCGGCTCCCACGCCATCGGCTCCGAAAGAGGTTGACACTCCTCAAGTCATCAACCAAGCTTATTTACACTCTTCCACCAAAGGTGCCACCAAAGGCATTTGCACCTAAATCGGTGCCAAAGACTTCGGCTCCTTCTACGCTTCAAGCCTCGGAACAAGACTCTGAGCATTAATCAATGCCCAAACAGGGAAACTGACCCTTTACAAAAGGAAGATCACTTCCCAACCACTGGAATCCTATGTTTTTCCACTGAAGAAAAAGAAGCCAGCACAGGACATTCCTGCCCTTATTGAGCCTATCCTACCACCACCCAGAAGAAGTCCATCACCTTCCCCAAACCAATCAGGGGGAGAGGATGATGAGGAAGAAGACCAATACAATTTCCCAGTGGACAATGACCCTGATGTTCAGCAGGACACATGACGACACTGGGGACCAAGGTAGCCAGCAGGTGGTGCAAGATCCACAAGGTTTTGGGCCACGTACATCTCCAACGGAGGATTCTGCAGCATTTAATGCTTTAATCGAACGGGCAGCGGGAAATCATAATGTGGACATGCATGCTGACCCGGTGGAGGAAGATTTCCTGTTTGACACTTTCTCTGTCTCAGAAAGAACAGTAAAAATTATTCCTATGCTCAAAGGTGTCCTTAAACATGCCCCAGAGATCTTTAAGGAACCAACCAGGGCAAGAGTGGTGAACCCACGTATTGAGAAAAAATACAGGCCAGCACCTGGAGATCCTGCATATATTAGAGGACAGTTGCCTCTAGACTCGTTGGTGGTCGCCAATGCCCGCAAAAGGGGCAAACTCCCAAACTATGGGTGAAGCTCCTCCCCCTGACTAGGAGTCGAAAGTGCTTGAGGCATCTGGCAAAAGGGTGGCTGCGCAGGCTGCCAATGTATGGCGTATAGCGAACACACAGGCACTGTTGGCGCGTTACGATAGGGCGCATTACGACACCCTAGAACAGCTCCTTCAACATCTACCTGATGAGTGTAAAGAAGCAGCAGAAATGCTCATACAAGAGGGAAAGCTTATATCAAACGCTGCAATAAAATGTGCACTTGATGTGGCTGACACAGCGGCTAGGGGAATTAACACTAGCGTCATGCTGAGGCGACAAGCTTGGCTTCGTATATCTGGATTTAAGCCTGACATCCAAACTACTATCCTCAACCAGCCCGTCAATCCTGACAGACTGTTTGGCCCAGATGTAGACACCACACTTGAAAAGATTAAGAGACAACGAGACTGCTAAGTCCATGGGGGCACTTCAGTCACAACAGTTCAGGGGCGGCACTTTTCGTCGCTCAGGAGCACGTGGTGTTACCAGAGGACACTTGGGTCAACAATCACAATTTTCAAAGGGAACTGCACAATCCTCCTACCCCAAGCAGGGTAGAGGAGGATACAGAGGTAACAGTGCCAAGGGCAGGGGCAGAGGAAACAACAACTCACGTTCCTCTTCCTCCAATAAACAGTGACTCTCTGTCACTGCCCCCCGACCATCCAACACCTGTCGGGGGGAGACTCCAGCAGTTCCTGCCAGTCTGGACATCCATCACTACAGACAGGTGGGTGCGAAAACTTATCCAATACGGTTACTGTTTGGAGTTGACGTCCACTCCTCCAAACATTCCCCCAAGGCACCGTCCTATGTCGGCAGAGCACTTGCATTTATTGCAGCAGGAAGTCTTGGTGATGCTGCAAAAAGGTGCAATCGAGCTCGTACCAGTGGAAGAGGAAGGCACGGGAGTCTATTCCCTGTACTTCCTCATCCCAAAAAAGGACAGAACCCTCAGACCTATTCTGGATCTACGCCCCCTCAACATGTACATACTGTCAGAACATTTTCACATGCTGACACTGCAACAAATTCTACCCCTGCTAAATCAAGGGGACTTAGACCTCAAGGATGCTTATTTCCACATCCCACTCCACCCATCCCACAGACGGTACCTCCGGTTCACCATTCAAAACAGGCACTATCAGTTCAAAGTCCTACCCTTCGGGGTAACTACTGCCCCCTGAGTGTTTACAAAGTGTCTGGCGACAGTGGCGGCGCACCTCAGAAGGCAGAACATACACGTCTGCCCGTACCTAAACGACTGGCTTGTTCATGCAAAGTCGGAACAGTGCGCCGCGGACATGCCCCACACTATTCAACTCCTGCACAGTCTGGGGTTCTCGCTCAACTACTCAAAGTCGCACCTTCAACCAGCCCATGTGCGGCAGTATCTGGGCGCGACTATAAACGCCCTGACTGCTATGGCTCAGCCAAACCCAGCCAGGATCAACAGCATTCAGTCACTGATCCAGAGGTTCAGACTGCAACACTCCCTGCCAGCGAGAGTGTTCATGCAGTTGATAGGCATGATGGCCGCCTGCATTTTCATAGTCCCGCACGTGAGGTTGCACATGCGTCCTCTCCAAGAATGCTTGGCGAATCAGTGGACACGGGCTCGGGGACAACTGACGGACCTAGTGTTGGTGACCGGTCGGACATGCAACTCTCTGCATTGGTGGAATCCACACAACCTTTGCAAGGGACGACCGTTCCAAGAGCCTGTGCCACAGATTATCCTGACAACGGACGCATCTCTCCAAGGGTGGGGAGCTCATGTGCTCCATGTGCTCCACTACACGGTGCAGGGACTGTGGTCCACACAACAACAGAAGTTGCACATCAACTACCTGGAATTGATGGCAATCTTCATGGCGATGAAGTCCTTCAAGGTACATTTGTGCAACAAAGTCGTGTTGATCCGGACGGACAACATGACAGCCATGTACTACATCCAAAAACAGGGAGGTACTCACTCACCACAGCTGTCTCATCTGGCTCAGAGCATGTGGAAGTGGGCCATTCAGAGGAACATTTTCCTCATGGCGGAACACCTCCCCGGCAAGGACAATCAGATGGCGGATCTGCTCAGCAGATACAGCCATCAAATGCACGAGTGGGAGATACATCCATCAGTACTCCACCCGTACTTCCAGCAGTGGGGTCATCCAGAGATAGACCTGTTTGCCACAAGGGAAAACGCAAAGTGCCAAAGCTTTGCCGCCAGGTTCCCTCACCCGCAGGGGAATGCGATATGGATGAACTGGTCAGGCAAATTTGCGTACGCTTTTCCCCCAGCGCCTCTCATTCCGCTGGTGGCAAAAAAGCTAAAGCAACACTCGGTAACTCATCCTGGTTGCTCCAACATGGGCACGCCAACCATGGTACACCACGTTTCTGGAACTTTCCGTGGTACCGCATCAAAGGCTGCATTTCACACCCAGCCTCTTGACGCAGAACCATGGCGACATTCAGCATCCAGATCCGCAACAGCTCAATCTGGCGATCTGGCTCCTGAGGTCTTAGAATTTGGCTACCTCAACCTGCCTCCTGAATGCATGGCCATCATCCGGGAGGCACGGAAGCCCACGACCAGAGCTTGCTATGCTGCAAAATGGAAGCGATTTGTCATTTACTGTACAGACAACAATATCAACCCGCTAGATGCATCCATTCCTAACATCATCTGCTATTTGTTACATCTTTACAAATGCAATCTAGCGTACGCTTCCATTCGGATCCATCTATCCGCCATAGCGGCTTATCTCCAGAATAGGCAGCACCTCTCTGTTTTCAGGGTGCCTGCCATTCAAGCCTTCCTAGAGGGGCTGAAACGAGTCATTCCTCCTAGAACTCCACCAGCTCCTGTGTGGAGCCTCAATGTGGTCCTCACTAGGCTGATGGGCCCACCTTTCGAGCCACTGCACTCATGCGACCTTCAGTTTCTAACGTGGAAGGTGGCTTTTCTCGTTGCTATCACGTCGCTCAGAAGTGTTAGTGAGCTGCAAGCGCTCACTGTCCAAGAGCCATTCATCCAAATACATTCTAACAGGGTGGTGCTCCGCACTAACCCCAAATTCCTTCCAAAGGTGGTGTCACAGTTTCATATCAACCAAACTATTGACCTGCCTGCATTTTTCCAAAACCCACAAACGGTAGCAGAAAGAATGCTTCATACATTAGACGTTAGGAGGGTGCTAATGTACTACATTGACAGAACACAACCCTTTAGGAAGACACAACAACTTTTTGTTGCCTTCTCCGCACAACACAAAGGCAACCCCATTTCCAAAGCAGGAATAGCCAGATGGATTGTTAAATGCATTCAAATCTGTTATCAAAAGGCTAAACGCACTTTAACAATACCCCCAAGAGCGCACTCCACACGCAAATTGGGGGCCTCCATGGCTTTCCTGGGGAACATTCCTTTAGAAGACATTTGTAGAGCAGCCACATGGTCTACACCACACACATTTACCAAGCATTACTGCGTAGATGTGCATTCCAAACAGCAAGCAGCTGTGGGACAGGCTGTTCTCAAGACACTTTTTCAAGCTTCTGAAGCTGGCACGGGCAACCGCCCTTAATGGAGGGACTGCTGTGTATTCTATGCACTAGATATGAATTTAGCAGCCCACATGCCTCGAACTGAATATGCTATTTACCAGTATGCATCTGTTCTTGGCATGTAGGGCTGCTAACATTCATATCGCCCGCCCTCCTCCCTGGTGCCCGTAGCGGCTGCAGACACTCTCTTGCATTCATCATTAGCATGGACATCCTTTACACTATTTCACTCCATCTCTGCCACAATGGCTAAAAACAATCTGGGGATGGAGCCGATGCGCACGCGCACTGTAGTCCAGGGGAGGAGCCACCTATCTCAGGATACTTCGAAGACTCTTCCAGGACAACAATGTGCAATCATCCGGACCCAACATTAGGCGGTGATCTATGCACTAGATATGAATGTTAGCAGCCCTACATGCCAAGAACAGATGCATACTGGTAAGTAGCATATTCATTTAGCTACTGCTAAGAGATCCTCCTTAGGTCTTATTGCCCAGGCACGTACGCCTAACACCGTGTCTAGCCCGAATACCCTTGCCAGAGTAGATTATGCTGGGGATTATGATGTTTCAAGTTCCCAACAGGGTCTGGAGGTCACCCCAACCCCATTTTGTTAACAAAGGGTGGTATAGTTAGTGATGTGATGGATAACCCACCTATGGCCACTGACATAAATCAAAGAGGGTTGAAAGAGGGGGCAATTCCTAAACAAAAGACCAATAAATCGACCACCCATAAAGGCAGGAAAGTAAAAACCACCTACAACCAGGATACAACCATCTTAGATCCTGTGGCTGTGAGCAGGGACCTGCCAGTATGTGTCAATGACAAAGAGGGGGCATATCCGGTAAATGCTGGCCTACCATTAAGCCTCCCGGAAGATACAATTGTAGACAGTAGTTTGGAGGAAATTTTGGCACAAAGTGGTGCAGAAATCAATCTGGCCAAAATTAACCAGGATGGTAGTGGGATAAGCTTGACGAATAATATTTTTGAAATGTTAAAGGCCCTCCTTGAACCCATAGAGGTTAGACTACGCTGTCTAGAAACAGTGTTGAAAAATATCCATAAGGATATAAGTGCCCCTAGTTTCAGCCTGAATAATAAGGTCTCCCATGTGGCGACCACAGTAAATAAGCTACCCTTGGCTGATAAAAGTGTCGCCCCGGCCAAAAATATTGTGCCAAAGAACCCTAGTAATATCTCAAACCCAGGAGGTGCAAAAGCCAAGACTCCTGACCCTAAACAAACACAGAACCCAGCTACGCCCAAGATAACCCCCCCCCCCAGTCAAATTTAAAGACCCTATACCTTTGATTCCAAATCTGGATTCTGCTCCAAGAGACAAGGTAGAGGCCCGAAGAAATATCCATCTCCCTCCTGATGCCTGCCCCTATGTAGTGATCTTGACTGGGGTTACGGAAATTTCACCTACTGATGCAGAATCTTACCAGACATTAAAAAACAAAGTGTGCCACTGGTTATCAAATCACCCTCTACCGCCAAATATCCCAAGCAACATCTTAATGGTGGAGAGAACACCATGGGTGGGAGGGAATAGAAAAAATTTAGAAGGTGACTGCATCGTGGTAACCTTTGAGAATCCACAGGTGGTAGAACATATCTGCAGAGGAACCTCTCGCTATCAAGCGAGTACTGTTACTGCTAGGCCTCTCTCTTATTTCTACCTGCCTGTGAACCAAGTGGACAAAAGATGGAGCTGGCTAAGGGGCTCACATGAACAAAAAACTAGACGGAGGTTTAATTCCCCATGGGAGATGCAACCTTATGGGTGGGATGAGGGTGGAGAGGACGGCTGGAACTTGGCCAAGAGAAGAAGAGGTAGACCCATTCAAGGTGGGTTTGCCACAGGGTTACAAAATGGCTATCCACACTATTACCCCCAGACTGCGAATATGTATGAAAACCACTTTAACATCCCAATGGTTAACCGATATGAGTGTTTGTCAAATTTGGACTGGGTTGATTGACAAAAACAGGGCACACTGCTCAGTCTGATGCGAAATACTCCCCCTATCCCCTCACAAAATGAAAACAGTATCCAGGTTGTGCAGGAGTTAAATACTGATCAAATTATATTTAATGATCAGGGTGCTGGAGGAGGGTCCTCACCGCACGAAAAAATGTATAAGTATTGGGAATGGGGGAGATAATTGTGACAACATGGACCATTGCTGGTCTCAAGAGTAAAGTGGATGACCCCTTCTGGAGGGATTTTATAGGCACTATGGATATAATAGCCATACAGGAAACCTGGGACACACAACACACTTACTGTTGATGGTTTTACCACTTTTTTTTTCTACCAGCCGTTAGTTCTACGCGGGGCCGAGCAAGAGGGGACCTGGTCACTTTGATATCCGCTAAAATCCCGGGTACATATACGGAAATAGTTACTGCCTGTCCCTATTGCCTCGCGGTCCAAATTACCCACAGGGGTTTTCATAATGTGCTGGTCGTGAATTTTTATAATTCCTTTGATAGGGATCATTCAGTTAGTAACCTGATTATGTTAAATTCTCTTTAAAGAGTTATCAGAGTCTGAGTGTACCATCATATTAATGGGGGATTTTAACGTTCATGGCTGTCAGGACAAATGTCCTTCTAATGTTCTATTTGGTCCTCCGGATGAGGAAAATACTCATTTTGAGCACTCAGATCAGGGTATTTTCTTGGAAACCATGTTGGCCGAAAATGGGCTGATACTACCCAATGGGTGTGATGAGGACATTCCTACCTTTACAGGACATGGCAGCGGGTCTGTGATTGATTATATTTTTGTAAGTAGTAGTTGTGGAAGCCATATTACCAGTTATTCAGTTGTGCGGTCCCATTTTAGCGACCATAACCCAGTTGTATTAAGAGTTAAAAATGTAATTGTTGCCATGGAAAGCGGATTAAATTTGGTGGACAAACACGACATGCGGCTGACTGACCAAGCCCGTAGAATCAAGTGCTGCAAGATAATTCCAGAGGAGTTCTTTTGTAATCTTTGTAATAGTAGCCGGGAGGAACTAAAGCTTTGTATGGACGACCAGGCGGGGGACAGTGAAGTAGTGGAGGCGTACAGAAAGGTTTGCCTCGACATTGTCTCCAACCTGACTCGTCAGGGTAAAGGCAAAGCACAAGGGAAGGAAGGCTGGTTTGATAAGAATTGTTCTGAGGCCAATCATAAACTTAAAGTGGCCCTTAAATCCAAACCAGTAGATAGATCGCTTGTGGCTACCCTTAGGAAAGAATACAAGACAGTCGTTGAAAGAAGGCGGCGTGAGATGAGAGAGGACGCTTGGGCTGAGTTGACATCAATTGATGTGCTGAAAAGTAGTGCCAAGTTTTGGGCCGTGGTCAACCAACCCTATTTTTCAGACTCTAGTAATAATGAACTGGATTGTGGAATTCAAGAAGACAAATGGCACTTGCACTTTAAGTCTGTCTATGAACAGGAGTTTTTGGGGGCAGAGGGGTTGACCACCTTCTCCAGATTGCCTTACATTTTAACTGTAGAAGAGGGTGAGGTGGCCGTGGCCATTGGTAAAATGACTAGTAATAAGGCCCCCGGGCCAGATGGCGTTTCCTCCGACCTTTTTAAAGTTGATATTTCTTTTTGGCCCAAAGTTTTTTTCTTCTTCAGAACAAATTTTATTGGGTTTCAGTAGTTGACAGAATATAAACAAGACACCGCTTCCGTAGTATCAGGAAGGCAGCGAAAATAAAAGAGCAATAAGGTCAAAATATTCAATCAACGTTTACCCAAGCCCCCCTTCCTGTATTCCAACCCAACACCCACCCCGCACCCTGCACGGTGTTTACATTGTCCAGAACATAACCTGTGGGATCATAATAGCAGCATGTGGTACAGGTCACTCAGGGGCAGAACCAACAAGGTCCAGATTTGTATCTCTTGTCGCCGGGGGGTCCAGCAGTAGGCCCCGATAATCTGCCCACCTCTTCCAGATTCGATAGTGTTTTCTGGGGCAGCCTCTGGCCTCAAAGATTGGACGTTCCAAGCCCATGTTGAAGTCCATGCCTCGCTTCCACCCCCCACCAGCGGAGCTCTAGGTGCCTTCCAAGCTTGTGCTATGTCCCTCTTGGCCACTGTGAGACCCAACAGGAGCAAGTGACGTTTATATCTATTACCCCCTACTTGCTCCATAACATGGAGGAGGCCCAACTTCGGCTTGCGAGGGAGGTCCCATGCCAGTACGTCCTCCAGACAGTCCCACACACCAGTCCAAAATCTCTACAGCCGTACACAGTCCCATACCGTATGCAAGAATGAGCCTATTGCATTCCCACACCTCAGACACTCCGGGGAGGCTATCAGCCCAGCTTTCCACAGCCGTTCCCTTGTATAGTATGCTCTATGTAGGTACTTAAATTGGATAAATCGCAGGCGCACTGCTATTGCTGCTCCCCTAGTGGCCTCCAGGGTTTCCCTCCAGTCCTCCTCCTCCAGCTCCCCCAGCTCATTCTCCCAAATTGCCCGCAGAGTATCAAGGGAGGGGGAACAGTGGGTAACCAGCGTGTGGTATATGGTTGAAATTTTCTTTGTCTCCAATTCCCCCATAAATACTTTAGCTTCCAAGGGACTGAATTCCGGCAAAGACGATAAGTTTGTTATGACGGGGGTCAGTGCGTGTCTGAGCTGCAGGTATCGAAAGAATTGAGACTGGGGCATGTCATATTCTACCTGCAATGCCTGGAACGACTTGAGGACTGTGCCCTTTAATACGTGGCCCAGTGCCGAGATTCCAACAGCATCCCAACCTTCAAAGCCCCGCAGGGAAGCCAAGCTGGGCAGTCTGCCATTATGCCACAGGGGGGTCTCACCTGTTAGCCTATTCCACCACCCCATGCGGCGGAGAGCATCGCGCCACACTCTGAAGACCACCTGAGTGACCATCGGGAGTCGTTTCCGGATGGCAGCCGAGTACAGGATAGTATGGAGCGTGTCCGGGTCCATCATATACCTTTCCAGGGCATAGGTCGGGTCTCCCCGATCCCCATACCACCATTCGTTAAGGACTAGCAGGTGTGACGCCTGATAGTAGGATTGGATGTCCGAGGTGGCCAGCCCCCCACAGTAGGTCGACAGGAAGCAGGTACGGAGCGCCACTCTTACTGCTCCCCCAGTCCACAGGAATCGACCCAAGGCAGAGTTCACCTGCCGAAACCAGTGCGGCGAAACTGGGTACGGGTGGTTTTGCAGTTGGTATAAAATACGGGGTAGGGCTACCAACTTGAAGATGGCTGAGCGGCCATAGACGTTCAGAGGCATCCTGGACCACGTCTGCATAACAGAACGGATCCTGTCCCAGACTGGCACTATGTTACGGGACCATGACACTCCCGGTACATCCGTCAAGAAGACACCTAAGTATTTGAGGCCACCCGCCGCTTCCTGCAAGGCCGAGGCCCAAGGTCCCCCGGTCACCCAGGACCCACAATTTCGACTTTCGTACATTGATCCTAAGACCGGACACCTCCCCGAAAATGCTCATTATGTCCAGGACCCTCGGTCCCGATTTATTGAGGTCTGTGAGGAAAAAGAGCACATCATCAGCATAGAGTGCAATCCTATCGGATGGGCCTCCCACCCATTCCACTCCGTGCAATTGAGCGTCCATCCTCACCCAAGCCGCAAGCGGCTCCATAGCCAAGGCGAACAGGTAAGGGGAGAGGGGGCATCCCTGTCGGGTGCCCCGACCAATGGGGAATGAATTGGAGACCGCCCCCGCAACCCTGACCGCTGCCATCAGGTCCGTATACAGCAAGTGAATGTACGACAAAAAGCGCGGGCCCAAATTGAGCCGGAGGAGGAGCGCTTGAAGATAAGGCCAGCTCAGGGAGTCAAAGGCGCGGTCAATGTCTGCCAGCAAAAGGGCTGCAGGGATGCCCGCCGCCCGTGCCGCTTCCACCACCAAATGCGCGCGGCGTATATTATGTCTTGTCGCTCTGTGGGGCATGAAGCCCGCCTGGTCCGCATGTATCAAATCCGTAATATATGGGAGAAGGCGATTCACCAGAACCTTTGCCAGTATTTTCGCCTCGAAGTTCAGCAGTGATATCGGACGATAGGATTCGGGACTATCTTGGGGCCTCCCTGGCTTGCAAAAAACCACGATCTCGGCATGTCGCCAGTCCGCTGGCAGTCTGCCATGATCCCTAGCCTCTTCCAGGGCTTTCCTATAGCGCAGCCCCAATTGGAGGTGGAACAACTTCATGAATTCACAGGGGAACCCATTGGGCCCATGGCCCAAAGTTTTAGCAAATGTTTTTAATAGAATTTCAAAAACAGGAATTCCAGAGACATGGTCCCAGTCGGTGATCGTCCCCATCTATAAGAAAGGGGACAGGGGCGACCCTGGCAATTATCGCCCCCTATCTCTTATCGATTCCGCAGTAAAGGTCTTAGGGAAAGTGGTCCTATGCAAACTTACTGATTGGTTAGAGGAGACCAATACCCTCTCTCCTCTACAGTACGGTTTTAGAGTAGGGAAGTACACAATAGCGAATCAAGGATCCCTGTATATTGCCTTCATGGAGCTGTCCTCTGCATTTGATAGAGTAAACAGATCCAAGTTGTGGGGCCAGCTTCTTAGTATTGGAATAGAACCTAACATTGTGTATTTTTTAGCAGACCTACATAGGGACCTTACAGCCACGGTACGATATGACAGAAAAGGTAACTGCACTGGTAAAATTAGTATCACCAATGGTGTAAGGCAGGGATGCATTCTTGCTCCCCTGCTTTTTACACTATATATATATATATATATATATATATAAAGATCTGGGTGGAGTTTTGGGCGCAGCGTGCAAGGACATCCCGAGGGCAGGGAAGTACCTATTGCCCGCATTATTATATGTGGACGACGCTGCTCTCCTAGCCAGAACTGCAGTGGGTCTCCAAAGCCTGTTGAACTCATTTTTTGACTTTATGATAAATCTTGACCTAAGTGTTAACTATGGTAAATCCCATGTTATGGTGGTGGCCCAGAAAGGGAAGGCCAAGAAAAATGTAATGACACTGCATTGTAATGGACACAAATTGACAAGAGTTTCCAGATTTCCCTACTTGGGGGTTGTTTTCGATGATTGCTCTACGTGGCACCCCCAAATGCTGGAGAGAAAAAAAAGGTCCTGGCGCGCTCTATTTCTGCGGTGATGGGCTTTTCACGTAAATTAGGGGTGAAACCTCTGGAGGCAGTTTTAAAGGTATATGCTGCTAAATGTATTGCCATCGCTATGTATGGCGCTGACCTGTGGGGTTTTAGGCCAGTTAAAACGCTTCAGGTAACAGAAGATAACTTCCTTAAAATTATTCTTTCCCTGCCAAGATCCACGGCCAGCTTCATAGTCCATCAGGAATGCGGTGTGGATTATCTGGAGGATCGAATCGCCATGGCCCCCCTATTAAAATGGATATCAGTCTGGCTTAACTTGGAACTTGAAGTGAATCACGAAATCTTTAAAGATTGCCTAATGCTAGATCATTGGGACAAGATCCCCTGGTTGAAATATGTACAGCAAATGTGTGTAAAGTTGGGTCGGCCCGAATTGTTCAATAAACCATCTAACTTAGTGAAAGGAGATTTGAAGTGGGTTAAAAACACTTGAACCGAGGGATGGACAGAGAAGGCTTGGAGCTGTTAAAGCCTTCTGTTAGGACTCACCAACTGATCGTTTCCTCTGGTCATGAGTTGGAACTCTACCTAAAGGTTGTCAACAACTCAAACAATAGGTATCTTTTAACCAAGTTCCGATTGGATAAAATCCACCTGTTAATTTCAGGCCGCCCTGGTTGGACTAAGCCACTTGATTTAGACTTGTGCAAATGTGACGGCTGTTCGATTATGGATACTGTTCACTTTCTGTTTTTTTGTGACTATTTTAAGGACATCAGGAAAAAGTTTATTATACCCTTGCTAAAGGGGAAAGGGTTTAGGCAAGTCAAGCCAGCTTTATTGCATCTCCAACTATTAGTAGATATATGGGAAATTTACAATGTAGCCAAATTTTTAACCATAGCGGTGAGACTCAGTAAAAAGATTAACTGGTCCTAGATGATCTACTGTAAGTATTGACCATTGTAACTTGAATCAAGTTTTAATTTAAATTCTCTCATGTTGCTCTTTTTAACTATAGAATGATGTATATATTGTTGATTTTAAATTTTGGCATCATGCGCTGCATATTTTAATGGGTACTCCCTTCCTCTTCATACTGTATTTTTATGTCTTTATGTCGCCTGGTGACCATGGACCGTTTCTGTGTGTTCTTGTACTTTTATGGTTTTTGCAATTGAACCGAATAAAGTATTTCTTGAACTTGAGTAAGAACCCCAAGATGAAGACCATGAGCTTGAGGGACAAAAGTTAAGGAATTGCGGGTTGACCTCCAAGCAGACCCTCCCTCATCCGAAGAGGTGAATTACTGCTCAATGCCATCACCTGATGACATCAGGAGGGCTGCTGTAACGTACGTATGTGGTAAAACTAGAAGATGAAAATGTTCTTGTGCTGCCTGTTAAACCTTCACTACCAACAAAGGGAACATTTTTCTAACCATGCTTCCCAGCATCTTGTATCCAGGCAAGAAGGCATTCAAAGTACTAGAAACTACTAAACCAATAACCAAGGGTTGAAAAGAAAAGTCCTTGACACCAGACCCAAAATACATCCGCAGTAACGTGCCCACAGACTGTTAAAAGGTGCAATAATGCCCTTACTGCCACCAGACCACCACCCAAGAGCAATAGGCTTCATCTGGTGAGTAGAAAAATGGAGAGCAAAGCAGAGACAGTGACGGAATGATTAATTGATATGGACATCAACAATGGAATGAGATGGAATCCCTTATGCAACATCTTACTGAGGCACACATGAACGGCAGAAGTTGTGCAGGAAGGACAAAATGCCTGTCAGTCTTGAATGAGGTGAACACTGTCAGTAGGCAGATGTGCAAAGGAACTCTCCAGAGGCATGCCAGGCTAAGAATATCCGTATTTAAACCAGAGGTTCAAGCATCCGTCATTAAAAAGCGCTTCACAGGAGAGGGCCGTATTTGGCTAGGCGGTCGAGGCCTTGCAGCAAATTAAAAAGGCAGCGCAACATGCAAGGCCATATGGGCTTTGCAATACGGTGGTAATTTCCATGGGGTGGAAACTTATCCCACTGACCAGTGGGCAGAACACATTTCCCATCGGGCCAACAGCAGCCAGCACTGGGCAGCTCGCAGCAAGCCACGCAAGTCCACCTACCAACAATGATCACACCCCCAAAGCAGTCCTTTGTCTTCTCCCTGTCCTCTGTACAAATGCACCCACCCCCCAAACACCAGTGGAAGGATGGGGAACTATCCACAGGAGTGGGAAAAGATCACCACCCACAACTGGATTTTAAACATGATAAAACATGGACATTGCACAGGGCTCTCCCTATTGCTAATCTTGGGCTTCAGATTCATGAACCAGTTTGTGCACACAACACTTCAGAAAGATTGCTGCAGGGAGTGATACTACTCTTGAAAAGGGGAGGCCATATAGCCACATTGGACCTTAAAGGATGCCTCCCTACACATTCCTATAAATCGAGGCCCAAAAAAATAGCTACGATTTGTACAGGATAAGTACACTACCAATTTATAGAGAGCTGACTTTCATGATAAAATCAACACCAAGGGTGTTTACACTCTCAGCATACCCATGAAGTAAAGGAATACACAAACCCATGCCGGCTGGTGAAGGTAAAGTCCAAGACCAAGTGCAAAAGCGACGTTCAAACTAATCGTATTATAGTGCCTGTTTCTCCACACACCAGAGTTAACACAGCTGCAACAAGTATGGGTGTTCCTGGGTGCAGCACTTAATTTGAAGACTGCACAAGCATGCCCTGTTAGGAAAAGTGTAAAGGCAATGGCAGAGTAAACTCGCCTTTACTGGAAGGGACTGGATCTGCAACAATTGGTCACAATTCACCGGGAGTTAGGTTCTTGTGATTGTCACAGCAAAGGTCCTAAAGGAGATAAAATGGTGGCAATAAAGTGATCTTCGGGAGACCTTCAAAACACCAACTGATAGTGACATCACAAAATGGTTGCATCCCACAAGGGGTGGGGGCACACATGAACACATTAAAAGTACGGGGACAATACAGATGTGCTGAAGCATGTTGACTTCCAGGCGATAAAGCCTGTGTTTGAGGCATGTGGGCTGCTGAATTTATATCTATTCAGAGATCGCCGCCTAGTGTTGGGTCTGGATGATTGCACATTGTTGTCCTGGAAGAGTCTTCGAAGTATCACAAGATAGGTGGCTCCTCACTTGGACTACAGTGCGCATGGGCATCCTCTCCATCTTCAGATTGTTTTTTTCCGCCATTGGGTTCGGATGTACCTTCTCGACTCCAGTTCGGAATATACTTAAAATACTTTTCGCGAGGCCAAAAGGCCTTCGGGGCGTCGGTATTGTCTCTCGTTCGGTGCCCGGTACTTCATCCAGTTCTTCGAACAGGACGTCGAGGGCCGTATTGCCTTTTCGACAGCTAGGACCCGACGAGCGTAGACGATGGAACGGAGCCCGTTCAAGAGATGCCCCGCACCCGACCCGAAAGAGCACGTCGCTTCCAAGCAAAAAGGTGTACCTGTTGCGCACCGACAGCTCGAATCGATGCAGGGCCGCAAGCAGCAGTGTGATCCTACAAAGTTGGTCGGATCGAAGACTGCAACACTCTCAAAAAAGGTTGGTTCGTCTCCACTGCTTACACAACCTATTAAAAATGGACTGCCCTCGAGCAAAAACCTTCGAGCCACATAAGGGCACCGACACTACCAAGAAAGTGTCGGTAGTTTCAAGGACTCAGTCTGAGGAGGATGTAATGTTCCAAGCACCCTCCTATGACAATCAGTCAAAACTGTTCACCGACTCGGATACTGGTAGACTCACCATTTACAAACGGAAAATAGCTCCAGAAACTCCTTTGGAGTCATACAAGATCCCTCTGAAAAGGAAAAGAGACTCGTCAACCTCACCTGTTCTTTCTGAGCCTGTGGTGTCCTATGAACAAGACTATTCCTATTCGCCCACACGCACCTATGAGGATATAGGGGAGGGATACAATGAAGATGAGTTCAATTTTCCTGCTGACACAGATCAGGACGAACAGCAAACCTGGATTGATCCTGGTGAGCCACAGACCACGCCTGACACTCAGTCCTATACCATCAAAACCTCGCCTACTGAAGATACTGCTGCGTTTAACGCTTTGATTGAAAGGGCAGCCAAAAACCATGATGTGGACATGCATGCTGACCTAGTAGAGGAGGACTTTTTGTTTGATACTTTCTTGACTTCAGAAATATCAGTAAAAACATTGCCTATGCTGAAGGGTGTCCTTAAACACGCTACTGACATCTTCAAGGAGACCACAAGGTCACGGGTTGTCAAAACAAGGATTGAAAAGAAGTACCGGCCTGCACCTGTGGACCCTACGTACATCAAAGGTCAGCTCCCGTTGGACTCCCTCGTAGTGGCTAATGCTCGTAAAAGGGCAAACTCTTAAACCAGTGGTGATGCTCCCCCTCCGGACAAAGAATCCAAGATCTTTGAAGCATCTGGCAAGCGAGTAGGGGCTCAAGCAGCAAATATTTGGAGGATCTCCAACACACAAGCCCTATTAGCCAGATATGATAGGGCACACTACGACACTTTGGAGCAGCTACTGCAACACCTGCCTGAGGCTTATAAGGAGGGAGCAGAAATGCTGATACAGGAGGGGAAATTAATTTTCAATGCGTCCATCAAGTGTGCGCTAGATGCAGCAGACACGGCAGCTAGGGCCATAAACACAAGTGTGATGCTTAGAAGGCATGCCTGGCTACGCATCTCTGGTTTTAAGCCGGAGATACAAACTACTTTACTCAACCAGCCGGTTAACCCTGATTTTCTCTTGGGCGCTGATGTTGACACAACCCTTGAGAAAATTAAAAAAGACACTGACAGCAAAATCTATGGGGGCTCTGCAGTCACAACAGTTCAGGGGCAGTTCCTTTCGTCGCTCCGGTAACAGGGGAGCCTCCAGAGGTCAAGCATCACAGCAAGCCCAATACAACAGAGGGGGCTCGCAGAACACCTATAACAAGAACAATAGGGGTGGCTATTGTGGGAACAGCACCAAAGGCAGAGGACGCGGAAATAATAATGCCAGATCCTCCGCCACCAATAAACAGTGACGTCTTGTCACTGCCCCCCACCCCCCCGACCACATAACACCAGTTGGAAGACTCCAGCAGTTCCTGACAGCCTGGGAAGGCATAACCACAGACTGGTGGGTGAGAGACCTTATACAACACGGCTATTGTCTAGAACTAACTTCCACTCCACCCAACATACCCCCAAGGCACCGTCCTATGTCCGCAGAGCACATGCACTTATTGCAGCAAGAAGTACTCTGCATGCTGCAAAAAGGGGCCATAGAACTCGTGCCTTTAAATCAGCAGGGTACAGGGGTGTACTCACTGTACTTCTTAATCCCAAAAAAAGGACGGGTCTCAGGCCCATTCTAGACCTCAGACCCCTGAACCAGTACATCTTGTCAGAACATTTTCACATGCTGACTTTACAACAAGTTCTACCATTGCTCAGTCAGGGAGACTTCCTAGCAACCCTAGACTTGAAAGACGCATATTTCCACATTCCAGTTCACCCAGGACACAGGAAATATATCAGGTTCACCATAAACAACCAGCATTACCAGTTCAAGGTCCTGCCTTTCGGGGTCACTACTGCCCCCAGGGTGTTCACCAAGTGCTTAGCAACAGTGGCGGCGCATCTTCGGAGACAATACATCCACGTCTATCCTTATATGGACGACTGGCTTGTTCAAGCAAATTCAGCCCAGCAATGTGCCAGCCACATGTCCCGCACAATTCACCTCCTACACAGTCTAGGATTTTCACTGAATTACCCAAAATCACACCTTCAACCCGCTTATGTGCAACAGTACCTGGGTGCAACAATCAACACTCTAACAGCGACAGCGCACCCAACCGCAGCCAGAGTCAACAGCATGTCTTCTCTCCTCCTCTCACCTGTCTGTTGGTGTACCGCCCCCCCCCGCCCCCTCCAGTCTATTCCCTCCTTTCTTTCTGATTTCCAGGACCTCCTTTCTACCATCTCGGTCAATAACTCGTCAGTCCTGGTACTCGGGGATTTCAATTTTTGGCCCTCTGACCCTCGAGAATGTGCGTCTTCTAAAGATTTCACAGAGACTTTGCGTGAGCTTAACTTTACCTCCCTTGTTCACGCCCCGACGCACACCCATGGACACATCCATGACCAGGTCTGGTCCCTCAATTGTCCTGTTCTGTCTATTGCTCCCTGTCCCTGGTCCGATCATTTTATGATTTCTTTTTCCCTTTGTTTGAGGCCAGTAAAAAAAACCCAGCTGGTTAAAAACTCATGGGCCCGAAATTGGAACCGTGTCAATTTGTCACTTCTATCAGCTACCCTCCTGGCCTCCTCGCCCAACTTGCAGGATCTTCCTTCCTCTTTACAAGCTGAGACCATTAATGCCTGGCTTGCGAGTGGCTGCGACCCGGTGGCTCCACTTCGACGGATCACGATTAGAAGACTCAAGGAGGCAAACTGTTGGTTCACTGAGGAACTAAAATCACTCAAGTTGGGGATTCGCCAGGCGGAGCGTTCGTGGAGAAGGGCCTACTGCCCCAAGCTGAAACTTCATTTTTTATCCTGTCTGGGGGAATACAAAAGAGCCATTCTCTCCACCAAAACGTCCTATTTTTCACATAAAATATTGGCAGCAGAGAACCAGCCTAAGGAAATTTTTTCCATTGTCCACGATCTGGTGTTCTCTGATAGAACCTCCTTGAAACCCACCCCGACCCAACACTTGTGCGACTCCTTGAATAACTACTTTGTGGAGAAAATTGAGATCATTAAAACCAATATCCCCCTCCCTTCCCAGTCCTTTGTAGACCCATGTTCCCCCTTCTGATGTCCACCTGTGCTCCATTCCGCTACTTACTGAGGATGTTTTTCTTGACATCCTCCCCAAAGTCAAGTCAGGCTCCCCGGTTGACATCTGTCCTGCACGTATTCTTCGTCAAATCTACTCTGTATGTACCTTGCCCCCTCTCTCCTTCCTGAACTGCTCCCTCGCGCAGGGAGTTGTCCCCCCTCTTTTGAAAGCAGCTACCATTGTTCCCATCTTGAAGAAGCCCGGGGCTGACCCCTCCTCCCTAACCAACTATCGCCCCATTTCTCTGCTTCCTTTCCTGGGCAAGGTGCTGGAACGCCATGTCACCGCAGTCTTCACCACATTTGTGGAGGAGAACGGGGGGTTAGCCCCCGCCAAGCTGGCTTTCGGGCTAGACACTCCTCTGAGGCTGTGGTGGTGTCGGTCTTGGACAATCTGAGACAGGGCTTAGACTCCGACCAACCTCAGGCACTGATCCTCCGCGACTTATCCGCCGCCTTTGACACTGTGGATCATTCCATTCTTCTTTCCCGTGTCAGGGCGGCGGGTATCGGGGGTACAGCCCTTATCTGGCTCTCCTCTTTCTTGAGGGACCGCACCCAGGCGGTTCAGTTGGGAGATTTCTCTTCCACATCTCTCCCGATTTCATTTGGGGTCCCCCAGGGGTCCTCCCTTTCACCTCTTCTGTTTAATCTATATATCGCTCCTTTGATTTTTGCTCTTCAGAAGCTGGAGGTCGCCGTCTACAATTATGCTGACGACCTCCAGCTCATCTTTGATCTTTCTTCTTCCTCTCATTCTGTCTCCAACTTTCACTCGGTGATGTCTTTCATCAGGGACTGGATGAATCATAATCATCTCAAACTGAACCCGGACAAGACCGAGTTAGTCTTGACGGGGGGTTCATCCAGTCCCTGGAATTTTTTGTTTTGGCCCCCTTCTTTAGGTTCCCCTCCTTCTCCTTCTTCCTCAGTTAAAACTCTGGGCATTAAACTTAATGACCAGCTCACCCTTCATTCTCAGATCGGGTCTGTCGTTTCCGCCTCTTTTTTAACTCTTCGTACTATTCGCACTGTTTCTCGTTTCTTTTCCTTTTCTGCACGTAAACTTATCCTGTCCGCCCTGGTCATCTCTCGTTTAGACTACGGGAATGCCTTATACAATGGCATCCCGGCTTATAGTCTACGGAGATTGCAATTGGTACAAAACCAGGCGGCCCGCTTAGTTTACTCTCTCCCTAGATTTCACCATGTCACTCCCCTCCTAAAAGAACTCCATTGGCTCCCGGTTCGTGAGCGTGCACTCTTCAAATTGGGATGCATGACTTTCTTGGCCCGTTTGGGCCTTGCTCTCGCCTTCATCTCCTCGGCGGTACAGCCCTACGTGCCCTGTAGAGAATTGCGATCATCCTCTCTTTGCTTACTCACTGTGCCACGTTTTAAGCGTAAGAAATGGGGTGGAGCTAAATTCTCTTACTTGGCCCCGGTGTTTTGGAACTCCCTCCCCACTCACCTTAGATCTTCCACCCAGTATCTTTCTTTTCGTAAGTTACTTAAAACTTTTCTTTTTTCCCAAGCTTTTCATTTGTAATTCCCTTCCCATTTCAGCTTAGCAGTCCTTTTTGTCTCCAACTATGCCTGTACTTATAAGCGCCAAGAAACCGCATGGTGTACGCTGCGCTATATAAATACTTTAAATTCAAATTCATGCAATTGCTCATTCAGAAATTCAGGCCACAACACTCGCTCCCAGCGCAGGTATTCATGCAGCTGATGGGTATGATGGCCTCCGGCATCTTTTTAGTCCCTCACGCAAGGCTACACATGCGTCCGCTTCTAGAGTGCTTGGCACGACAGTGGAACCAGGCTCAAGGACATCTAAAAGACCTAGTGTTGGTGACCAGTCGTGCATACAACTCTCTGCATTGGTGGAACACACAACCTTTGCAGGGGACGACCGTTCCAAGAGCCTGTACCACAGATAGTGCTGACAACGGACGCATCTCTCCAGGGTTGGGGAGCGCCCGTCCTCCATTATACAGTGCAGGGACTATGGACAGCGCAGCAGCAAAAAATGCATATCAACCTGTTGGAGCTCATGGCGATTTTCATGGCAATGAAGGCCTTAAGGCTGCATCTGTGCAACAGTCGTGCTGATCCGGACGGACAATATGACTGCCATGTATTACATCCAGAAGCAGGGAGGCACGCACTCTCCACAATTGTCTCATCTAGCCCAGAGCATGTGGAAGTGGGCCATTCAAAGGAACATGTTCCTCATGGCGGAACATCTCCCAGGCAAAGAGAAACAGATGGCGGACCTGCTCAGCAGGCACAGCCACGAGATGCACCCCTCAGTGCTCCAACCATATTTCCAGCATCCTGAGATAGACCTATTCGCCACAAAGGAAAACGCAAAATGCCAAACCTTCGCCGCCAGGTTCCCACACCTGCAGTCTCAGGGCAATGCAATATGGATGAACTGGTCAGGCAGATTTGCGTATGCTTTTCCTCCAGCACCGCTCATACCGCTGGTGGCACGCAAACTGCGGCAGCACTCTATGCCGCTCATCCTAGTTGCTCCAATGTGGGCACGGCAAGCGTGGTACACCACGTTCCTAGAACTTTCAGTGGTGCCTCACCAACGGCTGCAACTCAAGCCCAGTCTCCTCACTCAGAACCGTGGAGACATTCAGCACCCAGATCTGCAACAGTTGAACCTTGCAATATGGCTCCTGAGGTCATAGTTTGGCTACCTCAACCTGCCCCCTGACTGTATGGACATCATCAAGGAGGCAAGAAGACCTACAACAGGGCATGCTATGCGGCCAAATGGAAGCGATTTGTCATTTACTGTTCTACTAATGACATAAATCCGCTAGATGCATCCACGCAAAACATTACGGTATATGTTATTTGTTGCACCTATACAGATGCAATCTGGCGTATAGTTCCATTAGGATACATTTGGCCGCAATGGCAGCTTATTTTCAAAACAGACAGCATCTTTCTCTTTTTAGAGTGCCAGCCATTAACCACTTGGATGCTAAGGCCCTGGAAAGATTTATTAACAATTTCCATTGAAATCAATGGAAACTCCATGACGAGCTGAGCTCGTCATGAGCGTCGAAGGGGTTAAAGCTTTTATGGAAGGACTCAAAAGAGTGATTCCTCCCAGACACCCTCCTTCACCTGTCTGGAATCTGAACATAGTTCTAACCAGACTAATGGGACCACCCTTTGAACCTCTTCACTCTTGTGAGATACAGTTTCTGACATGGAAAGTGGCTTTTCTAGTGGCAATAACATCGCTAAGGAGAGTTAGTGAGCTTCAAGCCCTAACTATTCAAGAGCCTTTCATACAAATTCATGCTAATCTGGTGGTGCTGCGTACCAACCCGGAATTCATGCCTAAAGTGGTGTCGCAGTTCCACATTAATCAAACCATAGAACTGCCCGTTTTCTTCCCAAATCCAGACTCTGTAGCAGACAGAGCACTGCACACGCTAGATGTCAAAAGAGCTCTCCTTTATTACATAGACAGGACAAAGGATTTCAGGAAGACTAAGCAACTGTTTGTTGCCTTCTCTCCACAACACAAAGGCAACCCCATTTCAAAGTCTGGTATAGCCAGATGGATCGTTAAGTGCATACAAATCTGTTATCAAAAAGCAAAACGCACATTAACAGTTCCCCCAAGAGCACATTCCACACGCAAGTTAGGGGCATCCATGGCTTTCCTAGGTAACATTCCTCTAGAGGATATATGTAGAGCAGCCACATGGACCACCATACACACATTCACCAAACACTACTGCGTGGATGTACACTCCAAACAGCAAGCTGCTGTAGGTCAGGCTGTTCTCAGAACTCTTTTTCAGACTGCTGCAGCTGGCACGGGCAACAGACGCTAAGGAGGATACTGCTATTTATTCTATGCATAGATATAAATTCGGCAGCCCACATGCCTTGAACGGAATATGCTACTTACCAGTATGCATCTGTTCTTGGCATGTAGGGCTGCTGACATTTATATCGCCCGCCCTCCTCCCCGGTGCCTGTCGCAGCTGTAGCACTCAAAATTATTCTCAGGCATGGTCATCACTTACTGTATTACACTCCATCTCTGCCACAATGGCGAAAAACAATCTGAAGATTGAGAGGATGCCCATGCGCACTGTAGTCCAAGGGAGGAGCCACCTATCTCGTGATACTTCGAAGACTCTTCCAGGACAACAATGTGCAATCATCCGGACCCAACACTAGGCGGCGATCTATGCATAGATATAAATGTCAGCCGCCCTACATGCCAAGAACAGATGCATACTGGTAAGTAGCATATTCCTTTCCTAACCCGTATACAGATAGAACCATTTTCTTCCTGAACAAAGAGGCAGAAAAGGTTAATTCTGAGCAAACTAGCCTAACCGATATGGCAATGGGCATTACGAAGAAACCTAACACGACAGACTGTCCACCTACCAGGAAAAGAAAACCGAGGTGGACAGACTAAGCAGACGAAGATCCCATGAATGGGAACTAAAACAGCTGACATGAGTGGTCAATACAAGGGGAGGGCGGGAGAGAACACCAAAAAAAACAGTGCCATCACTTCGAGTCCAGGTTTCAACAACTATCTTAGATGAATGCACTGTCAAACTGATTTGGGCAGATTTGCCTATGCCTTTCCATCAATTCCCATCATATCAAAGGTACTGTTGAAATCCAGACAACCAGGGGTAAAATTCATCCTCCGCCCCAGAGCAGGCCAGACAAACATAACTACCTGCTGGAGATGCCCAAGGGACAAATTATCGTAATCAAGACCTGCTGACAAAGCAGTATGGAAAGATGTGCAAATCTAACTGCCTGGAGTTTGGGCATTTATTTGAGTTTTATGTAGCGCTGGCTAGACCCGGAGGTATCAGAGCACTTTACACCAGGTTCCAAAAGTTACAAGATTACATCAATTACAAATTACATCATTGACTAGACAAACATTTCAAGAGCATGGAAGCTGAAATAAATGGAGCTTGGAGGGTAACGGGGTGGGGTATAGGGGTAGATGGGAGATGGGATGGAGAGACGAAAGAGTCTGCCCAAAGTCTAGCTATCGGGTAGCTCCACCGGGCATCAGTCAAATTGCTCTTTATTTGTTTTCCCGTTGAGACCTAGCTAAGAGGAGGGATAAATGGAGCGTAAAGGGGTGGGAGGGAGAATGCGATGGAGAGACTGCTAGACCCGGGGGTATCAGAGCACTTTACATGAAGATCATGAGTTATAGGTTACAAGTTACACATGTTACAGAAGCATAGTCATCATGGGATAAAAAAGCAATGTTGCGGTTATATGTCGGGGATGAGGGGGAAGGAGCCAAAAACAGAGACCGGGAGAAATTGTGTCCAATGTCCGGCTGGGTAGGTGACGGCCGAGGGGATAAACCAGGGCCGATCGCCTCTATAGCTGTCAAGGCAGCTCCACCGGGCAACGGCCATAATGCTCGTGCTCTGCTGTCAGGAGAAGGTCAGGTCTAGTCTAAGAATGTTAAAATCTAACAAGGGAATAGGAGGGATGGGAAAGGGGATATTTTTTGTGTCTACTGACCAAAACAATGGAGATCATTAAGGAAGTAGAAGCTATCACCAGGACGTGCTAGTCGGTAAAATGGAGAAGATGCGTACACTGGTGCAGAACAAAGAATTTTATGGAATCAAGAACAAAAACTATATTGACTTATCTAACTCGCCTGCTAGATGCTGGACTGACTCTTAAAGGTACATCTTGTTGTGATGGTAGTGTACTCCAGGGATACATCATGCTACAGCTTCATTACACCTGTTGTAAAAAGGTTTCTTGAGGGGGTTAAAAATCACCCCACCAAGAAGTCCCAGCACTGCTGTAGAAACTGAACATCTGCTCACACAAGCAATGGCCAAACCCTTTGCGTAGTGATGTGATTGCAATCAGAAGCAATAAGAGTGATTTGAGGTCCAACCAGAAGCAATGTGATTTGAGGTCTAATCTGTGCATAGGCTCGGAGTTGGTGACCAATACAGGAACCAGATCTTCAAATACACTAGGGAGTTCTGAAAACAAATACCGCTCCGACATGAAGCTGGTGATTATCTTCAGAGCATTCAGTTGCTCACTTTTTAAAAAATGTTTAAAGACCCAGAGGCGGCAAATGGTAAAGCCCTACTCACTTTGTCAGAAAGAAGGGTGTTTATGTGACCGTCCTGACCCAGTCAGCTACGGTCGCTCCACTCGCTCCCTGGACCTACTTGCGCCTGATTGTGCCCCCGATCTCGCCTGGTATCATCTGGAGACTGATATTGCTGATTGTGCCCCCGATCTTGCCTGTGATCGTATTGCTGTATCTGGTATCGTATTATTGTTGCTTTTCAACTGTTGTGCCTTGCTTGCGCCTGGTTGTGCCCCCGATTTCCCCCCCCCCCATCCCCCCTCCACTGCATTTTGTACTGTACCATTTGGTCCTAGCTCCCTGCCGCTGCTCCCCCGCGGCCCCACCCCGTTCCCTCGAGCTTCCCTGGACATCGCCACCCCGCTCCCGCCTCCCAGCTGCTCCTCCCTCCCACTAACAAACAAATAGGTAGTCCCGCGAGCGGAAGTGCTGTGACCGTCCTGTCCCAGTCAGCTACGGTCGCTCCACTCGCTCCCTGGACCTACTTGCGCCTGATTGTGCCCCCAATCTCGCCTGGTATCGTCTGGCGACTGATATTGCCCTCGGCTCTGCTGCTTGATCTCTGATTGTGCCCCCGATCTCGCCTGTGATCGTATTGCTGTATCTGGTATCGTATTATTGTTGCTTTTCAACTGTTGTGCCTTGCTTGCGCCTGGTTGTGCCCCCGATCTCCCCCCCCACTGCATTTTGTACTGTACCATTTGGTCCTAGCTCCCTGCCGCTGCTCCCCCGCGGCCCCACCCCGTTCCCTCGAGCTTCCCTGGACATCGCCACCCTGCTCCCGCCTCCCAGCTGCTCCTCCCTCCCACTAACAAACAAATAGGTAGTCCCGCGAGCGGAAGCGCTGTGCCCGTCCTGACCCAGACAGCTACGGTCGCTCCACTCGCTCCCTGGACCTACTTGCGCCTGATTGTGCCCCCAATCTCGCCTGGTATCGTCTGGAGACTGATATTGCCCTCAGCTCTGCTGCTTGATCTCTGATTGTGCCCCCGATCTCGCCTGTGATCGTATTGCTGTATCTGGTATCGTATTATTGTTGCTTTTCAACTGTTGTGCCTTGCTTGCACCTGGCTGTGCCCCTGATTTCTCCCCCCACTGCATTTTGTACTGTACCATTTGGTCCTAGCTCCCTGCCGCTGCTCCCCCGCGGCCCCACCCCCGTTCCCTCGAGCTTCCCTGGACATCGCCACCCCGCTCCCGCCTCCCAGCTGCTCCTCCCTCGCTCCGCCCCCTCCACTCACCACTTATGACAGCTGCACTTACGCGCAGCGGACGCGCCCCATGCGCGCCAAAGGTAAGCCCGTCTACGCCTGGACCACGCCCAGAGCCATACCCACTGGCCCCCGCAAAAACCACTCCACCCGCCTTACGTACGACACCGTGTCCCTCACTGCACTCAACACCGGCCGACTCCCCGACTGCCACCAAGCCGCCCCAGGACGCACCCACGGACCCTTCACCTGCCTAACCTGCAAGTTCTGCTGCTTCAGAACCCACACTGCATCCACAAACGCCAAGCAGAGCTCCAACAACAACCACCTGAAGTACATCCTGCTCAACACCCGCTCGGTCCACAGACACACCATTGAACTATGGAACCTACTCGATACCACAACTCCGGACGTCGCCTTTCTCACAGAAACATGGATGAACGCCTCATCAGCGCCCGACATTGCCTTAGCCATCCCGGACGGATACAAGATCATCCGAAAAGACCGCATCAACAAAACTGGAGGAGGTATCGCCATCGTTCACAAAAACACCATCCGCATCACGACCAGCACCGATGACACCTTCTTAGCCACTGAACACCTCCACTTCCAAATACAAACCAACCCCAAGACCACACTCAGAGGCACCCTCATCTACAGAGCCCCAGGACCCCGCACACAATTCAGCGAAGACATCGCTGACTTCGTCAGCCCGCACGCCCTCCCCTCCGAGGACTATATTCTCCTAGGAGACCTCAACTTCCATCTGGAGAATAACGACGGCAACACCATCACCCTGCTGGACAGCCTCACCAATCTCGGACTCAAACAATTGGTGAACACACCCACCCACTACGCCGGACACACACTCGACCCAATCTTCACCTCCAGCAAGCACATCTCCTTCAATCACGCCACGGGACTCCACTGGACTGACCACAGCTGCGTCCACTTCAGCTTCAGAAAGACCTCGACCCACCACCACCCGCAACAAGTTCCCCGAAGATACTGGAACAAAATTACCACCGACCAGCTCACCACATCTCTAAACCAAAACCCTCCCGCCAAATCAACGGACCCAAACCAAGCAGCCATCAATCTCACACAATGAATCACCCACTGCGCTGACGAACTAGCACCCTTGAAAAACCCTCCCAACAAGCCAGGAAGCAAAAAAGTCCCTTGGTTCAACGACGACCTCAAGAACTCCAAAAAGAACTGCCGCACCCTCGAGAAAGCATGGCGAAGAAAACCAAGCACAAACATGACCGCCCTCAAGAACGCCACCCGCAAACACCACCAGCTGATCCGCACCACCAATAAATCCGCATTCAAGGAGCGACTAGACAACGCCCACAACAGCAAAGAACTCTTCAGCATTGTCAAAGAGCTCATCAACCCCAACGCCGGCAACAACAACATCACTCCCTCTCAAGACCTCTGCGATTCTGTTGCCTCATTCTTCTACAGCAAGATCGCTGACATACATAACAGCTTCGGTGACCTGACCGCTCCCCCAACCACAGAACAGAAGCCCCCCACCACCACCCTCCGCGCCTGGACCCCGATCAGCACCGAAGACCCCATCCGCACGATGAACTCCATCCACTCCGGATCGCCAACCGACCCATGCCCCCAACACATATTCAACAAGGCCGACTCCATCATCACCCCCCAACTCCGGGACATCATCAACTGCTCCTTCAACACCGCCACCTTCCCGGAAAGCTGGAAACATGCCGAACTTAGTGCCCTCCTGAAGAAACCTACAGCGGACCCCACCGAGCTTAAGAACTACCGTCCTATCTCGCTCCTCCCATTCCCCGCCAAAGTCATAGAGAAGACTGTCAACAGTCAGCTCGCCGCCTTCCTTGAATCTAACAATGCCCTAGACCCCTCACAATCCGGTTTCCGAGCCAACCACAGTACCGAGACCGCCCTCATTGCAGCCACAGACGACATCCGGACACTGCTCGACAACGGGGAAACAGTGGCCCTCATCCTCCTGGACCTCTCCGCAGCGTTCAACACAGTCTGCCACCGCACCCTTGTACAACGCCTCAGTAACGTCTGAATACAAGATAAGGCCTTGGACTGGATCATCTCATTCCTAGCCGGAAGAACCCAGAGAGTCCGCCTCCCCCCTTTCAGATCCGACGCCACCGAAGTCATGTGCGGTGTACCACAAGGATCTTCACTCAGCCCCACCCTCTTCAACGTCTACATGAGTCCCCTTGCATCCATCGCCCGCCAACACAATCTCAACATCATCTCCTATGCAGATGACACCCAGCTGATCCTCTCCCTCACCAACGACCCAACCACCGCCAAAACCAACCTACACGAAGGGATAAAAGACGTAGCCGAGTGGATGAAGAACAGCCGCCTAAAACTGAACTCCGACAAGACGGAAGTGCTTATCCTAGGATCATCCCCCTCTGCCTGGGACGACTCTTGGTGGCCCTCGGCAGCGCACCTGTTAGAAGCGGCTGTCTCTAGTTGGCAGAGGTATACACTTCTGACAAATAGGGACACACCTTTTCTAGTCAGGGCAAGGAGATCACACACTTAGATAACCCCTGCTCACCCCCTTGGTAGCTTGGCAAAGCAGACAGGCTTATCTCAGAGGCAGTGCGTTAAGCATTTATGACCACATACAGTAATAAAGTGAATACACTACAAATGGACACGACACAGTAGTATTATAAAAATAAGTATTTTTATATAAGGCTTAGCACAAGACCAAATAACGACAAAAATATACCACAATCTTAATAAATACTCTTGGAAGGAAAAATAATAGTTCAAGCACGGTTTCTTCTTAGCACAAAAGTCTTTAGTATCAAAAGCAACTCTTCTTCTCTAAATCAAAGTTCTTGGCAACAATGTAACCCACACGGGAGTCACACGACGTCGAGGCAAAGTTAATCCAAAGGTTCGGCGTCGACCGCGAGGAGCGCTACGTCGAGCCCGGAGTCGCACAGACCCCAACAACACAGTACCTTGGAAAAGTGAAGCACTCGATGATCAGCGGCGTCGAGATGTCCGGCGTCGCGTCTTCGGCGTCGATGTCGATGTTGCAAGAGTGAGCAGCGCTCACGGCGTCGAGAGGGCTCGAAGTCGATGCGATCAGCGGCGGTGCAGACACGGGGTCACTTGGAGCTGGAGCCGAACTCACTACTCACTGGCGTTGCTGCTGGCGTCGATCGGGCCCGGCGGCCGGCGTCGAGGAAGCGGGACACTGGAGCCGTTACTCACGATGTCGAGCTGGATTCGGCGGCGTCCGTCGGCGTCGAGATTGCTGGATTCTTTCAAAGGTGCTGGATTCACAAACTCCAGCAAATAGCACTTTAAGCAGATGAAGTCCTTTAGCCCTGTGACTTCAACAGGAGACTGGCACTCTTCCAGCCCTTGGAGATTTTCTCAGCAAAGAGTGAGAGTACACACACAGTTCCTCTCTCCTGGTTCCTTGGCAAAAATAAAGAAGCAATGCAGGATTCCCCCAACAAACAGCACTCTGGCAGAAGGGGTAGGCAGTCCTTAGATCAGCAGGCTTCTTGTCCTTGGTTCAGGTTTCCTTGTCAGAAGTGATCTCAATTCTTGGTTCAGGGGTCCTTCACTTATACCCCTTTTTGGCTTTGATCCCTTTGTCCATGCAGGGGAAATTCCCCCCATCCTGGGTTTGTTGTGGGTGTTGCCAGGCCAGAGCACCTGGCCTATTCACTGGGCAGGGCAGAGTCCTCAGCCGCTCAGCAGGAGCGGAGCCAGCATTGTCACTGGCAGGGGCAGGGCCATCAGCTGCCCGGCAGGAGGCGGGCCAGGGAAGTCCCAGGCAAGCACAGAGTCATCAGTCGCCTGGCAGGGGGGCGGAGCCAACATTGTATCAGGCAGGGCAGGCTATCAAGAGCTACTCTCCCCTACTCTCAATGCAAATGCCCCACTCATCCCACACTGACTCATTCAGACTCTCTGGAGCCACCCAGCTCCTGTCACACGCACACCAGAACCAGCAGAGACCGGTAGACAGTTAGACAAGAAAATAGCTACTTTCTAAAAGTGCTATTTTCAAACACAGAGTCCAAAAACCATCCATACAAATGGATGCGTTATTAAACCCTGAGTTCAGGGATACCAAACTCGACATTGCACCATGCTCCCCGAGCCCGCTAGGATTATAGCATTAATAATCCTGGCAGCCCATTCTAACTGATGGAGAGCAGGCTACCTTACAATAGTGAAAAACGACTATGGATGTAATTCACTATTAGGACATGCCAACCTTGTCAGGCTTGTCCTACCTTATGCTTACAATGCACCCTGCCCGTGGGCCTACCATAGGGGTGACTAACATGAAGTTAAGGGAAGGTTTAGGGACTGGCAAGTAGGTGTACTTGCGCAGTCTTCGTGATAGTCAGACTGCACGTGGTCTGGCAATGGCAGACCTTCAGACCTACTTTTACTAGGCCGCTCTTGTGGGTGGCACAACATGTGCTGCAAGCCCACTAGCAGCATTTGTCTTTACAAGCCCTGGCACTCCTGGTGCACTCGACTAGGGACTGATAGTAAACCAAATAAGCCAAACATGGAAGTAAATCAATACAGCAATTTCACATAGGGAGCACTTGCACTGTGGCACTGATCAGCAGTGGCACAGTGCCCAAAGCATATACCAGCAAAAACATCGTAAACAGAAGAGGCAAACAGAAAAAATGGAGGAGAGACTCATGCCAATGATGCCAGGTCTAACACGTGTCCCCTCCAGCTGAAATGTGGGGAGAACTACCCTTACCCTAGGGAGTCCTCATCACTAAGGCGGAAAAATCTGGACAGACCATCAGCATTGGCGTGATCTGTGCCAGGGCGGTGTTCCACCGTGAAGTCCATCCCCTGTAGGGAAATGGACCACCTCAACAGCTTTGGATTCTCACCCCTCATCTGCATCAACCATCTGAGGGGCCGGTGGTCTGTCTGCACCCGGAAGTGAGTCCCAAACAGGTAGGGTCTCAGCTTTTTCAGTGCCCAGACCACAGCAAATGCTTCTCTTTCTATCGCACTCCACCTCTGTTCCCTGGGAAGTAACCTCCTGCTGATGAAGGCTACAGGTAAGTCTCGGCCCTCTTCATTCACCTGAGCTAGAACAGCCCCCACGCCATGCTCTGAAGCGTCCGTCTGGACAACAAATTCTTTAGAAAAGTCGGGTGCCTGGAGTATGGGTGCGGTGCACATTGCAGTTTTCAGGGTGTCAAAGGCCGTCTGACAGGCGTCTGTCCAGTTCACAAGTCGTGGCTGCTTCCTGGAAGTCAGCGAAGTCAAGGGGTGCACAATGTTACCATAATCCTTGACAAACCTCCTGTAGTAACCCGTGAGACCCAGGAAGGCTCTCACCTGAGTCTGGGTTTTGGGCGGTGCCCATGCCAGGATGGTATCAATCTTGGGTTGTAGGGGGGCCACCTTGCCGCTCCCTACTTGGTGCCCCAAGTACACCACTGAACCCTGCCCAATCTGGCACTTACTGGCTTTGATTGTGAGGCCTGCTCTGCGCAGGGCCAACAACACTTCCTGGAGGCGGCACAAGTGTTCCTCCCAGCTGGCGCTGAACACTGCGATGTCGTCCAGGTAGGCGGCACTGAAATCCTCCAGTCCAGCCAAGACCTGGTTGCCCAACCTCTGGAAGGTGGCAGGGGCATTCTTCATCCCAAAGGGCATAACCCGGAACTGGTAGTGCCCATCTGGTGTGGAGAATGCTGACCTCTCTTTTGCCCCATCGGTCAAGGCGATCTGCCAGTACCCAGACGTTAGATCAAACGTACTAAGGTACTGGGCAGCCCCTAACCGATCGATGAGCTCATCAGCTCTGGGGATGGGGTGCGCGTCAGTCTTGGTGACTGAATTGAGTCCTCGGTAATCCACACAGAACCGAAGTTCCGGTGAAGCACCAGGCGCTGCAGCCTTTGGAACCAAGACCACTGGGCTGGCCCAAGGACTGCTAGAGGACTCAACCACCCCTAGGGCAAACATCTTGGAGACCTCCTCCTTGATGTATGCTCTGACCTTGTCAGTCACTCTGTAAGCCTTGTGCTTGACAGGAGTGCTGTCCCCGGTGTCTACATCATGGACACACCACTGAGTAACACCAGGAATCAAGGAAAACAGATCAGGGAATTGCCCCAACAAATGGCGACAATCCTGCTGCTGTTCAGGGGTCAGTGTGTCAGAGAGGACAACACCATCCACTGACCCATCTTGCTCTTTTGCATACAGGAGGTCAGGAAGAGGCTCACTCTCCTCCTCCATTCCAGCATCTGTAGCTAGGAGCATGCCCACTTCGGACCTTTCTAAGTGGGGCTTCAAACGGTTGACATGCAGGACCCGCAAGGGGTTCCTGGGAGACTTTAAATCCACCAGGTAGGTGACATCGCTCTTCTTCTCCACAACCTCGAATGGTCCAGTCCACCTGTCCTTGAGCGCACAAGGTTCCACAGGGGACATGACCCAAACTTTCTGTCCAGGCTGAAGCTCTACCAGAGTGGCCCTCTGGTCGTACCACCGCTTCATCTCCTCCTGGCTGGCCTCCAGATTTGCCTGAGCAAGATCCCTGAAGCGCCTAGTCTGGTTCCTAAAGGCCAGCATGTAACTGTATACATCCTGGGGAGGTTTCCTGGGAGATTGCTCCCAGCCTTCTTTGACCAGACTTAAAGGTCCTCTTACCGGGTGACCATACAAAAGCTCAAAGGGGCTGAACCCTAGAGACTTCTGTGGCACCTCACGGTAAGCAAACAACAGGCATGGTAAGAGGACGTCCCATTTACGCCTCGTTGGTTCTTCAAGACCCATAATCATGCCTTTAAGGGTACGGTTGAATCTTTCAACCAACCCATTACCTTGAGGGTGGTAAGGAGTGGTGAACTTATAAGTTACCCCACACTCCTTCCACAGAGACTTCATATAGTTGGAAATGAAGTTGGTGCCCCGGTCTGACACCACCTCTCTGGGGAACCCCATTCGGGAGAAAACACCCATCAGCGCCCGTCCCACCACGGGGGCAGTCACTGTTCTGAGAGGGATGGCTTCCGGGTACCGTGTGGCATGGTCCACCAAGACCAGGATGAACCTGTTGCCCAGGGCTGTCTTGGGGTCCAGTGGCCCAACAATGTCAATCCCCACCCGGTCAAAGGGGGTACTGACCACGGGAAAAGGTTGGAGGGGAGCCTTCTGCTTCCGCCCGCTTTTCCCACTTGCCTGGCAAGTCTGACAGGTCTTGCAATGGACATCTGTGTCCCTTCGCATCTGAGGCCAATAGAAATGGGTGACAAGCCTGTCATAGGTCTTGTCCTGCCCCAGATGTCCAGCTAAAGGAACGTCATGAGCCAAACCCAGTAGGAAGGCTCTGAAGCGCTGGGGTACCACCAGCACACGGGCTGACCCAGGCTCAGCAGCCTTAGGCTCGCTATACAGGAGGTCGTTCTCCCAGTACACAAAATGTGACCCTGACTGATCACCTGAGGTTTGGGCTGAGGCCTGCTGCCTCATACCCACAAGAGAAGGGCACACTTTCTGTTCTGCACAGAATTCCTCCCTGGAGGGACCACCATCCTGCTGCCAATGGGTCAGCTCGGGCAGGTCTCCCAGTTCGGCAACTTGTTCACCTGTGGGTTCCAGGGCATCCCCCTCGAGGTCTGCCTCCTCCTGGACCACGGGAACTACGGGGGACGGTTTCCCGCGCCCCCTGCCTCTTCTCTTCACAGCTGGGTCCTGGGCCATACTTTCAGGCTCCAGAACCCCATCAACACCCTTACTCGCTGTCATGGATCGAGTGGTTGCACATACCCACTCTGGCACACCCAACATTTTCAAATGTGTCTCCCTCTCCACCTTAGCCCAAGGGGAGTCTTCTAAATCATTGCCCAGGAGACAATCAACAGGCATGGCGGGCCTTACAGCAACTTGAAGAGTACCTGAAACTCCCCCCCATTCAAAGGAAACTTGAGCTACCTCACACTCTTTCTGGGAGTTGTCAGCAGCTATCACAGGGTAGAATGCGTGGGGAACAACCTGCTCTCTGGACACCAAGTGACACTTGACAGCTGTCACACTCGCTCCGGTGTCTCTGAGAGCTTCCACTCTATGGCCATTAATGGTCACCCACTGCCTATATTTCTTAGTGTTACTAGGCAGAGGGGGTGGAGGGACCAATTCCATGTCTCCTAGAGAGACCAGGGACATCTCTGCGGGACCCTCCCCACCATGGGCAACCATCTCCTCCCCTCCCAGAGCTACACTAGCCAACTGACGGGGTGGTGCACTGGGTAGTGCACCAGACTTCTTCAAGGGACACTGAGGGTCATAAAAACGGTGTCCTACCTGCTTACAAACGAAGCAGGTCAGGGGGCCCCTATGACCAGGTTTACCTGGCGGGGCCTCTGATTTCTTCACAGAGGGAGGCTGGGAACCTTTCCCTTGGTTCCCTTGGGGATTACTTTGGGGCCCTTTCTGGGACTCCTTCTGTTTACCCTTGTCCCCCCCATTCTTCTGCTGGGGACCCTGCCCACCTTTGGCTGAGTCTCCCACTGGACCCTTGTGGACCCTGGTACTGACCCAGCGGTCCGCCTCTTCAGCAAGTTTTCTAGGGTTAGATATCTTGCTATCAATCAGGTGCTGGCGCAGCTCTGGAAAACAGTTATTAGACAAGTGCTCCCAAGCAAACAGATCATAAAGAGCATCATAACTTTCTACTTTGCTGCCCTTTACCCAACCATCCATGGCTCTGCAAAAATATGACACATACTCCACCCACGTGGTACCAGGCAACTTCTTACATTCTCTAAAGGCCTGTCTGTACTTTTCTGGGGTTAGGCCATACCTTAACATTAAAGCATCTTTCATATGAGCATAAGACGTCCTATTCTCAACAGGCATGTCTAACAGGGTATCCCTTCCCTCATTCACAAAGCGACCCCACAACCCCGCTCCCCAATCCTTCTCAGGGACCCGGTGGGCCAACAATGCTAACTCATATGCTTTAAACCACTGACCAATATCCTCATTCTTCTGAAAATCTTTGATCACATCTTTGGGAAAATAAAACCTACTTTCTGCAGGCACAGATGGGATGCTGCCACCAGAGGGATTCAATTCTAACTTTTTAGCCTGGAGCTCCAACTCCCTCAACTTGGTATCACGCTCAAAAGCTAACTTCTCTCTTTCAAACTCTAATCTTTTGATCTCCAAATCAGCTTCTCTCCTGCCTCTTGCATTCTCTATCTCCAACTGCCCATTTATCTTAAGTTTTGCCATTTCCATGTTGTAAGCTCGCTCCTTCGCCCTTTCTTCTCTTTCTTCAGGGGAAAGACCTTTGGAGGAAACACTGCTGCCAGGAGGGGATACAGGCCCAGTCACGGGCACTTCCTCCTCCCCTTCCTCTGTCGGTACCACCACCGGGGCAGAGGGATTCCTGGCCTCTAACCAGGCTTCCAATGCTTTGCGAAATTCTGGTTTGTTTTTGCAGCCTGTGGTAGGAACTTTAAATTGCTTGCAAAGGGATTTCAGCTCCCTTAATGAATAATCACTTATCTTACTCCTATCAAATTCCTCCTCAACAACAACAAGGGGAGTGACTCCGGCGTCACTCATGGTCAAAACTGGCAGTGTTCAAAAAATCAAGCTTCAGGAAAAGCGGAGAACAAAAATAGAATATCCAACCAAAACAGATTGTGGCTGCGCTATGGTCTGCTTTCACTATGTAGCGCACACTAATCACTGCACATGGGTCATAAATGCAAAGTTCAAAATCCCACCGCTGACCCACCAATGTTAGAAGCGGCTGTCTCTAGTTGGCAGAGGTATACACTTCTGACAAATAGGGACACACCTTTTCTAGTCAGGGCAAGGAGATCACACACTTAGATAACCCCTGCTCACCCCCTTGGTAGCTTGGCAAAGCAGACAGGCTTATCTCAGAGGCAGTGCGTTAAGCATTTATGACCACATACAGTAATAAAGTGAATACACTACAAATGGACACGACACAGTAGTATTATAAAAATAAGTATTTTTATATAAGGCTTAGCACAAGACCAAATAACGACAAAAATATACCACAATCTTAATAAATACTCTTGGAAGGAAAAATAATAGTTCAAGCACGGTTTCTTCTTAGCACAAAAGTCTTTAGTATCAAAAGCAACTCTTCTTCTCTAAATCAAAGTTCTTGGCAACAATGTAACCCACACGGGAGTCACACGACGTCGAGGCAAAGTTAATCCAAAGGTTCGGCGTCGACCGCGAGGAGCGCTACGTCGAGCCCGGAGTCGCACAGACCCCAACAACACAGTACCTTGGAAAAGTGAAGCACTCGATGATCAGCGGCGTCGAGATGTCCGGCGTCGCGTCTTCGGCGTCGATGTCGATGTTGCAAGAGTGAGCAGCGCTCACGGCGTCGAGAGGGCTCGAAGTCGATGCGATCAGCGGCGGTGCAGACACGGGGTCACTTGGAGCTGGAGCCGAACTCACTACTCACTGGCGTTGCTGCTGGCGTCGATCGGGCCCGGCGGCCGGCGTCGAGGAAGCGGGACACTGGAGCCGTTACTCACGATGTCGAGCTGGATTCGGCGGCGTCCGTCGGCGTCGAGATTGCTGGATTCTTTCAAAGGTGCTGGATTCACAAACTCCAGCAAATAGCACTTTAAGCAGATGAAGTCCTTTAGCCCTGTGACTTCAACAGGAGACTGGCACTCTTCCAGCCCTTGGAGATTTTCTCAGCAAAGAGTGAGAGTACACACACAGTTCCTCTCTCCTGGTTCCTTGGCAAAAATAAAGAAGCAATGCAGGATTCCCCCAACAAACAGCACTCTGGCAGAAGGGGTAGGCAGTCCTTAGATCAGCAGGCTTCTTGTCCTTGGTTCAGGTTTCCTTGTCAGAAGTGATCTCAATTCTTGGTTCAGGGGTCCTTCACTTATACCCCTTTTTGGCTTTGATCCCTTTGTCCATGCAGGGGAAATTCCCCCCATCCTGGGTTTGTTGTGGGTGTTGCCAGGCCAGAGCACCTGGCCTATTCACTGGGCAGGGCAGAGTCCTCAGCCGCTCAGCAGGAGCGGAGCCAGCATTGTCACTGGCAGGGGCAGGGCCATCAGCTGCCCGGCAGGAGGCGGGCCAGGGAAGTCCCAGGCAAGCACAGAGTCATCAGTCGCCTGGCAGGGGGGCGGAGCCAACATTGTATCAGGCAGGGCAGGCTATCAAGAGCTACTCTCCCCTACTCTCAATGCAAATGCCCCACTCATCCCACACTGACTCATTCAGACTCTCTGGAGCCACCCAGCTCCTGTCACACGCACACCAGAACCAGCAGAGACCGGTAGACAGTTAGACAAGAAAATAGCTACTTTCTAAAAGTGCTATTTTCAAACACAGAGTCCAAAAACCATCCATACAAACGGATGCGTTATTAAACCCTGAGTTCAGGGATACCAAACTCGACATTGCACCATGCTCCCCGAGCCCGCTAGGATTATAGCATTAATAATCCTGGCAGCCCATTCTAACTGATGGAGAGCAGGCTACCTTACAATAGTGAAAAACGACTATGGATGTAATTCACTATTAGGACATGCCAACCTTGTCAGGCTTGTCCTACCTTATGCTTACAATGCACCCTGCCCGTGGGCCTACCATAGGGGTGACTAACATGAAGTTAAGGGAAGGTTTAGGGACTGGCAAGTAGGTGTACTTGCGCAGTCTTCGTGATAGTCAGACTGCACGTGGTCTGGCAATGGCAGACCTTCAGACCTACTTTTACTAGGCCGCTCTTGTGGGTGGCACAACATGTGCTGCAAGCCCACTAGCAGCATTTGTATTTACAAGCCCTGGCACTCCTGGTGCACTCGACTAGGGACTGATAGTAAACCAAATAAGCCAAACATGGAAGTAAATCAATACAGCAATTTCACATAGGGAGCACTTGCACTGTGGCACTGATCAGCAGTGGCACAGTGCCCAAAGCATATACCAGCAAAAACATCGTAAACAGAAGAGGCAAACAGAAAAAATGGAGGAGAGACTCATGCCAATGATGCCAGGTCTAACAGCACCCAAACCAACGGACCATGCTCGCAACTTGGGATTCATCCTAGACTCCTCCCTCTCGATGACCAGACAAGTCAACGCCGTCTCATCATCATGTTTCAACATCTTACGCATGCTCCGAAAGATCTTCCGCTGGATCCCCACCGAAACAAGGAAGACTGTCACCCAAGCACTTACAAGCCGTCTGGACTACGGAAACACCCTCTATGCCGGAACCACAGCAAAATTACAGAATAGACTTCAACGCATTCAGAACGCTTCCGCCAGACTCCTAGACATACCTCGCCACAACCACATATCTGGTCACCTGAGAGACCTGCACTGGCTCCCCGTCAACAAGAGCATCACGTTCCGACTCCTCACCCACGCACACAAGGCCCTTCATGACCTAGGACCCAGATACCTCAACACTCACCTGACCTTTTACACCCCCACCCGCCAACTACGATCGTCCAACCAAGCCCTCGCCACGATTCCACGCATCCGAAGAGCCACCATGGGAGGAAGATCCTTCTCCTACTTGGCGGCCAAGACCTGGAACTCCCTCCCCACCCACCTACATCTTACACAGAACCACCTCTCCTTCAGAAAACAACTCAAGACCTGGCTGTTTTGATCAATAGCGAACCCCTCTTCCCTTAAGCGCCTTGAGACCCTCCGGGTGAATAGCGCGCTATACAAATTTATGACTTGACTTGACATCTACTAGTTACAAGAAATAGAGGTTCAACAAAGAGTCAGTTACTTGTCTCGTTTGCAAAAGAAACCAACGGAAAACCGGTTACCAAGGAAACCATCTCAAGATGGATCATGGAAACTACTGTGGGAATAGCATTACCAACATGACCAAAATCCTACTCTACAAGGGAAAAGGGTACATTCCTTGCAAACTTACCAATGACTGCCATCTGAGCAGCTGCGTCATGGGCATCACCACACAGTTGTAAAGTCCGTGAGGATTTGAGGTGCTCTGAGGGTTGATCGTGCAAGTAGAGCAAAGTAAAGTGAGATGTGGGAAATCCCACAGTGTTACTGGTATATGGCACCCCGGTGTGAGCCCTACAAGGAAGAGTTCCACTGCAAGGGTGAAGAATGGAGGGGATAATGGGCACCCCAGTCTAGTACCCAGCTCCACACTGCAATGTTGATTATATTGCTCATGCATATCTGTGCTATCAGACTTGCAGAAAGTTAAAATCCACAAAGTGCTAACCTACCCCAAGTTGGAGCAGAACTGCGTAGGAAGAACCAATTTAAACTATTTTAGTTTACACAAACATGAATCCCACCCGTTCTGGTCGCACTGGGCCATCCTGCAAGATAGTCAACAGACACTATACCAGCAGGTCATCAGTTTCCAGCACTTTCCAGTGGGCCATCTGCCTTACTTCGGCCCCAATTTCTACTGAAATTACCCCCTCCCCCACCCCACCCCAATCTCCTGTGTAAGACTAGGCCGGAGGTCAGGGTAAATCTTCCATTGAAAAGGCAGCCCACACCCTGAGAGGTTAAGCAGAGTATGTTTTAAATGGCTGAATCTGCTATAAGGTTTACATCTGTTGGGAAATGTAGGTAACCCTAGTTTCTGACTAGAAAAAGGAATTTGTTGAAGTGCGTGAAAAGCAGTATTTAAGTGGCTAAAATTTGGGCCTACCTGCAGAGTGAACCAAGACCAGCAACGTATGGTTTGAGCCTGTCTGCATCCAAGTAGTCTCTGTTCTTCAGGATCAGTTCACTGTCCCCCTGGCTATCAACCTGTGCTTGAGGTCACACACTCGCTGCCATTGGACTTTAAATCTGTGCTCTGATTAACTGCTGTATCTGGTGTTTCTATTGGGCTAAGGTTTTTGACTGGCTAATAGGTCTGAGAGTTCTGATTGGTCCCTTGGGGCTAGTTATTCTATTGGATTTGGGCTAAGGGTTGTGATAGAATAGGTGTATGATTTTTATTGTTTCCTGGTTTTTTTTTCTCTTGGCCAGTCTCTGACTGGCTGCTAGGACTAGGGCTGTGATTGGTTTAAGGGCCTGCTTGCCTATTGGTGTTAGGGCTAGTGATGTGATTTGTTTGGGCTATGGCCATCTGACCGAGGGCTATTTAAGCTTGGGGCTCAGGGCGTCTCAGCCCAGGTGTTGAGGCCAAGGGTGAAGGAGACAGGCAGTTAGCATTTCTGGCCCTAGGCCCAAACAGGCAATCCTTTAGGTCTCGCCTGAGCCAGCGCATGCGCTGCTCTGCAAGACATTAAGCCTTACAGCGCGCTAATCACTTTTACTACCAACTCCCTCTCACTACCAGGCTGAATTTGACACTGGTTCTCTTATCACTAGATTTCCGAGTCGCACCCCTCCTTCACTTGTCTTCCTTCTTAGCCCTGCCTTGTCACCTATTGTTCCTGTCCTATCGTCCCAAAGATCAAGTGACTCTCTCCGGCACAAATACAAGGGCTGGTGTTCCTTTCCAGGCCATGTTTAATTTCCTTTCAGAAAGAAATGCCCAGTTCCCTCACAGCAGTGCACGTCAACCTCTGCTTCCCTGCAGCTGGCTGCACAAGTGAAGGCTGATTCCCGCCTCCTTGCACCAGTGATCCACCACAAACTCAGCCAGCCCCAAAGCAGATACACAGCAGTGCCGGCCCCTCTGTCGCCCGCCCCACAACAGCTTTACTTGTGAACACAAAGTCTGCCCCTGTTGCACCAGCGTCCACCCACCCCAGTCACCACTGAGCCTCTTACAGCTAAAGCTGTGAACATCCAACCGCCTCACCTACACTAATTAACCAACGAGGCCTCCCTCGGGCACAACCAGTGACTTTCCCAATTGCATGGATGCTTATCCGCCGTGCACAGTGTAGGAAGGTGGATACCTGACTATGGTTGCCCCCAACTTTTTGCCTAGTGTTTTGCTGGTTTCTGACTTAGTTGGCCTGGGATCTTGCTATCCAGGACCCCAGGCTTCCTGCTCTCTCTGTTAAAATGGACTCCATGTACTCTAGGTACATATCTAATTGGATACTGAGTCACCCTATCAGTCCCTGTATAGTATACCTTAGGTATCCAGGGCATAGGTATGTATTATGCCACCCCTGGCTGGCCACCCAAACAGACACAACTGGCTGCACGACAGCTGGGGCAAGGTGGTGTAATCACCCTTTGCTTTAGATATAGTATACCTATATCTAAACCTAAAATGGACACATATATTCCTATCAGTCACTCCTATGGCAGGCCTTATCAATCCTGAAGGCAGAGTGCTTGGAATTTTGTGAGATGGTGCTCTGGCATGAGCTGAGCCCGTTTGCAGCTTGCGGAACCAAGTCCAAATAGCTGTTCCATGATAACGCTATACCATATACTCTTAAGTGCATTATAATCCTCGCGGTTAAATGCTAACTTTGGTATAGCATTATCAAAACATGTCGAGTAAGGTGTCATACGAATTGGAATACTAACCCCTCGCCAATTCTGGCGACGGGGTTAGCATTCCACCCTTCTAGAGGGACACGACATGTATGTAACTGTGAACCCCGGTTAAAGTCAGACACAGCCTCAGCTCCACAAAATGGATGCTGCCACCGAGACACAAGTCTGCCCTCCTGCTGCTGGGAGTCCTTCCAGCAACGGAGGCCTGGACAAAGGGTTTCCTGTCAGGGGCGGTGCTAGCACCATCCCAGACAGGATTTTGTGTATCCCAGGTAGGCAGGGCTGAAAGGAAGGTGACTGCAAGTGGCACCCCGGTGCTCACTGTGCATATGCCGGCTCAAACCAGTTCCAGGGGCACCCCATCCCCTGAGCTGGGGAGAGACCGGACAAAGGAGAGGGGTGTAACCACCCCCCTCCTGGTCACACCCATAGGGCAGGACCTAGTCGCGTGCCAGCCCCTTTTCTTAGGATAAAGGTAGGAGCAGGCCCCCTTCCCAAATTAGATCATTCTGAATCTTGAACTACTTTCCACGAAAGGAACTCTTGACTTTTCTGAAGACTCTCCCTTGTGGCTAAGGAGTAGCCACCCTGCACCAGCAGGCACCATCGAAGCTTCTGCGGTTTGCTGCACGTCCATCCTCCGGATCAAGACTGCCCAGCTCGACGAGACCCGGATTCCCTGCCATCTCGGACCTCTACCTACATCATCCAGCCCAGCTGAGATTCGTGGGTGTGACGAGACCCGCGGGACCGGCCATCTTCAAAACCTGCACGACGCTTCACCAGCACGACCCCCGAGAGACCCTCGAGTAAGTGCACTGGGGTTTGAGAAGCCCTAACCCTAAGCAGCTCCAGCACCGAGTCCAGCCTCCCAGCATCCACGAGATCTGCGTGGGGCCCTTCTGCTTCTTTGCTGCTTGCCACGTTGTCCGGTCACTTGCCCGTTGGCTAGTGACCCTCTTGACGACGTACCACGACGTTTTCACCGCTGGTCTAGGTCCCCTAGACTGGCCCTTGCTTCTTGTCCAACAAGAAGTGCCCTGGACCCTCCTGGTCCACTCCAGACGCCATCTTGACTCCACCGCGTGGGCTTGCCTTGGCCAAGGTTTGTTGCTCAAATCCTGAGTCCAGCATCGCCGACAGCCGACAGCCTCGTGGGACAGCTCGCACCTCCAGCCTGGACGCTGACAACGCCTCCTAGCCCGTGTGACTGCAGAGTCCAGCGTCGCCCACTCACCTGGTCGAGGTGACTTCATCCGGTGCCTTCCTGGTGCCCACATAATCACTGGCTAGTGATTAAGAACTGAGTCCCCTCTGCTTTCAGGTCGTCTTCAACTCCGATCCAGGCTTGGATCACTCCGAACATCTTCACTGGTCGCCTGCCAGCAACTTCTTCTTTCAGGCTCCATAGACTTCAACGAAGATTCCCGACGTCTTTTGAACCCTATGCAGCCGCGGCCCCTGGGCTAGGTAACTTGAGTATTTCGGTACTCCAGCACAGGTTCACTATCCAAGTGTCCAGATCCTTTGTCGTTTTTAGTCTACCTAGTCGGATTCGTCCGTAAACAGTAACTTTAGAAACGCTAGCATCCATAGACTTCTTCCCGCATCCCGCGTGAGAGTGCACACTCTGCACCCGATTTCCCTAGGCCTACTGCTCGTAATCTTAAGGTTCAGTAGTGTAATCCTAGCGATCCTGAAGCCTCTGGATCTTGTTACTTACCTGCTAGTATTTCGCATTCCACTTTTTGTGTATATGGTTTTTCGTGCCCCTCGGGCATTTGTGTAAATTGTGCAACTTAAAGTATTTTCATAAGAGTTTTGTATTGTGCTTAGCTCCCTGACTCATAAAGAGTCAGGGTAGACTTGTTATAAATAAATATCCTTTATTTTCATAACAACTTGTGTGGTGTCCTTTCACTTGGTGTTCAAGGGGTATATGTGATGGTAAAACAGCTGGCTTAACACGCCCTCTAAAGTTTAGCCTAAAGACTGCTTGTGTCCATGCTACTAGGATAGCTGGTCTAATAAGGTTGACTTACAACCAATCATCAATAAGGGTTGTTTGGTATGATACAAAGTGAGCACTATATATCAGGCCAACTTCTCACATTGGTGTGCAGCGGTTGGGATTTGAGCTTGCTGTTGTTTTACCTCGCACGTATCCTAAGAATATCATTTGAAAGATCACATAAGTACCCAGGTACATATAACTTGACTTAGAATACTCTGAGTTCTACTGAACCAGCTGTTGTAGTGTAACAGGGCTTAGCACACCCTGACTACAACTCTTAGCAAGGGATCAGTAGGTAAACCCATAGTGTAGGTAGGTGCATCACTTACACCACACTAGAAGCATGTCTACCCATGGAGAGTCTTCAGAGACTCCCCTTGTGGCTGTTGACCCTCCACAGGTCACTTCCAGATATGCAGCCCTTAGCTTCCAGGAGATGAGACAATTGTGTACCTCCAGGAAACTAAAACGGGGTTCTAACTCTACCACTCCTTTTCTGTTAGGTCTCTTAGAGACTTATGATGCTAGAAGAGCTACTCAGACAGATGGGAGCATGCCCCCCTTAGAAGGTACCCAGGGTGATCCTGACCTCACTGAAACTGAGGAAGTAGAGGATGAAGAGGTTATTTCTGGGGATGAGGCAGACAATGGTCCTGAGTTAGTCAGCAGACTTACTAGGGCCAACTTAGACCTGCATAGGGAAGGATCTGGGGGACCCCCAGTACTGACTCTAATCAGGCCTAACATTGGAGGTAGAAGAGATAGGTCTCATTCTAGGGACTCCAATAGATCTGTGCACTCTCATGGCTCTGCTCAGAGGAGAATAACTTCCCCTCAGAGGAGAGAACATGAAGCAAGGATGAAACAGGCTAATCTGAGGATTCAGAGGGAAGAACTTGCCCTTGCCAAGGAGAAGCTTGCCTTTGCTAGAGAGCAACAGTTGTGTGGGGTAGTCCCCACTGGTGGCAGCAATATCCCTAAGGATAAAGACAGGAGTTTTGATACTAGACACCTGAGTAAAATAGTGCCCCCCTTTAAACAAGGGGATGACATCCACAAGTGGATGACTGCTTTGGAGAGGGCCTGCACTGTCCAGTGCATCCACCAGAGTCAGTGGGCAGCTATATTGTGGCTCTCCTTTGAAGGCAAAGGTAGAGATAAGCTCCTCACTACTAGAGCTGAGGATGCTAACAATTACCAAGTCCTGAAGAATACACTGAATGATGGGTTTGGCTTAACAACTGAACAGTACAGGTTGCTGTTCAGAGACACCCAGAAAACTCAGTCTCAGGATTGGACTGACTTTGTTGATTGTGCCACTAAGGCTCTGGAAGACTGGCTACTGGGTAGCAAGGTTACTGACTTCACAGGATTGTATAATCTTATTATGAGAGAGCAAGTCTTAAATAATTGTCAGAACCAGTTATTATACCAGCACCTGGTAGACTCTGATCATCTGACCTCTCCACAAGAATTGGGTAAGAGGGCAGACAAATGGGTCAGTACCAGGATTAGGCCTAAGAACCAAGGTGGTGACCAGAAGAAGGAATCAACCAAGCCTCAAGAGAAGGGTGGGAATAAATCTACAGATCAAACCACATCAGGGCCCCAAAAATCCTCTGAGGGGGGTGGGTCCCAGAATCCTTCCAATACCCAGAAGAAACCTTATTGCCAAACCTGCAAGCAGGTGGGTCATTGGAAAACTGACAGCAGTTGCCCAAAGAACCCCAATAAGGAGAACATACCCCCAAGTAACATTCCCAAGCCCCCTGTTACTACTAGTAGTAATCCCCCAGGTGGTGGGAGTGCCCCCAAGAATTTGGGTGGTTTTACTTTGGGAGTTCCTGGGGACTCTGGCCTAACCAGGTCCCCTAACTTAGATACTCTTGTCTGTGAGGATGGCATGGGGTTTGCCAATTTTACTGATTGTCCCAATACTTTGGGCAAATACAGACAGGAGCCCCTCCTCAATGGTTCAAAAGTTGAGGCCTATAGAGACACAGGGGCTAGCATCACTATGGTGACTGAGAGCCTAGTCCCCTCAAGGCAACTTATACCTGGTGCCACATACCAGGTGACAAACATTGATGGAGTGCAGAGGAGTCATCCCATAGCAGTGGTAAATCTCAGCTGGGGAGGTGTCACTGGCCCCAAGAGAGTGGCAGTGTCATCAAACTTGCCTGTAGATTGCCTACTGGGAAATGATTTAGAGATCTCAGCCTGGGCTGAGGTAGAACAAGAAACCATTTCTAAAATGGTAAATCTTCCTGAGCAGGTTAGGAGGGCTGTGCCAGTCTCAGCCCAATCTCAAGTGGATTCCCTCCCTGAAAAGGTTAGCAGGGCTGTGATGGTAACAGCCCATACCCAAACTGAGTCCCTTCCTGAAAAGGTTGGTGGGGTTGTGATGGCCACAGCCCAAACTCAGACTGTAGGAAGGTGGATACCTGACTATGGTTGCCCCCAACTTTTTGCCTAGTGTTTTGCTGGTTTCTGACTTAGTTGGCCTGGGATCTTGCTATCCAGGACCCCAGGCTTCCTGCTCTCTCTGTTAAAATGGACTCCATGTACCCTAGGTACATATCTAATTGGATACTGAGTCACCTTATCAGTCCCTGTATAGTATACCTTAGGTATCCAGGGCATAGGTGTACCCAGGGCCTACCAGGGGCTGAAGCATGTATTATGCCACCCCTGGCTGGCCACCCAAACAGACACAACTGGCTGCACGACAGCTGGGGCAAGGTGGTGTAATCACCCTTTGCTTTAGATATAGTATACCTATATCTAAACCTAAAATGGACACATATATTCCTATCAGTCACTCCTATGGCAGGCCTTATCAATCCTGAAGGCAGAGTGCTTGGAATTATGTGAGATGGTGCTCTGGCATGAGCTGAGCCCATTTGCAGCTTGCGGAACCAAGTCCAAATAGCTGTTCCATGATAACGCTATACCATATACTCTTAAGTGCATTATAATCCTCGCGGTTAAATGCTAACTTTGGTATAGCATTATCAAAACATGTCGAGTAAGGTGTCATACGAATTGGAATACTAACCCCTCGCCAATTCTGGCGACGGGGTTAGCATTTCACCCTTCTAGAGGGACACGACATGTATGTAACTGTGAACCCCGGTTAAAGTCAGACACAGCCTCAGCTCCACAAAATGGATGCTGCCACCGAGACACAAGTCTGCCCTCCTGCTGCTGGGAGTCCTTCCAGCAACGGAGGCCTGGACAAAGGGTTTCCTGTCAGGGGCGGTGCTAGCACCATCCCAGACAGGATTTTGTGTAACCCAGGTAGGCAGGGCTGAAAGGAAGGTGACTGCAAGTGGCACCCCGGTGCTCACTGTGCATATGCCGACTCAAACCAGTTCCAGGGGCACCCCAGCCCCTGAGCTGGGGAGAGACCGGACAAAGGAGAGGGGTGTAACCACCCCCCTCCTGGTCCCACCCATAGGGCAGGACCTAGTCGCGTGCCAGACCCTTTTCTTAGGATAAAGGTAGGAGCAGGCCCCTTTCCCAAATTAGATCATTCTGAATCTTGAACTACTTTCCACGAAAGGAACTCTTGACTTTTCTGAAGACTCTCCCTTGTGGCTAAGGAGTAGCCACCCTGCACCAGCAGGCACCATCGAAGCTTCTGCGGTTTGCTGCACGTCCATCCTCCGGATCAAGGCTGCCCAGCTCGACGAGACCCGGATTCCCTGCCATCTCTGACCTCTACCTACATCATCCAGCCCAGCTGAGATTCGTGGGTGTGACGAGACCCGTGGGACCGGCCATCTTCAAAACCTGCACGACGCTTCACCAGCACGACCCCCGAGAGACCCTCGAGTAAGTGCACTGGGGTTTGAGAAGCCCTAACCCTAAGCAGCTCCAGCACCGAAGTCCAGCCTCCCAGCATCCACGAGATCTGTGTGGGGCCCTTCTGCTTCTTTGCTGCTTGCCACGTTGTCCGGTCACTTGCCCGTTTGCTAGTGACCCTCTTGACGACGTACCACGACGTTTTCACCGCTGGTCTAGGTCCCCTAGACTGGCCCTTGCTTCTTGTCCAACAAGAAGTGCCCTGGACCCTCCTGGTCCACTCCCGACGCCATCTTGACTCCACCGCGTGGGCTTGCCTTTGCCAAGGTTTGTTGCTCAAATCCTGAGTCCAGCATCGCCGACAGCCGACAGCCTCGTGGGACAGCTCGCACCTCCAGCCTGGACGCCGACAACACCTCCTAGCCCGTGTGACTGCAGAGTCCAGCGTCGCCCACTCACCTGGTCGAGGTGACTTCATCCGGTGCCATCCTGGTGCCCACATAATCACTGGCTAGTGATTAAGAACTGAGTCCCCTCTGCTTTCAGGTCGTCTTCAACTCCGATCCAGGCTTGGATCACTCCGAACATCTTCACTGGTCGCCTGCCAGCAACTTCTTCTTTCAGGCTCCATAGACTTCAACGAGGATTCCCGACGTCTTTTGAACCCTATGCAGCCGCGGCCCCTGGGCTAGGTAACTTGAGTATTTTGGTACTCCAGCACAGGTTCACTATCCAAGTGTCCAGATCCTTTGTCGTTTTGAGTCTACCTAGTCGGATTCGTCCGGAAACAGTAACTTTAGAAACGCTAGCATCCATAGACTTCTTCCCGCATCCCGCGTGAGAGTGCACACTCTGCACCCGATCTCCCTAGGCCTCCTGCTCGTAATCTTAAGGTTCAGTAGTGTAATCCTAGCGATCCTGAAGCCTCTGGATCTTGTCACTTACCTGCTAGTATTTCGCATTCCACTTTTTGTGTATATGGTTTTTCGTGCCCCTCGGGCATTTGTGTAAATTGTGCAACTTAAAGTATTTTCATAAGAGTTTTGTATTGTGCTTAGCTCCCTGACTCATAAAGAGTCAGGGTAGACTTGTTATAAATAAATATCCTTTATTTTCATAACAACTTGTGTGGTGTCCTTTCACTTGGTGTTCAAGGGGTATATGTGATGGTAAAACAGCTGGCTTAACATGCCCTCTAGAGTTTAGCCTAAAGACTGCTCGTGTCCATGCTACTAGGATAGCTGGTCTAATAAGGTTGACTTACAACCAATCATCAATAAGGGTTGTTTGGTATGATACAAAGTGATCACTAGAATAGTGAGCACTATATATCAGGCCAACTTCTCTCACACAGCTCCACCATCGATCTTGCCATGTCCGTGTGAACTTGTGCATATGCTGTGCGTGCCTATCCACTCCCCTCGACAACAGCTGCACCCGGGACCCACTGCTGCTCCCCAAATGACCCTCAACCAACAGTCACATTAGCACTGCACAATTGTTCACAATTACCTAAGCTCCCCTGGCACTGCATCTATGAAGCATCCAGACAGTGCCCGTGCACCTAGATTGTCACTGCAGGGTCCCTGTAAGTGGATGACCGCACTGGTACCCGTCATGGTCTCACCCGCTCCGGTCTGTCCTTGCACCAGCGCCCATGCTATCTGCACCAACAGCATTCCTGAGAGTGCAGCTCTGCCTCTCTGCCAATGACCGCAGCACCGTGCCCACTCAACCGGTGACAACTGCAGTGGCCCAGCCTGCTGACTCCATAACTGTCCCTATTTTATATCCGAAGCTCCCTAGCAGCATCAGACCCCTCTACACATCAATCCAGCACTACAAAAAGTGCAGATGTGTCACCATTAAAGTGTACAAAGCACCAAAGACAACTGCATCAGCCATCATACCCTGAAGGAGCCCCAGTCAGCCCTCTCCCACAGCTGCACCAGTGTTCAAATGCACAACACCATTTCTGTGTACCACTGTTCACGCGGTGTGCACCAGCTCTCCAAAGCTGCACCAGTCTTCAACTGCACGACACCCAGTCTGTGCACCACTGTTCACGCGGAGTGCACCTGCTCTCCAGAGCTGCACCAGTCTTCAACTGCACGACACCCCGTTTCCAGTTTTGTCCTAGTTCAAAGCACAAATATTCCCATTTTCATATGGTAGTTATAGTTCTCCAGTATTGTCTTTCATAGATTCACATGCTTGAATATTCCCCGTCGTCGAAGTAGGAGTACCACGGTACATAACCGCAATGTAGCAGTAACAAGTATATATGCTTAACGGAAAGAAAAAAATATAGTTTTCCATGGACAACATATCACTTCTATGATATAATCATAGTCAATACTTTTGGTTCAAATTCCAGCCAATCAAGCGTCTGCACCCTCTGTTCTCCTCAGAGGCTCAGGCCCTCCAAATTTCTACCGCACGTCGTGTGAATCAATCAATCCATCATGACATTTGTATAGCACGCTACTCACCCGGAAGGGTTTCAAGGCGCTGGGGGGAGGGGGTCCGTTACTGCTCGAAAAGCCAGATCTTGAGTTGCTTTCTGAAGGGGAGGTGGTCCTGGGTGTGCCGAATGTGGATGTGGAGGGAGTTCCATGTCTTGGCTGCCAGGTAGGAGAAGGATCTTCCTCCGGCGTTGGCTCTGCGGATGCGTGGAACGGCGGCGAGGGTGAGGCTGGTCGACCGTAGCTGGCGGGTGGACGTGTAGAGGGTCAGGCGGTTGTTGAGGTACTTGGGGCCCAGGTCGTGGAGAGTCTTGTGTGCGTGGGTGAGGAGTCTGAACATGATTCTCTTGCTTGTGGGGAGCCAGTGCAGGTCTCTCAGGTGGCCGGAGATGTGGCTGTGTCAGGGGATGTCCAGGACGAGTCGTGCGGAGGCTTTCTGGATGCGTTGGAGTCTTTTCTGGAGTTTGGCTGTGGTTCCGGCGTAGAGGGTGTTTCCGTAGTCCAGTCGGCTGGTGACGAGTGCCTGAGTGACCGTCTTCCTGGTTTCGGTGGGGATCCATCAAAAGATCTTTCGGAGCATGCGCAGGGTGTTGAAGCACGATGATGAGACGGCGTTGACTTGTCTGGTCATCGAGAGGGAGGAGTCCAGGATGAAGCCCAGGTTACATGCGTGGTCCGTTGGCTTGGGAGTGGTGCCCAGGGCAGGGGGCCACCAGGAGTCATCCCAGGCGGAGGGTGATGACCCCAGGATGACGACTTCCGTCTTGTCTGAGTTCAGTTTCAGGCGGCTGTTCTTCATCCACTCGGCGACTTCTTTCATCCCTTCGTGTAGGCTGGTTCTGGCGGTGGCTGGGTCGTTGGTGAGGGAGAGGATCAGCTGGGTGTCGTCGGCCTAGGAGATGATGTTGCGGCTGTGTTGACGTGCGATGGCTGCGAGGGGTCTCATGTAGACGTTGAAGAGGGTGGGGCTGAGCGATGATCCCTGTGGTACGCCACAGATGACTTCGGTGGCCTCGGATCTGAACGGGGGAGGCGGACTCTCTGGGTTCTTCCGGCGAGGAACGAGATGATCCACTCCAGTGCCTTCCCTTGGATTCCGATGTTGCTGAGGCGCTGCACTAGGGTGCGGTGGCAGACAGTGTTGAACGCTGCAGAAGGGAGTCTCCCTGAGCTCTGCTCCGTTTTCTTCTCAAAGTCAACTTTATGATGTCTACCACCAAGAAGTTCCTTTTCAGACCCTGTGGAACCTGTGCAAACCAGACTTCATTCTGAAGACCCTCATAAAAATGTGCATATATTGCGTTTATTCTTAACACCAGGTAAAGGATTGTAAAATATGTAGAACCTTCTCTCAGACTCTGAAGGACAGAGAAGGGTGTCTCCTTCTGTTGCTACAGAAGTTTAAGTCTTCAGAGAACCCTCTCAGATGTGGAGTGTCATCAGTCGAGACTTCTTCATCATTGAAGAGAACCAGTGAATATCAAAAGGTTTCTCCAAAACAAAATGGTTAAACATGTAAATGTCCAGTATTTGTAAAGCGCAAACAATTACCCGAAGGTGTCAAGGCGCTGGGGGCTGTCAGGAAGATTAAGCGAGCTGTTGACCAGAGTCACACGGTGCTGGGCAAACCCCTGCCGCCGGAGCCAGGGATCGAACCTTGATCGCCAGCACCCAGCGTCAGTCGCCCTGGAGTTCTCCCCCTTGGAGTCTTTCTGCACCTTTTACGCCCCTGAGAACTGACTCCGGCGTCAAAGACTCCATCTATGCAGTTTTTACCTCAAACTGCCTATCTCGTCGACGAGCTTGTCGTCGCTTCCCCCGTTGACAAGAGATGCCGTTGTTGTGTCTATGTCGACTACTTCAACATCTATGAAGCCGGCTATGACCCTGTCGTCTGCATCTTCACTGTCTACGTTCGTACCCATTAAGGTGAGGCCTATTTAGTCTACGGTGCCTTTGACCTCGTCAATGGGGTTAAGCAAACAGAAAAAGATTTCGTTGACGCACACTGCGGCGGCTTTGTAGATGGCGCATCTAACGACTGCTTCCAAGGACCTGATACCATTGAAATCTTCAAGTTCTTTACTTCAACGGCGACTTTCCTCTTTGGATACCATAATGCCAATTCGAACTACTTCTCAACCTCCAGCTGAGTTATTTTCTTCTGATGAGGAATCTGAAGATGATGAAAGATTTCGGGCTCTGAACTTCTTATAAAATGTAAGGCCTCTAATGAGGAGAAGGACCTAGAACAAGAGGATTATTCTACTTGTGGTACGCAGCCGGAGCCAGAACTTCCTATGGCACAGATACCTCTACCACTTATTTCCAATCTACAATTCATGCTGGATCATTACTACTGCTGTTTTCCAAGTTCAGTACAGGCCTCTCCAGCACCTCAAGCACCTTTTCAACCTCCTATTAAAGAACCAGTTGTCACCTTCTGCGTCAACGGCCAAAGATCAACATCTGGATGCTCCTCAGGTCATGGTGTTGTGGGGATGACGCGTACATTTACAGTGTTAAGTTAGCATTGGCTTATTAGAAGTTTAAACACCATTTTTACTTTCCTGCTCTGCTTTGCACACGACAGGCACTTGTGATATTGTTTAGAGAAAGCTTTGTATCTTGCTTCACATGAGAATAACTTGCTTTTCTACATTTCTAAGCTGCTTCGCTAGTTGTCTGTACACTGGGTGCCGAGAACGTTAAGGTTATCTTAGACACTGGCTGTTCTAACTGATCAGCGCACGTTCTAGACATAACATGTTTGGAGCTGTGGCCACCTCTTAGATTGCCGCGTTTAATGCACTGCGTAGGCATGATCACACACTCTTGGAGAACATTCGTATGCTGAGAGCTTGTGCAGAACCAGATGTGATCCACTTCTGCTAAATACCAGAGGTATGGGGCCGCCTATGTAAGCCTATGAGACCATCTATTAGTTATAAAATAACCTACTAGCAAGGGAGGGAGAAATATAGGTATATTTAAAACCTGTTTCCATTTAGCATTAGAACATGCTTTCTCCCCTTGTATTCTATGGAATAGTAACTATATTGACAATCTTGTTTCGAATATGTCTGCTTGTATTAGCTAAGGTACTGCAACTGAGATCACGGAGTTAGAAATAAATATTTCAAACTTACTCGTGTCTCCTTTACTCCCTGTTTTGGACTGGCATGAGAGCGTAACGAAAGAGTGTTCTTGTTTTCCACACTGCCTGAGGTACCCTAAGTCGCATGTTCTGGGTTGTCTAATCATTAGCATCAGTGTCTCATTGGCTCTTCATCCTATAGCAAAATACCAGTCTGGTAGGGGAGGTTTGGTACTAAGGTGAGTTTTGGCACACCCTAATTCACTAAGGTCCTACGTCTCTGTGCACAGTTCTGTGTAGGAGCAGAATCCCTGCAACATGGTGCCCGACGTGGTTGGTCGTATTTACAAGATGCTTGAGTAGTGCTTATATCCGTCCTTAACCCCCTCACTATTGTTTCCGGTTAACAGTGGTGACGGATAAAACCTACCTATAGTTACATAGGTCCTTTCAAGCTTGAATCTATCGAAACGGTTTCCTTTTGAATTACTACCCAGTTGTGCTACATTGTATTGCATTGTAATTCTTCTTTCTGTGTCGTAATGGCTGACATTGACATATGGCAGCATAGTCGCATTGGGGTCCGCAATTATTTGCAAGCTAATGTTGGCTTGGAGGGCATGTGGGGAGTGCTGAGGTAGCATTCCCTTTTGAGATTTTCTACTCATGGGTGACGTTTCCTCCTGTGGATGCGGCTACTCAGGTGTTTCACACTTATACTTAGAGCTGTGCCCGGGGAATAAGTTCCTTATCGGACACAGGAAGTTCCGATTTCTGCTTGGCAGCACCGTGTTTGGTTTAATGGCGCCCTTCCCCATAGCTTAACGGCGAGTAGATTTGGTCCTTTGTCCATTCCAGGCGCTTCATGACCTGTTTTGGCTGGATTTACCCCGCATCCTCGTGCGGGGACTGTTCCCGTTGCTGACTTGAGGATCCTATATAACTCCGTAATCGGGGCTATTAGGGCCTTTGTCCAATATATCACCCACAATTTCCAGGCCGGTGCCCCTGGTGTTGCGGCGCTTCCAGCTGGACCGAGCAGAATGAAGCTTAGTCCCTTGATAATACAGTTATGGGCAAGCGTCCCCAAGATAAGGATGATATGCCTTTTTGGCTTGCCAAGAAGTTTGACAAGCTGGAGGCAGTTTTTCCTAATTCGAGTCCCGTATAAAAACGCCGGATGCTTACAATTAGTTTGCCCAAGGACTTGGTACCGGAGGCCGGTGACTGCGAGTCATGGGGTAGAATTTTTGCGGCAGTATACGCGTGGTGCTTCGGTACTCCGCCGATGGCTGTCCTTCCAACGGTCATTAAGCGTGTTCAAGATGAGCACGGACCTGAGGCTGCAGTTGAATTGGGAATGAGATTCATTGGCACCTTTGACGTAGTTTCCGATCTCATCCTTTCTAACATTAAGGAGATGCAGTTAACTTTCAGGTGTTTAATGCCTTGTGTGAAGTTTCCAATGCCGGTAAACCGCGGCAGTTACTGAGAATTATTACGGCGGCTTATAAGACCATTGGCCGTAATAGTTTAGATCTCAAGCCTTTTTCTACAAAAGAGAAAAAACAAGCTCAGGCTCCGAAGTCTGATAAGGTTGATCAACCCAAGTCTCAAAAGCAGAATTGGAGTAAGAACAAAAAACAGGGTAAACAGAAACAGGAGTCCCGTCCCGCATCACCAGTGCCTGCGTCTACTGAACGTGTATATGACTTGCGCGACCACTCTACGATTAAGTCACCTGATTGATTTCAGGTTCCTGATCAACATTCTCCTCGTTCTTTACAGGACACATCGGCCTCATCGTCCGGTGGTGGAGGCTGTGGCAGAGGTCGGGATGGCCAGCAGAGTCGCGACCAGCCCTGCCTGAAAGACTGAAAAGGCAAAGAGGACGATTCTTCGCAGAAAAGACCCCAGTTTCAGAAAAAGAGAGTTGCCGCTTTAACGGCGAGATATGCCACAGATAGTGAGAATGCAGCTTCGGAATCTGACATGTGCCCTGACGCTGTTGGATAGCGCGGCGGAGATTACCACAGTGAGAGAGGCCCTGCGTCCACTACTGAAGGTGACAGCTGAAAAATATGTTGTTGAGACAGCTGACCCTAGAGGAGCTCCCCCTTACAGGCTTTATGAGATTGACCTTTTAATCGAAGGTGACATACAACGTACCATAAAAGGGGTATTTTGGGAAAATCTTACAACTACCTATGATAATTTGTTAGCGGAGGCTGACTAGCCCCCACCTTTTGTTCTCGTGGCTCCGAGCGGGGAGGAGGTAATACTCCCTAGTTTCGCGGGCAGTGTCGAAAGAGCATGCGCTGAATTTTGCAGAAGAGTGGGCTAAGGCACTTGCACCTGCTTTGTACCGTACTCATTGTCGTTGGGATAAATTTCCCCCACCCCATCACGAGATTCCCTTACGGTCTATGCCACAGGCTCAACCTCAGTATCCCATGCGGCGTGAAGCGAAGGCTTCCGTGGCAGAAATCCGTGAACAATTGGAAAATCAAGGAGTGATTGAAACTTGTGTCTGATGAATAACCCACTTTTTACCTGGGAATCATCCTCGACTCAACGCTCTCCATGACCAAGCAAGTCCATGCCGTCTCCTCCTGCTTCAACACCCTCCGCATGCTCCGCAAGATCTACAGGTGGATACCGACAGATACAAGAACAGTCACCCAGGCCCTCGTCAGCAGCAGACTGGACTACGGAAACACCCTCTATGCAGGAGCCCTGACCAAGCTCACCAAACGACTGCAACGCATCCAAAATGCCTCGGCACGACTGATCCTCTATGTCCCACGCCACGGCCACATCACCCCCCACCTGAGAATCCTGCACTGGCTGCCCGTCCACAAGTGGATATCCTTCAAGCTCCTCATCCAGGCAGAAGGCACTCCACGAGAACGGCCCAGCCTACCTCAACAGGCGACTTTCCTTCTACATCTGTGACCCCCAGCTCCGCTCCGCCGACCTCGCACTCGCCACCGTTCCGCTCATCGGAAGAACAACCACTGCCGGGAGATCCTTCTCCCACCTCGCAGCCAAGACCTGGAATATTCTCCCACTGAGCCTACGACAGACCCAAGACCTGCTGATCTTCAGGAGACTTCTCAAGACCTGGCTGTTTGATCAGTAGAGGCCCCCCCCTCTCCTCCCCAGCGCCTTGAGACCCTCACGGGTATGTAGCGCGCTCTACAAATGGTTGATTGATTTACTGTAACCAAGCCTGACAGTTCATACCGTTTGGTATTGGATCACCGGCATTTAAACTCGTGTTGCCGTACCTGTGCAGTGCAGATAACCCACGGCTCTGCTTTGGTGGATGGGCTTGTGCGTAAAAGGTTTAAAACCACACTTGACATATCCAATGTTATTTTTGCCCACAACTTGTCTGGTCTAAGTTCCCAATGGACCAGTTTTACCAGTGGCAGTAAACCACGCCAATTTAGATGCTTGGCCCTGGGCTATAAAAACAGTCCAGGCGTATTTGCTGCCCATATTGTCTCTCTTTTGGAGGGAGTCGACCCAGATGCGTGTTTGTATGTGGATGACATTTATCTCAGATGACGAAATATGTGCACATCTGTGCCGTGTTGACCGCATAATTTATTGTTTTGCGGACTTCAGTTACAAATTCAACTTTGCAAAGTCACACATTGCAGAGTACACAGTGTTGTTCCTAGGCTATGAGCTGAACAATGAAGGTAGAGGGTTGGCTCCTCACTTGGAGAACTGCAAGCTCCGACAACACTGAAAAAATTACAGTCCATGCTGGGATTTTTTAATTTCGGGCATACTTACATTCCCGATTATGCCCAGCGTATCAAGCCACTGTATGCTTTGATACAACCTACTTTTACCAAATCGTGCTGGCTGCCTGAACATTCAGCCCTTTTGCAATCTTTGCAGGCTAATCTTCTAGAATCTAAATTCTTACTGACTCGTTATAACCGCAGCAACCTGGTGATACGAATCATCCCTGGGTCGGTGGGTTTCACGAACCTTACTTTTAACGAAGGTGACACAGTACCTATCGCTTACAAGTCACACTTGTACACTTCGTCTGAAATGCGGTTTTCCACTGTGCAAAAAGTTTTGACAGCAGTGCAGATGGTGATTCTAAAGGAACGCGCACTGTCCAGGGAAAACGCATGTTGGTTGTTACCCCGTATCCTGCCCTAGAAGCAGTGACTAAAGCCAGCGTACCTATTTCTAAAGCTTTATACCCCCGGTGGATACAATGGGCGACATCATTGACGTCTTCGGATGTCACGTTTATTTTTGATGCCTCCTTGCAGTCGCAGGAGTATTTACAGTATGAATTTGTTCATGCTGCTTCTTTGACTATGCGTCCGTTGGAGGATTTCCATTGTATCATTTACACTGATGGTTCTGCGCAAGTCGCGCATGGGTCTAAGCACGCATATATCTCAGCCTGCGCAATTGTGGTCGGTGCAATGGTGAATGGAGAGTTCAAGTCCGATGTCGTGCATACACAGACATTAGGGGACTACCGCCCAATTGGCAGAGCTCTGTGCTCTATTGCTTGAATTGGAGTACGCAGATCCTGGTGTGACTACTCTTATTGTGAGTGATTCTTATTACTGTGTACATTCTTACAATGACAATCTGTTCTTTTGGACTCAAAATGCATATCGAGACTCCAAAGGTAGCATAATAAAACAAAGTGATCTGGGTCCGAGTGGCTGAACTTAAAGAGCGATTGCAACTCGCGTTTGTAATTCATACTCTGGGTCATCAGCCTGTGGGAGTTCAGGCTGTTGGCAATAGTTTGGCCGATGAGGCCGCAAAGTCAGTAGTATCTACATATTTGGTTGCAGCAGTTACACGTTCCAAGAGTAAGATTGACGATGACATCTTGGCAGCAATTGCCGCAACTGAGAAGGGAAGCAAATGTCCTACGGGATTTCCTTCAAAGAATAATTATCACTTAAGTCCTGATAAAGTTGTATATGTGAAAATACCCGACGTTGGTGACAGATTGATTCCCAACGCAGACCGCAGGCCCTCACTGATTACAGCTGCCCACGACGGTGTTGCGTCCGCGCATGTGGGCGTTTTGGCTACTGTATCTCAGCTACAATTACGTTTCTGGTGGCGGGGTCTGTACAAACAGATGCGTGATTATGTCCTTCAATGTGACATTTGTCAGCAGATCAAGCCTTCGACTGCTGCGCGTCCGTCCCAGGCACAGTTGTACATATCTAATAAACCACTTGGGTGTGTTTATTTAGATCACTGCGGTCCTTTTTCCTCTGATACTGCGTATAAGTATATCTTAGTTGCCGTTGATTCATGCACACGCTTTGTTTGGGTGTGGCCACACCGCAGCGCTGATTCGCAAACTGTCATAAGAGACTTGCGTGTCTTTGAGGGAATTTTTGCCTGTGGCACCTTCCATTTGGACCAGGGTCCAGCGTTCACCTCTAAGGCGTACAAGGATGGCATGAGTTCATTGGGGGTCCAAGTCAAATTTTCATCTCCATACCGACCTGAGGGTAATAGTGTTGTGGAGCGAATGAACCGTGATTTAAAGCTGTCTTTGACAGCTAAAGTTATAGGTATTGGCAGGAACTGGCTAGCCCATCTCAATAGCGTACAACGTGTACTTAATAATCTCCCCAGAAGGTCTCTGGGTGGGCGGACCCCATACGAAATGCTCTTTGGTATCAAAATGTTCGTCCCGGACCTTTAAGGTCTATACCAGGTGGCGGCTGCTGCCCCCTTTGATGTAGATGAACATTGTCATGTTTTACAGAATCTGCAAGAGAAGAGAGACAGTCTTGCAAAGGAACACTTGCCCTCCACATCTGATGCTGTGTTGCAGATCCCGGTAGTTGGCTGGCTACCCCGAGTCTGAGAACTGGTCCAAGAGAAGATCGAGAACAAGAAAGAATTTGGCCCCTCTGATCGAGCTCCAGTTCGTGTACTTGGCGTGCAGGGCACAAGAACAGTCATTTTACCACCTCTTCCAGGTGGTAAAGAAAAAAGGTACATCTCCATTGACCTTGTCAAACTACACAGAGTGGCCGATTCTTCTTAGCATGATACCTGTGGTGTCCTGTCCGGCACTGCAGAGGAATTCTGTTTTGGTTCCGGCTCCTAGGAACAGGCCTGCTGTTGCTTTAGGGATACCTGCAATTTCGAGCCCTTTATTGAATACCATTCCTGATACTCCTCTTGATGATACTTAATATACTTACCCCACTGACTTGTCAATGCCCCCCCCCATGTCCATTGGATTTGTGGTGTATTCTTCCGTCTTGTGAATGGACACTACGTTGAGGAGAGAACTATTATTTGACCAATTAATGGTACTTTGGCACCCCACTCCTCATCGCACAGAATAAAGACTTGGTCTTTGTGAATATTACTGCTTGGCCCGTTTTAGATGGGATTGTATGGGACGCTGTTAAATTCCAGATCCATGGTCCCACTAAGGTTATAAATATCCCAAATGTACTAAGAGTGTCTATGGGGGATGTAATTAAACAAACATAAGTTCTGATGATTGGGATGTTAAGGCCGTAGAAGCGTTGTTTTCTGATTTGAAATACTATACTGCTTTTGATGCTGAGGATTTATATTTAGATTCTGCTAATTATGGTGATTTGTACTGTTACCAGCACTTTGGAAATCACTACCTGCACAAGGCGAGCACAAGAAGGAATATAGTTAATTATACCCAATGGGAACACTGTCCTGCTCCTGTAGATGGTAGCTCCAGTGCTCTTTTAAAGAGATTCACATACTTTACTGATTTCAATCAGTCAAATCCTAATGCGTTTTATTTTAAGGTGACAGAAAAGTCCTCTTCCAAAGTTAGACTTACCCACACTAAATTGTTATATTCCAAGTCCTTCCTAGACCAATTGGCTATTGGGGGCTATGAACTGTAGAGAGATACCATTGATCTTAAATCTGTTTGGGGTTCTAAAAGTTGGCAAGTGCAAGGCACAGAGGCTTGGATTGGCTACTACTAAAAAATTGAATGCACCTTTTCCTGAATTAGAGGAGTATCCCGGCTGTAGGAGAGTAGGGTCTGCTTCCTATGGTCACCCCCACTTCTTGCTGTGATTCTCTGGTTTTTCGACTTTAAACTGGCTGTGACCCTGCTAATCAGGACCACAGCTTAGCGGTTCTCTCTCTAAATTGATACCATGTACTTTAGGTACATACCAGATTGGGTATTGGGTCACCATTGTGAGCCCCTGTATAGTGTACCATAGGTACCCAGGGCATGGGTGCATCCAAGGCCTACCAGGGGCTGCAGCATGTATTATGCCACCCCTGGCTGCCCTCCAAACTGGCACCACAGGTCTGGTCACACAGCCTGGGTAAGGTGGTGTAATCACCCCTTACTTGGATATAGTATACCTATACCTACCTTATATATAGACACATAGTAACATAAGTCACTCCTATGGCAGGCCTTATCAATCCTGGCGGCAGAGTGCTTGGTTTTGTGTGAGGGTGCCCTAGCATGAGCTGAGCCCCTCTGCAGCTTTCGAAACCATCTCCTTATAGCTGGTCTATGATATAGCCATACCATATACTCTTAAGTGCATTATAATCCTCTTAGTTAATGCTAACTTTAGTTTGGCTTTATCAAAACATGTTGTGTAAGGACCTCGTGGCTGCAGAGACCAGCTTCACCTCTTCACCTGAGATCGCGACATCGCCTGATTCCTTCCTGGTCACTGGCTAGTGACCCAGACTCTGTCCCTTCTGCTTTCATGTTCTTCAGATCTTTGATCCACCCTTGGATCCACCCGGACACTTTTCCTCTGGTCGCCTGCAGCACTTCTTTGCAGATCTCCATTGAAAACGACGACGAAACCCTTCACCAAAAGGCACCTATGCACCCGGCTTCCCTGGGTGAGGTAACACGAGTACTCCGGTGCTCCCGTGGGGCTTGACTCTCGACGTGTCCTAAAGGGGTTTTGTCATAGTCCATCCGGAAGTGCCCGTAAACAGTAATTTTGTAACTTCTTCGTTTCCCATAGAAAGTCGATGGTAACTCGCGGCTGTGTATAGACACTGCACGCGTCTCCCGTGGGCCTCCTACTTCCTAACCTTTGGTTGTTTAGAGTAGCCCCAGCAATGCCCTAGGCCTACTTTCGATTTCAGACGTGGTTCTTATATCACTATTTTAGTATATGGTTTGTGAGGCCCCTAGGGCAAAACGTATACTGTGCAACTTATCGTATGCTAATTGAGTAACTTGTATTGTGCTTTTACCTCTGACCTCATAAAGAGTGCAGAGGGGTTGTGTTTACAATAAATACATATATATTTGATCTATACCTTGTGTGGTGTCCTTTCATTTGGTATTCAAGGGATTATAATTGGTGAAACTAGCGTCACATGCTCTCTGAAGACTGAACCTATTGACTGCTGGTCCATGCTACCACTTGGATAGCTTTCTATAAGGTTGACTTTACAACCACCATCAATAAGGGTCGATTAGACTGGTGAAAGGTGCCCACTAGAACTAGTGGACATCATATGCCAGGCTAACTTCTCACATTGGTGTGCAGCGGAAGGGATAAGAGCTTGCATTTGTTTTACCAAATAATCTTGAGATATCATTTGAAAGATCATGTTAAGGTACCTGTAGGTACATATAAATCAAGTTCTTATAATACATAAGTTCTACTGAACTTAGCAGTTGTAGGTGGTAAGCGCTTAGCACACCCTGACTACAACTCCTAGAGAGGTTCTAGTAGGAAACAAGTAGTGTAGGTAGGTGCACACTCCACACCTCACTAGCCATGTCCTTGGAAGCAGGGCCTAGTGGGCCTCTGCTAGAAGACAACCAGAGGTTGCCTTCTAAATAGGAATCCTTCACTTTCCAGGAATTGAGAAGCCTGTGTGTAGTCAGAAAACTGAGACAAGGACAGAGTCCAACCTCTAACCACCTGGTAGATATCTTATGCAGAAGATGCATCCAACCCAGATAACCGGGGTAGTGGAGAGGGGGGCCAACCTTCTACTGAAGAGGATCCTAGTGGGCCAGACCCATTGGACTCTGAGGAAGAGTAGTTGAACCAGGTAGAGGTTAATGAACTGAACCTGGCAAACCTAGGACGACGTGGAAAGAATCCAAATCAGACCCCCAAGTAGGCCCAATGGTGAGAACAGAAGACCCAGATCACTTTCCAGTGGATCTAAACATTCTGACTCATCAGTAGGGTCCAATGTCTCTGCTCTGAGGAGAATGCCTTCACCCCAGAGAAGAGAGCATAAAGCTAGGATGAGAGAAGCCAAGCTTAGGATCAGGAGGCAAGAAGTTGCCCTGGCCAAAGAGACCCTAGCTCTTGAGAGAGAGAAGAAATTGTGTGGTTTAGAACCCACTGGTGGCAGAAACAACCCTGGTGGTAGGGAAAGGTCTCATGACCATAAAAACCTGATCAAAATTGTCCCTCCATATAAGATTGGAGATGACATCCACAAGTGGATGACTGCTTTGGAGAGGGCCTGCAAAGTACACCATGTACCTCAGAGTCAGTGGGCAGCAATTTTGTGGCTCTCCTTTGCAGACAAAGGCAGAGATAAGCTCCTAACAGTTAATGAACAGGATGCTGACAACTATACTGTCTTGAAGAGTGCTCTGATAGATGGGTTTGGCTTAACCACTGAGCAGTACAGGTTGCTGTTCAGAGACACCCAGAAGGCACTCACTCCGGACTGGACTGAGTTTGTAGATGTGCTACTAAGGCTCTGGAAGGCTGGTTACTCGGCAGTAAAGTAAGTGACTATACAGGATTGTATAACCTTATAAGAGAGAACAGATTCTTAATAAGTGTCAAAACCAGTTATTGCATTAGTACTTGGTTGACTCTGATTTGACCTCTCCCCAAGAATTGGGTAAGAAGGCAGACAAATGGGTCAGAACCAGGGTGAAGCAGAAGGTACAGAACCAAGGTGGTGATCCGAAGAAGCAAGACCAAAAGGGTGGGGAGAAAGCAAAAGACCAGAAGTCTTCTCAAGGTCCCCAAAAAGCTTCTAAAGGTGGGGGTTCCCAACAATCCAAAAAGAAAGAAGGTCCTAAGAAACCATGGTGCAAAGTATGTAAGGTAAATACTCACTGGACCAGTGATTGCACCAAGGAGGCAGCTGCAGCCACCAGTGCCCCTAAGGCAACTGTTCCCCCTAGTTCAGCTAATAGTGGTGGTTCTCAACAGAAGGGTGTAGTAGGGTTAACCCTGGGAACTGAGATGGATTCTGGCCTAGTCAGAGTACCAACTCAAGCAGTCCAGATTTGTGATGTGGACCTACCCATGTCCTCTACTGTGAGTCCTAGTAAATTGGGCAAGTACAGACAGACTCCTTTGATTAATGATAAAGTGGCTCAGGCCTACAGAGACACATGTGCTAGTGTCACAATGGTGACCCCGGACAGATCGTACTAGGTGAGAATGACCTAATGACCAATGCTAGCAATGTCACTACCACACATTGTATGGCAGTTGTTAATTTCTCCTGGGGAGGGGTAACTGGCCTAAAGAAGGTTGTTGTTAGCTCAGATTTTCCTGTAGAATGTTTTCTTGGCAATGACATAGAATCTTCAGTCTGGGCTGAAGTGGAGTATAGGACCCATGCAGAAATATTAGGAATCTCAGCACATGTCCGTGCTGTGACCAGGTCACAGGTCAAAAATTGCAACACTGAACAGGCACTGGATTCTGGAATAATGGACCAGTTGCCTACCAGGAGGAGAAGCAGTAGGGTTAAGGCTGTGCCTTCCCCCTTGCCCCAGAATGAGGATCAGCCTTCTGAAGAAGCTGATTGTGAGTCCCAAGAATGAACTGTTCTAGAAGAACTTGAACCTGATCAGGTTGAGTTTCTTGGGACAGGGGGACCTTCAAGGACAGATCTGAGGCAGGCGCAGTCTGACTGCCTTTCTCTTGAACCCCTCGGACAGCAAGCTGCTGCTGAGGCTGCAGGGAATGCTAGTGGAACCCATAGAGTCTATTGGGATGAAAGGCTCCTGTATTCAGAGGCTAGAGACCCCAAGCCTGGTGCTTCCAGGAGGTTGGTCATACCTTTGGCATTCAGGGGCTTCCTTTTGACACTAGCCCATGATATTCCCTTTGCAGGACATCTTGGCCAGAACAAGACTTGGGACAGGCTTGTCCCTCACTTTCACTGGCCTCACATGTCAGAAGACACAAATGAGTTTTGTCTCTCCTGTGTCACCTGCCAAGCCAGTGGCAAATCAGGTGGCACTACAAAGGCCCCCCTTATACCACTGCCTGTGGTGGGGGTTGCCTTTGAACGTGTAGGGATTGACATTGTTGGACCAATTGATCCCCAAACTGCTTCTGGGCACAGGTTTATTCTGGTGGTAGTGGATCATGCCACCATATACCCAGAAGCCATCCCACTTAGGACCACAACAGCACCTGTTGTGGCAACAGCCCTTTTGGGAGTTTTCTCAAGAGTGGGCTTTCCTAAGGAGGTTGTATCAGACAGCGGTGCAAACTTCATGTCTAGTTACCTGACTGCAATATGGAAGGAGTGTGGAGTGAACTATAAGTTCACCACACCCTGTCGCCCACAATGCAATAGTCGAAAGATTCAACTAGACCTTAAAGGACATGATTAAGGGTCTCCCTGAAAAGCTCAGGCGAAGATGGGATATCCTACTGCCCTGCCTTTTGTTTGCTTATAGAGAGGTCCCACAATAGGGGGTTGGCTACAGCCCTTTTAAACTTTTGTTTGGGCTTCCTGTAAGAGGACCCCTTTGTCTGGTGAAGGAAGGATGGGAGTTGCCTCTCAAAGTTCCCAAACAAGACACTGTGGACTATGTACTTGGTCTCCGCTGCAGGATGGCTGAGTACATGAAAAAGGCATCCAAAAACCTTGAGGCCAGTCAGGAATTGCAAAAGGCCTGGCATGACTAAAAGGTTTTGCTGACTGTTTACCAGCCAGGGCAGCAAGTGTGGGTGTTGGAGCCAGTGGCCCCAGCAGCTCCAAGACAAATGGAGTGGGCCCCACACTATTGTTGAACAAAAGGGAGAAGTAACCTTTTTGGATGATCTTGGAACTCCCAGGAGCCCCCACAGGGTGCTTTATGTCAACAGACTGAAACCATATGTTGACAGGGCTGACATGGGCTTGCTCATGGCTACTGATGAAGGACAGGAGGAAGAGAGTGACCCTCTCCCAGACCTGCTCTCTCAGAACCCAGACGATGGGTCAGTTGATGGTGTAGCCTTGGCAGGCAGCCTTACTGATCAGCAGCAGAGGGACTGCAGACACGTTCTGCAGGCCAAGAGACATATGTTTTCACTGACTCCAAGTCAGACTACCTGGTGCACTCATGAAGTGGACACTGGGGACAGTCTGCCTGTTAAAAGTAAGATTTACATTGTGGAAAAGTAAATTTTGCCATGTTATATGTGCCTACGTGTTCCCCATCCTATGTTATATGTGCATGATTAATATGCATATGTATCCCCCTATGATCGATTAAAGACGCAATTATAGTTGTGTCCAACTCTAGTATGCCAGTTTCCAGTTCTCGTGAAAGCAACAAGTATTAGGCCCAAGTTACCACGATTTACAGTGTACACGTTAATTCATTGAATTGTCCCCGTTTCTAGGCCTCAAAAGGGCCCGGACACCAGATTCAAGCTCCAGTCTCCTGAACTCACTCCGAGGAGCGATGCAGCCCCCACCTGCATCCCTGACCCTTCACTTACTTCCTTTCGCGCAGCGCGGTGCCCGGCCCGGCCTGGCTCTGCCTGCCAGTCTGCCAAGAGTATGTTATGCTTCTAGTTATCAGTCCAGCCTCTCGTCTTTGCATTCCTAAGCTACTGAACCGCATCAACAGTTTCAGCTATGGTCTAGTCTTTATGTCTCCATGCAAGAGAATTACTGTATTAATATTCATAGAAGATTCATAGCCCACGCATTACACGAAGAATATATGCATGCACCAGCCTTAGAGTCAAGTAGCCTCTGCCCTGATAACTTTTAGTTTCTATCAACATGTACTCCAAACACAAGATACCAGATATGCCATAGGTACATGTCGTCCTGACACCGTAGACTTTAGTCTCCTCTTCCAGTGCAGAAGTCATAGCCCCCAGTTCTCCCTGGTAACACGTCATTGCCCGTTTGCGCGCACCACTAGGTTAAAGGTCCCAGCTGCTCTCAGGTAGCCCCCTCCATGTTTCCACCCCAGTTATGACACTTCTGTGACGTTTCACATCACATGTCTCAGTGCACGCCCTGTACACGCCTTCTTCTTCCATCAATGTGTCCTTATCTTTCGCGACTGCTACGCCTACTGCTACGCCTATTGTATGCAATGTAATGTAATGTATGATACTATATATATGCTGCACTGTCGATGAGGCATTGCAGCTGCCATCCATTCTATTTCCGTGCAGGCTATCCCGTTCCTGTCCCTTCCCTTATGCCTGATTAAAGCCTGTTAGACTCAGATACCTCGAATCCTGTCTCTTATTTATTGAGCTATCTGTTTTATTCAATGTATTCAAAAATAGTACCGGTAATTAATTATTTATTTACCACATAATGGCGCCCGAACAGGGACTTGCCCTTTCCCCACGTGCCGGCGAAGCCACGCAGGCCCCCTGACCCTCTGCAGCCGTGACGGAACCATACCGTGCACGTGCAGATATTTCTGCTTCAAGTATCCCTCAGGCCCACGGAGGAGACGGAGACTGCGGTCCAGCATCCAGACGAGGCGGTGAGGAATGCGGCGAGTCCCGACCAGAGCCCAAGCCGAGAGTACAAGGTCCGAGGTATCCAGAGGCCCACCTGTAACTGAAGTCCGAAGTTCGTAGTCCGACGTCGTAGCAGTCCAGTCCAGTCCGAGGCCTTCCAGTTTCTTGCTGCCCGGTGAGTACCGTTGCTGGGGTAGTATCCAGACAGGGTCAATTAATTTGTCTCTGGTCCGATGGGTTTGGGTACACAGATCCAGTCCGAAGTATTCACCTAGGTGGATACGGGTCCGACGTGTCTCTTTATGGGACCGGTATGTTCTGTACTGTTTTAGCAGTGCATCCAGTAATTCTAGTAAGTCTGTTTTCAGTGTATCAGGTAGTATTCTGTTCGAACTGTTATTAATGTTATTTAATGTGTTTTCAATGTCGTGGTATGAGTGATTTGTTTTGCTATTCATTACTGTGTTTATCGTGTATTGTATTGTGTTTGGATTCAAGTCTAGAATGCCTCTGTTTTCCAAGTTACGTCAGATAGGAACCCGGAAAGGGTTACTCGAAGAATCAGTTCCTGTCCCGCCTAGGGACAGTCCAGGACATTTTATGTATCATAAGCATGGCTTATGTGCCATATTGTATTTAGATTTATGGGTCGACTATACCAAGGATCTAGAAGAGAAATATAGATGGCCTGTATCAGGTACATGGGATGCCGAGTGCATCATGCGAGTAGAAGAGGCATTATGGAAAAAGAAAGCCCGACAGTCCCAGAAAGATGCCATCGAGTTATGGCGCAAAGAATCTCATAGAACAACCGAAAAAGAAATCAGAAAAACAGAGTTAAGTAGGGAATCCTCAGAGAGAGCCCAAGAAAGGGAACTTCTAGAAGAAGGTGAACGAGTTAGAGCAGAACAGTCAGGCAGACAGAGAAATGCTCTTATAAGGGGCATGTATCCTCTTCTTGCCGAGGGCTTGCCGAAGGCAACCCCGGAAGCATCCAGTAATTTTCCGCCACCATTAGTCCCGACTAGGCTACGTCATAAACCGACCGCAGCTGAAATTTTTCTTTCGTCCTATTTGGACGATACAGTCCCAGAATATGCAAATCATATTCCGCCTGTTCAACCTCAGCACCCTGTTAATAATGTAATCCCTGTTCCTACAGCCACTGGTCCCGGGGACCAAGTTAATGTACCCCCGGCCCAGCCTACAGTAAATGCACCCGTTTTACCAGTCACGTTACCAGCACCCGCACGTCCGGTATTACCTGACGACTCTAGACCAGGAGGGGCGGCGGGAGGCGCTCCTACCACCCCGCCTCAAACGAAATGAATGACGCTGAGAGAAGCAGCGTTACAACGTACACCGAAAGTCTCTACGTACGCAGCCCTCAAGAAATACCTTACTGATTGCGTATATGATTCAGTACCAGGTGAAGATTACATGATACTGTATTCAGGACGTTTACGACGAGTTACCACCTTTTTGGTTACTCTGCCAGACATGAAGGACCATCTAGATAGAATATATCATTTTATCCGTACAGGGGAGGATCCAGAAAGTATTCACGAAGCTATGGCACACAGAAAAGTCGAGACTCAACATCTGATTTTACAGTTTTTGATTAACTGTTTAATAGGAGAACAAGACTATCCTGAGAAAGATAAAGATAAGATGAAAGTCCTGACAAAGTGGAGTGATAATATAGCCGAGGGAAAACACAAGACACAGAATTGTATAGACGCTATGTACAGGAAAATCCGTAAGGAAATTCTAGACATACACGAAAAAGAGAAAGCAAGGAAAATAGCCGAGAAAGAGAATGACTCTTCAAGTGAAGAGGTAGACATCGAGAATCCCGACAGAATAGCGTATGTAGGTAGAACTAGACTTTCCGACAGACATTCACGTCCAGATTACAAGAAAAGTTTTTCTCCTCCAGTGCCAGAACAATGTTCTCTTGAGCAAGTGTTCCAAGCTACCGATAAAATTCTGAAATCACGAATAGGTTATAGTGAACTTAATACCATGCTTGAACAAGAACTAGCCCGATCAGCAGTCCGATGGACTAGTGATTCTACCACGTTTCCAGATGAAATCGTGGCACAAATGTTCCTGAAACTGCCCCCAGCCGAGCAGCGTCTGGTGGGTATGTATATGATCCAGCACCTCATCACACTGTATGAGGTTCAGCATTCTGATCCAGGTCCTTTACATGATGTATTGAACGAGTTACTCCAGTACAGATGGAAAGGTCTAGGTACCGATTTAATTAATGTCATTCTAGAACAGCGCCACAAATACAGTACGTTCCTGACTCCGCATTTTGTTCCCGTTCCACCCCCAGTAAGGAAGTCATTCTACATAGATAGACAGAATCCGTTACGAGAAGTACATCCAGTTAGGACAACGGGGGGTGCTCTAGAACGAGTATTTGTTTACACCCCCATCACGAAAATAGAACTTTTGGAGATGAAAAAGTTAATTCCCTGTCATGATAAAGATCCAGCAGGGTTCCACCGTGAATTAAAAGACATGCTCCGTATGGGAGAATACACGTATCCTGATATCATTAAAATGTTAAAAGTCCTGTTGCCTGCGGGCATATATGAAAAACTCAAGGAAAAAGAATGGGAGGTGGGAGAGAAAAAGATAGATTGGTCCGCATTAGAAGCCGAAGATAACACACGAGTACCAGGTACCGGTCTTGGGGATAAAGCTAAAGCTTTGCCCGAACTGTTAATACAAGTCTTGCCAAGATTACTAGCCACGAAAAAGGAAGACTGGGATGCCATCTCAGCCTGTAAACAGAAACAAGATGAAGATACTAGTGACTTTTATTCTAGATTCGAGAAATGTTTCATTATTAATAGTGGTCTGAAAACAAGTAGTGAATCGTACCCCCATCTTTTTGTTACCAAACTAGTCGAGAATTCAAGTCCACAAGTTAAAAATCGAGTACTGAAAGTCGAGAGTTCTTGGCAAGCTAATACTCCGTCTCAGATGCTCCAGATGCTCCAGTATCACCAGAACAGAATCAGGGAAGAGCAGGAACATGAAAGAAGACGTATGAAAGACACGAAAATGAAAGTATTAGTTGCACAGTCTGTTCCACAAGACAGTCAGAAGAGGGGTCCGAATCAAGCCAGTCATCCTGCAGTTCCCGTTAAAGGGACATGCAATTATTGTAAACAGCCAGGTCATTTTATAAACGAATGTGCAGTTCTGAAACATAACATAGCTACTGGTAAGACCAAAGAGAGACCGCGTCCGCCTAGACAAGAACAAATTTTACAGACTTCCCAGCCACCGCAGAACGCACAACAGACAGTTACAGTACCGCAGCCTATCGCTGCAACACAGCATGTTACACAGCAGATGTATTTATTTATTTATTTATTTAATGGTTTTATAAAGCGCGTAGTAACTCAGAAAGCATCCCAGCGCTAACCTGTTCTCCAAGGGGTTCAGCCGTCTGATGAGATTATGTCTGTGGGAAGAGAAGGGTTTTTAGGGTTTTTCTGAACTGGAGGTAGTTCGGTTCTGACCTGAGTTTCCGTGGTAGATGGTTCCACTGTTTTGCCGTGTGGACCGAAAAGCGACGGCCACCGGTCTTGGCTTTTCTGACTCTCGGGACTACAATAAGATTTTCTGTACCGGACCGGAGGTCTCTCTCAGCTTTGTATGGAATTAGGAGTTCTCTAAGAAGGGGGGGACCGTTCTTGTAGAGAGTTTTGTGGGCCATGCACAGGGCCTTGAAAGCGACCCTTTCCCTGATTGGGAGCCAGTGGAGAGATCTAAGAGCCGGCCTGGCGGAAGATCTTCCTGGGGTGCCCGTGAGTAGGCGGGCAGCGGCGTTTTGGACTTTTTGCAGTGTGTTCAGGGTGGCTTCAGGGGCTCCTAAGTAGATGGCGTTACAGTAATCTAATCTTGCCAGGATTAGACCCTGAATGAGGAGCCTCCTTGCGGTCTCAGGAAGTAAAGGGAAGATCTTCCTGCAGGCTCTGAGTAGTCCAAAACATGTCCCTGCCGTTTTTTTGGCCTGGGTCTTGAAGCTCAGGTCTCTCTCAATCCACACACCCAGGCTCTTAACCTCTTCCTTGGGAGTGGGAGGGTCACCTAGGCAACTGGGCCAAAGATGAGATGGTAAAGAGGGCCCCTTATGGCCCATCAGGAGGATCTCAGTCTTGGACCCATTCAATTTGAGTAGAGAGAGATTCATCCATCGGTGGACTTCGGAGAGGCAGCCGTGAAGATCCGATGGGGCATGGTGGGGATGTGAGAGGGTTACGACCAGCTGTGTGTCGTCGGCGTAGTTAATAATTGATACGCCGAACAAGCTGACCCTCTTCTCCAGTGGGGCCATGTACACGTTAAACAATGTGGGGCTCAGGGATGAGCCCTGTGGCACTCCACACCGGAGGGGGAAGGTGGATGAGCTGCTGTCATTTTCTCGTACCTGAAAGGTGCGTCCTGATAAATAGGACTCAATCCATTTCAGGGCCATACCCTTTAGTCCGATCTCTCCCAGACGATGGATTAGGGTTGGATGGTCTACCGTATCGAAGGCCGCACTCAGATCCAGGAGGATCACTGCCACTGAACCTCCTGTATCCAGAATGCTTCTGGCCTTCTCTACTGCTGTCAGGAGGGCGATGTCCGTGCCCTGACCTGGACGGAACCTTGTCTGGGAGACCGCTAAAAGGTTATTGCTTTCTAGGTAGAGCGATAGTTGTTTGTTTACCAGCTTCTCTGCGATCTTGCTGTTTCCAGGAAGCAGGGATATGGGCCTGTAGTTGGTAAGGTCCTGTGGGTCTAAGGAGGGTTTTTTTAGTAGACCTTTAACAGCTGCCACTTTCCAGCTGGGGGGGACTATGCCCTCCGCGAAAGATGAGTTGATCAGGGTCGTAAGGGGAGGGATGATGGTGCTTGACACTTTTTTTAAGAAGCGGAGAGGTACGGGGTCGAGAGGGGAGCCACTTTTGATTGAGGCCAACGTTGCTCCTACTTCTTCCGTAGTTACGGGTCCGAAGACATCCAGGGAAGGATGGGGGTGATCTGTCGTTGGGGGGGGGAGGGTGAGGATGGAAGTGAAATCCTGCTCTGTGTCGGCCTGATCGGGGGGAGGTATGGTGAGAAGAATCTTTTGAATCTTCTCATCAAAGAAGGTGGCTAAGTTGTTGCATTTAATTTCAGTTTCTTTGGGGTCAAGGAGTTTAAGAGGGGGGTCAGGGGCGTGGAGGAGTTCTTTAAGAACTAAAAAGGTTTCGTGGGCCGAGCAGGCAGCGTTTTTAATTCTGTTCTCATAGAAGCTAGTTTTGGAATTACGGAGCTCTTTTTTATAAGTTTTAACAGAGATGCGAAAAGCCTCTTTTTGCTCCAAGGATTTTTCCTTCCTCCAGATACGTTCATTTTTTTTGCAGATCTTGCGAAGAAGGTTGAGTTCCGGGGTGTACCAGGGTGAGGGGTTGACTCTTTTGATGTGCTTCAGAGAGTGAGTTTTAGGCAGAATGGCGTCGAGCGATTGAGTAATCCAGGTACTAAGTTCTTTGTCCCCTGCTAGAGTGTCGTGGGGAGGAGGCGGGGCGTTTTCCCTGAGTTTGGCTGCCCATACGTCTGGGTCCAGTTTCTGCCAGCGTCTACTGTACGTTCTAGTTTTGGAAGATGGAGGGGGCGGGGTGATGATGTCCCATACTAGAGAGACCAAAAAATGGTCCGTCCAGGGAAGGGGGATATGGTCGACCGTTCTTAGATTGGGGATGTTGGATAGGATTGGGTCAAGCAGTTGTCCTCTTTCATGTGTGGGCCGTGGGTTTTTGAGATCAAGGCCCATTGAGTTAAAATCCTGTAGTAGTTCACTGGCCTGTTTGTCGTCTGGGTCTAAGAAGTGTACGTTCAGGTCTCCTAGCAGTAGGTAATTGGTGGTGGTGGTACATTTGATGGACGTCTGATCAATAATTTTATTTGAGAAGTCTCCTAGGTTGCCTGGGGGGCGGTATATCAACGTCCCAGATAGCAAAGTAGTTGGGGATATTTGGATTGTGTAGTGGCAGCTTTCGTATCCCTTGATGTTGCCATCAGATATTCTACAGGTGAGGGTATCTTTAAGGATTATCTCTAAACCACCTCCCCTCCCTTCTAGTTTGTTCTGTGAGCACACGACGTACCCGGGGGGGAGAGCCATGACGATGTCTGGTCCACTGCTGGGGGTAAGCAAGGTTTCTGTTAAAAACAGAATGTCTAGGGCATTATTTGTGATTAAAAGGTTCACCTCGTGGGAGTGTTTAACGAGAGACCTGCAGTTAAGTAGGCCTAGATGTAAGCCCTTAGGTGCGGAGTGTTGGTTGGTGGGATCACAGATGTCACAGCCGGAGAAATAGGTTTCTCCATTCAGGATGCGCGTGCAGGCGGGATGTTTGTTGGGTTTTAAAGATAATAAATCCGCCTGAGTGTAGATCCGGTCATTGCAGGCCGGTAGGGACAGAGTGGCTGGGCCTAGGGCGGCTGGGCCCGGACGGGCCCAGACGGGCTTGTCTTTGGCGCGCCTTCGGCGCGCTGACGGCGCGCCCGCTGCGCCCGTCCGCATATGTACCAGTATGCACAGACAGAGTATCCAGATTATCAGCCGTATTCATGAAACAGCCTAGAGAGGGAGGTAGGCTTGCCTCTCATCGAGATTCCTGTAGATCAAGAGGGTCCCTATGTACATAGTCAAGTATTAGGGAAAGACAGAAAGTTTCTGATTGATACAGGGGCAAGTAGGACTACCATCAGTCATGACGAGGTTCCAGGGGCTCCGCTCTCAGGCTCAAGAAATGTTTCCCTTGGATTTTCAGGAAAGCCTATTGTTAATGAAATATCGAAACCAGTTACTCTAGAAGTTGGTCCACTGTCCCGAACTACAGATTTGTTACTCACAAAGTCATGTCCAGAAAATGTATTAGGCATTAAGACACTGAAAGAATTAGGTGCCATAATTTGTTGCTCCCCAGAGGAAGTAAGACTGTTCCTGCGAGATTTTAAAGGTCATTATGTATTACGTGATTTTGATCCAAGATTATTGAATGTACCACAGCATTTATGGGCGCAAGGTCCAACTGATGTAGGTTGTATGCATATCACACCCCATCGTGTGACTCTGAAGCAAGGTGTTGTATTACCACGAATCCGACAGTACAAATTGCCACCTGAGGCTGTAGCAGCCTTATCCAAAATTATTGACGAGCTTATTGTTCAAGGAGTGGTTGTAGAAACTGACTCCAATGTATGTAATTCTCCTATCATTCCGATTCTGAAACGTACTGATCCCAATGCACCTCCAGTTTATCGATTAGTGATCGACCTTCGAGAACTTAATAAGTGTATCATACCCCAGTACCCAGTAGTCCCTGATATTTCCTCACTCTTGACAGCCATTGATTCTGAAGCCACATTCTTTACAGTTATCGATCTCAAGAACGCATTCTTTAGTGTCCCTATTCATCCAGACAGCCAGTTCCTTTTCGGTTTCTGTTTAAATGGAAGAAGCTATAAATTTACACGAGCACCTCAAGGTTTCACAGAAAGTCCTAGCATTTACAGTCAAGCACTTAAAAGACAACTAGACAATATTCACATGCCAACTGACACTGCCCTACTCCAGTATGTCGATGATCTGTTAATTACAGCCCGTTCTGAACGTGACTGCGAGCGTGCGTCACTTACAGTCCTGTATTTCCTGGCCGAGATGGGGCACAAGGTGTCCCCTTCCAAATTGCAATTCTGTGTCCAGCAAGTGGTCTACTTGGGACACTTACTGTCCAAGAGGGGTAGGCAGTTGACACCTGACCGTATCCAGTTAATAGCGCATCTTCCACAGCCCAAGACTCAGAAGGAGGTACGAGCTTTTATCGGCCTCACTTCTTACTGCAGACAATGGATTCCTCAGTACGCATATCTAGCCAAACCACTGATACAGTTAACGACACAGGAGGCAGCCGTATCGACTGTCCTCCCTTGGACCCAAGAACATACACTTGTTTTTAATGAGTTAAAGAAAGCTTTATGTAATGCACCTGTTCTAGCAACACCAAACTACAGTAAGCCTTTTACACTTTTTGTTACTGAACGTGATGGTACTGCATTATCTGTTCTCACACAAGATCAAGCAGGACAATACAAGCCCTGTGCTTATTTTTCTAGCACATTAGATCCAGTGGCCCAGGCTCTGCCTGCGTGCCTCAAGTCAGTTGCAGCCACAGCTCTAGCTATCAGACAAAGTGATTCCATAGTGTTAGGACACTCCCTGACAGTACAAGTCCCACACTCCGTGGAAGTTCTTTTAAACCGAACTCAGACTCAGCACTTGACAATTGCACGTTTAACAGGTTATGAACTGACACTGTTTCAGCCACACATAGAAATCAGACGCTGCAACGTTTTAAATCCCGCTACACTGTTACCGTCAGTTACTTCAAATCCTGCCACACATGACTGTGTGGAAGTTGTTAACACCATGACAAAGCCAAGACAAGACTTGACAGATATTGCATTACCTGATCCTGACCTGACACTTTATGTGGATGGTTCATGTATGAGAACAAGTACAGGAGAACTAGTAGCCGCGTATGCAGTGACTACTGACACTGAAGTTATAGAAACACACCGTATTGATACCCTGTCTGCTCAAGCAGCAGAGCTCATCGCTCTGACCCAAGCCTGTATACGTGCCAAGAACCTGAAAGTTAACATATACACAGATTCACGTTACGCATTCGGAGTCGTACACGACTTTGGAGTGCTCTGGAAAGAAAGAGGTTTCATGACTTCTCATGGAACTAAGATTCAGCATGGTCTCCTCATTCAAGCTCTGTTAGATGCAATACATTTACCGACAGCTATTGCCATTATGAAGTGCAAAGCACATACGAAAGTTACTGACATCATTTCCCAGGGTAACGACCTGGCAGATCGAACAGCCAAGCTTACAACTCAGACTCCAGACATTCCAGTTAACAAGACACCGACACACATCCAGATCAGACTACTTGTATGACAGTTAAGGACCCTACACAAGATGTACTAGATATCCAGTCACATGCTACTCCCGATGAAATCAAGAAATGGTCCGAACAAGGAGGGGTCCAGACAGATCAGGGATGGTTGACGAAGGGAAAAGCCACATGGTTTCTCCCTGACTCAATGGTTCAAGTCATTATTAATACCGCACATAGTCCAGTACACCTAGGAGAAAAGGCCATGTTAGACAGTATCCAGAACATTTGGTTCAACAAGCATTTACGAGCAGCAGCCAAGCAGAAAGTGCGTACCTGCATGATCTGTTGTCAGTTCAATCCAGGTAAAAGTGTCCCGGTGGAACAAGGTGGATTCCATCCTCCTGACCACCCTTTTGAAGTCCTCCAGATGGATTATATTCAGATGGAGAGATGTCGAGGTTTCAAGTATGTCCTCGTAGTTGTATGTGCTTTGTCCAGATGGACAGAAGCATATCCGGTTCCAGATTACACTGCCGCGACCACTGCCAGGCAGTTGGTTCGTGAGTTTTTCCCCCGCTATGGTTTACCAAGTGTCGTGTATTCAGACAACGGCCAGCCATTCTCATCTGAACTCATGAAACAAGTATCCCTTCTGTTAGGGTACCAGTGGAAGTTCCACTGTGTACGGCACCCCGAAGCAGCTGGTCTAGTTGAGAGACATAATCAGACACTGAAAATCCGCATTGCAAAAGTATGCGCAGAGAAAGGCGTAGATTGGTTGGTAGCACTGCCAGTTGCCCTTTTTTTTTTATATGAGAATGGTTGCACACTCCAGATCAGGTCTGTCCCCGTACGAGGTCGTATTCGGCCGTCCTCCAAATATGTGGGGTACACCTATGCCCCGAAAGATTACAGACGTTTCCAGTAATATGCTGACAGATTACCTTGCCTCCTTGATGTCTGCACTACAATCTTGTCGTTCACAGGTCGCCGCTGTTTTTCCAGACAACACTCAAGTGAAACCGCACGAAGTCGTTCCAGGTGAACTTGTGTTGGTGAGAAACTTCGATCGTTCAAGTCCGCTGGAGCCCCGCTGGAAGGAGCCCAAGTTGGTGTTATTAACAACAAGGACCGCAGTCAAGCTCGAGGGACGCAAGGGCTGGGTGCATACCAGCCACATCAAGAAATTCCATGGATTACGGCCAAAGACATTTATCAAAGACTGCCCCGTTCTTAAGGACTGTCCAGACACAGACTCTAAACTTCCCCTGTTAGAGAAAACTCCGCAGCAGGAGTATAAAGCCAAGTTGAGGTCTAGCAAGTCAGACAGTTTAATTGTTTAAGTCCCTCTCGGGTGAAGCGGTTAGACAGGTTCCTGACATGTATGAGATAGACCCACATAGTGAGAGAGTTAGTCAAAACTCTAAGAGAATACGCTATCAAAAGAATATTTGCAGTGGATGCATCGTTACTCTGTTATTTTTTATGTTTCTGAGTCGTATGGTTACCTGCATAAGTTATGCTTTTCATTTATGTTTTCCTATTTCACATGTACATATGTTTCCTAATGTTACAGTAGAGCACACATTTAGTGACCTGCCTCCTCACGAGTTATCCTATCGTCTTGCTATGCGTAATTACACATTTATCAGAATGTTACACTATTCACACCAGACCAGCAATGCCACTAATTGTTGGGTGTGTGGTCGACTTCCCCCTTTCCAGACACCGAAGGGAGTTCTGCCACTTTTTCCTTATCCGTTTTCACACAATGGTTCGTGTGGAGCATGGTCCACATTAACGTCATCCCTAACCGATATGTCCCTTCTGAATCGAACATGTTTCCCAGACAAGCAAGGTCTTTCCCATAGAACAGGGTTAGATCTAGAAAATGAAGTATATGATTTAGGTAATTATTCCTCGAATTTTATGGTTCTGAATGTTCAGTCCGATACTACTCCAGATTTGCCTGCTATTTCAGTACTACCCGTCAAAGGCGAATTATGTGTCAGAAAGAATGGTTCCGCACATGTAGGACATAGTGATTGTACTACTGTGGTCAAGTATAGTGACAGTGGGAAATCTATTTTCAAAGCCTCACGTCATTCTTATTTTGTTTGTGGTCAGACCGCATATGTTCGTCTGCCCCTCGATTGGGATGGAACTTGTTACATTGCCTTCCTACTGCCACCAGTTTTTCTAGCCCCATCCGATTATCACAGAAACACACATCTAGTACACGTTAGACATAGAAGGGAGACTGAGTCCCCAATTGTCGATCAAACTGAAACTACTCTAGAACAATATCAAGACTTCAATAAAGGTTTCTTTTTCTTTATAGGTCCTGTCCAGAATAGTAAGTTAATACGTAGGTTAACCAGAACCCTTGAAGCAGTAGTGAATGAGACTACTTCCGCTCTAGGTAATTTAACCGAAGAGCAATCTGCCATTAGATTTGTCGTGCTCCAAAATCGTCTCGTCCTTGACGTCATATTGGCCGATAGAGGAGGAGCTTGTAGAGTCATCGGATCTAGTTGCTGCATTTTCATTCCTAATAACGCACCGTCTGTATATTCAGCTATAACCAGACTTCATAAAATTGCCCATCAGTTACACCAAGATCCAGGCACCTGGACATGGTCCGGTTGGCTTTGGAGTATCATATATGCCTGGGGATGGAAAGTATTGTCATTCCTAGGTATAGCAGTAATGATCATATTCAGTTGCTGCCTCTGTTTACAATGTGGCCCTGCGATTTGCGGCTTGTGTGCTACATCCTGTATTCCTAGTCCTAAGTCCCGTTCCAAGACAATTCGAGACGAGCAAATGATGCTATATGAACAGATAGATGGTATCATGAATATTGATGTTTCCTGATGGAAACGTAGGGCACAAGGAGGGAATGTGGAAAAGTAAATTTTGCCATGTTATATGTGCCTACGTGTTCCCCATCCTATGTTATATGTGCATGATTAATATGCATATGTATCCCCCTATGATCGATTAAAGACGCAATTATAGTTGTGTCCAACTCTAGTATGCCAGTTTCCAGTTCTCGTGAAAGCAACAAGTATTAGGCCCATGTTACCACGATTTACAGTGTACACGTTAATTCATTGAATTGTCCCCGTTTCTAGGCCTCAAAAGGGCCCGGACACCAGATTCAAGCTCCAGTCTCCTGAACTCACTCCGAGGAGCGATGCAGCCCCCACCTGCATCCCTGACCCTTCACTTACTTCCTTTCGCGCAGCGCGGTGCCCGGCCCGGCCTGGCTCTGCCTGCCAGTCTGCCAAGAGTATGTTATGCTTCTAGTTATCAGTCCAGCCTCTCGTCTTTGCATTCCTAAGCTACTGAACCGCATCAACAGTTTCAGCTATGGTCTAGTCTTTATGTCTCCATGCAAGAGAATTACTGTATTAATATTCATAGAAGATTCATAGCCCACGCATTACACGAAGAATATATGCATGCACCAGCCTTAGAGTCAAGTAGCCTCTGCCCTGATAACTTTTAGTTTCTATCAACATGTACTCCAAACACAAGATACCAGATATGCCATAGGTACATGTCGTCCTGACACCGTAGACTTTTGTCTCCTCTTCCAGTGCAGAAGTCATAGCCCCCAGTTCTCCCTGGTAACACGTCATTGCCCGTTTGCGCGCACCACTAGGTTAAAGGTCCCAGCTGCTCTCAGGTAGCCCCCTCCATGTTTCCACCCCAGTTATGACACTTCTGTGACGTTTCACATCACATGTCTCAGTGCACGCCCTGTACACGCCTTCTTCTTCCATCAATGTGTCCTTATCTTTCGCGACTGCTACGCCTATTGTATGCAATGTAATGTAATGTATGATACTATATATATGCTGCACTGTCGATGAGGCATTGCAGCTGCCATCCATTCTATTTCCGTGCAGGCTATCCCGTTCCTGTCCCTTCCCTTATGCCTGATTAAAGCCTGTTAGACTCAGATACCTCGAATCCTGTCTCTTATTTATTGAGCTATCTGTTTTATTCAATGTATTCAAAAATAGTACCGGTAATTAATTATTTATTTACCACAACATACAACCTGGTCATGTCAGGGACTGTATCAGGACAGAGGTCCAAAAGATGTTGACATTGGGAGTCATTGAGCCCTCAGAGAGCCCATGGGCCAGTCCAGTAGTCCTGGTGCCTAAATCTCTCACCCAACATGGTAAGAGAGATGAGGTTTTGCGTGGATTACAGAGGTCTCGATGCTGTCACTAGGACAGATGCCCATCCAATACCCAGGGCAGATGAACTCCTAAACGGATTGGCTTCTGCCAAGTTTTTTTTAGTACATTTGACCTGACAGCTGGCTACTGGCAGATCAGACTAGCTGATGATGCAAAGCCAAATACAGCATTTTCAACCCCAGGAGGACATTATCAATTTGTGTTAATGCCCTTTGGTCTAAAAAATGCACCTGCCACATTTCAAAGGTTGGTGAACCAAGTCCTCACAGGCCCGGATGACTACTGTGCAGCCTATCTTGATGATATTGCTGTCTTTAGCTCCACCTGGGAAGATCACCTGATCCACCTGAAACATGTTTTGGAGGCCCTGCAAAAGGCAGGCCTAACTATCAAGGCTACCAAGTGCCACATAGGGCAGGTCAGGTTGTAATCCTGGGCCACCTTGTAGGGGGAGGTCCGGTTCAACCATTGGAGAGCAAGATCCAGACCATAAAGGACTGGACTGCTCCCACCACCCAGACAAGGGTCCGAGCTTTCTTGGGCCTAACTGGGTACTACAGGAAATTTGTCAAGGGGCTTAGTTCCATTGCGACACCCCTTACTGACTCAACTTCCAAGAAAATGCCAAAGAAAGTTCAATGGACAGTAAGCTGTCAAAAGGCATTTGATGACCGGAAGCAGGCCATGTGCACTGCACCTATTCTGCAAAGTCCAGACTACTCCAAGGAATTCATTGTTCAAAGAGATGCTTCTGAGTTGGGTGTAGGAGCTGTTCTTTCACAACTGAATAAAGTTGGTCAAGACCAACCAATAGCTTTTATTAGCAGAAGGCTGACCCCTAGAGAGAACTGTTGGTCAGCTATTGAGAGGGAGGCCTTAGCTTCTTCAGGGCCCAATCCACAGCAGAGTCCATACTTGTTTGGTACTCACTTCAAGATTCAGACAGACCATAAGCCCCTCTTGTGGCTAAATCAGATGAAGGGTGAAAATCCTAAACTACTCAGGTGGTCCATTCCCTACAGGGGATGGACTTTACAGTGGAACATAGACCCGGGGCTGACCATGCAGATGGACTCTCTAGATATTTCCACTTAGAACAATAAGACTCAACTGGTCAAGGTTAGTTTAATGTCCCTGTGTTTGGGGGGGGGGGGGTTGTGTAGAAGAGTAGGGTCTGCTTCCTAGGGCCCTGCTAATCAGGACCACAGCCTAGCTTTTCTCTCTCTAAACTGATACCATGTACTTTAGGTACATACCAGATTGGGTATTGGGCCACCTTTGTGAGCCCCTGTATAGTGTACCATAGGTACCCAGGGCATATGTGCATCCAAGGCCTACCAGGGGCTGCAATCAAAAAACCACCACTGGGTCTGGGCCCCCAACAGCAAGGCTGAGCCACGAAATACTATTGAACAACAAGATGCCAATACTGTCTCACTTTTTCCTTTCAAATCATCAAACCATAAGGATTACGCACTATGGTCCATTGACACAAAAATGTCTGAATGAATCTTTTGTTTTATTATTACATTTTTTCTCAAACAAGAATTATTGGTTATTATTTCACCAATTCACTATACATTACAAGACCTCCTATATATGTATAAATTTACACAATATTTACAACAACCTTTTATACAATATCAACAATATCAAGACCGATTTTAAATTCAAAAACACTCATACCCTCAGCCATCCACAGCCATACATATCTTCATACATATACATACACACTGGAATTGAAATATTCACAGTAAGCCATAAACGATAAATTCCTGTCAATAATTAAAGTTTTTGCTGACGAAAGTTTTTTAGATTTCTCCTTTGTTTAGATGGCATAAATTGTCTACGCGTTTCGAACTCACAACATTCGCGGAGTTCTCATCAGGACAATGAGCTGTAAAAGAAAAAGAAAAACCTTCCTTTAGGGTCATGGCAGAAATGATGGTAACTTTACTCAGAACCTCCATTACTCAAGCTCCCTTGTCTTACCTCTAAGATTTCTAGAGCTGACTGGGGTTTAGAAAATCACCCGTCGAGGCACCATCATTTCTGCCATGACCCTAAAGGAAGGTTTTGTTCTCCTTTTTCTTTTACAGCTCATTGTCCTGATGAGAACTCCGCGAATGTTGTGAGTTCGAAACGCGTAGACAATTTATGCCATCTAAACAAAGGAGAAATCTAAAAAACTTTTGTCAGCAAAAAGTTTAATTATTGACAGGAATTTATCGTTTATGGCTTACTGTGAATATTTCAATTGCAGTGTGTATGTATATGTATGAAGATATGTATGGCTGTGGATGGATGAGGGTATGATTGTTTTTGAATTTAAAATCTGTCTTGATATTGTTGATATTGTATAAAAGGTTGTTGTAAATATTGTGTAAATTTATACATATATAGGAGGTCTTGTAATGTATAGTGAATTGGTGAAATAATAACCAATAATCCTTGCTTGAGAAAAAATTTAATAATAAAACAAAAGATTCATTCTGACATTTTTGTGTCAATGGACCATAGTGCGTAATCCTTATGGTTTGATGATTTGAAAGGAAAAAGTGAGACAGTATTGGCATCTTGTTGTTCAATACTACCAGGGGCTGCCGCATGTATTATTCCACCCCTGGCTGGCCCTCCAAACTGACACCACAGGTCTGTTCACATAGCCTGGGTAAGGTGGTGTAATCACCCCTTACTTAGATATAGCATACCTATAATCTACCTTATATATAGACACATAGTAACCTATAAGTCACTCCTATGGCAGGCCTTATCAATCCTGGAGGCAGAGTGCTTGGTTTTGTGTGAGAGAGTGCCCTAGCATGAGCGGAGCCCTTCTGCAGCTTTCGGAACAATCTCCTTATAGCTGTTCTATTATATAGCCATACCATTATAATCCTTGCGGTTAATGCTAACTTTAGTTTGGCTTTATCAAAACATGTCGTGTAAGGTGTCAAACACTTTGGAATATTACCCCCCCCCCCCATCAGTTCTGGTGGTGGGGGTAGCATTCCACCCTTCTAGAGGGAGAAGACATGTAGTTACTGGTTTACCCGGTTAAAGTTAAACCGAGCCTCAGCATCACAAAATGGATGCGATGCCACAGACACGAGTCTGACCTCCTGCTGCTGGACGAAACTCCGGCAGGGGAGGCCTGGACAATAGGTTTCCTGTCCAGGGAGGTGCCAGCATCTCCCCAGACGAGGTTTTGTGTATTGGGGCAGGGAGGGCTGCATCAGCAGATGCTTTTCCAGACACTGCCTGGGGCACACAAGGTGCTCCATGCATAGCCCGGTTCAAACCAGTTGCTGGGGCACTCCAGCTCCGCTGTGAAACTGGACAAAGGGAAAGGGGTGTAACCACCCCCTTCCCAGGTCCACCCATAGGAGGGACCTCCCAGGTAATCCCACCCCTTAACTTGGTATAAGTATAGGAGCTGTGTCCCTAGGACTTTAGATTACCCTGGACGACTCTTTGAAAGATATATCCTGGACCTTCGACGTTCCATTTCGACTGGAAGACGGAAGACCTCTCCCTTGTGGTCAAGCAATGACCACCCTGTGCAAACCGGCACCACCAGTAACTAGCCGGTCTGCATTGTCATGGCTCCTGCCGGAACTCAAAGACTGCAACTCAGGACATGGACTTCCAGACATCTGACCCTGCTTGACGATCCCAGCAAAGCTGAGACCCGTGGTGGACACGAGAGACGTGGGACCGGAACTCCTGGACATCCTGCATTTTGCGAACAGCATCGACTCCTGAGGTAACTCGCAGTTGTGCCATGGGGTACGAGAAGCCCCAGACCCAAGCACCATTTGCACCGAAGCTCAGCCCTCCACACTCCACGAGTGCCGCGTGGGGCCCGCTCTTGCATTTCAGCTTGACGTGTCTTCCCGGTTCCTAGTTCGTTGGCTAGTGAGCCCCCTGAAGACATTCTTTTGAATTTAACTTGCTCTCCTGGTTGCTCCAGCTTCCCTGCAAAGGAGAAGTGCCACAGACCTTGCTGGTCTGCACCAAAGCCAATCTTCATCTCCTGCGTGGATTGTGTTTGCCAAGGCTTGTTGGGTCCAATCTGGATACCAACACCGCAGTCAACTAGATCATTCGTGGGACAGCTCGAATCCAGCTCCTGGTCGTCGTCGACACCTCCTGGACCACGTGGCTGCAGAGACAAGCTTCACCACTTCATCTGAGATCATCGCGACATCGCCTGGTTCCTTCCTGGTACCTTCCTGGTTACTGGCTAGTGACCCAGACTCTGTCCTCTCTGTTTTCAGGTTCTTCAGATCTTGGATCCACCCGGACGATTTCCTTTGGTCGCCTGCAGCACTTCTTTGCAGATCTCCATTGAAAACGACGAAACCCTTCACCAAAAGGCACCTATGCACCCGGCTTCCCTGGGTGAGGTAACACGAGTACTCCGGTGCTCCCGTGGGTCTTGACTCTCGAAGTGTCCTAGTCTAAAGGGGTTTTGTCATAGTCCATCCGGAAGTGCCCTTAAACAGTAACTTTGTAACTTCTTCGTTTCCCATAGAAAGTCAATGGTAACTCGCGGCTGTGTATAGACACTGCACGCGTCTCCCGTTGGCCTCCTACTTCCAAACCTTTGGTTCAGAGTATCCCCAGCGATGCCCTAGGTCTACTTTCTCTTTCAGAGGTGGTTCTTATACCACTATTTCAGTATATGGTTTGTGAGGCCCCTAGGACAAAAAGTATACTGTGCAACTTATCGTATGCTAATTGTGTAACTTTGTGATTTAATCTTACCTCATAAGAGTGCAGAGGGGTTGTGTTTAGAATAAATACATATATATTTGATGTATACCTTGTGTGGTGTCCTTTCATTTAGAATTCAAGGGGTTATAATTGGTAAAACAACTAGCTTCACATGCTCTCTGAAGTCTTAGTCTATGGACTGCTGGTCCATGCTACCACTAGGATAGCTTTCTATAAGGTTGACTTTACAACCACCATCCATAGGGGTCGATTAGACTGGTGCAAAGTGCCCACTAGAACTAGTGGACATCATATGCCAGGCTAACTTCTCACACCGGCTGGGATAATTATACTAGTATATCCATTAGAGAATTACAGACCTTAATGCTGAATTCTTCATTTAACATTTCCAGTTTGGACCCTAAAGGTTGGTTGCTTTGGCACGAAAGTGCTGATTCCTGTCAACATCGTTTTCTGGGTTTGTCCCCTGGGTATACACAGGTTAGACTGGATCCCCGGTTTGAGAGTGACGATTCTGTCACGACCTATTCTGTTGGCAAACTATCTCCGAGTTGGCTCAAACACTCCACCTTAGCGTCTGTTAAGCATCATTTATCTAAACTGACTGACGATGTTGATCTGAATGACTTTGTGAAAGGTCCTGCGACTGGCAGATCCAAAAGGTGAATATATGCGGTTTACAACGAAGTTTGGAAAATGTCTCAGTTTGAGGCTGCCTCACAGTTAAGGGCTATTGATCAAGCTAATTTAGAAAAAGTACTTGTAGTTGTAGATATTAGCATTAACACGCTTTCTTCCCGCATATACACATTGGATAATATTGTTTCATGTGTTATTGATATTGTGCAGGAAGATGTATCTGTTTTGTTTCATGGACAAAATCAACTGCGTTCCATCATGCAGTTTACATGGACTTTGCAAACGTTAAAGGCTGGTTGAGTGCCTTGGGACTACATGAACACATCCTCCTTATTCGCTCCTTTTAATTTAACGCAAAAGCAACAGTTTATGTCAATGAAAGATGCAACGGTTTCTATGCTACATATTGAAAAGTTGGAACCTTTACCTTTTTCTGTGACCGAATATAATTCTGCTGTGTGGCTTATTCATGGATTGATCACACTCCCTTTCCCTCTATTCAAATTTGAAGCTTGCATGTATTATGCCATAGGCAGATATGACCCTTTAGGCAGCGCTTATCTCCATGAAGCATGGTCACTGCCATTTACATACAGATGCCTGAGGGAGGGTAAAGAAGTTTATTTGAATGGTGAGGATTGCACAATGACACCTGACCGCTCATTAGTGTGTAGGAATATCCAAATCAATGGCTCCTGTAATCAGAACGTGCCTAATTTGGCCTGTGTTTCAAAAGGCACACCTACACCTGCTATCACACCAACATTCACATTACTAGCAAACTGTAGTTATTTACTTTTAAATAATGAACTGTTGTGTGATGCTCTCCGGAATTCCTTATATAGTTACGGTCTCCGAAAGAGTAGTTTGTTGGAAAAACGTCTTGTTTCCTCCGCCACATGGGAAGCTGGATGTTTCCATCTGGCCGTCGATTCCGATCTTGAAGACAGAGTTTAACAAGATGAGTTGAATAAGAGCTCTATTTTCACAGAAAGAGGTTGCCCTCATATTCTACTCGTGAAACATTTGTCCTTCACGTGGCCAACACCCGCACAGAAGTACATGCTTTATTAAATACAGATTTGCCCTTGCATTTTGGGGAGTTAATTCACACTATCTTTAATGCTTCCTCAACCACGGGGTTGGCTCACTTTTTTAAACCTGTTAGTGGCCTTGTCACATCCTTCCAAACTATATTTGGTGTGTTCCCAGCATTTTTTCATTAGATTTTTTTCAAGCCTCTTTGGTGGATTTCCCTTATTACTCGCTCTGGTGGTTGGGGTGCTTCTATTACTTTTTTTATTTAAAAATTGATGCACATCCTGTGGCTCACGACAATATGTCCTGACTGTTGTTGCTGCGCAACCGAATGCTTAGCTATTATGGAGCGCTGCCTCTGGCTACATTGAGTGCGGCTTATGGATTATCGTTTCGATTTTCCTTTTTCGCGTTCGTCCAGCCTGTCTTTCATTGCCTGAGCTGCTATTTCAACTGGGCCTTGGATTTGTGTGTCTGCAGTACGGTGTCTCCCAATGCGGATTATGATCAACTGATGAGCCCTTTAGTTGCTCATGAATTGCTTTGTTCTGGCACAGGGATTATGGCCTTTGCAGCGATGTATGGAGTCTTGGGATGTTGGAATGTTTTTGCAGTGCCGCATGATTTCTTGGCACGCAGTTATATTGAAGAAAACCCGAGTTGTCTTCTGATGGTACTGGAGGCTCCGGTTACTGAGGAACATATATGTTCATTCCCATTAATGAATTGGATGGCTGAAATGTTTTCGGATGAGAACAATGACTTCCTGTTGGAGGCTGTTGCAACGTACTGTGCCTTTACACTGTTGGAGTAAGATGCGTTTTTCTTTGTTCTCTCTCTTTTACGACCGCCGTCACATGTAGGCCATCGGATTTTTTTAAAAAAGTCATAAGTACACTTTTTTGATTTTTTTTTAAGGCCTATTGATTTCACTGTACCCTAAAGTGATTCTTAGTTGAAAGTATTTTCGAAATTTCGGAGTTTGCTCCTGTTTTCCACTGTGGCAATTTGAACTTGATTCTGACTCTCGAACTTGGACTCTGTGTTCCAAATTTGACCACTTCTTATCTGTGCTCCGATCAAGGGAGGGTGTTGTGGTGATGACCCGTACATTTACACAGTGTTAAGTTAGCATGGGTTTATTAGAAGTTTAAACGCCATTTTTACTTTCCTGAACTGCTTTGCACATGACATGCACTTGCGATATTGTTTAGAGAAAGCTGTGTATTTTTCTTCACATGAGAATAACTTGTTTTTCTACATTTCTAAGCTGCTTCACTAGTTTAGTCTGTACACTGGGTGCCGAGACAGTCAAGGTTATCTTAGACACTGTGGCTGTTGTTCTAACTGATCAGTGCACGTTCTAGGTAATTGGGGTAGTGAGGAGCACTCCGAATCTAAACAATGTCTTTAAATTCCTCCACTGGTGCTATGATTAATCAGGATAGTCATTCCTGAATGCTTTTGATGAATGGTTATGGTGGGTTTTAGCTCACCTAATCATGCACTGTTCACTTGGTGCTCCGCACCTTAAAAAATAAAGTATTTGACCACACTCTTTTTGGTACGTGTTTACACTTATTTGTGCATTTATTTTTCTTTTGCTCTATATTGTTTCTTGGCTTATGTTATTTGCAGTATTCATAACAGTTTCCATAAACATTTATAAGTACATTTGCATCAAAAATTGTATACATGACATTTTACAAGCATTTATGAACAGGCCCAATGCATTTCGGCACCCGAAGTGGTGCCTTCATCAGGGGCAATTCTGAAAAAAATGAAAGAATATTCAATGTAAGTGCAAAAGGTGATTTATGTGGTTCCCGTTCAACAAGCTCTAAAACACGCAATAGAGACGGTTTGATTCATATAATCACAACTCTAAGATGGCGCGTGCAGTCACGACCTCATTGAACGATCCTGTCAGAGTAAGTCCGCTTTCAGTTACCACATCGCGTACACGCTATGAGCAGATTGAGCTTTAATGGAGATTATCCTCGGGACGCGAGCAGCGGCTTTATTATTGACGGTCGAGATTTCTACATGACAGGTATTTACTGTCAGGGATAGACAATGCGTGTCACTCGGTACGTTGATAATCCACGAGGTAATAACAGTGTGGCATTTCTTTAATTTTGTAGACAATACATCACAGTCACGAAGATAAGGTAGGGCGGTTTATCTTATTGAAACACGATTATGTTGTTTCTAGCCCACGATTAAAATACTTATTAGATGTATGCTTGTCATTACAGCTTATCAAGAACAACACAAGCAGGTATGTTGTTATCACCACCATAGGCATGGAGGTTCAAAATAACATGAAATACGTAGCCCTCATTATCACATCTCTTTCATTTACATAGTGCTTCAGATATACAGGCCATCGCCAAAGCATATCAACACCTGAATTTCAGTTGATATCAGGTACGCTATTCATCTAATATATCTGTTCACCCCCATGATCAACCACATAAATCACCTTTTGCACTTACATTGAATATTCTTTCATTTTTTTCAGAATTGCCCCTGATGAAGGCACCACTTCGGGTGCCGAAATGCATTGGGCCTGTTCATAAATGCTTGTAAAATGTCATGTATACAATTTTTGATGCAAATGTACTTATAAATGTTTATGGAAACTGTTATGAATACTGCAAATAACATAAGCCAAGAAACAATATAGAGCAAAAGAAAAATAAATGCACAAATAAGTGTAAACACGTACCAAAAAGAGTGTGGTCAAATACTTTATTTTTTAAGGTGCGGAGCACCAAGTGAACAGTGCATGATTAGGTGAGCTAAAACCCACCATAACCATTCATCAGTGCACGTTCTAGACATAACATATATGCAGCTGTGGCCACCTCTGAGATTGGCGCGTTTAATAATGCACTGCGTAGGTATGATCACACACACACTTGGAGAACATTTGTATGCTGAGAGCTTGTGCAGAACCAGATGTGATCCACTTCTGCTAAATACCAGAGGTATGGGGCCGCCTATGTAAGCCTATGAGACCTTCTATTAGTTATAACATAACCTACTAGCAAGGGAGGGAGAAATATAGGTATATTTAAATCCTGTTTCCATTTAGCATTATAACATGCTTTCTAAATTCAAAATGTCTTGCCGAGCACTCAAATTGAAACTATCCTTATTTCAGAGTTCAATCAAATATAATTGGAATTACAAGTCCATTTTCAATCCAATTCCAAATCAAACACAAAAGTCCTTTAGTAAACGTGATGTTGATCCTTTTTATTTGAGGGCTCCAAATTTCTCAAGTCAAAACACACTCTGCAGCCAACACGTGTTTCGTTGGGCATCATTTGGGGCCCCAAAGGACAACAGTGGATAGATCACATCTATTACTGGGGTAGATTCATTGATGACTGCCTGTTATTTTGGAGAGGTACTTCAGAGGAGTTGGAGTCTTTTCTTATGTACCTTAATACTAATAATCTAAATATGACATTTACTACCCATTATGATAAAAATAAATTGACCTTTCTGGATATTCAACTTTTTGTGGAAGATAACAGACTATGCAGTCGTATGTTTCGCAAAGAGACTAGCTGTAATGCCTTATTACGAGCAGACAGTTGCCACCCCAAAAGTCAAATTAACTCTATCCCCTATGGGGAAATGATTAGAGCAAGGAGGAATTGCTCTAAGGACGTGGATTTCCATGATAATATACAGGATATGGTAAACAGATTTAAAAACAGAGGATACTCGAGTGATGTGATTAAAAAGGCTGTTAACAGAGTTTGGAAACTACAAAGAGATGTTACATTGAAACCTAACATTAGTAATGATGTATCTAAGAAAAACCAGAAAGTCAGAATGATTACTAACTTTGGTAAAGGGAGTCATACACTCTATAACATTATGCGGAAATATTGGCACATGTTGTGTTCTGATAAAGATCTGAAACCTTTCTTAACAGACAAACCAAGTGTGACGTATCGGAAAGGGATGACTATTGCTAATTTTGTTAGTCCAAGCTACCCTAAGCCAATAATATCAACAAGTCAAAGTGATTGGTTATGGGCACGACAAAAGGGCTTTTATCACTGTGGGAATTGCAGCTCTTGTTGGTGGGCAATGAAAAAAGTACACAAGTTTGAATATAATAAAACAGGCACTTTTTACATTGATACTTTTATAAATTGTGAATCAACATTTGTAATTTATGTAATTGCCTGCTTATGTGGAAAAATTTATGTAGGAAGTACAGTGAGAAGACTTAAAGATCGAATGGTGGAACATTACCGGGCTTTGAAAAATGGGGATACAAGGTACCCTATTGCCTCACATATGATCCAAAATAGGAATGACCCTGTAAATCATAAATTCTTTTATCATGGTATTGAACATGTGTCTTTGGATAAACGGGGGGGCAATAGGTTGCTAAAACTAAGACGGAGAGAGGCAAAATGGATCATGGTCCTTCGGGCTGTAGAAGAGGGACTTAATGTTGATACAGAACTACAGTACTTCTTGGGAGAGCAGTAATATCTTGGACTATGTTGCTAATCTGAATAATTGTTGAATGTTAAATTGGTATCTTCTGTTTCAAGCTTATTAATAATTTCAGGAATGTGTTGCAGAATAACTAGTGAAATATGGGTGCTTCAAATGCTTATGCTATGTCCCCATCTGTCTTTATTGAGACACCACTGACAGATTGAGACACTATCTGTTAAATTATGTTTGTAAAGATAAAATGGTATGGAGTGATGTGGGGCGCTCTTTGGCCGGACGCTGCTGCTTGTGCCCTCCAAAGTGAGAAAAGACATATGAAATACTAGATGATAGAAATTATTAAGAAAGGAAGAAAGAGTGCTGTTTAAACTGAATATCAAAGTCTAAGTGGAGCAGATAAATACGCCAAATACCTAAATAACGACTCGTGCACTTAGTAGTAAGAAAGGATATATGAAACATAACAGGATAATAATTAGTAAGAAAGAAAGTGAGACTACTGATTAAACAGAACATCAGAGCCTTAGTGGATTAGATAGATCTTCCATGTATTCTTTGCCCACTCTAAGATGGCGGCGATAAAATAAATTTATTGAGACCCGGGGAAGACTTACTGATAATCAAATGCATATTAATTCAATTATTATCCGAATAATTGTTTTAAATAATATGTAATTATTAAGATACTTGACTGGTGATAAATTTGATAGCACTACATAATAACGTTTATACTTTAAAACGCGTTAGTAAATATCGAAGAGTTGTTGTAAACGTATTCAGACCGGTTTTACTTATAAATACATAAACCGATCTCACTGCAAAGTAATTTAAGATTTAATATTTACATCTTGAAGACATTACGACCATAGTATACTTAAGCAAGATGGCGGCCATTACAAACGCCAGCTACCCGAACACGGAAGGACTGTGCAGAGAAACCCGAACACGCAAGGACTGTGGTGAGAAACCTGGTGAGTTAACATCTGAAAGAATTTAGGACTGGGCAAAGGAACATTTGAAGTATCGACTTATTCGGCTGTTCTTTTGATAGATACTGGTACCTGTGATATTGGAAGGACGAATACAATGGATGGGATCTTGATAACCGGGTGTTGAAAACTCGGGAAGGTAAAATACTTTTCAGAACTAAGACGATAGTCTGTGTTAATAGGGAGACTAACTGATGTTTCGTTAGCGAAATTGTGTTAAATATTACTTTCGGTCAGATTACTTGGATAGATACCTCATGAACTAGAGGTTACGATCTTGATTTTGTGCAATTTAAGAATAGGGCAAATAACTCGTAATTTAGAGCTAAGACGATAGTTTATTTATTAAATATCAGAACCGGTTAGGTTACAGGATGTTAATTTACGTATTTTACAACAATGCCGAACGGGCATATGTAGGAACCAGGGGCTCTGTGTATTTACAACTGTGGTTACTGAATTTTTAAAGAATTACCATATTGAATACTTAGTGTCCTTTTTACTGTTGGGCGCGAGTTGTTGGGTCAGGACTGAGAGTTCCCTTATATCATTCTAGATTCAGTTTCAACATTTATGAATTTCTACTCTATAAAAAAACAAGAATCACTGAATATAGGTAAATATCATTTGAATATTTATGAATTTGGCTAAAAACCCGAATGTTTTGAAAATCAAAGAGACACCGGGAGTCACAATATTGATATATTTTTTTGATTTACTTGTCACTAATTAAGGGATCTTTGTCTTTATTTCACTTAGGTGGTGATTTTATTCAAATGTATAAATAATTTTCTGATAGTTATATAAGCTGCTAATAGTTTACCGCAGAAGGTGTGTTATACCATGTTTCCATTGTTTTCTTGCTTGCAGCCCTGAGGAAGTTGATTAGGCATATGACTGATGCCCAACGAAACACGTGTTGGCTGCAGAGTGTGTTTTGACTTGAGAAATTTGGAGCCCTTAAATAAAAAGGATCAACATCACGTTTACTAAAGGACTTTGGTGTTTGATTTGGAATTGGATTGAAAATGGACTTGTAATTCCAATTATATTTGATTGAACTCTGAAATAAGGATAATTTCAATTTGAGTGCTCGGCAAGAAATTTTGAATTTTGAATACCCAGAGCTTTTGTTCAAGGGATTTTGGGAGAGTGAGGTGACCTTCCCTGTCTTGCCTCTGAGCACCTGTTGTGATTTGTGCAATTTTTACTGTTGCCAAACTTCTTGCAGTGCGCCCTCTTTACCCTGTTTACCTGTCTTTTTGTATAACATGCTTTCTCCCCTTGTATTCTATGGAATAGTAACTGCAGACAATCTTGTTTCTAATAATATGTCTGCTTGTATTAGCTAAGGTACTGCGCCTGAGATCACGGCGTTAGAAATAAATATTTCAAACTTGCTCGTGTCTCCTTTACTCCCTGTTTTGGACTGGTATGAGAGCGTAACGAAAGAGTGTTCTTGTTTTCCACACTGCCTGAGTTACCCTAAGTCACATGTTCTGGGTTGTCCAATCATTGGTATTTTGCTATCGGACGAAGAGCCAATGAGACACTGATGCTAGTCTGGTAGGGGAGGTTTGCCACTAAGGTGAGTTTTGGCACACCCTAATTCACTATGGTCCTACGTCTCTGTGCACAGTTCTGTGTAGGAGCAGAATCCCTGCAACAATGGAGGACAATGACTATGACCGAGAAGAGGGTGAGCTGGATGACAGATCCCTTTTTTCTGAATGGTAGAACTACCAGATTCAAACACCATCTCCTACTCCAGCTCCTCTGGATTCTCCACCAGTAGACATAGGTGGATTTCATTTACTCAGGAAAGAGCAGCAAAAAGATTTCAACTTCCTATGGCAACAAGAGAAGAAGATTGTTTCTTATATGATTTTAAAGATCAGCCTCAGAAACAAGTGCGTTTTATTCCCACCATCGATTTGATCTGGCAAGAAGAGCTCAAGATCATGCAAAACCCCAATTCAATCACAGCTATTCTGCTGAGGCTGGATAAGAAGTACAAGGCACCTACAAATTCACTTGCTTGTCTCATTTCTCAAACAAAGCATGATTCCATTATTACTCAGGCAGCACAACGTCAGTCTAGGAATCCATCATCTCCGTTATCTGCACCGCCGGACTGAGAAGGTAGAAGCCTTGATGCTATTGGCAAAAAAAATTCCATTATGGCTGCAACTACAGTTCGTGCTGCCAATTTTCTGGCTATCCTTGGTCGGTACGACCGACAAATGTGGTTGGACGTATCACTAGTAGATCTAATACCAGAACCTTCTAAAGCAGAGGCATTAAAAATTCTTCATGAAGGAGAGATTTCTTCCGCAGTTATTGATTGTGCTGTGGATGTGTCTTCCACTGGATTCTGCCTTTTGGCTGGCGCAGCAGTCCTCAGGCGACAGGGCTGGTTAAAACCACGCCTTTTCGCCCAGAAGTACAGACAAAAATATTAGTCCTGCTTTATGATGGCAAATCTTTGTTTGGCCAACATATCGACCATGCCCTTCAATCTGTGGTTCCTTGAATTCTGAACCTGTGTTTTAAATATCATGATTCTGTTATGAATTTGGTAACAGCAGACCGTAAACAGTGAGTTCAGCAAGTGCAAGTGTTTTCGTCATGTTACACCAATGGATTCACTGTGTATTTGAAGGTTTTGTTCTGAACCCTCGGGTTCCATCTTGTGCATAGCAGCCAATTTGTGGATTGCCCTTACAGTAGGCCCTCACTGTGGCAGAACAAGTATTTAAGGACATAACCTTAGCATGGGTTTGTGCTGACTCCTGCATGACCTGGCGAAAGCTGACCCTGTTGCTTGAGGCTAACCTTGCCAAGCCAGTTCCTGCCCTTTAGCTGATCAAGATTATAGATCAGAGCACAGGACATTGTAAAGATTTACTCAGACAAACGTGCCTATCTTACTTCCATCTGTTCCTGCCTTCACGAGCTATTTATGACATGGGCTGTGATCTTACTGTTTTGGGTTTATCCGGCCTTGTCAGCTAGAGAATGTACGCATTATGTGGACATTGTTTATGGCCTGGACTTATCTTGAAAGTGGGTTTGTCATCATACAGTGCTTTGTGTGCACATCCTGGGAGTGACCAACAATAATGTACTTCAAAGAGAAAATGTGTGCCTAGGGCATAATAAATGGTATAAAAGGTCTGTGCTGAGACCATTCAGCAGGCTGCCTCATTCAGTTGCTTTAGGTGTGACTGGGCGACGTAGCCTCACAATTAATTGTAATAAAGATGTATTTTCATATTTCAGATTCTCTGTTGAATTCTTTGCTGCTTTTGAATGGACTACTTATTGGTAAGACCCCTGAGAAGGAGTTTGAGGATTTCTAGTACAACAAAACAATAAAGAGACACCGACGCAGCACGTGCTCTCGGAACTCTCCCGTTTGAAAAGCAACCTTTTCGAGGTGCAAGAGGTCGTGGCTCCACATCTTCCTTTCGAGGAAATTCTAATCCGTATAAACAAGGGCAACAACGTTACTCCTCCCAGAATCAGCAATTGTACAGGCAACAGCATTCTTCGTCCTACAGACAATACAGGCATAAATCCTCTTACAGAGGGAAAGACTTCCAAAAAACAATGACTTTCGCCATTCACCATCCCTGACTCCGTCTGCTTTTTCAAGGGTTGGAGGTCGTATCTCCCACTTTTACTAAAATGGTCACTGATTACTACAGATCAATGGGTTCTGGATATTGTCCGCAAGGGACATGCATTGGAGTTTGTAAAGATTCCTCCCAATTCTCCACCAAAAGGTCCACCTCCTGCCCACCTGAAAGGACTTTTAAACCAACTCACAATTCTACTAAGAAAAGATGCGATCGAAGTGGTACCAAAACTACAAAGGGGCAGAGGTTTTTATTCGAGGTGCTTCCTCATACAGAAAAAGTCGGGAGAATGGTGCCCTATTCTAGACCTACGTCCCCCGATCAAGTACATCAAAACTAACTTTTTGCCTGTTGTCCCTTCAGGAGGTACTTCCTTTGCTATCTCAAGGGGAGTATATGACAACTTTGGATCTTCAAGATGCTTATTTCCATCTTCCCATTCTGCGGAGACAGAACATTTCTTAGATTCAGAGTGGTCGGGAAAGACTTTCAATTCAAGGTTCTTGCATTCGGCCTTCGATCCGCACCCGAGTGTTCACCAAAGTCCTTGCACCGGTGCAGCTTACCTTCGCCTCCAGGGAGTGCAAATCTTTCCATACCTAGACGACTGCCTGCTCAAGGCACGGTCATTCGAACAGGCTCCCAAACGCACTCTATTCTGAAGGTCCCTCTTCCAGTCCATGGGCCTTACATTCAACATGGAAAAGTCTCATTTTCTCCCTACCCAAAACTAGACACCAAGCTAGCAAAAGCTTTTGTGTCACACGAAAGACGTCTGCGACTTCACAATTTAGCGACCTCTCTCCTATCAAGAGTCTGCTTCTGTCCGACAGTTGAAATCTTTCCTAGGGATGTTGTTCTCTTGCATCCCTCTTGTTCCTCTCTGCCGGTTAAAAATGAGACCTATCCAGGAGGAATTGGACAAACAATGGGCTCAAGTTTCCGGATCCTTACATCTCGGATGAAAAAAGCTCTCTTGTGGCGGACTCTCGAGAGAAATGTCTCTTCAGGTAGTCCATTGCTGATGAACGCTCCAAGTTTCACTCTCACAACAGACTCCTCTCTAGAAGGTTGGGGTGCACATCTTCAGGGACTAACAGTAAAGGGAAAATGGAACATTCAGCAAAAGACCTGGCACATCAATCTACTGGACTTGCTGGCCATTTTTCTAGCGCTAAAAGCTTTCCGTTCCATCATACAAGGAGCATCGGCATTGGTTTGAACGGACAACACAACGTGCATGCACTACATAAACAAACAAGGAGGCACAAGGTCCATCTTACTGTCCCATCAGGCTCAGCAAATTTGGGATTGGGCGATTCAACATCAGGTCGTCCTTTCAGCAGTGCACATTCCAGGAGCGTCAAACAATCTTGCAGATTCGCTGAGCAGGTCTTCCACAACCAACCACGAATGGGAATTACATCAACCCACACTGGATCACATTTTTCAAGTATGGGGTCCTCCGAATCTGGATCTGTTCGCAACACATCTGAACCGCAAATACCTGTTCTACGCAAGTTGGCTTCCCCAACCAGAGTCTTGCGGAAATGCCTTTTTAATGAACTGTTCGAAAATATACGCCTACGCTTTTCCACTGATACCTCCAGTTCCCAGAATTCTTCGAAAAATGAGGAAGGTACCGTGTAACATTATTCTGATAGCCCCCAGGTGGCCTCGACAAGTCTGGTTTATGGAACTGCTGCTCCTGTCACAGTGCGACCCAATCATTCTTCGCCCTCTTCCGGATCAGGGCCAAGTTTGCCATCCCGACCCAGCATCTCTACGTTTAGCAGCTTGGAACCTGAACACTATGAATTTGTAAATTTGAACATTCCTTTAGATTGCAGAGAAGTCCTGGCTAAAGCTAGAGCAGCTTCAACTATGAAAACATACAAACTCAAGTGGAAGAGATTTTGTCTTTGGGGCAAGGATGCCCAAGTACATCCTATTCATTCCACACTGAAACAACTCTTGCCTTTCTTTTTACACTTGGCAAAATCAGGACTCTCACATTCTACTCTAAAGGTTTTCCTAGCAGCAATATCTAGGTTTCGTCAAGATGGCTCCAACTCCCTTTACTCTTCCAGAGTAATTCAACAATTTTTCAGGGCCCTTTTTCGAATGTTTCCACCAATTCGCAGACCGCCTCCTCCCTGGCATTTGAACATTGTATTGGCACAGTTCATGAAACCCCCATTTGAGCCAATCCATAAGGTCGATCTCAAATACATTACATGGAAAATCTCTCTACTTCTGGCTCTCACTTCCTCACGTCGAGTCAGTGACTTGCAGGCGTTTACTACTAAGCCGCCTTTTATTTCAATTTACCAAAGACTCTGTTTTGCTCTGCACCAATCCGACCTTTATCCCCAAGGTACCATCGGATTTCCACCTCAATGAACCTATTGTTTTAAAAACTTTTTTCCCTAATCCTCAAATACCAGCAGAGAGAACACTTCATTCTTTAGACATGAAAATATGTCTGAAATTTTACCTTCAAAAAACGGCTACTATTCGTAAGACTGACCAACTTTTTGTAACATACGGACGGATGCAAAAAGGACGTCCAGTCACGAAACAAACAATTGCACGCTGGATATCTTCGGCAATTGTCATTTGTCATCAGCAAGCTGGGAAACCGCTTACTACAACTGTACAAGCACATTCTACCAGAAAAGTTTCTTCTTCCACTGCGCTGTTTGCTGGGGTTCCTCTTCAACACATCTGCAGAGCTGCAACATGGTCCAGCAAACACACCTTTACAAGACATTACTTTCTAGATGCTGCTGACAACGTTGACACAGCTGTGGGACAAGCAATCCTTCGTAATCTTTCTAAATAAGATGAGCCTCTGATGCTTCCCTCCTCCTGTATACAAGGTACCTCTTTTACTGATATATATATCTCCCATCAGCCCACTTCAGTGGCAGGACTTAATCATCTGGGATTAACCATTGGTCGCACAACTTGTGCAGCCAGCAAGAATAGATATAAAAAACTGTGCTTGCTTAGTACCCTAGTGATTGGTACAGCCACTAGCCAGTTTCTCATTTTCTGTCAGTGGTGCTGAAAAATTTGCAGTGCAATAAAGTGTGAAAGGAAAATAGTGCAAATGGTTAAAATTGACTACTAAGATACTACAGAACCTTTATTAAACCCTATCCTACTGTCAAATCTAAAAACAGTACGCTGATAGTTTGAAAAAATAACTATCGTAGGCGATGAAGTGGCAGGTCTACATGTTTCAGCCCTATAGATAATATGTATCCAGGCTTTCGTCAGGACCAATATAACAACGATACTGTAATATCAAAATGTGCAAAAAACAAATATAACAACTTAAATGGTTGGTGCAAATACACCCTACCATGTCCTGTGAGTCCCCACTGCCGGTCGAATATCACAGGAAACTTAGGTTCATTCCTAAAAAGCAATATTTAATAATGAATTGTTATAGACATTGACCTAGAACACCCAGCAACACTGTTGTTCCATATCTCATATTTAAGTAATGGCAATATGGTCCAATTTATCTCTATGTTAAAGAAATATAAATCTTCAAGACATAGAGAACCGACTTAGACCAATTAATGAAACATTGCTTTAATATGTACAGCACCAATGCATTTTTTATGCTTACAACAGTTTAATGCATTTTGAGAAATGTATTTTAGACATGTTTGTGCACTTCATGTGTAGATATATTTTAGATATGTTATCATGTTTAGGATTTAGTAATGTTGTTCATATGAAAGTGGAGTGGGTGTTGTGTGTCGATTTCGATACCGTCTATAGATTTCCCGATTCATGGCCTTATATAGGTACAATACCCTTTGCCCTTATTTAGGCATTGCTCATGCTAACCAAATACAGGCATGGTCAACTACATCGATCCTCTTCGTCACAACGAGTTCTTGGAAAACCAGACTCTTAAGCCTTTAGGACTTCCCCTTGTCTGGATATTGATTTCTCCAAGAACTCATTTATTATGCATGAACATCTATTCCTTTGGGGTTCATTCATGACGTTCTTATGACCGACTTGTACGTCAATACTGACATTCCTAAACACCTTCAAGGTATAAATATACCTTCACTTGCTATGGCAAGGCGCGGTGCAGTTTGGCTACGTACTTGCACGACGCGGCTCGCCACATCAAGTCCCAAAGGAAGTCATGTCCCCAACTGACACACAGGCCAGACGCTGTCATCCTCCTTGCTGAGAATCCAGCTCCAGTGTTTCTGATTCCCCTTGCGGGGTGTTAGAGATTGAGTCCCAGGAAAGAGATACCAACCTCTCTCATTCTAAGGTATGGAGCTGATTAGAACCTAGAGAAACTTTTGGCAAATTCTTGACACAACTAAACTAAACTATAGCTAAAACAGCACCAAAGTCTTCCCTCATACTACACTTAGGTTAGGTACATTGGGTAGGATTGTTTTAGAAGCACCAGTTGAGTATTTTAGCCTGTGCTATTTATGTATGTATATGTCATAGCTACAGACCATGCTATTGCAGTATTATTTTATATTACTGCTTACGCTGTACGTATTATACTTCGCATTCTGTCTTATGATTGTAGCAGTTCATATCTCTCGCGTGTGAAATAAAAACCATGGCACTTGAATTAAGAGTTCTTTCCAATCAGTTAAATAAATTAAAGAAGAAGTAGTAAGTCTGTACTCAAAATTTATTATTGACTTTGTTAAAATTAACAATCACAAAACATACATACTAACCATCAAATTAGACATTATCAAAATAATCATAGGTTCAACAATACATAATCAGTATACATTAAAAATTAACAAATCACAATTTAAAAAGTGGCATAACAGATAGTTCTCATCTCTTGCATGAGATATAAGACTGTTCAATAACGCCTTTCATTGAAACGCCCGTCTCTCTATTTCTGTGCAACTCTATAGAAACGAAGCATGCACGATTGACTGAGTGAAACAAATCTATTGTTTCCACGACTCTGAAGATCATTTTCCGACTCTAAGGGAAACAAAGTTGTCATGTTTCTGCGGTTGTCAGAAACTAATCCCTTCTTGTTCATTCAAGAAGTTTCTAGTGACATCTGAATTAGCTGGCACACACAAGTAATTAAGTTTAATGTACTCGATAGAGACATACTGACCTCAGTCCTATGTCAAAACTATAGTGTATATTATTCCAATGCGCAGAGCCTATCAGGGATATAGGAACTACACTACACCTTGGCAAGAAAAAAAGAGAAGATGGCGGTCTGTTTCCTCAGCATTCCCACATGCAAGTCATATTTTATTTCCACACTGATTACCATTCCATTTGGCAGTATAGGTATCTAGAGGTATTGTACCTAACCTGAACCTTATGGAAAGAGTTTTTGTGAATGGGGGGTCGATATAATTCATATAATATTCAGAGCACGAGGTCTGCTTGAATTCTATAACACAATCCGTCATTTGGCCCGAGCCTACCAGTTTAGAAAATGTTGCCTCCTCCAGCTCCAAATAAGTGGCTTTCAGTTTCTTTGTTGCGGAAGATGTAATAGTTTTAGAGGACCACCAATATTCATGTCATTTTCATAGAATACAAGGTCTGCTTTATATGATCCAACCAGGGTATCAAAACTCCTCCCTGTGCTCTGTCTAAAATATCTCTTAGCCCCACCCTGTAGTCTGCCAAATTGAGGGTAGACCACATCCGAAACAATACAAAATAGGTTTCAGATGTGCTAGGGGGACAATAGGCCAAAGTCCTAACTCATGCTTAAAGATTTTTAGATTTGGCTCACGTTGGGCATTTTGGGATATAAGTCACTAGAAGACGGTTGAAGAATAATTTCTGGTGGCCAGGTATTGACTATTTTGTTGAGCAACAGGTGAAATTGTGTGACTTATGTACCAACAGTGACAAAACGGCTAAAGCCTTACCCAGTGTGCCACAACCTGTTGGTTTACCAGCATCACCATGGAATAAGATTGGGATTGATATTATTGGACCATTCCGTGTTTTACCACAACAACATTCCTTTGGTATTGTACTTATAGATTACTTTTCAAAATGGCCAGAGATAAAAACAGTCAAGGAAGTGACTAGTGATGCTATAATACAGTTTATGGATGAAATTTTCTGCAGGGAGGGTATTCCCCAGGAAGTAGTGACGGATAATGGTCCGCAGTTTGTTAGTAGACAAATGGAAAGGTATTTTAGTAGATGTGGCATTTTTCACAGAAAGATAGCAGTATTCCATCCTGAGGCCAATGGTCAAATAGAAAGATTCAATAGGGTTGTCAAAGAAGCTATCCAACTAGCTGTCAAAGGTGGATTGTGCTGGAACAAAGCTTTACAGTCCATGTTATTATCTTATAGGACTACTCCTAATGCAATTACTTTCCTATCTCCTTTTGAAATGTTAAGAGGGCGCAAACCCAGCACTAATTTAGTTCCTTGGTGGTTAAAGAATAAGGATAGTAATCGTATTGATTTTGCAGAAGTGGATTTTGAGGAGATTCGCAGGAAAGTTGACGCTTATAAAGAAAGGATGAGGGAAGAATTATCAAGAGATAGAACAAGAAGTTGTGTGACTGTACATGTCGGTGATTTTGTGAGGTTGAAGAAAGGCAGTTATGTACATAAAGGGTTGGCAAAGTGGTCTGACCCTGTTAAAGTTGTTGAAGTGTTTAAGAATGCTGTTAGGGTGACTGATGGTAGTGTGTGGCATTTCAGCAGAGTCTCGAAATATAATAGTAGCAAGGAATTTTATGGAAATGTTTCATCAAATGCGGTTTTGAATGAAGATGATTCATTCAATGTATTTCTGGATGTTGATGTTAATGACTCAAAGTCATCTGAGTTATCTACTGTTACCACTGACAGTGAATTATCTACTGTCTCCACTGATTGTGATTCACAAGAATTGTTGAGGAGCTCAAGATGTCGAAAAATTCCTTCAAGGTTCAATGATTTTGTTCTGTCTTAAAAAAAAAAAAAAGGAGGGAGGTGTGTAGTGTATGGTTGTTGTTAGTAATGACGCGCGTGCACCCACGCGCGTCATTCACAACAATAAACATCCTGTTGTGGTTTGAATGTGAATTGTCTCGTGTTGAGTGTGCGTGAGGTGTATATGTAAGTTGGTGCCGCGAGTCAGTATGTTATTCTTTGAATGTTGATGTGTGCATGCATGTCTGTGCCGCGTGTGTGAGTCGCGTGTGAGTATTGTTTCCTGAATGAAGACGCGCTGCTTAAATAGAGTTGCCGTACTGTTAAACGGTATTCAAGATCATACGCTGTGACTGCAAGTGCTACAATAAAAGCTCTTCTTACCGGATTAATTCAATTGCCTCTTGGGAAGCTCATTTTACCTTTATTACATACTTTGAGGCAGTTTAAGGGCTACTCTTAGATATGTATTCTCAGCTACTTCCAAAGGTTTTTAATTGACTTGGCCCCAAAGTTCTGCCCCATATATAGCGGAAGCTCAGCTTTGGCGCTCCAAACCTCAAGGAGGGGGGATATTGGGTTGGACATTTTTGGATAGCTGCTGCCCTATGTTTTATTAAAAGGGTACTTTTGGGGACTTGAGGACCCTAAGTATTTGCACTAGAAAGGCGAATGCTAAGATAATCAAAATCTAGTTCTTTCTCCAACTCCTCGCGCCTTCCAGCTGTAGTGATCCTCTGATGCTTCTATGAGCGTGGATGGCCAAGAATTTTATCTTGCTTGTATTGATTGCCAGGCCGCGATAAAGGCCACATGAATTAAACTTGCACAAAAGACTTTCCAGGCCCTTGTTTTATTTGTTATTCTAATAGAGTATCATCCGTGAATAGCAAGGTGGGTATTTTAATTCCCTTAAGTACTGGAGAGTCATTATCCCAGTCCAAAAGGTAATCAATTCAGCCAAATTAAACAGCAGGATCAATGTGGGGCCATGACACATCCTTGCCCGACTCCTTTTTCAATCTTAAAGGGATTGGTATTTTCCCCATTTATACCCCATCTAACCTATGCAAAGGTGTCGTAGTGGCATCTAGAAAATACTTTGAGGAGAGATCTGGGAACCCCTAAATCACCTAATGTGTGCCATAACTTATTCCTAGGCACTATATCTAATGCTGCTTTAAGATCTACAAAGGCGACATGAAGGCTACCCCGTGTTATGATTACTTCTTTCCACTTAATTAGTTGGAACCTGAGAACGTGGTCGACCGTGCTAATTTTGAAACTGAATCCAGCCTGGAATTGTGTTAACATTTTATTTTCGTTGATCCAGGTAAGGAGCTAGTCAAATAAAAGCTTGCAAAAGATTTGTTGGCTAGAATCAATTAGACTAATTGGGCGGTAGTTAGTCGGATCAGACTTTGGACCCTTCTTGTGTATAGGAATAAGTCCCGCCCCTTTCCATGAGTTTGGTATCTCGCCTCCAGATAAAATAGCATAAACAAAACATGGCGTGTAGGGTGCTCAGATTACCGGCTCTGATTAAAAAAGGTCCACTGGGATTCAATCTAATCCGCCGTTCCTGCCTTCTGTGAGCTGATGTCCACAGACAATTCAGCCTCTGTGAATGCCCAACCCACATTACCAGTAACTTAACAGGAAGCGGAAATCATCCCGGGTAGATGGATCTGCATGAGATCAGGAACATCATTGTACTCACTTGGGGGCTGCCATATAGAGATTTTAAATGGTCCACCCAGTCTTGTGGAAGAATGTGGGATTCTGGCTTCATCTTAGTTGTCTTTGTGCCATGTGCTATTATATGCCAGATCATCTGGTCCCCTGAGCGTACTGCAGTCAAAATATCGCTCCAGATTGCTGTGTCCCATGTCAATTTTGCCAGTTTTAAGGCTAGTTTATTGTCTGCTTTGGCTGACTTAATCTCATGCGGAAACCCTCTTAAAGGGCACCAAGTAGCCTACTTTTAGCTGACTTACAAGCTCTGTTGTACCATGTGGGAGATTCTTGCATGGGGAAAGTTTAGTTAAGAAACTCATTTTCAGCTTCTCAAACCATTTGCTATGCTCATCCATAATCATATTGTAAGCTACCTATGTTGGCCAGGTAAGACAGAATGGGAACTAGTTTATGGTATAATAAAGCATGCTTGGACTCATTGTCTGTAATGCTCTCCCGCTTAATTCTGCTCTGATTATTGCTAACCGAAAGGACATCATGAGGCAGTTGATGGGTCCCACTCCCTCCTTCACACCTTCTATGAAGTGTGAGGCGAAGTGGGAAGTGATCACTCTCCTGTCTAGACAACACATGCATATCATTATTATTTCCCCGGAGTTAAATGCCTAGTAAAAAATAATCAATAGGGCTCTGGAAATTGTTTCCTTCAAAAGTGTGAATGCATCTCTAAATCAGATTTTGTTCTACCCTTACAAGCCCTCAATCGACAACTCATACAGAGATCCAGCATTTGTAGGGCAACCCAAGGAAGGAAAGTTAGGAATGGTCTCTTAATTTGGGGAATCCCCCCGTATTGATCGTCTTCTCCGGCTACTTGATTGTGAAGTGCAGATGGTGCGAAACATACATTGAAATTCCCACCCAGAAGCACAAGCGCTTCTGCCTGTGGTAAGGTGGAGTTCTCTTGAGGGGGATACTCATCAATAGTTATAAGCACTGAATAGTCCCGCCCACGTGCGGGGACCCTGTAGCATTAAAAAAAGATGTATTCATACATAACCATATCTAAAATATATTTATATTAATATGCATATATCTACAATATACATACGTATATAAATATACAACCCAATATTCAAATCTAGGCTTTTATAGAAACAGCTGACATAATTATGTCTCAAGAAAATTGGGAGATTTCTTCGTCATATAGACAGGGCTTTAAAACATTTCATGTCCCAGCATGTAAGTCCAAACCAGGAAGACCCTCCGGGGGGCTACTATCTTGAGTTAAGATTTTATCGGGATAAAAGGTTTGTCAACTTTCCATTAACTGTCCAGATTTGTTTGGCATAGAAATCTCTTTTCCTGTTAAACCAAAATCCTTTTTTTTAACATATACAGTAGGAGTGTCTCTAAATCAGCTGACTCCCCGTCCTCCATCTTTTGAATGATTATATGGATAAGTTACTTACCTGTAATCCTAGTTCTCTTCCAGGGGTATACTCATCAAAGTCATAAGCACTGAATAGTACCGCCCACAATGCGGAGACCCCGGAACATTAACAAAAGATATATACATATATATATTTAAAAGAAATTGCAAAAATAAAAAGTGAAATTGATGCACTTATTGATGAAAGCAATAAATCCACGGTGGAGAAAATGACTTCAGAAATGCTAAGCAGAAAAAGGAAGCTGGAAGACACAATCAAAAAACGCAAAGTTTGGAAATTCAGTAGAGACAAAGATGATTACAACAGAGGCCAGGTGTTCACATTTGCCAGGAAGTACGATCAAGTTAAAAAGCAAAAAATGAGTAAAATTGCATCAAGTGTCCAAATAGGTGAAGGAAAAGGAAATCAAGCCTCAACCTCTGCAGCGCAGCCAGAGAGTTCGAGCACCGAAGGGAGCCTATTGACCAGCGATGAAGACTCTGATAGAGGAAGCACAGGACAACTATCAGAAGCAATGGGCCCTTTAACCTACGCGGAGGAATTGGAGTATATTCGGGAACAACGAATCCAATCCCTCAGGCCGCGTTACCAACAGAAAGGCACTGCTCAAACACCAAAAGGAACTGGAAACGTCGCCAACGCAGGAAAAGGAACAAGAGGGCGCGGCAACTGGCAAAAGAAAAAACGGAATTGGAACAACTAAAAATCAATGGTAGTGGTGCAAAAACAATCGTGAACCTGACTAAAATTGAACTGAATGAGGCAGAACAACAGTTACTAACTCTAGGCCTCACCTTCTGTCCAGAGAGTAATTTCGATTTCGCGAAGACCAGAATAGATGTTTATAAATTCATCAGAAAGTTGAAATTAACTAAATACTTCGCGATAAAATACCCTGCAAAAGACAAACAAGGGAAAACAGGAAATGTAACCCAAGAGAAATCAGGTCTAACGGTGCGAGAAATCCCTCTTTTGAAAACATTACACACCCTACAAACATCAGAAGAACCAGAAATAGTACTGAACACACAGGAAGTGTTGCAAGAGGAGAACATCATGGGTGACAAAGGAAATCAAAGCCCATTCAAGGCACCATCAACATTTGTCCCTGTTATGCCGAGGGATGCGGTGGATGTATTCCACGACAGAGTAATAGATGAACTAAAAAGCCTCTACAAAAGAACAAGCTCGCGTAAATCTAAGAAATTGGATTTCAACAGACAATACTTCCAACTAATGACTAAATTGAAAAGGAATGATACAGTGGTAATCAACAGAGCAGACAAAGGGGGCAACATTGTCCTGTGGGACAAAATCCTATATAGAGCTGAAGCAAGCAGACATTTAGAGGATGAAAGTTGTTATGAGTTGTCAAATGGCACAGAGGTCCTCAAAGCGAATGAACTGTTCAAGAAAGATGTGAATAAATGGACAAGAGAGGGCCTAATTACCAAAGAAGAGAACAAATTTCTTCTCAACAAACATCCTAAGCTGCCTACATTCTACTTGATCCCAAAGGTCCACAAAGGATTGGACCCATTACAGGGCAGACCGATAATTTCAGCACAGAACAGTACGTTTGAAAATACGTCAAAATATGTGGATTTTTTCCTACAGGACTTTGTAAAAACGTACCCTCTTTTATACAGGACTCTAGAGACTTCCTGGTAAAACTGAATGAACTTGATTGGTCTGACAACTATCTGTTGATGAC